>NC_137178.1:58411866-59060200 GCF_951804945.1 Podarcis cretensis
CACATCATTTCCATCTGCTCCACATCCCTTCCTGAGGACCATCTATGCCGCCAAGAGGACACCAAGATAGCAAGGTGCTTTTCCTCACCTCCTTGGAAGTCTAAAAATCCTGCTGAATACATGAAGCAGCAAATGTTAAGAGGTAAGATTCCATGACCAGATTCTTTCCTCCTCTTCAATCCGCTGGTTGTAGGCTCCAGGAGGACATCTTAAATTAGGGATGCCATCTGGACAACATGGGTCACAGTTCAGTAGTGGGAGGCAGGTGGCATTGCATCTGCTCCCAGTAATTATCCAAATTTATCTCCCAGCTGGGAAGCAGAATCCTAATAATTATAGTGTATTAATAGCCAGACTACTTAATGGGCTATGGTAGGACTCAACAGATGAAAGGCAAATTAGATATTAGTTCAGTAAATGTTGCTATGTATAGTTGTGGCTGCTTACGACAATGAAAATCATAATGTGGAATTAAACATGAATGTTTGCAATCACTGGTTGCACCAAAATTTGGCTGATGTTGCACATTCCACTGCCCATCCAGTTGAAGGTAATGCAGTGCAGATAGACAATATTCACATATGATTTATGTCCACTGTTTCTGATACACCAAATGATACATATGTGGATGCTTTCTGATCCATCAAATGATATCATACTGTATCTGGTCCTTTTATTTATTAGTATCAGTGTAATCTTATGGAATTGACAATATTTAAACCCTTATACAATTTCCCAGCAGTTGTATTGTGAAGCTAGAAACTAAAGGCATTCACGGGTAAGATCACAACCTGGCACAGTTGACATCTAACTTGCAGGCACCAAGCAGGGTAGTGTGGCTGTGCTTGGCTTTAGGTGACTATGTATACAGAAATGCAAGTCCTCAAAGAATCTGGACCAGAGGTGATGGAGCACAGGGACAAAAGGGTCAATATGGGGGATCCAGAAACTGCAAGGTGTAGGGTCTAAATGGAGAAATCATTCCTAAATCAAATACATCTGGGAACAGGAGGATGTTAGGTATGGATAGGGGAGCCAAAAGTCACATGACCTCAAGATAATTTACCCATAGAGAAAATATTCATTAAAAGGCTGATTGGTCAAGTGGTCTCCTCATGAAGTTAGCAGCAATCAAAAAGCATTTCAGCAGGAGTAAGGATTTAGTAGTAAAGCTATTCTGTACATGGGCAGGTGGCATATGAAGTTCCTGCAGGTTCACAGCAATCCAGAGATTCAGTGAGATCAAGGAGATTAAATAATGTTTGTATGTCCATCTACAGTGGTACCTTGGGTTAAGAACTTAATTCGTTCTGGAGGTCCTTTCTTAACCTGAAACTGTTCTTAACCTGAGGTACCACTTTAGCTAATGGGGCCTGCTGCTGCTGCGATGCCGCCGCCACGCAATTTCTGTCTCATCCTGAAGCAAAGTTCTTAACTTTGCTTTGCTCTGGGTTAGCGGAGTCTGTAACCTGAAGCGCCTGTAACCTGTATCATCTGTAACCAGAGGTACCACTGTACAAAGCAGCTAACTTTGGGAATGGAACACTGGCTGCACAGGTACAGGATCTCATTTTCATAGCACTGCTGAGCTTTACAAGCTGCATTCTAAACCAGATAATTACAAACTTCACTAATAAAAATGAAAAATGGCATCTTTATGGTCCTACCTCTGAAAACATGGTGGCCTCCCATATTTTTGCCCTTTGTTTTATAACAAATGTTTGGATCTGTTTTTCCAATGTGAAATAGAAAAGCTCAGGTGCTTTAGTGCTTTCTCAGGTGTAACAGGGGTGCCAGGAAATTCAGTTGTTTGTGTAGCCCTCTAAGCCATTCATCTCCTGGAAGCAAGCAGATCTGGAGCTTGTAAGGAAATGCTTTATTGCTTTTGCCGCTGTAGCCTAAATGTGAAGACATCACTGCTCCCTCAAGCTTAAAGCAAATCCTTTAGCTACACACATGCTTTGTGCAAATTATGCCCAGAACATTACAGCAAGAAAGTAGTGGAGCTTGAATTCAACAATGTAAACATGTTTTATTCCATATGATTTATATACCAGTGAATTTTCTCTCATCTCTCTCTCTTTACATCAGAACAAAAATCTGAATTGCCGTACTACAAGCTAATGCATAAGGTCTCATTCTCATCATGTTGTCATGACGATATGAAAAAGCCAAAGGCATATGGAAGAGAAATACTGTCAACGCAAAACTCCACATAGCTGTGGCCATGGCATTTCAAAGATAAACATTTGAAAAAATAATATGACTGGCTGCAGTTGTGTAACTGAAACACAACTGACTAGGCAAGCAGACAGTACTCTAATGAACAATATCATTAGAACATGTTTTAAGTTAGAATTGCCCTAGTGGAAAATGGGCCCAATTTCACCTAAAATGAATTTTCAAAGTGAATTTGAGTCAGGATCACTACTTGGGGCAAAATAGCTAAGGATTTTCGAAGGAAATAAGCAGAGCTTCAATAAGACCAGCAAAAATTATTGTGGGATTCTGCATATCCCTATATGGAACTCCCCAACTCTTTTTAAACAAGTGCCTTGAATATCTTGTGGCTCTTGTGAGCACTGGATATTCTTTTGGGAATTTGGAGCTGAGTAAGAAATTCTCCATGCATTGGCAAACTTGAGAAGATTTGGAACTACGTTCAACGTAGAATTTCCATCAAAGTAAACTTTTGAGGTAGATTTGAGGAAGATCAGGGGAAGTTTTGATACGGTGAGCAACCTTCCTCAAGGGGTTCCATACACTCTTAACTCTATGGACTTCATTTCTAATCATTGCTTTCTTCTTTGAGTAAAAATACTACCTGAGACCTGAGCCATTACCCCAAGCCACATGCCATTAGAGATGTCTTTATAGACATTACCCTGCTTTGACCGATAGGCATAGCCACATAGAAAACACCAAGAGAACCAACTGCTATACTTTATGTTCTTCTTATATTGGGGTTTTGAGGCAGCTGTCAATCGAGGCACCATATCATATCATTGATATGGTGCCTCCACTGATTGATTGATTGATTGATTGATTGATTGATTGATTGATCAATCAATCAATCTCCTTTATTGGCATAGAAAAAGTGCACTGTATACATGGACACAACACAGTTAACAAAACATAGTGGAGATACTTTAGGATAAAACTGTCCAGACATTATGAGGTATGAAAATAGCTCTTAGGACCTATGGTGACATAATTTCATGGCATCACTCAAAAATTTTGCCACAACCTTCACAACGTCATTCCTACAATTGTTCAGCAGATAAGGCAACCTGGAAGAGTCAGTGCGATAAATCTCCTCCTTCATTTAGGGGGCCAAATACTTGAAGTATTTATAGTGTAGTGAGGCACCACATGACAAGCATTTGTGGATGTTAGACCACTCTGCTTCCAAGTTGTACCATAGGCAATCTGCACCAATGTAACTTCCAAATTTCTTTTTTTGTACTAGGCAGTGTCTGCAAATTTTTACATATGTCTTATCTTCCATTGTATAATAGAATGTGCAATGCCTTATTTTCCACTACATCCCTCTCTTTTCTGGAAAAGAATTCCCCATGTCCAAGCTTAAATTCACTTTCTGCACTTTGGGATGCTGAATGTCTAAGTGCTGGAGAGGGGAAGGAGATTTGAAAGGTCTATTTTGGCCAAAATGGGGCCCAGAGCAACAGGAAGTGCCTGTCAACATCACATTCAAAGTCACTCCGAGTCAGTGAGTTATGGTGACAGGATAACCGATTTGTGACAATGGGCCACAAGTTATTCATTAAGAATTGCAGGCATCCTTTCAATTGTCCACTCTGTCAAGTGGTGTTTTTTTCATTTGAGCAGATGGTGAGTCTTCAAGCTGCTCATTGTAAACTAAAAATAAACACTGCCCTGGGACTCCAGAAGCTCTCAACATAACCTTTAAGAATCTGACTGACTGAGCCGTTACAAAGACAATTAAATAATTACAATATTGCATTTGTGTAAACACACTTAAGGTTTAATAAACTGTACACTGAGCATGAAGAAACAAGCAGAGCATACAGAAAGCCAGCTCACCTTGCCTTTCTGATCATTCCAGCTCAACAATCTCAATTTTTCATTGTGTCTATTGGATCCAATGCTTCCAGCTAAAAACTGGGACAAAAAGTAATTTATATATATAGTTTTACTATATACCTATATAGTCAGAGAAACGCATCTGGTTATTTTAGAAGCCCTATTTGGGCATTATTACCTCCATGTGAGTGGGATGCGGGTGGTGAGTGGGACGCAGGTGGCGCTGTGGGTTAAACCACAGAGCCTAGGACTTGCCGATCAGAAGGTCGGCGGTTCGAATCCCCACAACAGGGTGAGCTCCCGTTGCTCGGTCCCTGCTCCTGCCAACCTAGCAGTTCGAAAGCACGTCAAAGCGCAAGTAGATAAATAGGTACCGCTCTGGCGGGAAGGTAAACACCGTTTCCATGTGCTGCTCTGGTTCACCAGAAGCGGCTTGGTCCTGCTGGCCACATGACCCGGAAGCTGTACGCTGGCTCCCTCGGCCAATAAAGCGAGATGAGCGCCGCAACCCCAGAGTCGGCCACGACTGGACCTAATGGTCAGGGGTCCCTTTACCTTTACCTCCATGTGACTAAGATGATGTGGAGATAGAGCTCCCCCTACCCTAGCTGCTGCATCCCCTACCAGTCCTGTCCACATACTGTCCATGCATTGGGACTTGTCTGCAAAAGGGAAGCCTGTTGAACAAGTGTAGACTCCCCATATAATTTGAACCCAGTGCATGCTGCTAGCTATGGGGCTGATGGGCAGCCAGCTTTCTTCCTCTCGGGATGCTCTGCCAGAGCAGCTCTATCATTTTCTACAGGGTCATGAAAATTAAGGAATTGCTCTCCCACAAATAGGAGAAAGGGTTGTAGCTCAGTGGTAGGGCATCTGCTTCCATACAGAAGGTCCCAGGTTCAATCTTTGGCATCTCCAGGGCTGGGAAAGAGTCCTCCCTGGAACCCTGGAGAGCCACTGCCAGTAATGAGCTGGATGGATCAATGGTCTGACTCAGTTGAAAGCAGCCTCCTGTGTCCATAGTTTGTGCCCGGTGCGTGGAGTTGTGAATTGGAGGAATCCATTTTGTGTCAGCTCTATGAATCCATTAATACAATATCTAAGTCCAAAGCAGTCAAATCTATTTCTCCCTCCCCACAAAAAAAAAAAAAATCCAAAGTGATTCCAAGTGAATTCACCTATATATAATCATGTTATTAACATGGTCTAATTAGGAGGTCCTTACAGTGGTACCTCAGGTTAAGTACTTAATTTGTTCTGGAGGTCCGTTCTTAACCTGAAACTGTTCTTAACCTGAAGCACCACTTTAGCTAATGGGGCCTCCCACTGCCACCGCACCGCCGGAGCACAATTTCTGTTCTCATCCTGAAGCAAAGTTCTTAACCTGAAGCACTATTTCTGGGTTAGGGGAGTCTGTAACCTGAAGCATATGTAACCTGAAGCATATGTAACCTGAGATACCACTATATTATCATTAGAGCAAGCCTCATTTTTGAAATGCCATTCGTCACTTTCCATCGAACCTCAATCAAATTCAAATTTAACTAGGATTTAACTAGGAAAAGCACTGTTTATTTATCAAGTGTTTTTGGAGTGTGGGTGTTTTCCAACCAACTATAAGTGCATTGTCTCAAAACTAAGGATCTTCCCCAAGGACCAAGGTCCTTGTTCAACAGAGTAGCATCCTAGTACTTATGTGCCCTACTGCCCCCACCAAACTCTTAGTCCAGTACACTGTAAAACTGATGGTGCTCCCATGCCCCTCCCCTTTTATTTTCACCAGCAGCAAAACCACCCCAGTAGAGAACAAAATGTTTTTCTTTCCTTCTCTCCAACTGTCTCCAAGAGTGATGGAGACTGTCAGTGAGGAGCCGAGCATTAGCCTTTGGCAACAAACGGAGTAGATGAGATTGTCAAACAGAAGCAAGACGTGAACAAAATTGAAAACTGCTTTGTGTTTAATACCTGGAAATGCTACACTGTGCGCTTCTGGGAATTTCAACTTTGTTTATCATGGAAGGCCTAGTGCATTCCATTGAGCTCAAAATCTCTCCTAAATAAACTTTTATTCCGCTCAAAGTGTGCGAGAGAGTATCAGCTACAATCTACACAGTAATCAGTGTGGGCCATTTCATGTCTGTGATTCGTACTGTGAATGCTAACTTAGGTCTGTGAGATTATGTGCCGGTTCCACTGCCCATTTCTGTTGCCTTTATTCACACTGAGATCTATGTTGATCTTACTTGCTGTTTATTTTCTGTGAGAAAAATATGTCTATACTCGGTCTGATTTATACATTACTACCATGTAGTCTGCTTTTTTAAAAAAAAAAGCTTTTGTGTGGTAAGGTGTTCTTTTTCCCCTCCTGTTGCTGCATCGCCATGTGAGGTAAAGCTTTGCTATTTGAATTTCTGCCCATGAGCCTGCTATTAGAGAGACAGCAGCTGTGTGAATAGATATTTATATATGTATTTATTTATTACAAATTTATAGCACTGTTGTTTAGGCCTAGGCGATATCTGGTTTTCAACATCGCAATATATTACTAGCTAAACATTACGACATATCAATGTTGTAGCAGAGATGAGGAGCTGATGAGTTCAAGACTCCCCTACACTAACTGTCATCAAAAAAGAGGAGGGTTCTTCATGAGTTCTCAGCTAAAGTTGAGTATGGAAGAAAAGGAGCAAACTCAGGCACCAATAATTAGGGTTGCATACTAGTTCTTTCCAGAAGGGTAGTAATATTAGTCTCTTGCATCAAAAGCAAAAGCAGGCAACCTTATTCAAGGATAAAGTAACTCTTGTTTTCTCTTCCTTGGCTATTTCACCAGTTGAAATTTCAAATGAATATAACATAAAGCTCAGTCCCAAATTCATATTACAAATCCAAGGGAACCAGGAACCTTGTGTGACCATGCCCATTTACATATCTACATTTATCCATACTCAAAACTGAGTCATAGCAGAAATACCCCCCTTCCTGATGATGATAAAAAGGTAAAGGGACCCCTGACCATTAGGTCCAGTTGTGACCGACTCCGGGGTTGCGGCGCTCATCTTGCTTTACTGGCCGAGGGAGCTGGCGTACAGCTTCTGGGTCATGTGGCCAGCATGACTAAGCCTCTTCTGGCGAACCAGAGCAGCACACTTTGACGTGCTTTCGAACTGCTAGGTGGGCAGGAGCGGGGACCGAGCAACAGGAGCTCACCCTGTCACGGGGATTCGAACCGCCGACCTTCTGATCGGCAAGCCCTAGGCTCTGTGGTTTAATCGGCAAGCCCTAGGCTCTGTTGATAATTCATAGTAAATCAGGCCCCCAGCTAAGCTTGAAGGTTGCTGTAGAATGAATGGGAGCTTTTTCTTTCTTTTTTGCCAGTATACAAATAGCTGGTTTTGCTGGTGATACCAGGGACCACATGCAAATTGGTCCCACCTCCGGGTTCTTACAGTGGCCAACCAGATGCCTATTGGAGGCTCACATGGAGAGCATGAGTACAACAGCACTCTCACCACTTACGTTTCTCATCACTATTCTAATCGTTTGTGTTTCCACCGCAGTATATCTCTGTTTACACTACTGGAGCTAAGGCAGGACTAAGGTATCCATTAGAATTTCAAATTAAGACAAGTAAGTATGCCAAGAGGGGCATACAAATCAAACTTATCTAAGCCATATTTACAATTGCTTCCCTCAAGGTTATGCGAAGGAAGCAAATCCATTCCGCAAATTGTGACTGTCGGCTATTGTCTTAAATATAAAGATAAACACTATTAATGAATCTGTTGATTAATGTTTGCTAAGCATTTTTGAACAGTGACAACGTACAAATTGTGGCGGGTTATTTTGTGAAGCTTTTCACCCACGTCACCCAGTTGTATCCTATCGAAACCAGACGCACCTGGGAATTGTGAAAGAGCACTGATCTGAATAAACTAATCTCTTTTTATCTGGCCCTTTGAGCATAAAGGAGCTAATTTCAGTTTCATGACTTGAACCTATAAAACTTTATCAGCTATGATATTGTATGCTGCAATAGGTTAAAAAAAACACAACCCAATAATTATAGAAGGGGTATTAATCAATGTTTACTGGTAAATCACTTATTATTCACAAGAGTCTTACCTCATTACATGCTGGCTGGACTTCAGATAGCAAAAGTTCAGGGTAGAGTTGAGTCCTTCCTAGGAACAGAAACTTTGGGGGAGGGTGAGAAAAGGTTGTGGCTTTATATTACATACTATTAGAAGGAGTTGTTTGTCATCGTAATAGGTGTAGCGCTATCAAGGTCCTGACTACTAGACTCACAGATGAATGGAAATTAATTCAAATTGTTTTCAGTTCAATTTGATTCCACATTATTTCTTCACTGAAGTGAAGAAGGAAAAGCCTTCAAAACTATTTGGCTGATGAGCCAGAGGGAATGTCCGGGATTAACTAGAAATCAAACAAAAGTTCTGGGAGGATGTTCTGTTGTTTAGAACAGTTGCAGATATGGAAACAGGTATTTGTCACAGGAACTTAGTGGTCTAAGCTCACTACCTTGCTGTAATTCTATGTATTGTTTATTTCTTTATTATACTAGGTGCTGATGGCAGCACTCCAGATGCTTGAAGCAGCTGGGAAAAACCAACAAAACAATCCAAATACACACACACACATCGGTAAAAAGCAAACCAACAATAAGACAGCTTCACACTAGCTTCATATGTATTACTTTCGAATAGATTTTGCTTTAGGCTATTGTTTGTGCTGCTCTTTCCCCTTTCAAGCTAGCAACTAAGTATCCTCCTCATTTAGCAGGCCACCCCGTTGCTTCCCTTTTCTATGCAGATGATGCCGTCATCTTATCCAGAACAGCTGCGGACCTAGCAAATGCAGTTAATGCATTTATCGCCTATTGTAAGGCGGAAGCTCTTAATATTAATTATAAAAAATCGAAAGTCGTCCACTTCACTCGTTCCCGCAAACTCAAGCTGGAGCCGCTTAAGATCACAGGTGGCTACTTAGAAAAGGTAAAAGCCTTTAAATATCTAGGCTTAATATTTACTTATAATCTCTCCTGGACCACCCATCTACAGTCTGCCTCTCTTGCTGCAACCACGACCTCTAATGCCATTGTCCGATTTTACCACCAGAAGGGCGGCAAACACCTTCCAGCAGCAATTCAAATATTTAATGCTAAAGTTGTCCCTAAATTACTATATGGCTGCGAAGTATGGACTACAGCAATATCAGGCAACTTGGATCGCCCACTTCACATGTTTGTGAGATCTCTTTCCGGCGTCCCGAGATGTGTCTCAGGTGCAGCCCTACGACTTGAGTTCGCCCAGCCCTCAATCGAAAAACGAGCATGGAGTCGAGCCATTTCCTATAGCTCCCACCTATTAGTATCGGATGCTCGAATTAGAGGTGGTTTCTCCAACCTGATCCTAAGAGATATTCATAATTCTCCTTGGAAAACTACAATTAATCTCAAACTCCGCTCTCTTCTCAATTTGACCCGTAAAACTGTTTTTAACTTAGAGTGTATTAGCCCGGCGGCCCTACCTTCAATCAAAAAGAAGTTACAGCAACTTGATTTCTCTAACACAACTTCCCATGCAAGAGGGCCGTGTTCAGGCTTAGCCCAAGCTATCCCACCCCCTGAAGGGATCCCTCTATACTGCTTTACAATTCCTTCGGAGGCTAAGCGAAGGGCCTTTACCTGTGCCCGTCTCAACTGTTTTCCTACAGCAGTTTTGTCGGGTCGCTATTCCAGAGCTCCCATCGCAAATAGAACATGCACCTGCAACGACATGGCTCTGGAGACTATGGAACATGTAATGCTCTTCTGTACTAACTGGACAGATGAAAGATCTCGGTTTCTAATTCCTCTCGTGAACAAGCTTCATCTCCCAATCCAGCCCTGGATAGTGTCCCTTCTTCTGCAGGATTCTGACTGTTGGATTACCGAGATGACAGCTAACTTCCTGCTTAGTGTGATGAAGAGGAAAGCGGCACCAACTTCTTCTTTAACACCACAGTTGTAGTCGATATGCTGCACAATCGAACCTGTTTTTGCATTCTCTGCCACTCGATGTTTTAAATCCCCTGTCACTTTTGTTATCCTTGTATTCGCCTTGGATGATATCTACCTTTACCTCCCCCCCTATTTTATGTTGTTATTTCTATGTATATTATGCTATGGCCACACGGCTAATGCAATAATAAAGTTGTTGAACTAGAAATCAAACAAAAGTTCTGGGAGGAAGTTCTGTTGTTTAGAACAGTTGCAGATATGGAAACAGGTATTTGTCACAGGAACTTAAAGTGGTCTAAGCTCACTACCTTGCTGTAATTCTATGTATTGTTTCTTTATTTCTTTCTTTATTATACTAGGTGCTGATGGCAGCACTCCAGATGCTTGAAGCAGCTGGGAAAAACCAACAAAACAATCCAAATACACACACACACATCGGTAAAAAGAAAACCAACAATAAGACAGCTTCACACTAGCTTCACATGTATTACTTTCGAATAGATTTTGCTTTAGGCTATTGTTTGTGCTGTCTTTGGCTTCCTTAACTCTTCTTCTTAAGTGTACATTTGCACAAAAATGCATTTTCATGAAACCAAGAATGAGATGTTCAAAAGATACAGAAACCACAGATGTTCCTAGAAAAGGCAAGGCAGACTGTACATATTCAGGATTGGTAGAGTCTACCCAAACTCCACAGAGATAGCTCTGAGATGACCAAGAAACCATAACAGAGTATGGCAAGGTCTCTGGGTTTAAACTCAACAGACTAAAAAGAAAACTCATGGTAAAAAAATCTACGGAATCAGGAAAAAAAGGAATTGGGGGACAGAACAGGATTGGAAGTAGTGAAAAAAGCTAAGTATTTGGGGGCTAAAGATTACAATGAAAAATTTAAATTTGTTTGAAGATAATTATCAAAGAATCTGGAAAGAAATTAAAAAACACTTGGATATCTGGTCAAGACTGAAATTATATTTCTGGGGAAGAATTTCAGCAATAAAAATGAATATACTTCCCAAGCTACTCTTCCTCTTCCAGATGATTCCAATAATAACAAGAAAAGACTGTTTCAAGGCATGGAGGAAGGCTTTGAATAATTTTTTTGTGGCAAGGAAAGAAACCTCGTATCAGGCATAAACTTCTAACAGATAGGAGAGGAAGAGGAGGTTTTGCACTTCCAAATTTTAAAATCTATTATGAAGCCGAGTGCTTAATATGGTTAAAAGACTGGATTCTGCTGGAAAATTTCGACATTCTGGACTTAGAGGGTTTTGGCAACAGATTTGGGTGGCATGCCTACCTAGGTTACAACAAGTCAAAGGTCCACAAAGGCTTCACAAATCACAACATTAGAAGCGCTTTATATAAGGTGTGGACCACTAACCAACCTTTGTTGGAACCATATACAGCATGGTGGCTGTCACCATTAGAAGCATTTTCAGTTAAAAAAATAAATATGTCAGGGAATTGCGCAATATATAACCAACTAGTAAGACAAGAGCAGGGTTAGCTAAAATTGAAAACATTTGAAGAAATTAGGTACCATCTCATGGGCTGGCTCCAATATCATCAACTAAATAACATTTTTACCTTGGATAAAAAATCAGGCTTTGAAAAAGAAAAATCAAAATTACAAAAAGTATTATTAGGAAGTAACAAAAAAATAGTATGTGATCTATTATTAGAATGGGATCTAAAGGATGAAAAAATAAAAGAAACACAGATCAAATGGGCCCAAGATATCAGACATGCAATAGAACTAGACCAGTGGGAAAGACTATTGAAAATTGACGTAAGATTCACTGCCTGTTAAGAGAACATGATGAAGATGTTTTATAGATGGCACATGACACCATAGAAGATTGCCAAAATCTATAAGACCAAATCCAACCTTTGCTGGAAGTGCAGGGAAGTTGAGGGTACTGTGATGCACTTATGGTGGGGATGTAGAAAAGTCAAAAAAAAATGGAGCTGCATACATGAAGAATTAAAAAAGATGCTCAGAATATCTATAGGGGGAAAATCCGAGACATTCTTGCTGAGCATAGTTGGAAAGGAGGTACCACAAGATAAGAGAAAACTATTCCTATACACAATCGCAGCAGCCAGAATACGCCTTGCAAAGAACTGGAAAGGAAATCACATGCCTACAAAAGAGGATTGGTTAATTAAATTAACAGAGTTTATAGAATTGGCAAAATTAACTGCAGTAATAAGATATCAAATACACCAGAAACTAAGGACACGATGGTTACGGTTTGAAGAATATATGAACAAATACTGCTGTAAAGATAACGTCCTGATATGTTTAGACTAAGCTTGTAAGGTGACTTGATATTATACCATAATAGTACTATAAAAGAAGTAATTATAAAAGAAGGGAGGTGAGTTAATACCTATCTATGTAATCCATTTGCATACTACCTTTTTCCAAAAGAGTTCATGGCAATTCTAAGAGGTAGGTTAAGGGATGAGAGTGATTTCGCCTTATGAGTTTCATGTCTTGGCAGTGTTCAGAAACACTGAAGGAAGAAGAGGAGGAGCTAAGCAATCACGAACTCCCAATCTGTGCTGCTGGCAGATGTTAGGATACAAGTGGAGATATCACTCCATCATGCTCTTCCATCCAGTGTTAGGATACAAGTGGAGATATCCCTCCATCATGCCCTTCCAACCAGTGTTAGGATACAAGTGGAGATATCCCTCCATCATGCCCTTCCAACCAATGTTAGGATACAAGTGGAGATATCCCTCCATCATGCCCTTCCAACCAGTGTTAGGATACAAGTGGAGATATCCCTCCATCATGCCCTTCCAACCAGTGTTAGGATACTAGTGGAATTATCCCTCCATCATGCCCTTCCAACCAGTGTTAGGATACAAGTGGATATATCACTCCATCATGCCCTCCCAACCAGTGTTAGGATACAAGTGGAGATATCCCTCCATCATGCCGTTCCAACCAGTGTTAGGATACAAGTGGAGATATCACTCCATCATGCCCTTCCAACCAGTGTTAGGATACAAGTGGAGATATCACTCCATCATGCCCTTCCAACCAGTGTTAGGATACAAGTGGAGAAAATCCCTCCATCATGCCCTTCCAACCAGTGTTAGGATACAAGTGGAGATATCCCTCCATCATGCCCTTCCAACCAGTGTTAGGATACTAGTGGAGATATCCCTCCATCATGCCCTTCCAACCAGTGTTAGGATACAAGTGGAGATATCCCTCCATCATGCCCTTCCAACCAGTGTTAGGATACAAGTGGAGATATCCCTCCATCATGCCCTTCCAACCAGTGTTAGGATACAAGTGGAGATATCACTCCATCATGCCCTTCCAACCAGTGTCCATCACACAGAGATCCTCTCTGTGCCTCCCAAAAGCACAGCAAAAGGGAACATGCTACCACTGGTGGTATTTCCACCAGTAAGCCCCCAAAACAATGTATTCCAGGAGAAGGATGGAAGAGGACCAGTGGGTCTAAAACCACCCCGTTTTCTGTGAAATTGTTTCAATTTAAATAACGCTTTAAGAGTGTTTTAAGTGAATCAAAATCAAAGCAGTATCATGAGGCAGAGTGAGCTGGCCACCTCAAGCAGCCAATTTTTGGAACGGGACCTTTTTTTTTTTTTTTAAGGAATTTCCACTGGCATAGAGAGGAGGGGATGTCGTAAAAAGAGAACTTTTAAACTATGCCAACAAAGCCTTTTAATCTTTATTTAAAGGCACAAACGTCTATAATAGATCAATACTGTGATACATGTATTTTAATATTAAATGTCTTTATGCCTCCTAAGTGAGGGATTTGACACGTTCTATATTCTCTGCGTTCAATATCTTTTTCAGACTTTCTCTCACTGTGGCTCCATTTTTAGCAGCCTCAAACAATTCCAGTTCCATTTTATTATTGTTTAAAGATTCTTCACAGCACGGCTGCTCAGTGTGATGAAAATGAGAGCCCCTTTTCATCTGCGGAAGGTGTTTTGTTTTGTTTTGTTTTCTTTCTCCTTTTTGTGCAATGTGCTGATCCAGTTTTGGTATATCTTTCTAATAATTATTACTCCAAATAAATAAATAAATTATAATGACAATTCTCTGTGAAGCAGCAGCTCGTCACCATTTTGTTCAGATGTAAAGAGCTTTGACGCCTGCTCTCACTCTTGATTCTAAAAAAGGCTCGATCACTTAAAATATTTTGCAGCAGCTTCTTGAATGTTCCTCCTCAGTCATCTTTCTTCTAAAGCCCCAAATGTAATTTCTCCCCAGAGAAGAGTTGCTCCTACCCCTTGAAACTTTCCCAACTGAATATCCCTTTTGAGTTGGGACAACCAGAAATTTATCCCCTTTTTGTGCTAAATTTATATTGAGCCATTCATCTCAAAGGAACCTCCTCTTACTCCAAAGGAGCCCCACACATGAAACATACTGGCAGTTTTGTTTTCAGTCCCTTTCCCAGTAACTCCTAACACGGAATTCACTTTTCTTTCTTTTTTTACACCTTATGCCTTTCCTCCCTCTGTGGGCCTATTTCTTCACTCCAACTTATTAAGGGGGCTCTCTCAGTGGGCAATGTGGGCCCTTGGCCCTTGATTTCTGGCCCTACACAAACACACACAGTTGAGATCTATATATATTCCTTTGTTTGACAGCTCAAAAGAGGCAGAAAATTGTCACAGTTATTTATTCTCCTTCGTAAAGAGGTACCCCTTGGATTTTCTGCCTCAGGTGCCAAAACATCTTACATCCAGCCTGACAATGATGAATCTACTTGGAATTCCCCGGGGGAACTGGGAATTTGTTAATATGGAGGGGCGGTTGGTGTCAGCTTGTTTTCAGATGCACGTTAGTCGCTCTAACACGCACACACAAACCCTTTTAACTGAATACATTCCCCCTCCCCTTTGGGGATCTTTTGCACACTATATTTCAAAGCATGATAACCAGTACTCAGCTGACAAGAGAGCTGATTTGAAGAAATGGAGCCCCTTAGAGTTCATGCGGAATGCTCTGCAGTTAATCCCGTAGTAGTACAGCTGTGCAAGCAATTTATACAACTCTTCATACTCCAGATGCTGACTGGAAGAAGTGCAGGGACATAAGTCTCACAAAAGATATCCACACAGCCGGCCCAATACATTTTGGCACCCGAGGCGAACCACAAAATGCCACACATGCACACCAGCAAAGGAGTGAGGCATAAAGATCCATGTTGGGAACAAGGGTGGGAGGAGACTAGCAGCGCCTCCTGTTCACCAAGATGCCACTGTTGAAGTGGCCACGGGGGACCACCGATGAGGGTAAAGGTAAAAAGGTAAAGGTAAAGGACCCCTGGACGTTTAAGTCCAGTCAAAGGCAACTATGCAGTAGCGGCGCTCATCTTGCTTTCAGGCCAAGGGAGCTGGCGTTTGTCCACAATCAGCTTTCCAGGTCATGTGGCCAGCATGACTACACCACTTGTGGCACAATGGAACACTGTGACAGAAACCAGAATGCACGAAAACACTGTTTACCTACCCACCACAGTGGTACCTATTTATCTACTTGCACTGGTTTGCTTTCGAGTTGCTAGGTTGGCAGGAGCTGGGACAGAGCAACAGGAGCTCACCCCGTCATGGGGATTTGAACCGCCAACCTTATGACAGGCAAGCCCAAGAGGCTCAGTGGTTTAGACCACAGTGCCACCCGCATCCCATACCACCAAAGAGGAGGCAGATCTAACCCCTAAGGAGCACACTACAGCGGCAGTGGGTGGTTCATTCCTCGGAGGCCACACCTGCTGTCTCTGTTGATCCTGCCACCTGATGTGGTTGCCTCACCTTGCCTCATGGGTGGACCAGCCATGGGTATCTAGTTTTCTAATATTGCAGAACGGGAGGCCTTCACTGTATCTAACAATCTGCAGCTTTCAGGAACTGGGGGGAGGGGGCTGCAGCGCAGTGATTCCACCGAAAAACGAAAGCAAAAAAGTTTATAATCCTGCATTCCAGAAAGAAATAAGACTTCTGGAAGGTATACCTTTCATAGGAGAAAGTTGAAAGCAGAGTTGGAGTTTGTGACTCACCTCAAGGAGCTGAGTCAGACTTACAATTATAGAGAGCTGACAAGAGTATATAATTAGAGGCCAAATTGTAGTTGGTTGGTATCAGGGATGCTGTGCTTAAGAAAATATGGTTGAAATATCCTGAGCTCACCTTGGAGAGGGGGGAAATTTTCAGAAGCTTCTGGAGTAACAAACTGCCAAAAAGAAAACAAAATAAACCGGTGGCCATGGACAGAATTTCAGGAATACCAGAGAGAAAATATGGGGGGGGGGGACATCCCAAAATGAAACACGCCAGAAGGCAAAAAGTGTTAGAAGAAGAAAACATAGGAAGCTGGATAAGGCATGAAGTGTTGGAAGGAATGTTTGGTTTTCACAGTGCTTATTAGCATGTGGGAAATGCAGCAACCAAGGTAACTTTGCAGCCAGGAAAATACATAAAATGTGTAAAATAATGCACTATCTATAACAAGAATCAGCCTGGCTCCAATAGAGAGGCAGATAAAGCATTCTTCGTTGGAATGGTACATGCAGCCAATGTATCACTAGATTATTTTGTTGTAGAAATACTGGAGGCATTGTAACTTTGAAAGGAGATTATGGGACATGAGTTAACACATAAGCAGAGCAGTGAGGGGAAAATGTGTGATTTTCCCCCACCACCAGCAGCAGCAGATACACAAGACTACAGGCTAACTTGCTTGCTCAGAGAGTTTTTCAGTAGATGCACCAACCAAGATAAACACCTCTCCCACAACCTCAGCGCTACCATTATAGATTTTGGTGTGTTCTCTGTTATGGTTCACAAGAGAGAGCTAGATGCGCAGCTCACGACATATGCTTCTTGGCACATCCAAACCCCTCTTACCAAATGCAGCAGTCTAGAGAAGGTGTGAGAAAAAGCTCAGCTGGCCAGCTGGCCGGCTTGGTCAAGAAGAATAGCCAAAGATGTATAGAAAAATATGGTGATTGAATCATAGAGTCAGAAGGGACCCAAGGGTCATCTAGTCCAACCCCCTGTAATGCAGGAATCCCAGCTAAAGCGTCCATGACAGATGGCTATCCAACCTCTGCTTAAAAACCTCCAAGGAAGGAAAGTCCACAACCTCCTGAGGGAGTCTATTCCACTGTCAAACAGCTCTCACTGTCAGAAAGTTTTTCCGAATGTTTAGTCAGAATCTCCTTTCTTGTAACTTGAAGCCATTGATTCGAGTCCTACCCTCCAGGGCAGGAGAAAACAAGCATGCTCCCTCTTCCATGTAGACAGTCCTTAAGATATTTGAAGATGGCTATCATATCTCCGCTCAGTTTCCTCTTTTCCAGGCTAATCACACCCAGCTCCTTCAAGCACTCCTTGTAAGGCTTAGTTTCCAGACCCCTGGTCATCTTGGTTGCCCTCCTCTGCACACATTCCAGCTTGACAACATCCTTCTTAAATTGAGGTGCTGAGAATTGGACACAGTATTCCAGGTGTGGTCTGACCAAGGCAGAATGGAGTGGTACTATTCCTATTCCTTTCCCTTTTCTATTATTGATTTGGGGATTAGTCCATCCTATCAGTAATGTAAAGTCTAACAGCAGCCTCCCCCCCCCCCCCAACATCTCAGGCAAGTCTCTCTCTCAGCCTTCCACTTGAGATTTTGTTCCTAGACTGAGATACCCTTGCCAAAGTGATCCATGCCATTGTAACTTCAAGATTAGAATACGGCAATGAACTCTTTGTGGGGCTACCCTTGGTGTCCCAGTGGTTGCAGCTAATGCAAAATGCTGCCAGAGCTTTGTCTTGTTTCTGTCTGGAATCCTATTACACCAATTCCGCATGCATGAGCAAAACTGCACACAATTCGGAGAAATTCGCACTAAAATCCTGGTGGATATTCACAAGGACTTAAAAAAGGAACAATGTGGAAATGTGGAGAGCTGAACCTAAGTCAGGGGAAATGAGAAACTGAGAGAAACCGAAATTGAAAAGCTAATTCACACAAACAGATGTTTTGGACTAAGGCACCAGATATTGAGGTGGGTGCCATATCATTGGGTGCTTCTCAGTGGGGGAAATCCATTCATATGCAAATCAGCACAACAGGAAGAAAGCTAGGATATATTTCTTCCCTGTTACATCTAGTTGTCTATATGCACGGATTGTGGGTTTTTCTGTTTTACAAAGGAGTGTTCAGCCATGCAGCCTTCCGCTTGCATTCTCAAGAGGCACAGTTAAGGAATACACACTTCATCAACTATTTCTATGAATTAAGCCTTAGAGCTTAGAGAGAGAGAGAGACCATTCGTTATTGTTTTTCCCTTCCAAAAGGAATTAGAGCCTACAGTAAAAAAAGTACCTCCATCTCTTCTTTGCCCAATCACATTCTTTACCAGATAACTTAAGTCAAACTGGAAGTAGATTTTTCTACAGCTAAGGTCAATCTAGTTATTACAAAGGCCAGCAATATTCCAAAATACTATTTTTTTGAATTAAAGAACCATGCTAGTATTGCATGCTGGGACAGTACCGACTAGTCGCAATTCATCTTCCAGGGAATTACCAGCCTAGCTGACATTCCACAAATCCATTTTAAACATTAGCCGAGCCTCTGACCCTTTCTGAGAGTTCAGTGGCTATGGATATGTGGTGTTTGGCCCAGCAGTCCCATCCTTCAGCTGCCACCAAAGGAAAATTGGGTCCCCCCCCCCCATGAATGTTGCAAAACAACTGCCTCCAGTCCTCTCTTTCCATTTATTTGAGCATCAGACTGAGACAGTACAAAATGTCTCACTTCGCATGCAAGGAGGTGGGACAGAAACTGAGAAAGCTCAGTTTATTCGCACAGGAGAATAAGGTGACAACTGAACTGCTGCTCAAATATAGGGCTCAGTCTAAGGTTCACTGTTGAAGCTATATCAGAGCTCTGCTTTAGTATTCAGTCTTACCCCCTGCACAATGCATCACCATTCTCTGCCATTGACTCCTATTTGTTTACCAATGATGCTATGCAAAGGAATACGCCAATTACATCCATTAGGATTATGACTTGTCTATGAGGCTTCCCTACATATACCCCTCCTGCCCTGCCCCCAAATTATTAGTATTATAATTATTAATTATTACTAGATTCCCCAATCCTTGAATTAAAGTCTGCCATTTATTTATGTTTCACAGAATAATATAAAAATGGCAAACTGCTGTCAGCATTTAAAGAAGATGCATCTGCCCCCTAATTACATAGAATTATAAAGAGGCCCTCTGTGAAAATTGTATATTGATCATTCAGCCTCTTTTATGACAGTGCACACTAACAGATGTCCTATAACCATACAATCCGGCATAATAGCTGCATACAAACAAATGCTTGATTGGTATCAACATTTCTGTCATGCTCTTGCCCGTGTTAGACATGGAAATGTCACCCTCTTTGTAGATATGAGAAATAGAATCAAGCGCCGTGCTCAGTTCTTACCTCTGAACGATAGTCCAAAGAATATTATATCTGGGGCACCCACAGGTTTCCTGACACTCCCTAGAAAAACCTGAGAGTCTGACAGGAGTGAGTGTCTATCATTCACTGTTGCAAAGAAAAGCTTTTAAAGACCAGAGCTGGTCTGGGAGAGTCTAGCGGTCAGAGAAAAGACCACACTATTCACATTGTTTCTGTGTTATGATCCTTCATGTACAGAAGCCACTACACTTGATCCAAAGGAGGAATATTTTCAAAGTCACATATTTTGTGCTTATAGACACTGATCTTCAGTTTGGGAGAGATGATGCTGTGATTTGAGGTCTTCAATAATATTTATTCAGAGTTATACACTTTTAAGGGACGCGGGTGGCGCTGCGGGTTAAACCACAGAGCCTAGGATTTGCTGATCAGAAGGTCGGCGGTTCGAATCCCCGCGATGGGGTGAGCTCCCGTTGCTCGGTCCCTGCTCCTGCCAACCTAGCGGTTTGAAAGCACGTCAAAGTGCAAGTAGATAAATAGGTACTGCTCCAGTGGGAAGGTAAACGACATTTCCGTGCACTGCTCTGGTTCGCCAGAAGCAGCTTAGTCATGCTGGCCACATGACCTGGAAGCTGTACGCCGGCTCCCTCGGCCAATAAAGCGAGATGAGCGCCACAACCCCAGAGTTGGTCACGACTGGACCTAATGGTCAGGGGTCCCTTTACCTTATACACTTTTATTTTGGGATTTATTTATTTATTTCTACTGTCATCTACTGGCACTGTTTTATATTGTATTCTGTGTTGGGTGCTTTCAGATAGAAAAGGGAGCTATATATAAATAGCAATGCACCAGCATCTGTGGAGTTTCTGACATCTTTGCTCAGGACTTTGTGGCAGGCAAATAAGCCGTGTCTGTTTACATGTATGCCAATTTTTATAGCAAGTGCCAGGTACGTCAAGATTTATGAACCCTCTGAATGGCCATAAATAATACTCATCAGCATCACCTTAATCTACCATTCTGCTAATGTTAAAGGGTTTTTAAAGCCTGATCACCTTCTCTGTCTTGCATAAATAGTATCTTTAATCCATAGAGAAACAAGTTGCTCACAAACTACATCGCAGGTCAGATGCATATAACAAGCCAAACCTAAGCTGTGTAATGCCACAGAACTCTCTCAATGGATCACACCAAAGATTCATCAAATAGGGATGAACAAATGAAATTCTTTCGGCTTCTCCCAGTTTCTCATTTTTCCACTCCTGAGTACAGTTCTCTCCATTTCCACATCAAGTTCTTTTTGTTTTTAAAAAATATGTCTGAATGAAAATTTGTACAAATCTTCAGGTTTCATTTCACCTTATGCACACATTTTTTTCTATGAAATTTTGTCTATACGTATTTTCACAAGCAACTTCCCCTAATACAATGCATAATAAGATACTCTGAACCTGACTTTAAGGTGCCCATATTGGAAGAAAGGAACTACAAAGAACAATTATAACATGAAACAGTGGGCTGAATCAAGACAAAGGATTTTTTATCACTCCAACCTTACAACTGTATCCTTTATACACCTGCCAATAATGCCGTCACTTTGAGCGTTGGATGAAGTGGGCCTGAGTCCACAAAAGCTTAGGCTGTAATAAATTTGTCAGTTTTAAGGTGCCACAAGACTCTCTGTTGCTTTTGCTGATTTACGTGGTACTGTTTGTCTATTGATCCTTCCACATCCACCAAGCCTCAGCCCTAAATGGAATTTCCGTTGGGCAAACAAACTGAATCCACCCACTGCTCCTGCAAAATTTAGTGGTGGGGAGTGAAGGGAATAAGAGATTCATTTTTAAAACATAGTGGCTTGCACAAAAATGAGATTATTATGTGTAATTGTAGAGCGGTTGGCTGGATTTGGTGCATTCATAATTTATGATCGTATCTTCTGTGTTTGTTGTAGATGGTCGTGCACAAACTAATCAAGCCCTCTTGCATGGTATTAGATTTTTAGGGAGTTTTTCATCTCAATGCTACCAATCAATTTTCCAGGCTAATGCAGTAGCAGGTCTCACATTTAAATGCAAGCAGCAGAGTCTGCTCTTAAAAGAAAACCATCTCATTAAAACTTAGGGAGGAAAGCTTGTTCTTAGGCTCATATAAAAGCTTTTCACTCTTTGTAGGACCCCAAGGAAATGATCGTCACCATCCCCACCTCCACCCGCTACTTGCAGCCTAATGTCTAACTTCTAACTAATGTTTAGTTTCTCATCTGGTGCTGATGACGGTAGAATCACATGGCTATGCTTTTCATGCTTGCAACTGTCGTATCACAGAATCCTCATTCACCACTTCTGTCACTGTAAGGTCACTTCCAATGCATCATTCAAAGCCCTCTTATACCAGTCTTGGCTTCCTAAGAGGGCAGAGGGCTAAGGGGATGTATTATATATATTGTTTTTATGTAGGTAATGTTCGCATACTGGAGGATAAATGTTAATGGTTACTACAAGTGCCATCGCTAACGTGGACTTTGATATTTGATAAGCAGCAACATGTCCACTTTCAGAATTTGAAGGTTTGGTGAAACGCTATAGTAGCTATACTAAGGGTTGCATTTCAAGCTTATTGAAATCAGACATGAATGGTATAGGAGGTCTTAAAATAATACAAGAGCAAGAACTGAGTGTTTTTGTCTAGCCGGACCATGTCTTTGAACTCTGATAATAACTCTTACTCGTAGAAACTAGCCTAGAGAGCAATCCTATGCATATGAGGCTGACATAAAGTAAGCCATTGGAAAATTAAGCTGGCATGAAGTTACATCAGGTCCAAACAGGTCTTTGAAATGCTTGTTTTTTTGCTCTCTGGTCCTGCCCTCAGAACTGTTGCAATGCATGGAAGCCCCACATGAAGCACTGAGGAGTCGACTGTATTTTAAGCAGGACTTTATTCCAGTTGCAGCCTTGCATCATCATAAAGCAGTCTTCTTACACCTAGGAATCAGCATCCACAACTGGGATTTGCATACAGAGGAGAAGCCAGTGTGGGGGAAGTGAGGCATACCTCTTTATACTAACTGGCTATAGACCAATCAGGCAACTCCCTATGTCTCGTGATGCTGACTCATCACTGAGTCAGCATTTCCACTTAGCACAGTGTTAACTCCTTGATACCCACAACGCTCCAACAAGAACACTCACTTGGGGGGGGGGGGCGGGATTTGCACAGGCTGGAATGACCAAGTTACACCAGGAAATCTTTAGTTGAGCCAAGCTGGGGGTGGAGCAGAGATCCACTGCATCCTAAGCAGCTCACCCCTGCAGATCTTGCCATAGGATTACCCCCCTAGTGTACAAAGGCAACATCTACATCAGTTTTGCCTCTGGTACCACCTGCTACCAGCATGTGAACCCACCACCTCAAAAAAGCTTATCCCAGACAGCCCTCTAACTGAAATAGGTTCCCCCATCCTGGAGCCAGAAGAAAAATGTGATAGGACTGGCTTGACATGGTGGGTGTAAATCGGTAAAACACACACACACACAAACACACACACCAACTTTCTGGAGGCACTCGTTGCTCATGAGTAGATCTAAAAATGAAAGAGCTTTATTATTATTATTTTCCTCCTCTCCTTTAGAGCTTCTGTAGTGGTAAAAATTACTTTAGATCTGTAAGGAATGTTAGCCCTTTCAGCAGAACTTTCCGTACATACTGCAGAGTTAATGAGGGCTCTTTGCTTGAAGCTATCTCTTCAAAAGACAGGCACCAAAGAGAAGGGAAATCACCAGTGAATCTTTATGTACCTGGGATGAGGCAGCCTGTTTGAAGCTGGGCAATCAGCTCCAGAGTTTAGAAAAGCTGGAAATGTGTGCATTAGTTTTTTGTGGTGGTGTTGGTGTTTTGTAACTTCCCTGATCAGTTCTATCAACAACAACTATACATTTTCCAAGAATGACTTGTCTGCCATTGCCATCCATTTCCAGCGAAATGTGTTGTTGAAAAGGAGTGTTGTTGGACTTGTTCTAGACAACCTTTGAAATTTGCACAGGCACCAGTGAGGCCAGCAACCCATATAAACAGAGAAAGCAAGAGAACCCCAAAATTCTCTGACAATGGCAGACACACAATATTTCCATGGTGGACAAGCTTAGGTGGAAAGTATTCTTTGAGGGTGAAAAGTCTGAAAGTCACTAGTCCAGGGTAGCAGAAAAAGAAAAAAAGAAAACTTTGAATCAGTCCTGGGAGGAGCTGCCAGGTAACCTCCAGCCATTTATACTGATATACTGGAGAAATACCAACTAAAGAACAGTGGCAAGAGAAGTTGATGAACTATGCAGAACTGGCAAAAATGACAGATAGACTAAGAGAAAAAGACAAGAAAGACTTTGAAAAAGATTGGGAACCATTCATATTATATTTGTAGAAACAAAGAAAGTCAATAGATTTGATGGCAGGATTTAAATAAACATTCACATTATTAGCATTAGAAAATGTTTAGAAGATAGTGAAATATGATGGTGTGTTTACAGTTATTTTTATGTCTTTAGGCTTGAAGTTATGTTATTAATAACTGTTTCTGTTGAGAGAGCAAAGTGGGTGAAAATAGAAGCAAACCAGAAGCGGAAGTTGGGGAAAACCTTGGAGGGGAGGGAGGGAGGAATATATAGTAAATGTTAAGAATTTGAGGTGTATGTAATGAACGAAAAAGAAAAATGAATTTTAAAAAGAGTGTGTGTGTGTGTGTGTGTGTATACACAGTGGTACCTCAGGTTAAGTACTTAATTCATTCCGGAGGTCCGTACTTAACCTGAAACTGTTCTTAACCTGAAGCACCACTTTAGCTAATGGGGCCTCCCACTGCCACCGCACCGCCGGAGCACAATTTCTGTTCTCATCCTGAAGCAAAGTTCTTAACCTGAAGCACTATTTCTGGGTTAGGGGAGTCTGTAACCTGAAGCATATGTAACATGAAGCGTATGTAACCTGAAGTACCACTGTACACACACACACACACACCGTCCTCATCTACCCCCATGTTCTTCAGTCAATCAACTGCAAGCACAGAACGTTCCAAAAGCTTCTGGCTCAAAGGTCAGGGCTACAAGAATGAGAATCAGGTGGAGGAACACCTACGAAACTCTGGGAAACACTAGCAGAAGAATCACTTAATAGGTTCAGCTAAAGATGCCTGACAAATGCAATGGCATCTAGAGTACATTAGCATGCTCCTGGGGGCACAGTCCAATAATCCCACTCCATCTGCAAAATATCCGAGATCTTTAATTATCCAAAGCAGACAAACTTTAACTTTATTTACCTTTCATGGCTCCCTTGCACCAACATGCATTATTTATGGAGCGCTGATAAGGCATGCCATAGTCTTGCCCAGCTTCTGTCACCCTGCTAGCCCAAAGGAACAGTGAGTATTGAACCAAACTGTGCCCATATATTGAGTCACCCAAAGCCCATTGACTTGCAAAAGATTAATGAGCAAATGCAAGAGAGCTGGAGGCCATTAACTTCAGTTGGCCATTCATTCTGCAAGTTAACACTGTGGGTGAAATCATTACTGGAATTATGAGTGACTTTAAATTAACTTTTTATATATTCTTCCCATTATAATTTGTTTTGCCTACAGTGTTATTATATTCTTTGTCATCTGAATTATAGGTACAGTTTGTCCAACAGGAGCTCTGACACCGAGTACTTTAAGTACAATCGATACCATTTGGCTGCAATGCGAGTTGCGCTCGTTGCAACTTTTTGTGTTATTTTGTTATATTTTAGACTTCTAAAAGGACAGGGTCGACTTTGTCACAATGCTACACATCAGTACATGGTTTGATCATGATAATAAGTAACACTTAATGTATATAAAGAGATGTCTACCATTTACAGCAGGAATGTAGAATGTGAGGCCCTCTAGATGTTGTGAAAGTTCAGACACAAAAGTTGTTTTTTGCAAAATGTCAAAAACAGAATTGAAGGTTTTGAGCTGTTGCCATACATCAAGATTTGCCAGGGCATTTCAGTGATTTCTGCCTAGACACTGTTTACGCAGAGGCATAGCAAGGTCAAATGGTACCCAGTGCAGAAAATTTTTTGTCACCCGCCCCCCCACATTGATGACTCGGGGTAGGCTTGGGAGTCATGGGTGGGTGGCACGCTGAATGTCACCCCCAGGACACGCCACCCACCCTTGACTCCCAAGCCTCCCCCAAGTTGTCAAAATGAAGGCAAAGCATTGCAGCTTTCCCCCCCCCTTCCCCCAACGGCTCAGGGTAGGCTTGGGGGTCATGGGCAGGTGGCATACCGCATGTCACCCCCCTCAGTGATGACACCTGAGGCGGTCCACACCCCTCGCACCCCCCCCCCTTCCTACACTTCTGTGTTTACAACTGCCAAATACCGGCTATGTCCAGGAAATTCCAGACATATGGCAGCCCTACACTGGGCATGCTGCTCTGTGGATGATGGAGTCCCACAACATCTAGAGGGCCAAAAGTTCCCCATCCCTGATTTACAGCCCATATCTTTCAAAATCTCCCATCAAAATACAGTCATAGTAAAACAAGTAATACCTTAGAATTAAAGAGCTGCTTAAAGGTAAAGGGACCCCTGACCATTAGGTCCAGTCATGGCCGACTCTGGGGTTGCGGCGCTCACCCACGTCCCATCAAAGAGCTGCTTACATTATCATAACTACAAACATACCTGATCACTAGCAAGAAAAACACAAGGTTTTGGAGGAAGTTATAACTATCATAAAGGTAAAGGGACCCCTGACCATTTGGTCAAGTCATGACCGACTCTGGGGTTGCGGCACTCATCTCGCTTTATTGGCCAAGGGAGCCGGCGTACAGCTTCTGGGTCATGTGGCCAGCATGACTAAGCTGCTTCTGGCGAACCAGAGCAGCGCATGGAAACGCTGTTTACCTTCCCGCCGGAGCGGTACCTATTGATCTACTTGCACTTTGACGTGCTTTGGAACTGCTAGGTTGGCAGGAGCAGGGACTGAGCAACGGGAGCTCACCCCATCACGGGGATTCAAACTGCCGACCTTCTGATTGGCAAGTCCTAGGCTCTGTGGTTTAACCCGCAGCGCCACCCGCATCCTTATAACTATCATACCTACCACAAAATTTTGTGTGTCAGGAGTGTTCAAGGCTAGTAGGACATTTATTCAGGCAAAATTATTTTGTCTCTATATTTATTTAGTCTAATTATTTTCATTTCGCCTGTTCCCTACTTTGCAAAATCAATCTTCTCCATAACTCCCATTTTCGAGCAAAACCATCCTTTTATCTAGCTTAAGAAACCACACTGTGTAGGGATGGCCAAAATAATACCAATGGACAATATCAGGCCTAAGCTAAGCGATACCTTGCCTTGGCTTAGCACAGGGTGGTAGTGAAAATTATTTGAGAGCAGCAAAGCAGCTGTGAGCTCCTCTCTTGGAGCTCTCACATTTGCATGGTCTTACTAAGCTAAGATCTGTCTTACAACTGCAGGCATTGCATAGTGCCAGGGGACTGCCATCGGAACAGGGAAGAAGAGTTTGGATTTGATATCCCACTTTATCACTACCCTAAGGAGTCTCAAAGCAGCTCACAATCTCCTTTCCCTTCCTCCCCCACAACAAACACTCTGTGAGGTGAGTGGGGCTGAGAGACTTCAGAGAAGTGTGACTAGCCCAAGGTCACCTAGCAGCTGCATGTGGAGGAGCAGGGAATCGAACCCGGTTCACCAGATCACGAGTCCACCGCCCTTAACCACTACACCATGCTGGCTGAGGGGCAGTTGGGTTACAGGGAACCTCCGAAAATCTTGTGAAGCAGTTCCTCTTCCTGTGGTGGGGAAAGCCACACCTCCAGTGGGGAAGAAGAGAAGGGATCAGAGGATGCTGCTGGGAGACTCAGCACCGCTCCTGGTCAAGCCAGCCAGGAGGGAAGCATGCCTCTTCCATTGCCCACCCTGCACAGAGGTGTAAAACGCAAAGAAGGAAGGAAAAGGCTGGGGGTGACTAAGCTATTATGTTGGGGAAGGACCCAGAAACGACCACTCCCGGATTCTGCTAGCAGACATGAACTTGTGGTACTGCACTGTAAATAGTTTTGCACCAAAATAAAAAACCTGTAAAAGACAGGTCGGAGCCCTGACTGGTTACTCACGAGCAACCACCACTGCCATCTGACACATAGAATTCAGAGTTCCATAGAATTCAAGTTCCTGCTAGCTGGGAGGGGAGCCGAGAGGTAGGCTGATAGAATGAAGAAAGGTACAATTGGAAGCCCATAGCTAGTAAAATCAGTTCAGTAACACTACTAAACAACTAAAAAAAAAAAAAAATCAGCAGCAGCTAGACTAGAACCATAGATCTCCTCAGGCACCATCAAAGATATGGCACGTGAGTATTTTTTTTTTTTTATAATAATAATATTTATTCAAAGTTTAAAAGTTACAAAAGAGAAAAGAAAAAACAATACCAAATCCAAAAAAAAGAGTACAACAACAACAAAGAAAAAATAAGAAATAGAAATACACTGGAAGAATGGCAGATGCAACTGATAGACTATATGGAATTGGCCGAGATGACTGGCAGAATCCGAGACCTGGGAGAAGAACTGGTGGAGGAAGACTGGAAGAAATTCAAGGACTATCTACAAAAAATATTGCAAATTGCTTGAATGTTAAGAAAGATGTAAGATTAGTAAAAATATGGCTCCAACAAACGAGTTATAAAGAATTTACATTTAAAGTAATTGGAAGATGAAAAGATAAACTGTGGATAAGTAATACTTTATGATTAAGCTTCAATGTGAGTAGGTTAAATCCCAAAATTTGAGATATTAAATTTTGAAATTATATTATATGAACTAAATTAAGTTAATAATTTGCTGGTAAAATTTATGAGTTTAGAAAGCAGGAACAAGGGTCGTGAGGAAGTCCTAAGATGAATATGAAATGTGGATACTGGAAAAGACTGTGTTATTATCTATGTATTTTATTGTTAAACTAAAATTTAATAAATATTATTAAAAAAAAGAGAGAAATAGAAATACATTCTCTTAAAAAAGAAAAAAAAAACAAATTAAACCTTTATATAACTTTCTCCCTTTACTTCTTTCCTTGACCTCCTCACACCTCCCAGTTTTGTATTCTAGTTCAAATCGTTGTTTCAGCAAATCCTTCCAACCTAATTTTCCTTTAAGTAATTTAATTTAATATGTTATGTTTTAACGTCTTCTCTTTCGTCAATTTCATCAAATCATTTTTACTCAATCCTTTATATCATTTCTACCCAAACCACCTAACTTTCTTTTTCCAACATCTTTCTAACATTCCTTAATTTTACAATATTTTTGAATATATACTTTAAATTTTTTCCAATCTTCTTCCACCGACTCTTCCCCTTGGTCCCGGATTCTGCCAGTCATCTCAGCCAATTCCATATAGTCCATCACTTTCGTCTGCCATTCTTCTCGGGTGGGTAATTATTGTGTCTTCCAATACCTTGCGATGAGTATTCTTGGGAGGGGAGCCGAGAGGTAGGCTGATAGAATGAAGAAAGGTGCAATTGGAAGCCCATAGCTAGTAAAATCAGTTCAGTAACACTACTAAACAACTAAAATAAAAAAAATCAGCAGCAGCTGGACTAGAACCATAGATCTCCTCAGACATCATCAAAGATATGGCACGTGAGTATTAACTCACCCGAGCTTCAGGAAAGATTGCTCTAGGCACCTGTCACAGAGTATATTTCATAACTTGTGTCAGGTGCACACAGGCTTTCAGACAGTTTATTGTACTGGATGTGATCCAAGCAATGTCACCATATCCTCCACTCTGATTGTACTTTTCTTTACATTGCTCCTTTCCATGGAGGTCACGTCCCATGCTTAGGGCTTCACCTGAACTGTCATGGCCATCACTAGAAAAACGGAATTGTTTATGGGGCTGCAGCTACTGCGGTAAGTTTTCTTTTCACATCTACTTTGTGTAAAGGCCAGGGTCCAGTCCTACCATTAAAGTAAAGTGAGGAAATTGCCCCAGGCAGCAATTGACAGTGGCCAGAGGCAGCAGATTCCAGCCATTTGCCTCTTGGAGGACAGAGTTTCATATGCCGTGTAGTCTCTCCTGGAGCCTATAAACTACCTGCTGCCTTCAGATGCTATCTTGTCACCAGAGTTGAAGTAAAACCTGCCTACCCGGTCAGCTTCTGAATGTGGAATAGGAGCACGGCACCATCTTGTCCTTTGCCCCAGTAAGAAGGTGTCTTAGGCCAGCCCTGGATAGGCTAAATATCCTATTTTATGACATTTAAATTAGAAGAAGCAGCCAACACATTCTACATCCTCCTCCCGACCTGCTTCCATCTGCCATGAACTCTCTTGCAAAGTTGGAATTATTTCTGGCTTAGAATTTGAGCTGACCTAAGAGATTATTTTGCAACAACAGTAATAATAATAAACATTTGTGAAGCCTTTCGGCACTCTCGTCTGACTCATCCTCAAATCACTGCTGATCTCTGTGGTTATCCCATGGTACTCTGTCAAATTCCTGGAACAGAATTCTTCTGCAATTCCCTGCAGCTCTCTGAGCTTCAGCTAAAGTGAATTGCTATAAATGACAACATTTTGCCCTTGAATGAGTTTGTGATGAATACTGCTTATCACATGCAGATACTCCCGACGTGAAAATTGCACTGCTCAGGTTAAACTCCAAGGGGATGCTGTAAAGTAGTACCTACTTTTTATCATTATTTTTATAGAAATGCCAGATCCAGCCCTACTAGGCTGAGGCCATGATCCAAAAGAAGTTTGGCGTTCAAATGCCAATAATTTCAAGGAAAGACTGAGAACTTAACTCTGGATGTGGTATGGTGGCTCAAATATTGTGCTTAGGTTTGGGGAAATCCTGTTTTGATTCCTTTGGGATCTTTGAAGCCCAACAAGCAGCCTGAGGCAACTCAGTCTCTCTCAGCCTAACCTACTTAACAGAATGGTTGACGGGAAAGCAACTAATCAAATGGAAATGGAACGCAATTTACCATTACATTAATGATCATGTAGGGTTTCCCTGCTCACACACATATATAAAGAGTATAAATTTAAGGAGAACATAGCAAGACGTGGAGTGATTTCTTCCATTAGAACCCAGTGCAAAACTTAGCTGATATTTACCACTCCCTAACAGGGAGGGGAGGGAGAGAATTAGGTAAAGTAGGCATTTCAGTGTGAACCTAACTAATCCCAGGAAATGCAGCTTTCCTTCAAAATCTGGACTTCTCCAAATTTCCCTATGCATTTCTCCCAAGAAATAATGTGTACAAAATTGTGTATATTAGGGGGAAGCGTGCATTTCATAGGTAAATAAAGTATTTACATACCACCCTCTCTTAAAATATCAGGGCAGTATACAGCAATAAAAAGAATTAAAGACCATTCAAAGCAGTATAGTTCAATCATTAGAAGGATGAGCTATTCAAGAAGATTGTATGTAACTGCATAGGCCTCTTGGCATAAGAAAAGCTCTTCAAGAGACACCTGGAAAGAGTGTCCCACGACATATGACTGCCCACATATATTGCATATATGAATTCACATTTTAATGAAAATAACATACAAAGGTGCATTACATTAAGGACTTCAAAAATATGTATATTGGCAAAATCACATTAAATATGTGTACATTAGAATAAATGCTCACTAAAATCCTGGCAATTTTCCCCAATGACTTTTTAATTTTTATTATTGCAAACTGATGTAGAAATGTAGCTAATTGAAGATATAGGGAATGAAAAATCAAGAGATACCAAAAAGAACAGATTTCTGCATCCCTTCTCCCAACCTCCCAAAACTGGTTGCACACCACTGTGACAAATTCTGAACTGAATTGCAATTTCAGTGTACAGTTTTCGCTGTGTGACAGATTCCGCAGGAGTGTCTGAACCCATGCTCTCATCACACTGTTAAAGGTAAAGGTACCCCTGCCCGTACGGGCCAGTCTTGACAGACTCTGGGGTTGTGCGCCCATCTCACTTAAGAGGCCAGGGGCCAGCGCTGTCCGGAGACACTTCCGGGTCACGTGGCCAGCGTGACATCGCTGCTCTGGCGAGCCAGAGCCGCACACGGAAACGCCGTTTACCTTCCCGCTGGTAAGCGGTCCCTATTTATCTACTTGCACCCGGAGGTGCTTTCGAACTGCTAGGTTGGCAGGCGCTGGGACCGAGCAGCGGGAGCGCACCCCACCGCAGGGATTCGAACCGCCGACCTTTCGATCGGCAAGTCCTAGGTGCTGAGGCTTTAACCCACAGCGCCACCTGCGTCCCTTACTCAGTAGTAAATTGGCCCTTACTAATCATTTTACGTGCCACTGATTTAAAGCAGAATTTAAAAGTAAAAGGTAAAGGACCCCGGACGCTTAAGTCCAGTCAAAGGCGACTATGGGGTTGTGACACTCATCTCACTTTTCAGACTGAGGGAGCCAGCGCTTGTCCACAGACAGCTTTCCGGGTCATGTGGCCAGCATGATTAAACCGCTTCTGGCACAACAGAACACCATGACAAGTGCCAGAGTGCACGGAAACGCCGTTTACCTTCCTGTCACAGCGGTACCTATTTATCTACTTGCACTGGTATGCTTTCAAACTGCTAGGTTGGCAGAAGCTGGGACAAAGCACGGGAGCTCACCTCATCGTGCGGATACGAACCGCTGACCTTTTATTGGCAAGCCCAAGAGGCTTGGTGGTTTAGGCCACAGCACCACCCACATCCCTTAGTAGAATTTAAGCACATCCTTAACTCTGCAACGGAAATCAATGGGACTTTTTTTAAAAAAAAATTGATAGGCTGAGTCATGCCCATAGTTCTATGCGCACATGCTATGTATAGTCTCACTTGAGCCACAAACTGAAATGACCCCATTCAAGTATGCCCTGTGCTTTTTCCTACTATGGTCTTCAGCCAGGGGCAATGAGATGGTTTACTTCAACTCTTCTAACCTTATTTTGCTGTTACAGATAGGTAGCCGTGTTGGTCTGCCATAGTCAAAACAAAAAAAATTCCTTCCAGTATATCTGAAGAAGTGTGCATGCACACGAAAGCTCATACCAAGAACTGACTTAGTTGGTCTTTAAGGTGCTACTGGAAGGATTTTTTTTTTTGTTTTGACTTATTTTGCTGGTCTGCTTGAGGTTGACCATCATCTTCTGGCTGGAACAAAACCAGATCCAACCTGTTCTGCAATGTCCCTTAAATTATTCACTGGTCCCACAAATTATCCATGAGTTCTCGGCTGGTTTTTTTTAAGCTGTAAGGCACGATAGCACCTGCCAGCTGCTATCAGCATCCCAGCCTGAGTTACTTGAACACCTTCTCCTTCTATGAGGTCATTGTGTGACTGCCATGGAAACCATTGTTCAGCGATTAGTTCTGGAGGCGTCCTTGACTTCCTGCTTCAAACTTAGCCCCAGTGGTTGTTCTTGGCCTTATCGCCATTCCCCACAGCTATAACAACAGAATTTTGCCTGTTTCCCATAATAAATCTACTTTCCAAATTATCTATGTCTGGATAGAGATGTTGATTCAGGTACTGACATTTTTACTCGGCCTCAGAAATGTCTGGGCCAATCAGCTCTGGAGGAAAACTACAGCTCAATGTGGGACACCTGCCTTGCATGCAGAAGGTCTGGGGTTCCATAATAAACATAAATTAATAATGATGATGATCCCTGACATCTGGAAATGTCCCTTGCCTGAAACTCTGGAGAGCCACTAAGCTACATGAAGCAACGATCTGACTCAGTACAAATCAAGATAGCTCAGTCGGTAGTGTATGAGACACTGAATCTCAGGGTCTGAGACGGCCTGGGACTCGGGCTCGGACTCAGAACCAAAAGAGTCTCAGTTTGCACTGGATCCTTTGCCTTAGGTGGCATCTGAACCAAGTCTGGGGCCTGATTCTGAAGAGCCCCAGTCTGCATAGGTTCCCCTGCAACAAACACCAGCTGGGCTGAGTCAGGGGCCTGAGCCTGCCCTGGCTCCAGATGCGGGGATTACCTCGTTGCCTTCAGCTGGGCCATCACTTACAGCTGCTCCACTACAAGTTGGGTCAGGTGAGGCTGAGGCGGCCTCTGGGTCTAGTAACTCACCGACGTCTCCCAAGTTGCAGAGACTAAGGTCTGAGAGGAGGAGAGACCTGAGTACTCGCAGGAGGAGTGCTCACCTTCGGGCGAGACAGGGAGGTGAGTCATCAGGGGATCAGGACTGGCCGTTACCCCAACAAAGATAAAAGGCTGTCAGACCCTGCCCCAGGTTGCGGGAGCAACATTGCTGTTTTCCAGAACCTGCCTGTGATCCCTTGCCTGGTTTGCCGCCTTGTGTCCTGCCTTGGCCCTGCCAGACTGACTCCTCGCGGAATCCCTGGATTCGGGACCGGACCTGGACTGTGCTATTTGGGTTACCCCTGGGCCCAGCACAGGGTTGTGGGTTCAAGCCCCACGTTGGGCAAAAGATTGTTGCATTTGATGACCCTTGTGGTCCCTTCCAACTTTGCAGCTCTGTGATTCTGTGATTCTAAAACAGCTTCCAATGTCCCCGAGTATAGAGTTTGTGTGTAGATAGGCGTGTTGTGCGAATCAGCTCTCCATGGAGACATTCCTGCTGCAATTTTCATGAGCCTAACAGCTCTAAAAAGAGAGGAAGGGTAGAGTCACGGCACTGATCAGTGACATAAACAATTCACTGCCCCCTTGGGACCCTATGCTTGGAACTGAATAAGGTATCGCATGGGGGTTATTTTACTGTTTGAACTGGCACTATTCAAAATCAACCGACGCTGTCGGTACTATAGGTGGAACAAGAGGCAGGTGAATCCAGCCCTGACTGTAAGTATCTAACCCCAAATTGTTGCTTCCTTCCGTATTCCTTTTCAAGACAACTAGTATAAAGAGGAGACCTGTGAAGGGAGGGGAGACCTACACAGAGCACTTCACTGAATTAACTGTGTCACAATGTGAGCAGAGCTGAAAGGAGACAGCTGGTTAAGCCTTCGGAGCAGGCTGGCATTTTTGCGGGGAGAGTGCAGCGTTCCGCGCTTTTTTTATTATTATTATTAATGCACGCGTAAGTACTCAAAGGAGCCAGAAGAAAAGGGACTAAGCAGTTCTTGTTGATCAACAGATGCCTGTCTTCTTTCTGTCAACAGCTCGCATTCAAGTCAAAAGCAGGCATGATCTAGCCCCCTTTGAAACAGGGGTTTTAGGAGCAGGATTTATAGGAGTGCAGAGTTTCATGAGGAAAAAAATACAACTTGAAAGTGCTTTGGGGAGAAATGAAAACTGCTCACCAAATGCAGAGCAAGGCTTCCCCCTAATGGAGAAAGTAGATTTTGCACAAATCTGCTGAGGTTGGATAGCATCTGTTAGATATAAACATAAAAAATATAGGGGTCTCTGTGTGTTGTCAGAGTTTCGTTGAAGGAATTCATAGGCATGCTGGGAGATTTAGGTTTGTGCAGTTAGAGTGGATTAAAAATGTTTTGTTGCCCTAATGCAACAAATCCATTTTTGAAAGGAAACATTGGCTGTCTGCAGATAGGAAAACGACAAAGAAATGCATGGGAATGTATGGGGTGGTTATTAAAGGGAAGACGTATAAACGTATAAACTCATTGGCATACAATTCATCAGAACGAATGCTCAATAATGAACTGATATAATCTAACCTCCATTTAAGCTTTGTGCAAGCAAATCACGATGAATGCTCAATAAATGGATCATCTAGGGGAGCCCAAAATTAGATGGACATTTATGTAATGTTAAAGTGTGGCAACAGAAGGGATATAGATAAATACCAATATCAGCTCAGGAACAGTTCTCTAACAAGTGTGTGAAAAAGTGTAAGTGAGCCAATCTTATTTTCAGTAGAGCCAGATAAAATCAAATGCAGAAGTGGGTTTTGAGAAGTTGGTGTTATCTGGTGGAATGAAATTATTACTCAAAATTATACATGAGATTCCAGAATGCTCAAAGGCATGAAGAAATGGTGTACATTTTTATTTTTATTTTAAATGGAACAAATAAGATCTATGGAACTTTCTGGTTTTCGGTAGCAATGAACTTTAAGGGGAATTGTTTTAAGATGGTCACTCAAGGCAAGTAACTGGTTGGGAAAAGTTAAAGGTTTATGGGGAAGGAGATGGAAAGTTCTAGACATGCAAACCCAGGGAGCCATATGTAATGCTCCACTGGCATGAGAGATTTCTGTGCACGCAACGGAGCTTTCTCTTCCTGCCCTGTCCTCTTCAGTGCCCCGCCCCCTCCATGTATCCTCAAAATCAGCTCCAAAAGGCTGGGGGAACCCCTGGAGCAGATTTAGGGGGCACACAGGGAGGAGGACAGGAAAAGGAAGTCCCCCTGCACCAGTGGAACTGCATGCACAGAGCACTGGATACAACTGAAGGAGTTATATTCCATATGCAGCAAGAGTTTGGAAAGGTGGTAAAGAACTAGAAAATGATAGTGCAGATCATTAAAGATATTTTGATTTTGCAATGGATCCAAATTGTCTGTTTTATTAAAAAGAATTATCAAAATTTCAGTACCTGCACTGCTCATTGTTTTGTGTAGCTCTATAATCATTGATTTGTTTTTTAATTCTCTGTGTGATATGGGTAGGAAGGCGGGAGGATGTCAAATTTGTATTTTGTAACCATGGCATATCTGTGCGGTTTATTGTTTTTAGTTTTTGTTTTTGATGGGTATTGCTTCCGTGCAGGCAAATTTACCATTTACACTAAACACACACACACACACAAATAAAAACAGGAGGGGTTTTTATTTTTTAAAAAAATAAAACCCGTAGAGAGATAGGTACTCATTTTATACATTCACGCACTCTCTAGAATTGACTACCCAGAAACCTATAAAAGCAACTGAAAACCAAGCAAGACTTAGCAGCTGAAGACACTTGGTATAAGCAGAAATGGTTAAGGTGACAGCATTTTTTATAAAAACCAGCAAAAGTATAACCAGATTTTGAAAAGTTGAGATCTTGTCATTAAATTTTGGATGGTTATATCAGATTTTGATAGAGAGGAAGCATTTCTGGTGTGGTTAGCTGTAACGCGCAAGAGGTTGGAAAAGAATATTGTTATTGGGGTTTTGTTTGAGTCAGGGCTTTTCCTAGGAGCCATTGGCATCAGAGACCGAGAGAGGCTGACATTGGATCTCCTTCTCTGACATCAGAGCTCTGCCTCTGATGTCAGTGGAGTATATCCAATCTATCATAGAATCCCATAGAACTGCACCCTTAGTGTAGCAAATGATGTGTGAAAGAGAGAGGCAGATGCAATTTATGTTGTGTAACTTTTCTAGAAAACGTTAAATCAAAAGTTACTCTGATTATTTTCCCAAGCTTACTTTCTGAGGAGCTAGGAGGAGGAAATGACGTAGGCTGGCAGGGAGAGTGCGAGAAAATCAGTGGGTTCTTCTCTATCTCATATTTTTATCAAAGCCAGAGAAGAATTTGGGGGCTTATAAATCACATCTATTCCGTATGAGCCCCCACTACCACCTTCTTCCAAGCCTGATAGCCATTCCATGTGAGAGAGATGTGAGTCAGGGACCACCTTCCTTTGTTATTTGGTTCTTGTTTTTTGCTGTGCCGCTGCAAGAAGAGGGGGAAGCAATGTTTAAAGCAGTTCCCCCCACCCTTAAAAGGGTTGAAGCTATTGTTGCATTATTTCTGTAATTACAGTTTTATTGTTTCCAATAGTATTCCTTGATTCTGTTTTGCTTTGAGTTCCAACCTACTTTCCTTCTGTCATGAAACAAGAATGCTTGGGGGGGGTGGTTTCCTGGAGATTCATACATATTTTTTAAAAATTCCCATGAGGGAATGTGGTCCTCTGGCTGATAAGAAGTTGTTGTTGTTGCTGCTGCTGTTGTTGTTGTTGTTATTTTGCAGGAATGTTGAAGTATCCCTGCATGTTGTTGGTGATGAGGAATCTTCAAAAATAACTTCTGGTAGCAAAAGAGTCTAGCAGGGATTGTCTGAGGAGTCCTTGATCCCGATTTCCCTCTAAATTCCATCTTCATCCACCACAACAGCATCTCTTGGTGCTCTGGAGAGAAGGTTGCTGTTTTTACTGGGGCCGTTTCTAAAGAGGGATCTTCCCTCTGTTGAGGCCCTAGGTAACCCACTTCAAGATCAATAAGCAATTACCAGGAGCAGGATGTCAGCAGTGGGGTACCAACAGCCTTTCTTTCAGCAAGTCGTTTTCAGTAAGAGAAGGGCCAGGACTGTATATTATATGTAACCCAATTTTATAACAACCATCTCTGGGGGAAAGGATTGCTTGGATCCACCTCATTAACTGACTAATGCAGCAGTGGATGTTTTCTTTGTTCCTAGATGACAAAAGGTACCACTTTCTAAGGCATGACTTATTGGAATTGTGAGTTACTTCCTTTTGGAATCATTCATTCTGTAGCTGGTTGAGCCGTTTGTTGACTTAGCTAAGGAAGTTTCTTTTTATTACCAAAATAGAACCTAACCATGAACTAAACTGACTCACCATATCTTGATTTAATTAAAAAAAACCACCTATCTAACAGACCTGCTTGTCAGTATAGAAGCTCACCTCTACATTATATTAATGGGGGTTCTCCTCAAAAATGGCTGCTGTAGACCAATAAAGCACAAACAAGTAAGGAAGTGGAGAAACGCCCGCTATTTGGATATCTGAATCAGCCATGTGTGTAGCGAGATTTTGGTATAATTATTTGTGTTCGGATAAGTGAATTTTTGCTTAGGAAGCAAGTAGATAGCGGGACCTGTGCGTATTCATATTAAAACAACCATATAAATAACAATAAAGTAATAGTTAAGCCAGTTACTACAAGCAAATAGGTAAAGCATCAACTACAACTTCTGTAGCACAGAGAACATTACAATTTCATGTGGTTTCATCAAACAACATCCCCCTTCAACAAGGACATCCCAAGAAGGTGTTAGGGCTTGGACAGGTTGGTATAGGGTGAGGTGCTCCTTCAAGGATTGGGGTGCTGTGTAATTTATGGCTTTATGGGGAGGGAGAAGAAGAGGAGGAGGAGGAAGAGGAGTTTGGACTTGATATCCCCCCTTTCATTCCCCTTAAGGACTCTCAAAGCGGCTAACAATCTCCTTTCCCTTCCTCCCCCACAAGAAACACTCTGTGAAGTGAGTGAGGCTGAGAGACTTCAGAGAAGTGTGACTAACCCAAGGTCACCCAGCAGCTGCATGTGGAGGAGCGGGGAAGTGAACCCGGTTCACCAGATTACGAGTCCACCGATCTTAACCATACACCAAGCTGGCTCCCCGGTAACATCAACACCTTAAATTGGTCCTCCTCCCTTCTGCCTTTGTCTCTTCCCACCAGTGCTTTCTCATGGGTAGTGGCAGCTGAGGGAGCCAAGTTGCTGCTCTGAACTCTCTCACCACAATCCCCATTTTTTTATTAAAAAAAAACCATTAGTGTGCTGAACCCCTGGCCTACCTGGCAGCAAGTCAACATGTCAAGTCCAAAGGTCAGGAAATGTAGTCCAGGGTTAATCCAAGTAGTCAAGTCTGAAGTCCAGCAGTCAGGATACAGTCCAGAGTCAAATCCAAAGCACAGTCTGTAGAGCTCCAGATGCAAAAGTCAAAATCCCTCAACATGGGCAGTCGAGCAGACGCAGCACCTCAGCTCAGCTTCACTTTTGTACTTTGCATGCTGATAGCAGCATCTGGGTTTGATGAGGCATGGGACCCTCCACTGTTACAAGTTATAAAAGATCTAGAGAGAATTGTCAAAAATGGTACTTGTCAGGGGTTCAGGAGCAGAGGCACAGGGAAGAGAGGAGATGGAGAGCGAAGGGGAAGAATCCGAGGGAAGCGTAGGAGAAGAGGACAGTGGACCGAGGGATTCCATGAGCCTCTCCAGCGAATCGGAAGATTCACAGAAGGGGGCGCCAGTGGCCAGGGGTAGGGGGTTCCCAAGGGGAACGTCCCAGGAGCAAGGGGGCAGCAGGGACTCCCAGAGCAGTAGTTGGAAATCAGGACCAGCTTCCCCACCAGAGCAGAGTGGGGGGGAAGAGTCCCAAGGATCAGGGCCAGTGCATTCCCCACCAGGGAGAGAAGATAAGGCAGGGCTGACCACACCTCCATCGGAGAGTCAGACAACGGAGGGGAGGTCAGATCCGGCCAGTATCCCGGAAGAGGGAAGCAGTGACAGAAGTAGTGTAACCGTCAGGAGGAAGGTCACTGGGTTGGCGCGAGAGGCAAGTTCAAATGTACAGGAGCGCGGGACAGCAGAGAATGAGGATTGGGAACCGGGTCCTAAAGCCTGCCGGAGAGAGGGGGAGGAGCTAAGCGACTCAGCATTGGAAGAGTCCAGAAAGGGCAATGCCCCAGCGGGCAGGAGGACCCAGAGGAGGAGAGAGCAGCGTAAAAGGTGGAGCCGGGCTAGGATCTTAAACTGATGTCATAGGGGAGGAGACTCAGACGGTACTTCGCCAGTCTAGGCTTTAAGACGTAGAGCTGCGCGCTGCGGCTTTGAAATGGAAACTAAACCTCAATAAAGACTTTTGTACATAACGACAGCCTGGCGTTGGTCCTCTGTGAGCTGGGACCTAGAGGCAGCTCTGACAGTACTATTTATTGATAATTCAATATCATTACTGGATTCTGTAGACGTAATTTATCACTGCCAAGCACTATACTTTTGGATCAATAAACAGAAATTGAAAGAGAAGATCTTAATTATAAGCTTTATGTATATTGCAGTTTTGGTATGTTTTTGTATAAATAGATGTGATTCCTAGGCACCCTTAATTTAAACTGCTTATTTTAAGATTTTTATAATGAATCATAGAAGGTGATACAGATTTGTTCTTATAACTTTTTGTCTATAAATCATTGCATTGATGTTGTTCTTAGCTTCCTCCTGCTTTGAATAAAATAAAATAAACCAGAATCCCAGAAAGCAATTGAAAAGGGCAACTTATTGATATTTTGGAAGATAATTTGTGTCTTACATACGCTTAGATAATGCATTGTGGAGGTTGTGACACCACAGAGAATAAACTCAACAGATGATTATATATTACTGAAATTGATCTGCATACTGGTTAAAAATGCTATTTTAAAATGATATTGAAATGGAGAGTAGATCGTAATTTGAAATTCCCTTACTGGTGATACATTTACAACCAGACTCATAATCCAGAAGAAAGATGTTCAAGTTCTTCAAAACTAAATTAAAACAAGATAAAATACAGGTGAAGAGTTCCTGTTAAACTGTAAGCTCTATTAAAGGAGACTGAGTAAAATGGTCAGTTAAAATGGACCAGTTAAAATGGTTAAGGACACACAAGAAATGGAAAAATCACTGACTAAAATCCCTCCTTCATGAACAACGGAATTCCCGAAACAGATATTAACTACTGTATTCCTTAACTTTTGGGACATAAAGAAGAATGAGTAGAATACGGCTTTTTATTCCAAACACTAATGGATTAAATCAGTCAGTCAAAAGAGAGAAGAAATGGTACCCTTTCATAAGCAAGCCAAACCAGATCTTGTATATTTATACTTGTTCGACAATGCAGGAAAGACAGACCACACAAGTTAAGTTTTCCCCTGATCCTCAGTATAGCTCTACCACTCACTGATCTCAATATCTCGGCCAAAATGTGTAAGAAATAAAATAATTTTAAATAAATAAATTAAAACTTACCTATATAACATGATTTCAATAAATGGTCATGAGACGTTCATAATAAAAACAATCCTTAATCCAGATAATGTAGATCAACAACCAGATCTAGAGAGCTGTTAACTGACCAGTCAGCTAGTGAACTCTGGCCAAGCAGGCTCTCCTGATTGGTTAAAAACCCTTGATGATGTCATCAATGTAAGGTTTGTAACAACAATGCATTGAGGTAGGTAAACATCATTATGTCATAAGTGCTGTTAACTGAGATCTGTAAGGACTCTAGCTGGGCAGAAAAACCATTTCCAGGACTCAGCAGGAGAAAGAGTTGAATTGACTGGTTTATGCTGATAACATAGCCAAGATATATAGATATAGACTTTAGCTGTCTAGCTATTTATAGAACAAGGAATCTCCACAGCTTACAGTAAAATCCTATGTGTGTCTACTCAGCAGTAAGCCCCATTAAGTTCAATGAGATGGACAAACAAAACAAACAAAATATTTAAATTGTAGCTGAGATCAGTGCAGAACCTGCAGCACTCAGAGAGATCAAAGTCATGAAGCAGTATCTTTAAATAGCCTTAAAATAAAATAAAAAATATGATTAGTAATGGGACCAAACAATCTTCTTTAGGCAGGGTGATCAAGTGGTGCCACCTCTGAAAAGGCCCTGCCCTTCATGAACACTTTCTGTACTTCAGATGGCAGGGGCACACAGAGAGGGTCTCAATGGAAGATCTAAAGTCCAAGCAGAGCCATGAGTGTGGAAGTTACTGTATTCTAAATATTCCCCAAGGACAGTTAGGGTTTTAAAGACTAAAAATAGTACTTTACTTGAACCCAGAAATGTATCTGAAGCCACTGCAGATGATACAGTATCTACTCTGAACAGTGAACATGAGAAAGCATTTTAGAAGTTTATTATCTTCAAAGGCAGCCCCACATAAGATTATACTATAGTACAGTGGTACCTCGGGTTAAGAACTTAATTCGTTTTGTAGGTCCGTTCTTAACCTGAAACTGTTCTTAACCTGAGGTACCTCTTTAGCTAATGGGGCCTCCCACTGCTGCCGCGCCGCTGCTGTGAGATTTCTGTTCTCATCCTGAAGCAAAGTTCTTAACCCGAGGTAATATTTCTGGGTTAGCGGAGTCTGTAACATGAAGTGTCTGTAACCTGAAGTGTCTGTAACCAGAGGTACCACTGTAATCTAAAACATCTGGAGGGCATTGTGTTGAGGAAGGTTACTGTAATCCAATCTAGAAATGACCAAGACCTGTGGCCTGATCTAGCTTCTCAAGAAAAAAACACTGCTGGTGCACTGGCCCAAACTGATGAAAGTCAGTTCCAGCCACTGCTGCTCACTGACTGTCCAGGATGAGGGTTGGGCCTACAAGTACTTTCAAACGTTGAGCTTCATATGCGAAATAGGCGGAATACTGAAACCTAGCTTACCAGAATCCTCAACCAACAGTAGTTCTGTCTTGTCTGAATTAACCTTTGGTGAGTTCACCCTCATCAGAATTCTGGTCTTGGACTTCCAATGTCTCCCTGGCACTTGAAGTTAGAAATAGTTAGACACTAGCCCAATTATACGGCTTTCCCAGTGCACTCATGTGGATGTCAAGAGGCAAGATGGATCCTTGTGGAACTCCATAATCCAAAAGTTCTGGAGTGGAACAGCAGCCTCCCCACGCCACATTCTAAGATCAACATATCAGGAAAGACCAAACCACTACAAAATATCATTTCCCCCTGCTATTCCTATTCCAGGCAGGTGATCCAGAAGAATACCAGGATCAATGGTATCAAAAGCCACTGAGAGATCTCAAGGATCAACAGTATCACAGGCTGGCCAAGGCAGGTTTGCTTCCAAAATATGTTTGGAAGCCAGACTGGATTGGATCTAACTAATCAGTTTCATCAAAGAATACCTAGAGATGGATCTCTAGCATATACTCAAAGAGCTTGCCTATATAGGCAGTTTTAATAACCACCTGTCAGGGAACTGCCATCAGGGCCAGAGGGAGAGAGCGGGCTCCAGAGGGGTCCCAGAGAGCGTCCCGGGATGGGGAGAGGCAGCCCATCTTCTGGGGAAGAGAATCAGCGTAGCACCAGTGGAGAAGGGGGGCAGATGGGGGAATCGGCGAGGCGGTCCCATGACTCCTTGCCAGGGACCAGCGGGGAGAGTAAGGGTCCTCCGCTGCCTACACCCTCCTTGCGCAGAAGGCTTCCGCGCAGGGAGAGTAGGAGGAGTCTAGGCGTCAAAGAGCTTCTTTGCTGGAAGAAGTTCAAGAAACGCCCACTGATGGATTCTGCCAGCAATTGAGACAGCCACGGGTGAGTGGCTGTCCAGACAGAAAAGGTTCACTCAGGCAACCAAGCCAGGTTTTGCACCAGTTTACGCACGAGCAACCCCTAGAACCATTACACCACCACTCTGTTTAAAATCTCTTATGTAGGCTAGCTTTTTGAGTAGAGTCAATTTATGTAGGAAAAAATCAGGTTACGTAGTTTCTAGATGTGGGTTTTGGAGTCATTTAGCTATTCTGGCATATACTATTTTTCCAATGGGTGATATTTTATCGGGGGGGGGGGGTTCAGAATATAAAGTCTTTGGTGTAAGCTTTGGATTGATTTAGCAATGATGGTATTACGTACTATTTGTTTATTGTTTCATTTCGCCCTCTAGTTGGGAGATTTAAAGGCTGGTGGCTTGGAAAGAGTGCATCCTACATTTGGAGCCACTTATTCTATATAATCTATTGTTTGTATGCCGTGTCTCCATGTAAATTTGCTCAAAGCAGCTCGCAACACAACAACAACAAATGTAAATCCATGCAGTCTAACAGTAACAATCAAATCATTTCAAAACATAATGGGGCAAACCAACAAATAGCAATTCAACATGATAAGGCAATATTATGAGCCAAGACTGGATCGCTGGCTAGTTCCCAGTTACAGAATTGTCTTTGAGAATATTGTGTAGATGATGCAGTATGAAGAACATTTTCACTTACCCAGTGAATTCATTTATATGTAATCTAATGGGTGCAGAACATTTGTTAGGAAAGCAAGCAAGAGTAATATATGTTAGTCCTTTCCTTATCTCTGTCCCTGGACAACCTCATGTTCTGAAAATATTGTAAAAGGAAAAGAAAAGAAAAACTTCCTGCCCATTATGGGAAAGATAGTCACTTATGTTAAGCACACATTTCCAGGTCTTTTTGATACCTTGCGTAGAATTTTATTTAATGTGCCGGTCCACATTTTAGTCAGTAGGGGGAACCGCCTGCTCATTGTGAAAACATTTCACTTCCCACTTTATTTAGCTTAAATTTTGGTGTTTGACTTCTGCTGTGACTCGGCTCAAAGGTCAAGGCTGAGGCGATATCAGGAGAAATGTTCTCTCGCTCACAGGATCTCAAAATTCCCTTGTCACCGAAGAGTGAATGTTTTGTCCCAGGGAGAAGAAAAATGTTAATCCTCTCCCCTTATCTTTCCCCCATCTCCACTTTCATTCGCAAAAGCTTTTGAACATTTTCAACAAGAGGGAGAAAAAGATTTGGCTGAAGAAAACAGGATTCTCTCTGCCGCCAACCCCCGGCACAGAACATTAAATGGCCTGTCTTGCAATAATAGACTATTCCCCCTTCTTCATCCCTATGCTTGCATTGTTGCATATGTCTGTAGATCGCCAGTGCAGGTCTTGAGGGAGCTATTGTTCATTGTAAAGAAATATAAAAGAATGTCATTATAAGTTCGAATTTCTACAGTGCCTTTTGCTAGGTTTAATATATATATATATATATATATATATATATATATATATATATATAGTCGCATAAGGGCCCTGTGGGAAAAGAAACATCGATAGTTTGTCTGTACTGCAGACAGAAGAAGTGGCTTGACACTGAAAAGGTCTGCGGTGGGAGGGGGCAGAAATACCTTGACCTACCAGAAGGCAAAACAAAAGCATCAGTTGAGGCCTTTTCTTTCAAAGCCCTGATAAATGTGAGGTCCTATTACCTGCTATAATCATTGTTTTGTTGTGAGTGAAGCCTTCCCTACATTCCTAATTTGTCTCAGGGACAGAAAAAAAAAACAGACAAGAAAAGGAAAATCCGCTGGAGCCAGTTCAAACGAACAAGGAGGCGCACCCTGACAGACAAAGGCTACCTGGGCAGAAAGTAGCCTCCCAAACTTTCTTCCCTTTGCTGATAATGATGATAATGTGGTACCTTCAGTGTGTGTCCTTAAGAAGTTACTCTGGCAACCGCACATTATTTCCATCTGGTGACTTCACAACACGTGTGTGAGAGAGAGGGAGAGGGAGAGGGAGGGAGGTATATACATCCATTGACTCACGCATATCCCTGTAAAAGATTCAAGGTAGGTAGTTTATTCTTCCATGAACATCAAATGACCTCATAGCCCTCAACTGCCCTGATTAAATCGGGACATCCCATTTGTGGGTGCTATGCTCTTAAGCATGGTGCCCCAAAACACACAAGGTCATGCCATTGTGCGAGATCACAGAGCCCCAAAACGCACCTTAATCAATTCAGAATTCATACAGTAATCATGTCCTTAAAAGATGCTTGTTAACTAGAGAAACTATGTGCTGAATTATTGGAGAAACCTAGGACTCAGCTATGTAGCTGCAAATAAAACGTTTTAAATGTGTTGTAAAGTACAATATACAAATGCAACACTAGATGGCAACAATGAGCTATGTCAAATTCAATGTATTTTTAAAACTTTTGTTGTTGTTTTTTAAAAAAAAAAACATTTTCACAGCCTTCTTTTATACGTATATAGATTCCACCCTGGTCTTTGTTCTGTGGTACAAGGCCAATGAGATGCCCAGTGAGTATTTGGAAGCATTCTTCAAACTCAAAATCCCCTTGGGGATCATACTAGCAAGAATATTGGCACTGAAAGTGTCATTCCAATTGACTGACAGTGCTTTCAGTAACGGATTGGTGGTGGTTTTGGCCTGTGAACTATGGAGCGAAGAAATTACCTTACGCGGAGAGATCCATCTGAACAATTTACTACTCTACCAAGTGAGTGATTCTTTCCAGAGGATGGAAAGAGTGATTTAAAGACACTCAGAAATTTATTGGGTGTGATAGAAGTGAAGAACAGCTGCAAGGAGGGATGACTTCTTTGAGTAACTAAAATCTTTTGGTGGGAAGATGCACTCCATCACTCTGCTCTAAAAAAAAGTCATGCTGCACTTCTCTTGTAGGGATATAATAGATGATCGTTATAAAGTACTGATATACTGGGTAATGATACATACAGTTATTATTTTCTTCATTATCAATAATCTCCTGCAGTGGATCTGAATAAGACAGTATCATTCTTCAATTAATAAATTGGAGTCTTACGTTTGCATGTGGTGTGAGAAGTATGTTTCTGAATCCTGCACAACTCCTGGGTACAGTGTGCCATCGGCTAGAATGACATACAATAGTCCCACACTGTAATGTTAATGCCAGAATCAACCCCTCAGTTTGGACAGGTAGCTGACTGTGGTCTTTATTCTTTTAGGAGGGGTTCAAGGGGTCTTACCAGGAAAATATTAGAACACATTTCAATCTGGACAAGCCAGATTGAATTGTGTATTGTCTTAAGAAACTCACATGAGTTTGCAACTAGTTTTCTGCTGTGTAAAGGGGAATGCACTCTGCTAAGTAAAGGAAGTTGCTAGCGCAAGTTAGGTAGGATATTAATAAACAATATATCCTCTCCTGCCACCTTGAACATTCCCACAAGAAGAAGTCCCAGCAAAGAAAGAATGGATACAAAAACTTGTGGAATGTGCAGAAATGGCAAAACTTACCGGAAGAATAAGAAATCAAGATAACAAACTTTTTATAAAAGAATGGAAATGGTTTGTTGAATATTTACAGATAAATAGTAAACAGATAAAAACATCGGCAGGATTATTGTAAAAACATGCAGTTTCATAAGAGTATATATTTAAAAAAGACGAATAAATAAGCAAATTAAGTTAATTTGGATATGCAGAAGATATTAAAAATAAATTTAAGGAACCTCAGAAAGAGGGGGAAGTGAGTCAAGTTTTGAAATGTCAAAATGATTGTAAAATCAGTGAAATGTATAAATCTTTTTTTAAAAAAAACAACAACCAATAATTTGCAATCAGAAGAATAGGGTGGGTCCTGAAATATCTCTCACAGGTGTTAATAAAACAGGGTAGAGAGACGTGTCTTCAGCATATGATGAAAGCTATATAATGATGGACCTCTGTGGGCATAGGTGCCTTCTCATGCCAAAGATTGTGGGTGCCTGCAACAAAGAGTTTCAAAATTGACTTTGTAGGGGCCCAGCCCCACAAATATATTATTGTGGGTGCCAAAGCACCCCCTGGCCCCTGGAATTTGCTCCAGTGTCTGTGGGGAGGGGATTCCCCAGCATAGGGGCTGCCACAGAGAACACCTTCTTCTGGGTCCATCTCCATCCCCCAAACCTCCCATGGCAGCAGAACCTCTAAGAGGAGCCTCTAGTGGACCCAAGGAGCCCTTCCATTCATGGAAGAGGAAAGCTGGATCCCAGCCAAAGGTTTTTACATGTGACCAGTTTTTTTAGATGGGTTTTCTGTGTGAGCTAACGCAAGCAAATACCAATACTAGAGTGTATATGAAGTAGAGTTTTAATGCTAACTTTTTGGCCAGGTATCCTGGAGGTTGTGAAGAAGTTCCTGGTTTTGAAGAGGAACATGCCTATCAACAAAGCTTGCTGTGGTAGCCAAATAATAATAACAACAACAATACAGATAGATCTATCCACAATCCTTTTTCTAAAATGCCATTTTTTCCCCCTTCCCTTTTATTTTCACTGAAGCTTTGAAGTAAATACGAAGGGAGCCAGACCTAAGCAAATTACGTGAAGACTGAAACATTTTTGACATCTCGAGGCGGAGGTTTCTTTTTACCCCTTTTCGGTGCTCGGGCTTTGTTTCATCTCAAGTACACGAGTGACAAAAGTGATGAAGGAAGATTGGACAGCTGGTCTGAGCTTCCTTGTGGAAGATGTAGACAGAAGCATCATGCCGCTTGCCTCCTTTTCGGAGCCCCACACAGCCTGTTTGAAGAATACCTTTAACTGCTTTCTTGCTGGAGGAAGAAAGCAGAGGAGGATCAAGGAGGATACAGTGTCACCTCCATTCTTTTCATAGGCACTGTTGAGCAATTGGCTCAATGGAATGGGTGAAATTTCAAACCCATTTGCAACTGGGCTTCAGCAGGGCTCCAGGGGACTGCAGGAGAATTTTACAGACACCGCCCTTCAATATGGGCTTCCTTTATATATCTGCTGGGGGGGGGGGAGAGAGAGAACAAATGAAAAGGACCCTGCAAGAAAAAAATGAAGTGGTTTCCTTTCAATTCAGGAAAGTTATTTGCCATGCTAATTTACATGATGAACTTACTAGAAGTTAGAACATCCGAACACACAAAATTGTTGTTTAGTCATTTGGTCGTGTCCGACTCTTCGTGACCCTATGGACCAGAGCACGCCAGGCACTCCTGTCTTCCACTGCCTCCCGCAGCTTGGTCAAACTCATGCTGGTAGCTTCAAGAACACTGCCCAACCATCTCGTCCTCTGTCGTCCCCTTCTCCTTGTGCCCTCAGTCTTTCCCAACATCAGGGTCTTTTCAAGGGAGTCTTCTCTTCTCATGAGGTGGCCAAAGTATTGGAGCCTCAGCTTCAGGATCTGTCCTTCCAGTGAGCACTCATGGCTGATTTTCTTAAGAATAGATAGATTTGATCTTCTTGCAGTCCATGGGACTCTCAAGAGGCTCCTCCAGCACCAAAATCCTATATTTAACCAAATATAATACACACGGAGGATGCCCTCTGTTGTGTACACAGCCCTAAACAAGACCATAACCCTGTATATATATGTTCTCAAACCCAGTGCAATCAATATGGTGGGATAAGTGGAATAGCCCCTATTGATTTTGTCCCTGGCCCTTTATACACTGATTGATCAGTGTAAACCCAATTTGAATGTGCCCAAAGTGTTTGTGTTTCGGCTCTCTGCAAGCAATCTAAGCTTTGCATTGCATTGCACGGCAGTGTACAGACTGTGCAGGCAGACCCTTTGTTCCTACAGTTCATGTGCACACTGCTCCTTGTGCACAGAAGTGAAGAATAAGTAGAATAAGCAGTGCTACCATCATGATTAAAATCCAACCCTGGACCAAAGCCTCTATTTGTTCCTGGGTGCAAACTGTAAACTACATGTTTCGCCCTGTGGGATAGCACTGGATAGAAAGCTATACCATCTCTTGCAATGCCATGGTCCTGATCCAACTCCTGTTTACAAGCACCAACCAATTTATGAGCATCCAATTGACACACAACTGCACACACAAGCATCACAGCAACACTGAAGTGGCTTGAAAAGGCGACGGAATGGGGTGGAGTGGACTTATGTGTGCTCCACTATCGTGTGGCCCAGTACACAACCCCCCACGCAAAGTGGGGGTTGCCTGTACAATATTTAATACAATGGGAGAGTCCATTCATTTAAGGATGGACTCTAATACACTGTTTGAATAGTGTTATGTACTGAAGTTCTCACCCTGGGCGAGCAGGGGGATACTGTAGATAGTTTTCACTCAGGTCCACATATGCAAATAAGGGATTGAAAGTGACGTTCAGTGATTGGATAGTTACAGAAAATGGTTACTGTTGTGTTCTAGTGGAGCTCTATATAAGCAGGCTGGCTGAAGCCTTCAGTTCAGTTCTGTTCTGGCCTGTGAATAAACAAGAGCTGTTTGAAGAATCGCCGTGTTGTCTGATGCCATCACCCACGTGGACCAGATGATCAAATCCATAACTTGTCCCACCTTTCAAATGCCATAAATAGAGCCAACTGCATCAGTCCTTCTATTTGTTTACTTTTCTTGGCAAAAACATGCTATTTGGGCTGCTTACTAGCATAGCTCCTTATATGGAGTTATCTTGACAAAGGGCATGGGGAAGTCCATGCAGACAGGAATTAAAGCAGATTGACTAATTGCTGCTTGACAACAGAAAGAAGCTGCACACACACACACACACACACACACACACACATCCAGCAGCCAAGTAGACCCCGAGGGAGCACAGTTTGTTTTTCTGTTAAGTGTCTCTCTACTTTCCAGCCACGCCACAGAGCAGTCCTTTTCCCATCAGTCAGGAAGCCCATTAAACCCCCAAATGCTGGAGCTGGTGGAGAATTAAAGTTTGATCACTGCCTGGCATCTTTTTTTGCAGTTACTTGAAAGATGACCACAGTAAGATAGATTTGCTTTCAATAAGTGATCTATCTAAAAGAATACCCCATGGGACACATGGATCTTCCCGGCACAGCATTAACCATGTTCCAATGGAGTGTATAGAAAACATTTGAACACAAGCATCTCATGCTGGAAGGGGACGCAGGTGGCGCTGTGGGTTAAAGCCTCAGCGCCTAGGACTTGCCGATCGAAAGGTCGGCGGTTCGAATCCCTGCGGCGGGGTGCGCTCCCGCTGCTCGGTCCCAGCGCCTGCCAACCTAGCAGTTCGAAAGCACCTCCGGGTGCAAGTAGATAAATAGGGACCGCTTACCAGCGGGAAGGTAAACGGCGTTTCCGTGTGCGGCTCTGGCTTGCCAGAGCAGCGATGTCACGCTGGCCACGTGACCCGGAAGTGTCTCCGGACAGCGCTGGCCCCTGGCCTCTTAAGTGAGATGGGCGCACAACCCCAGAGTCTGTCAAGACTGGCCCGTACGGGCAGGGGTACCTTTACCTTTACCTTTATCTCATGCTGGTTGGTTTGCTTAACAGGAATCCTCTTGAGACTTTGCAATTAATATGCCACAATATAAGTCTCCAAGATGACTGATGGGATTTTATTTGTATTTGTATCAACTGGCTAAATGCTAAGGTCCAAAGTTGCTATCAGCAGCCTTGTCCATAAAGTAGCAAAGGATCTGAAATTAAAAGGCAATGATTAAGTCAAACCTCTAGGGCTGAGGCTGGTCAGCTTGCTGATTGAAGACCATATTCTGCCCCTCAAGCCAGTTTAAATAACCAAACGAAATTTTAATCAAGGATGGGGAGAAATGAAGGATTGCCCACAGTTTCACTTGTTAAGGGAAAGAAATTCTGTTACTGCATTCTTGGAAGTCCACAATGTTACATCACAAGTCTCTTTAGATTGTATATGTAATACCTTGGCTATGCTTGGTTATGTTCATGAAGAACACATGTTCTTCATGATGGCAGCACCCATACTGTTAGATAATGCCCATAATGTTTATAATTTTCCAACCACTGACAAGGAAACACAGAGGGTCCAACTACACAGACTCCGAGGACCCCTTGGCATTCACCTGAGTAAGAGAGTCGGGGAGCGCATCTTGAATGGGGATGATGTGAGCCTCTTCACCTTGCTGTCCCTGGAGTCGGAAAAAGGAAAAGGGACACCAGAAAACCAGACAATGCAAAAAGGAGCAAAAGAACACTAGCAGAATCTTGCTTGGAATCCTGGAAAACTGCTACCAATCAGTACTGATTGAGCTAAATGGCCCAATGGTATCCATCCACTTCCCATGTTCCTAACAGCTACACCATGCTGCTGACCCTTAACTGTCTTGCACTTAATGTAGGTATTTTGGTCTTAAAACTGACATTGCAACATTAACATGCTCATGCATTTTAGAGAAATGAAAGCCTGGATTCCACCCAGGTGGCTCTCTATCCATGCCAAAAGTAAGTTTCTGCTGCCACAGAAAAGATTTGTCTGTCTTTTCCTCCCCTGAGGTACTTTCCTGTAATTCCTGATCGAAAGAAACATCTCCTCCTTTAATCTGTCAATTTATTAATTCTGCTCCAAGGAAAGAGAAGGTATGAGACGTGTCAGTGGGTGAATGAATCTCTGTGGTTCCTATTTCTTAATAACTCTTATTTGTGAACTATGACAACAGCGCTGCAGCTCCCGATTTGCTGGACATTGTTCCTTGCATTCACCTGTTCTTTCACCGACTTTAAATAAGGCAGATCTTCCCATAATTAATGTGCTTTTGGTCTCAAACACTCAATAATAATTATTATGGGTGTTTGTAAGCTGTTGTTGTTTTTGTCATTTGTCTCAAGAGAAAATGGAAAAGTGCATCTTCAGGGATAAAGTCATACTGTTGGACAGTGGCGTAGCGTGGGTTGTCAGCACCCGGGGCAAGGCAAGTAATTTGCGCCCCCTAACCCGTGGATTTGCGCCCCCTAACCCGTGGATTTGCATCCCCTACCCCTAACCCCCAGATGTTGCGCCCGGTGCGGCCGGCCCCCCCTGCACCCCCCACGCTACGCCACTGCTGTTGGAAAATTACAGTCCTGCTGTAGCTGTAGAGACCAATATGGGAGAAATGTATTATTGTAGGTGGGGCAGATAAAGGCACCATGGCATTTCTTCTCCTCTCAAGCAGTCATTCCTCTTCTGGTCACTGCTGTGGATACATGAGTTGACTATCTGTCTCTAGGCACTATGATCATCTGCAAGGGATCCCCATACGGCAGGGTTAATGTTGCCAGTCTTCATGTCGTGTTTGCATGCATCTTTGTAAGGCAGAGTTGGTCTGCCAATGGACCTGGAGCCAGCTCCCCATAGAGCACATCCTTGGAGATCCTGCCATCTTCCATTCTGTGGACATGATGAAGCCAGTGTAGACATCACTGAGACAGGAGTAGAAATATGCTGGGAATGTGGGCTTGGGAAAGCACATCTTTGTTTGAGACTCTGTCCTGCCATGTGATTTTTACAAATGCATCTGATGATACAAGGAGTTCCTTATCAAGCCGTTTCAATGATAGAGGAACTGAGCTGAATTTAAACAGAAAATGCTGACACAGGTGGCAAATTAACCCAACCTATTAGATTCAAGTGAAGATTAGTAGATTTAGCTTTATTTTATGTCTGCTCTAAGATTACAATTGGGATATTGGAAAATCTGATCACAGATTTCTGTGTCAAAGGTAGATTGTTGCTGAAATCCTCATCCCTGCATTAGGCTGTACAGTGGTACCTCTGGTTATGAACTTAATTCGTTCCAGAGGTCCGTTCTTAACCTGAAACCGTTCTTAACCTGAGATACCACTGCGCCAGAGGCCCCAGTAGCTAAAGTGGTACCTCAGGTTAAGAACCTCAGGTACCTCAGGATGATGTTCTCATCCTGAGGTAAAGTTCTTAACCCAAGGTACTACTTCTGGGTTAGCAGAGTCTGAAACCCAAAGTTTTTGTAACCCAAGGTGTTTGCAACCCGAGGTACCACTGTATAGTTTACTGTATCTAGGAATGTAGTACAATTTACAGTTGTACTTTTCAGATTGTAAGATGCACAAGGGAAAGTACCATATTTTACCATGTGTAAGACAACCCCTATTTATTTAAACCCAAAATTAAGAAATCAATCTTTCTAGAGTTGCTGAGTTTTTTAAAGGAGAAGTTAGCCAAAGTTGTTGAGCAAATTTTCACCTAGAATTTTTTTTAGCAAAAAACATCAACTTATACACACACAAAAACAGTAAACAGAATGATAGCTAAGCAACCAAGGATGATAACTAAGCAACCTTAGGCCACCATTGATAAACCGACACAGCACTGCTTATGGTGGCTGAATATCATCACTACACCATTGTGACTTCAATATGCTGTGTGGGAAATTCAGTTGCACTCCCAAACTCACCCAGCTAGCATAACTCAAGAATAGGATTGTACCATTAGCCTCTAATAACCCCCTCCTGACAAGGAATCTGTGTGCAACACAATATATTTTCCAGGGCTTTGGTCACACAAGGCTGTATGTTCATGTGTGCTCTTAAGCTTTGCTACAATAAATTCTGCTTCCTTTCATTCAAGTGTTCAGTTACACCAATGGCAGAATAGCCTCCAAACCCACCACTGACCTTTGACTCCAGGTGTTGACTTTCTTTCTGAAAACATTTAAAATAGGAGATGGGGTGGGCAGTTCGGTGTGTGGTTGATTCAGAAACTAAACTGACATTAGAGAAATGTAGGACTTTGCCATTACTTTTTACTGACAGATTCAGGGAATGCTCAAAGATGAAGGCTCTGTTTAGCCCTTCAGAAACCTTGGGAGATTATGTTTAAGCTCGGCTGGCAGCTGTTTTAGATGCAGAAAATTCACCTGTTGGTGGAAGCAAATTACCAAACTGATGAAATTACAAAGTCATTACCTGTGAAAATCTCTATTGACAGTTGTAAGTCTTCTGCAAATCCGTATCTATTACTTTGCACAGATCAAGCCAGCTTACAAGGTGGTCCAAAAGTGAAAAGTAATTCTGCAGCTTACTCTTTGGGGAATTTCCTTTGTACTCAGAAAAGGACATTTGTTGTTAACAGAAGAAACACTGAAAGTCCACATCAATGGCTGTTAAACTTCCTTGCCTTTGGGAACCGGTTCCACATTAAATGGTCTACCCAAGAACGCCCATGTTTTGGGCCTCACTTCCAGAATGTTCTGCATTATTTCAGTCAGTCTAAGGGTGAAGACAGGCAGACATTCTACATGTGGTCAAAATGGCTTTGACACATACTTTCTGCCCTGAAAACAAATATTAATAAATAACAATACTGGGGGTGGGTGTTATTGTTTCATTTATTATGTTGCGTATTTTTTGTGTTTTTATACTGTGATCCTCAGTTGAAGGGTGGTATATAGATTTATTAAATCAATAATAATAAATAATACCTCTGATTACAGCAAGTGTAGCCCCATAGGAACTATACAGTGGTACCCCAGGTTAAGTACTTAATTCGTTCTGGAGGTCCGTTCTTTTTTTAAAAAAAAAATAATATTTATTACTTTTCCAACAATTTAAACACCACAAAAAACAAGAACAATACAATACACAAACACCACACAACACCAACACATTAAACTAACAAAACAAAACAAAAACAATCTAAAGCACATCAAATAATTTCAATATCTTATTTCCACGACCTCCTCACACCTCCCTTTTCGTATTCCACTTCTGTTAATTGTTTCAGCAATTCCTTTCCATCTTCCTCTGTTTTCTATCCTATAATTATCTTAGCACATTCTAACCTTATTTTCCCTTTAATACTCTATTAATCTGTTTATACTTAATTCCTTATAACATTTCTACTAAAGCCGTATAACTTCATTCCAACATTTTTCTAACATTCATCTTTAATACTCTATTAATCTATTTATACTTAATTCCTTATAACATTTCTACTAAAGCCATATAACTTCATTCCAACATTTTTCTAACATTCATTAAATTTACAGTATTTCCGTAAATAATCTTTAAACTTTTTCCAGTCTTCTTCCACCGACTCTTCTCCCTGGTCTCGGAAACTGCCAGTCATTTCCGCCAGTTCCGTATAGTCCGTATAGTCCATCGACTTCATCCTGGTGATCTTCTATCCGATGCTCTTGGCTCTTTTCCAAGTCCCTTCTGCAGATCTTCTTCATATTTATACAAAAACTTTACTTTATCTTCTACTGATCTTATTTTTATTTTCCTTCCTTTGAAACTGAAGGATAGACCTTGGGGAAACTCCCACCTAAAGATGATTTTGTTCCTTCTCAGCAGGGCAACAATATCTCCGTAGTTAGGCCTAAAATCCAAAAGATATTTCGGGACGTCTTTAAAAATGTCCACTCTTGACAGTTGTACTTCTAGGTTCTTCTGGTAATGCCAACCTAAGATTCTATCTCTCTCTTCTTTAATTCGAAGGGTGATCAAGCAGTCTCTTAATCTATTCTTCTCTTTTTTCCCTCCTCTTCCACATCTGAAGGCCCTCACAATTCTAAACTCTTCTTGGCCCAAGTCCAAGTCCCAAAAGTCAGCAGATTCCTGTATGAGAAAATCTGTCAAGCTTTCCTTCTCCAATTCAGGTAGGACTCTGGTCCTCAAATTTGTCTGTTTTTCTTTAAGTTCAATCATAACAAGCGTCAACTTATGTTCATCAAGTTGCCTCTGTAGGGCTGGGACTCTCTCTCTCTCAAGTTGTATTACTTTACATTCAGCAGCAACAGCTTTCTCCCTGGCTTCCTCCACAGTCTGCCATATCAAAGTAGATTCCTGTATCAATTTCTGGATAGTTTCTGTATTGATATTCACCTTTTGTCCCAAATTATTTATACTTTCTGTATTTAAATCAATTTTAGTAGTTACAGCATCCACTTTCACATTTATCGCATCTGTTTTCTTGTTAAGCTGTTCCAGTGAATCATTTATCTTATTTAATGCAGCCACTAAGGCTTCTTCTGTCAACATTCCTCTTGATTTTGAGTGTACTGATGCAAAAGCAGCAGCCGAAGAAGCAGAGGGGCCTGATGTTGAGCCTCTCCTGGATTGCTGCCAAGTCCTCCCAGACCTTAATGTTTTTTCAGCAATTGACTGGTCTGTTTTTTCCCTTTCCATTTGCCATAACACTTAAAAAAGTCAAGGTCATTCTCAGAGTCTCACAGTTCTTTATCTTGCAGCTGGAAATTCCCCTAGCCCAGCTCTTGTAAAGCAACCAGTTTCAAAGGCTTCCACTAGGGGGAAACAGTTTCTATTTATATTAATCAGTAATGTCCTCTTTTAAACACAGTTTCCAACAATCCAAAGTTAGTTTCAATTTTCAGTTACTTTTGCTCCTTTTTAAAAGCAGCCGGAGACAATAGAAACAATGTATTTCTCTTATTTAGCTAGCTGTCAATGAACGTTCTAAACTCTGTCAATAAGCATTCCAAAAGACGTCAGTCCTGCTAGCAGCCCGTTTCCAGAGTCAGAGCGGCAGTATTTTAGCTCTCTTCGCTCTCTCCTGCAGGCATACTCAATCCACAACTTTCCCCCCTCTTCTCCTGCCTCCAAGGGGGGGGTAATGTTCTTTACCAGTGGAAATTTAGTCCTTTACAGTAGGCTTTCCAAGACTTCAGCTTGCAGCCTCATTGCTTCAGTCTATTTACAAAAGGGGAAGGCGGACTTCCTGTATTGAACCTCCCCGTTACGATGCCAAATTAAACTTTTTTAAAAAATCCAATTCTCCCGCTTCAGCTCTACTCACAGGTAATTACTTTAAAATCAAATTGTCCACAGGAAAAAGTCAGCGCTCTCTGGCAACAGCTATGCGGCTTCGCTCCGTGGAAGAAGCAGACGATTCGAAGCACCGCGCCGCTCACCCCACGTCACTCCGGACCCCTGAAACCGCGTCCCGATCAGAGGAATTCCGCCATTACCGGAGGCACCAACCCAGAAGTCTTGGAGGTCCGTTCTTAATCTGAAATTGTTCTTAACCTGAAGCACCACTTTAGCTAATGGGGTCTCCCGCTGCTGCCGCGCCACCAGAGCACAATTTCTGTTCTCATCCTGAAGCAAAGTTCTTAACCCGAGGTCATATTTCTGGGTTAGCGGCGTCTGTAACCTGAAGCATATGTAACCTGAAGCGTATGTAACCCGAGGTACCATTGTATATTTAATGACATATCATACAACTTTATACAGTCATAGCTTCTGCCAAAGAATCCTGGATGTTATGGTTTGTTCGGGGTGCTGAAAGGTGTTAGGAGATTCCTAGTCTCCTGACAGAACCACAATTTTCAAAGTGGTTTAGCCGCTAATTCCTTTTCCCAGGGAACTCTGGGAAATGTCGCTCTGTGAGGGGCATAGAGGTCTCCAAACAACTCTCAGCACCCTTACCTACCCTGGATTCTGGCTTATCTATTCCTTGCAGTATGTCCCCTCAGAATTTTTTGCCTGGGGCCATATCCCCCTTCCTCCCCATGCTTTGCCACTGCCTGTAACACAATTGTGCAACACATCAACATCCCTTAAGGGTAATGATTCTGCTCAGGAAATTGCAGTTTGACAGATCACTCTCCTTCTTAGGCTGAGAGAGAAAATGGCGAAAACAGGTTATTTATTGGGACAGTGTGATTTTTGCAGCTGCTGTTAAAGTTGCAAAACAATGAAGCACGGGACGGAGCAATGGAGAATTTCTGGAACGGCAGTGGGATATTAACTCCGCCCAAGGCATGATGGACAACAGCAACAACCAGGAAAAGAGAGACAAAACATTTTACAAGGACGGGAAGAAACATCACGGACTGTATAACTGCCACACACAGGAAGAACAAGGCTATAGATTGAGTGCCTCGCTTGTAGTTTTATAAATCATTTAATGTGTCAATACGAATGGAAGTTGCTAATACTGTAGTTGTTGTGTACGGGATTGTTATCTTGATTGGAGTGTAATTGAAATTAATAAGATTTTGGAATGCAGAAATAAAGAAAATCATCAAACCATCAATTCTAGCACAGAGGGGAGCCACCTAAATTATATAATTTGTTATATGAATTATTGGTATTAGTAATTGTACTATAATTTGGCATTGTTATAATGAGGCTATTATTGGACTATAATTGAAAACTAATTTGAAAATATTTTTTAAAAAAATCCCTTAAGGGTTATGCTTCTGCTCAGGGATCAAGCCACACTGGAACAACAGCCTTGTGCTGATTTAGTCCTTTCAGGAAAGGAAAGCTTCAAGAGTGGAGATGGGATAACAGACACATTTTTCTCTTCCTGGCTTCAGGGATTGACTTCCTATGATATGTCGCACCAAACCTGATTATTCTATATCTATACAAATACTTTAGACCCCTTTTTTTCTCCTCTGTCTCTCTTAAGCTCGACTGTCATCAACAACCTAAATGCCCTCGGTCCAGTATATCTGAAGGAGCGTCTCCACCCCCATCGTTCTACGTGGACACTGAGATCCAGCACGGAGGGCCTTCTGGCGGTTCCCTCACTGCGAGAAGCTAAGTTACAGGGAACTAGGCAGAGGGCCTTCTCGGTAGTGGCGCCCTCCCTGTGGAACACCCTCCCATCAGATGCCAAGAGAAAAACAACTATCAGTCTTTTAGAAGACATCTGAAGGCAGCCCTGTTTAGGGAATCTTTTAATGTTTGATGCATTACAGTATTTTAATATTTTTTTGGAAGCCGCCCAGAGTGGCTGGGGAAGTCCAGCCAGATGGGCGGGGTATAAATAATAAATTATTATTATCATTATTAATCTGCAAACTCGTAGGTTATTGTTGGAAAGTTTTGTTTTAAATTCTCTTTTAGTTTACCTACAACAGGCATGTCCAAAGTCCATTTCGGGGCCTTTAAAAAGTTCAACTTCAATCCTGAAAAAAGGTCAACAACTTTGGTCGGCCCTTTGGTCGGCCCTCACAGACCTTCGCTTCATCAGATCTGGCCCTCTTTGAAAAAAGTTTGGACACCACAGACCTACAACTATACATCTACACAACCAAGGCGTATGCAGAAACCATTGCATTTGGGTGGCTGCATTTCACTTCCAAACTGAGAGACCCTCCATCCACTTCTTCTTCTTCTTTTCTTTTTCTTAGATAGAAAGAGGTAAAGAGAGGCAAACTAGGCTAGAACAAAATATCTCAAGCAAAGCAAGATTTTCTTTTTAAAAAATAAAAGAAAGAAAGAAAGAAAGAAAGAAAGAAAGAAAGAAAGAAGGAAAGAAAGAAAAAAAAAGACTGGAGAGACGCTCATTGTATGCCTCTTATACATTTTGTTCTGGGCACCTGAGTAGTGAACAATGTGCTGCTTATCAGTAGAACAAAAGGTGCCTTCATTGGCCAAAGGCTGGGATAAATGACAGCTGCAAAGTCAGAATCTATGTGGAAAAGTGGCTTGCTGGAGACCTAGTAGGAAATGGGCTATTCAGGCTGAAGTTAATATCTAATTATCTAATTCAAACTGAGGTAAGATTAACCTCCTCTGAAAACATGCACAAGTTTAATGGAAATCCTAGCTGATTATGCTTGTGAGAGATCTGATTCAGAGATACAGAACACAGCCTGAGCTATGTTGGTACGGATGCAGGACATCTACTTTTAATTAATGCCGACATTTTCTCTAATCCCTGCTGAATTTGAACTCAAGGAAAAGGAAACAATTTAAACGATATGTGATGGGCTTCCATTAAAATTTGTGTCATGCAAAGTAACATGTGAGCAGCATTACCTGTACTTGAAAGTTAAACAATGTGCTCTGAAGCAGCAATAGGAGAGAATTTTTTATTCAATTCACATTTATAGGTGAACCTATGGAATTTGCACTTTCCAAGACAATCTGATTTCAGAAACACAGCCATCCTTCGAAATCTGCAGTTATCCAAATTACGCAGTGCACTTTGCAAACCAATAAAGGTATGCAAAAGTGCACATACTAAAATGAAGCGTGCATAAAAGTGCATATATTAGTGAAAACAAACATGCAAAAATGAATTATTTTAGGGGAAATTGCTTTGCAGAAATGTGTATGTTAGACAAAATTGCACATAAACTTGTCTATTAAAAGAAATTCACATTAAAATGCCAGTGAATTAAACTTACCGTATTTTTTGCACCATAACACTCACTTTTTTCCTCCTAGAAAGTAAGGGGAAATGTCTGTGCATGTTATGGAGCGAATGCCTGTGGGTGGCGGGGGGGATCTGCTGCAGTCGTGAGCAGAGGATCCATGGTTCCCCTTCCTTTCCTCCTCCGTGGTTACAAAGCATGGATCCACATGGATCCTCAGGATTTTTGCATTGGGCTACTCCAGACTCACTGTCAGATCACATGTCTGTGGCCACAGCATGAACCACAAAAATCATATATCCACTATTTTGTTTAGAATATTTTTTTCCTTGTTTTCCTCCTCTAAAAACTACGTGCGTGTTATGGTCTGATGCGTGTTATAGAGCGAAAAATACGGTAATTGGAAAAATGAGAAACTGAGAAAAAACAAAATGGGCAGGTTCACCCACCCCTTATCTTACAATGTGAAGGGCCAGATCATGCTTTTTAAATATTTGGGGTTGCAAAGACCCACATTTTATTCTCACATGAGCAGCTCTCCCATTGGAATAGTAATTTTGTGGCATATTTCTGCAATGATATGCCCTTTACATATGAATGAATTCTTAGTCAGAATATGACCTTTAATTTCAGAAGAAAAAGCGGGAAGACAGCTATCTTCTCATACTTATTAAGGAATCGGCAATAAAAATCGTAGAAGTACTGAAGCAGAGAACTAGTAAATCGCACAATAAATAAAGTAATGGATCTCGAGATCGTTGACCCACATGAATTCTCATTATTCTGTACCTGCTGATGTTTACATACCGATTCAGCACAAGTCCTGAATCAAAGTCCTTATTTTATTAGACAGTAGAAATTCCCAACAAAGGTCCTTTCACAGAAGGAAATGAGCATAGTTCTTAAAACCACAGGTTTCCTGCTTTATTCTTCCTACGACATTCTTCCACTAATTCAGTGAACAAATGATATTTTATCATAGCCTTTTAGCCACCTGTTTTCTGTAACTGAAAGCAAAAAAATGACATGATGCATGATTAATTCCAGTGCTTCAACAGTTCGTTTTTAAAAGGAACTAGTTCTAATTTAAGTTCGTCTTGTCCAAAAAGGAACTAATTGTAGTTGAAGCTTGCCCTTTTTCCCAAAATGAGCTAGTCCGGTTCAAGTTCATGTAAATGATTTATTATTATTATTATTATTATTTCATAAAAAGGTCATCCTTGCAAGATGGGGGCGGTTGGGATTCAGCATTCAGAATGTTAAAAGCTGTGGTGCTGAAGGAAAGTTTCAAAATAAAGTAATAAGATCTCTGGCAGACAAAATATCCACATGTAAAGCTGAGAGCCAGTGTGGTGTAGTGGTTAAGAGCGGTAGATTTGTAATCTGGGGAACTGGGTTCGCGTCTCCGCTCCTCCACATGCAGCTGCTGGGTGACCTTGGGCCAGTCACACTTCTCTGAAGTCTCTCAGCCCCACTCACCTCACAGAGCGTTTGTTGTGGGGGAGGAAGGGAAAGGAGAATGTTAGCCGCTTTGAGACTCCTTCGGGTAGTGATAAAGCGGGATATCAAATCCAAACTCTTCTTTTCGCCATAATTGTATTTCCATCCTGGAAAAGGCTTGCCCTGTTTCATTTTTTGTGCCAGCCAAAGAGCTGTTGAAGACACAAGTCGTCACTCAGTTTGTTCCTGAACCTGTACTTCTTGCCGCAAGCTGCTCCTTTTGCCCTTTCCTGAACTGAAACTGCTGGGGAAGCAGGACCAACGACAGCCCCAGCCCACCCATGAGGCAGACTGAGGCAGCCGCCTCAGGCGGCAGAATCCCAAGGGGCGACACACCCAGGGCATCACTACCTTCCCTCTACTTCCAGTGGAGATGTGAGAAGTGGTGGCTTCCAGAAAGTTCCCATGGAGCTTCTGTGAGAGCTTGCCGCTGCCACTGCTTCTCACTTCTCCCATTGCAGGGGTACTCCACTCACCTGCCTCCTGCTGCCACTGCTTCTACCAGAGAAGCAATGAGAAGTCTGTTTACCTTCAATGGTGGGCAGTTTTGCAAATGGACCACAGGCCACCACAATGATCACCTGGTGAATAATAATAATTGTCCGGGAACTGCCATCGGAGAGTCAGGTGGTGGAAGGGCTCAAGGAGGCTAGGAGACCCTCGGATGCTGAGGAAGGAACCAGCAGGGGGAGAGAGAGAGTTCCCGCAGAAACTCAGTCGGAGGGATGGCTCCAAGATACTTCCATGAGAACAGCGGAGAGGTCTCTCGAAAGCCAGAGTATATGGAGGGAGAGGGAGCGCCCGAGGAAAGGCATATTATCCCAGAGGACCACTGGGTTTGTGGAGCAGCATTGGTGGGGCAAAGGGAACTGGTAGAAGGGACAGAGAATGATGAATATGCCCAAGATAAGCTCAGAGGGCTCAGGAGAGCAGGGGAGAACACAGGGGGGTTTGAAGAAAGGAACGGGGCGTTGTATTACAAAGGGGCATTGTACATACCAGAAGGGGAATTGAGGGGTAGAGTACTCAAACAACTACACGACAGCCCCACCGCAGGGCACTTTGGGCAACACAAAACCATGTGGTTAGTTACCAGGCAGTTCTGGTGGCCCAAGGTGAGGGAAGATGTACGAGAGTATGTAAGGGGGTGCGACTGCTGCCAGCGAGCAAAGGGGGAGAGGGCGGCACCGGCGGGGTTGCTGGAACCATTACCCACACCCGAACGGCCATGGGAGGCAGTTTCCATAGATTTTATGATGGATTTACCAAAATCCAAGGGAAAGACTGCGGTAATGGTAGTGGGAGACCTGTTAACCAAGATGTGCCACTTTATAGCTTGCTCACATGCGGTGACAGCAGAAGAAACCGCCAGGTTGTTTATAGAACACATTTTTAGGTTGCATGGCACCCCCTTGAGGGTGGTCTCAGACAGAGGGAAACAATTTACGTCCAGGTTCTGGAGGAAGCTCATGAGCTTACTGCACGTAGAGGTCAATTTCTCGACCGCCAGACACCCAGAAACAAATGGGCAGGCGGAAAGGGCAAACAGTATTCTGCAACAATATCTGAGGTGTTATGTAAATGACAGAGAGAATGATTGGGTAGAGAAATTGGCCCTGGCCGAATTCGCCTACAATAACGCGGAAAATGTGTCCACGGGCATGAGTCCATTTATGGCCAATTACGGGTGTCACCCTAGGGCCTTTCCAGGGGAAGGAGGGGAAAGATGGAGCGTACCGGCAGCGGAACATTTCGTGGAGGAAATGGAAGCCATACATCAACAGCTCAAGATGAATTTGGATAGGGCCAAGGAAGAATACAAGAAGCAGGCAGATAGGAGCAGAAGGGAAGGAGAGACCATAAGGGTGGGGGACCGGGTGTGGTTGTCAACACAAGGGTTGCCATTCAAGGGCGGGTGCAAGAAATTGAGGCCGAAATGACTGGGACCCTTCGAAGTTATACAACAGGTCAATCCAGTGGCCTTCAGACTCAGGTTGCCAGACAACATGAAACTGCATCCAGTATTCCATAGGTCATTACTGTCACCATACCGGGAGGGGCGGGAATTTTTGGGACGTGAAGGTGAGGTTCCCGCGGCACCGGAAGTAGAAGAGAGGGAGAGCAGCAGTCATGTAGCAGAAATACTCGACTCTCGGTGGAAGGGTAAACAGGTGGAGTACTTAGTGGCATGGGAAGGGGAACCGGAGTCCAAAAATACCTGGGTACCGGCAGAAACGGTTGATGATGAGGTTTTAGTAGGAACATTTCATCTCCGGTACCCAAGGAAGCCTCAGCCCTTGGCTAGGTTCTGGGAGGAACACTTCGGCACCACTGACGAAGAAGGGGAGTTCGAGGGGTTCCCAGAATCAGGACAAGAAGAGGAAGAAGAATCAGATGGGGAAGAGTATTCGGGAAGAAGGGACAGTAGTAGGTGGAGGGCGGTTTTCGAGTCATCCGAAGATGAGGAGGATTCTTTCAGGGGGTTCCCAGCCTCACCACCCAGAGAAGAGGGGGAAACGGGGAGTGAGGGGGGTCCTGGAGGGGAGGTGGATGTCAGGGAACTGCCATCGGAGAGTCAGGTGGTGGAAGGGCTCAAGGAGGCTAGGAGACCCTCGGATGCTGAGGAAGGAACCAGCAGGGGGAGAGAGAGAGTTCCCGCAGAAACTCAGTCGGAGGGATGGCTCCAAGATACTTCCATGAGAACAGCGGAGAGGTCTCAGGACCTCCGCTGGGGACGCCTACTCCGTGCAGGAAACTGTCACGCAGAGAATCCAGAAGGAGAGTTTCCGTTAAGGAACTCTTATGTTGGCGTAAATTCCGGAAGCGCCCACTGACGGATACTGCCAGCGATTGAGGTAGCCATGCATCCATGGCTCCGCGGACTGGGAGAGTTTAGAAACTGATTGCATGAGTTGAGAACTCAACCATTTACGCACAAGCAGCCCCTTAACCCATTACAATAATAATAATAATAATAATAATAATAATAATAATAATAATAATAATAATAAATTTTATTTATATCCTGCCCTCGCCAGCCGAAGCCGGGCTCAGGGTGGCTAACAACAATAAAATAATGCAACATTCTAAAACATTCCATTATAAAAATTAATTAAAATCAAATTGATGGCAACCATTAAGCAAAAATTCTGTGCAGATTGCCAAAGGAGGGAGTCAGGCTGTGCCCTGGTCAAAGGCCTGGTGGAACAGCTCTGTCTTGCAGGCCCTGCGGAAAGATGTCAAGTCCCGCAGGGCCCTAATCTCTTGTGACAGAGTGTTCCACCAGATTGTAGCCGCAGCTCTGGTTGAGGCCAGCCTAACCTCTCTGTGGCCTGGGACCTTCAGGATGTTTTTATTTGAAGACTGTAAGTTCGTCTGTGGGACATACCAGGAGAGGCGGTCCCATAGGTACAAGGGTCCTAAGCCGTATGGCCGGTTTGAGCGGGTGTTCCCTGGCGGTGGGCCCAGCCAGCCGATGAGCTCTGCCAGGGCCCGATCCCAGGGGGATAAATTGCAGCCTGCCCTAGCATGGGTCATAGCCCCCCTCCCAAGTGGTGGTTTACCCTTAGATGCATTCCCAGCAGATGGGCTGGAGTGAAATAATTTGGCTTCACCCAATGCCTATGTCAAACTGTCCACATCTGTACAGTAAAGTTGTGGCCTTTTTGAACCCATAATCCTATATGCTGTTGTTTTGTCTGGTTATTCACTCCCTAGAGGACTGGGGGACTCCCTAGGGAAGCAGCTGCAGCTTCCAGCAAGATCTCATGAACCTCTCACAAGATCTCACCCGGAACCCAGAAGCCATGTAACCCCAGCAAGCAAGGCTGCGGTGGGAGAGGGGAGCACCTTTTCATATGGTATGCAGGTGGCACTATGCTCTAAACCACTGAGCCTCTTGGACTTGCCGATCAGAAGGTTGATGGTTCGAATCCCTGCGATGGTGTGAGCTCCCGTTGCTCTGACCCAGCTCCTGCCAACCTAGCAGTTTAAAAGCATACCAGTGCAAGTAGATAAATAGGTACTGCTATGATGGGACAGTAAGCGGTGTTTCTGTCCACTCTGGTTTCCATCACGGTGTTCAGTTGTGCCAGAAGTGGTTTACTCATGCTGGCCACATGACCCGAAAAGCTGTCTGTGAACAAATGCAGGCTCCCTTGGCCTGAAAGCGAGATGAGCCTTTGACTGGACTTAACCATCCAGGGGTCCTTTACCTTTACCATTTACCTTTCCATGTTGCCTCAGGCAGCAAAACCATATGGGCCACCCCTGCCCCAGGAGGATTAAAAAGTGGGTGGCCAAGACTACAAAGGTTCTGAGGTGGGAAGAGGACACCTAACCTAAAGATATCATCATCAATCTTTATTACAGTCCAGAGACCCAACAAATCATTACAAAGCATTGCACAATTCAGACAGCCTACCTCCAGGTTAAGCAAGCATTTTGTTCAGACTTAAATATAGTGATCATTGGTTCTTGCAACCACCGATAAAAACTACACCACTGCTAATGTTCTAGTGTTTGTCCAATCTTCCAATAGGAACCTGGCATAGTGGGCCTCTTTCCCGGGAAAGGTACCATCAAGGGTAATATCAGTTCAGCCCTAGCTTGCTCGTATTTCGCACAGTGCAGCAAAATATGTTTTATAGAATCGATGTCTTGGGCACATGAACAAAGTCTGTCCTGGTAGGGAACTCCTCTCAACCTGCCATCCAACCCTAAATATATTGCTAATCCACTGGCCATGCTTTCTGGGGCTGCTGAGAATTTTAGTTCAGAAACATCTGAAGGACCAAAGGTTACCCACTCCTGTTGTAAGGGAAAGCGCTTCTGTTCCTGAAAGTCAGGATATCATATTTTCATCTGTCCTACCTGTCACCCTATTGCAGCCCCCTGTACCAGAGAGACCCCTAGCCATAAGAAGCAGCTTATTAGTGTTGTGGAGGGAGGAGTGGGATGTGAAAACCAGGAGCTTTGATCTGTGCAATAGGAAGTGCTTTCTTCCAAGGCAAAGCCACCACTGGGTACAACCCACTGTTAAGTTGTGGGCGAACATATCAGACGACACAGCGATTCTTCAAACAGCTCTTGTTTATTCAGAGGCCAGAACAGAACTGAACTGAGGAGCTCAGTCAGCCTGCTTATATAGAGCTCCAGAACAACGTAACTGTAGCAACTTTCTAAAACTATCCAATCACTGAACGTCACTTTCAATCCTTCATTTGCATACAAACTATCCAATCACTGAACGTCACTTTCAATCCTTCATTTGCATAACTATCTACAGTATCCCCCTGCTGGCCCAGGGTGAGAACTTCAGTACATAACACCCATGGAATTGAATTACACAGTGTCAACTTTGCTGCGAATTCATGGTATCCCATGTTAATGGGAGAGGATTTATCCCAGCAAATTATTTCTCAAAATTACAAATACCCAAATACAGATGGTCATTTACCCTCGCTAGATTCAACGTGCTGCCATCTGCCTTATTGCAGGGCAGATTTAAGGGTAAACCATACGTGGAATGAGTCTACCCCTGCGACTTGATGGAGGTAGAAATTGTCTCTCATGTATTGTTACGCTGCCATTTCTATGGGGATATACGCTCGGTATTTATCATTCCTGTTATACAAAAATCTCCAAATGGGTTCGAACTTCAATGTCTAAAACTCCTGGCAGAGGACAAGGGTCTAGAGATCACGCTAAGGTTAGCCAGATTCTGTACGACTGCCATAAAACTTAGGGAACAAGCTGTACTATCAAAATTAGTAGGGTTTTAAATGACAATTTTAGGTTATATTTTAGTGATCAAGATTTAATATATATTTTTAACTGCTGCTATATCTGCAATTGTTTCTGTTATACCCAATTGCAATTCAATGTATTCCTGCTGTGTTTTATGATTTTCCTGATATTGTAAGTGAGCCGGAACTGGTCTGTGACCGTAATAATAAAATTCTATTCTATTCATGGTGCTGAGAGGAGGTTCGCAACATAAGGTGATATATACCGGACAATCTCAAGACTCTCTTGCATTGCCACAAGCAGAGGGTGCCAAAGGAGAGAGGCCGGGAGAGAGAACACCCACTTTAGAAGCACAGCAAAAAATTCAGCCAAACTCTGGGAAATTATTAAAATTGGGAAAGAAAAAGAAGCCCCATAAGGAAAACAAAGCCATATGGATGACTCAGCTACTTGTAAAGACTTGTCACTGTTACATGAGACGGTTGTCGGCTTAAATCCCATTGGTGCATACCGTAATTGTGTTTCTGTTCTACTAACGCTACCTGACAAGTTAAATTAAGACATATTTTACTACCCAGCCAGAGACATTGAAAAGAGGGAAACGATCTTCATTACTATAAGCCCTCGCTGGCTGCCACCCAGTTGTCACTGGTACTCTATTATTCACTGTGGTAATGTTAACCAGGTGTCAATTTAATGTTTGCATTACTGGTGCCCATATAAAGATCCACCTTCTCCCGGAGGAACTGTAGGACTAAATTTTTATTCTGCACGCTTCACAGCAAGATTGTGAAGACCCTGTTGAGAATAGAAAATGGAGGGATGGGGAAATCGGTCTGCTTTGGTCTGCATCCCTTCAGCATATTTGAACCCATAAGTTGTCTTTGTCCCATTTCCAAATTATTGTGGTTTTTTTTAAATTTGCATTTCAATGCACATTTCTAAAAACATATCATCTCAAAACAGACAATTGTAAAATTGTATCTTGATACCTTTAAAAGCCATGATCATACCGTACTTTTCCTTGATTAAGATGAGGTATTTAAAAATTGTGCTAAAAATAAGGGGTCGCCTTATACACAGATAGTGCATGGGGGGGGGGCATGGGACTGGTTGCTGCTGTGAGCCAGAGATTGTCAGCAGCTATTAGGCATGTTGTTGGTGGCTGTGGCAAGGGCTGGTGTTGATTGGCTGTCGCTGTGGTAGTAGGGCAGGTGATTTGCTTCTGCAATTGCGGGGTCAGATGATGGGTGGCTTTCCAACGCATGCTAGTGGCAGCGTAGGTCAGGCAGGTGAGCAATTTTCTGCAGCCCCCCCCCCAAAAAAAGCTGAACAACTATGGGCAATCCTCCCCCAAAAAAGCTCAACAATTCTGGGCAATTTCCCCCCATTTTCCTAATTTAGAGTCCCCAAAAATAGGGGGCATCTTATACACGGGGGCGTGTTATACATGGAAAAATACGGTAGTCAGAATATTTGGGCAGTACAAAATCCAAGTTTAATAATAATAATAATAATAACAACAGCAACAGCAACAACAACAACAACAACAACAACAACAACAACAAATTGTTGTTGTTTTGTTGTTGTTGTTATTTGTACCCTGCCCATCTCTGGGCGGCTTCCAACAAAGATTAAAAATACATTAAAATGTCACACATTAAAAACTTCCCTAAACAGCACTGCCTTCAGATGTCTTCTAAATGTCAGGTAGTTGTTTATCTCTTTGACATCTGAAGGGAGGGTGTTCCACCTGCTCTTGTGCCTAGTGGGTACATCGACATGAGGGCTAGGTTTTCTCCACTGAATCCTCAACTGCAATCCATTTTCTTTTGTCCCATGGAACTCAGCAAACACAACTGAGAATTGGGCCAGCCCCTATGTGCAGAGCACCATCTTGGATTCAGTTTCTTAGTGATGCTAAAATAGGAATAGCCAACATGGCACCCTCCAGCTCTTCTTGAACCACAACTTCCATCACCCCTCACCATTGGTCATGCTCGCTGGGGCTGATGGGAGTTTGAGTCCAACAACCTCACACTATGTTGGCTGACCGTGTGCTAGGATGTGATGACAGGTTGTGACAGATGCTGGCTGCTATATAGGTCAATATTAAACTAAAAGTGTGTATTATGAAAGGTAGAAATTACATTACATTACCTTGAAAGAAGAAAAAATATTATACATGTAGTATTTGCAAAACAAACAAACGTTCATCGTTATGATTTATTGTCTTTTAGGCATCACCAAAAATTCACAGGGAATCTTCAAAACAAGCAGGGGTGCTAAAGAGGGAGTGGGGAGGGAGGGAGATAATAGATCCTTAACGAAACACAGAACTTCGGCACTGTGGGAAAATGCAACGTTTGGGGGCAGAAATCAAAGAGAAGCTCAATGGAATTCAGAAGTCCTTTTATGGTCTAGGATCAAGGAGGTTTCATTTCTTGAGAGCAAAGAGGCCAAAGGATGACCTGCTAATCTACGTGGAGCATTTATGTGGTTTTCTTTGTCATTTCTAGAAATCCAATAAACCTTACACGTAAAAGGATTTCATCCTGCAGCTCAGATGGAACTGCCCTGGCCAACGCACAACCCCGCAGCACTCTTAGGTGTGGAGGGAATGTAAGATGCTTTTAGGGCCATTAAAAGGTTAAGGACTTTAAATAATGCTTCTCACTCGACTCATCTTCTGGAAGCAAGATGGTGGGTAAAGACCAGATCAGACTCACCAGTTAATACATTCACTTAACACCAAGAGATGAAGATACATATTTTGTTATTTGCTCCTCGGTATATAACGCTCCTTCTCTCAAACAACGTGGCAGCAAGCATACAGGCAGAATGTGCTTCTGAAGGCTCATTTAGACATCATGTTTAGGGTGTTGCGGGGCGCGGGTGGCGCTGTGGGTAAAACCTCAGCGCCTAGGACTTGCCGATCGCATGGTCGGCGGTTCGAATCCCCGCGGCGGGGTGCGCTCCCGTCGTTCGGTCCCAGCACCTGCCAACCTAGCAGTTCGAAAGCACCTCCGGGTGCAAGTAGATAAATAGGGACCGCTTACCAGCGGGAAGGTAAACAGCATTCTGTGTGCTGCGCTGGCTCGCCATAGGCAGCTTGTCACGCTGGCCACGTGACCCGGAAGTGTCTGCGGACAGCGCTGGCTCCCGGCCTATAGAGTGAGATGAGCGCACAACCCTAGAGTCTGGCAAGACTGGCCCGTACGGGCAGGGGTACCTTTACCTTACTTAGGGTGTTGCAGCTGCTACAGCCTGGAAATGTCCTGTGCCATGCACCAGAAAATCCATTTTCTGTGGAAATCGGTTGCATTTTGACTTCTCGGCTCAGCAGCATCACCTCTCTCAGAAACAACAGCAGTGCCAGTGTGGGGACAACCTGGACCATGAGTTCCTTCCCCCCCTTGTCCCAGATCTTCCATGCCACTTCAGCAGCATCAAGAAATGCACTTCCTACTCCCTGAGATGTTGTTAGGCTGCAGTTGGCTTTGACAATGACCGACGGTGAGGTCCACAGCTTCTGCATCCATCCCCTAAGGCAAACATCAGAAGCAGGCCTAAAGCTTCTGCCTCAGTGAGGGAGATAAGAAGCAGGACTCGTCCTATAGCTCCAGTGCAAGGCCAGCTCCATTAGGCCTCCTGGTCCTCAAGCATCACTGGGTAGCAACCATTCCAGCAGTGATGCTTCAGTAGGAGAGATGAGAAGCAGGGCTCATTCCATCTGCTGAAAGACCAGCTCCATAGGATGTCTCCTGCTCCAGACTGTTTCCGTTCCAGCTGGTCATTATAAGAACTATTATTTAAGAATTGGCTTGTGAGGTATTCCCCCTCATCTTTCCCTGTCCCTTTTTCCTTGCATGCTGTGTCTTTTAGGTTATAAGCCTGCAGGCAGGGACTGTCTTGATTGTATGTAAGCCACTCTGGGAGCCTTTTGGGTTGAAGACCAGGGTACAAATGCTCTAAAGAAATAAATAAAGCAATCCCTTATTAATTAAAGGCAGATCTCACCCAGTAGTGCTGAAAGATGTGCCTTGAAATCCATTCTGCCCTGGTCTTCTCCATATCCTGTTAGTCTGTTGGAACTGTGCAGACTTCAGGGTAAAGGAAGGGGATGATGAACTCACAAGTGAATTACCTTTGTACAGAATACTTTCTTATTCAATACGTCCATTCCTGATAATTGTGTAACCCTGAATGTGAATGGCTTCATAGATGAACTTGTCCTTGATCTCAAGTTCCCCACTTGCAGTGGTGCATTTAACCAGCAGCAATAGCTGATCCAACAGGAGCAGATGTTTTATGTCCTTAGGTGAAAGTGTTTGAGATGCAAAATTAGAATGATGGATGCATTTGCGGTCTCGGTGTTCAAAAGGAGCAATGAATCAATTTTTCAGTCTCGCACAAAATTATTTGACACAAGCCAATTTCATTGGTTATTCCTTCTCAGAATGCCCTGACTTGCTGTCTACTAGTTTCAGTCATTCATAGAGCTTTTCTGTGAACAGCTGGATCCAGCTAATGAGATTTAATTTGATTTGATTTGATTCTTTGTTTGCTCTTCCATTCTGTTGAAAAAGCTGCACTAAGGCAGAAGTCCTTACCTGAGAGTACCATCCTACCCTCAATTTCAATGAGACTTATTCTGGAGCATGGGTAGACAAACTAAGGCCCGGGGGCCGGATCCAGCCCAATCGCCTTCTAAATCCAGCCTGTGGATGGTCCGGGAATCAGTGTGTATTTACATGAGTAGCATGCACCCTTTTATTTAAAATGCATCTCTGGGTTATTTGTGGGGCATGGGAATTCGTTCATTTATTTATTTTTTTCAAAATATGGTCTGGCCCCCCACAAGGTCTGAGGGACAGTGGACTGGCCTCCTGCTGAAAAAGTTTGCTGACCCCTGCTCTGGAGTATACATATATCGTGCTGTGATGCAGGGCTGCAATCCTACCAACTTTTGTTCAGAGAATATATTCGGCTGAAACCAATATGCTATTTCTGCATAAAGATGAATAGGATCAGACTATTAGAGTAATTATAAGTTCTACGGAACTCATGCAGCCCCTTTAGCCCCTTGGGCACCTCTATATGGCAATCATTGATATAGCTCTACGCTGAGGCATTGATGTGCATTAGGCTTATGTTCTGCTTTGGTACAAAAGATTACAAACCATTGCCTTGAATAGGTGATGATGCTTACCCAGGAACTTTCTTTTATCCAGAAACTTCACTTCCTTGCATGGCAGCTGTGCTGCAAGGAGCCTCAAAACAGGAGTCCCCTTCCTGTTTTGCCTCAGGCGACAAAATTGGATGTGCACTGCCCCTGGTCACCAGAGTACTCTTAAAGCCCCGTTGTGTTCGGCAGGGTTTATTCCCTCGTGAGTGTGTTCTGGCCTGCTGCCTTTGTTCCTTTGTTTTGTTTTCTGCATCCTTCCCTGAGGAAGGAATTGTACATAAGGCCAAGTTAAAACAAGACTCAGATTCGCTGAGCTCAGGCTGCCCGAGCCTTTTCAACTTTCCAGCTGATCAGGAATCGGCTCTGTTTTATCCTGCTCAACCTGAACAACAAAGCCAAGAGTGTGGGGGGGGGGAGTGTTGCTACACACACTGAGTGGGAAGGGGGAGAAAGTTCCCCAGCTGACAGACACAAGAGCCCAGATATCAAACAGGATGGAAATGCTGGTGAGGAACACCTGCAGTGAACAAGTGGCCAAAAAGGAAGCCCGATAGTTTGCTAACCAACACACCTGCTTGAGAGAGAGTACGCTTTAACCCATTCTCTTCCGCTCTTGACTTCTCCTCGTTTCAGTGGGGGGAACCCAATGACCAAATTAAAGGGCACCAAAAAGAAAATACTGTATTCTACTCAGGGTGGGAGAACAGGTTGTTATGGGAGGTCTTTTCCTGTCCGACTAGATTTTTTTTTTTAATCCTCATACACTGCAACTCTATTGTACTATCGTTTCTCAGACTGCTAGGGGTGGGCGAGGAAGCTGATTCGGTGAGGATTTCAATGCGAACCTACCCAGTTCAAACTTTCTGAAACAGTAGGCAAACTGAGACACAGCTATTCTCTGAAAATAGCTACACTTCCCTGAAGTTTGTCATGCAGTTCTCCAACCAAATAATGTGTACATTGGGGTAAAGTGTGGATAAAAATGCATATAAACCTGGGTAAATAACAAATAAAATGCATATTAAGTGAAATTGCTCAAAAAAGGTCCATATTGAGGGCAAAATTGCACACGAAAATGTATAGTTTTTTACTACATTTGAGAAATTTGTACTAAATGCTGAGGAAGGATGAAAAATTCATGACGGTTTTTTAAATTAAAAAATTGCAAACTGTGCAGGAATGTGGAGAACTGAACTTAAGACTGGAAAAATGGCAAACCAAGAGAAACAAAATTGAGAAATTTGTCTATTAGCGATAGGAAGCTGCCTTGCACAGAGTCAGGCTATGAGTCCATCTAGCTGAATATTTATCTGCACTGGCTGGCAGTGGTTGTGAGTGTGCATGGCCTGCAAAGTTGGTTAGAATTTTTGAACTCCCTTCATCACTCGCCTAACCTCGACTTGAACTTTTGCAGCCGTTAAAATTCCCATTGGCCCCTATAAACAGAACTAAAAAGTGCTGACAAGTGCGAGAATAAAGGCTTGAACATGTTAATAGGTTTAAGTGTCTGATACTTTCGTTAATCTGGCCCTAAGTGTCATGGGTCTTCCAGGGTAGATTCCATCTGTCCCATAAAGTTATGTACAGCGACATAATGCATCCCTTTGATCCCCTTTGCCTGTGAAGATACTGATGCACCCAAAACTCAACAGCATGTTCTCATCTGTTGAGGGGGGGAAACAACCATCTAGATGATTGTCTTCATTGGCAAGACGCTTGCAAGATACACACACAGAAAATGCCTTATGTCAAGAGTTCATGCTACCATCAATATGGTGTGCTGTGCAACTATACTCTGTATTATTGGGGAAAAACCATAAATGTAAGGTGTTGTGCTAAGCTGACTTTTTCTTAGGACTGCTTAATAAGAGGTGCTAAGTTTTTCTTTAAATCAGCTTAGAATATGTCCAAGTGATGGCACAAGGCTTGTATATTTGGGGTCTCTTCTTTGTTTCTTTGTGTTTTATATTGTAAGGGTTTGAAAACAGAAAATAAACTAAATAAATAAAAATGCAGCTACACCTCAACTTATTCTTTTTTTAACTATAAAACAGCCACTCTTGAAAGTTCAAAAGTGGTATCTACAATGCAAAGAACATTCAATTTAACATTGTTTTGGTTTAAAATATTCCTCTCCTAAGTGTGGTTCTCCCATGCCCCCCCCCAAACAATCACAGAAATAGGAGAAGAGGGGCAAGGGGAAACTATCCTTTTATTCTTCTTCTTCACAGTGCAATCTACGCAGAAGCAAGTCCTATTGAGTTCAATGAAACTCACTCCCAGTTTCATGTGGATAAAATTGCACCGCATTCTTTAAAATGAGATCTCGCATGCTCTTGATCTCACCTGCTGAGATGGAGATTGGATAGAAATTTGGTTCAGTTCATGGCCGAACCACGTTCACACTTCCTGGAGCCATATGTGAGCTGAAATATGGTTACACTTTCAAATCTACGCTTCTGAATTTTGCAATGCAGTTTCCCAAGCAAAATAAAATGAGTGTAGAAATGTGAATATTAAGGGGAAGTGTGCACAACACTTTTAAACACCATGTTATTTTGATTGCTAGATTGCTTCAATGATAGTTCTGTAAATGCTTTGTGACCGCCTGTGATGAAAAGCAGTCGCTAAATTAAATGTTAGAAATAAGTGAATAGGAATAAAAAGTCTGACTTTCAAGTTCTGTGATGCCAGAGACAATCAGCTGAGCATCTTCTTACCAAACCCTTCCAAAGAGACTTTTGCCCCACTTGATTGGTGAACCTTGTTTAGGCACCAGAATGGGGGGGAAGCAGTTTTGGGGAAGCAGCCGTAGAGGAAATGTGGAGGGCGGGGTAAAGGTTAAGCGCCCACCCATCCCTTTGTCCCCTACTTTGAAACTGGATACTAAGGTCTGCCCTCAGGAGCATTTCACATGCACATGCACACACACAAAATTTAATCTTAATTTTCCTTGAGCAAGCTCAGAGTAACATACTGGGGACCATTTCATCCTCAAAGCAACCTTGTGAGATGGGTTAGCGCCAGTGGCGTAGCATGGGGGTGCAGGGGGGCCGGCCGCACCAGGCGCAACATCTGGGGGGGGCGCTCGCCACCTCCGGAGTCGCCGAAGAGCCTCGGGCGCAGGCTGTAGCAGAGCCCCATGGCAGCATCCCAGGCAGCAGCAAGAAGAAGCTGGCAGCGGCGGCAGGTTAGGGGTTAGGGGCGCAAATTACTTGCCTTGCCCCGGGTTAGGGGGCGCAAATTACTTGCCTTGCCCCGGGTGCTGACAACCCACGCTACACCGCTGGTTAGCGCTGAGGGGTAACAACTTGCCCACTCAGTGAGTTTCAAGGCTAGCTGGGAAATTAAAATATGAATTTCCCCATCCAAACCCAGTACTCTAGCCACTGCACTGCACTGCCTCTTTATTTTTGCTTACATTTCTGGGCTGTGTTCCAAGAGCAGCAGAACAAAAGTAAGAGGGGAAATGTTTTCATGCAATTCATGTAATTTATTGTTACATCATTAGATGGCAGTGTAACCTTCAAAGCAAAAGTCCATGAATGGGGACTGTGTGTAATTTTTGAAAAGATTTATGTCAGCTGGTGCGCTTCTCCCTTTCTGTCCCATATCTTATATATACTAGAGCCTTTGGGAAAAGCCACTTTGCTTTCAGTTCATATGGCAAAGTTAGAACTGAACTGAAATGTGCGCATTTGATGGAAATCTTTGTCAACATCAAACAGGGTGATTGTGAATAACATATTCAATACTTAAAGTGATCCCTGATTGGCTAGGATCATCATCCTACAATGACAGAAAGAATGGCCCTTACTTCAAGTACACTTGGGTTGCCTTGAGGGACATCAGTACCAGTGGCATAACATGGGAGAATACAGGGACAGTTGCCCCCGGAGCAAAATTGTTAGGGGTGCAAAATTTCATCACCTGGTGCTGCCTCAATACATCTAGCACTTCCGTTGCTGGCCTCCGTTGAAAATGGCTACTCCATCCGAACCAGGAAGTAACAATACTGTACAACAACTCTTCTTTCCTTATCTCTGCAGCTGCAGTCTCCTGGGTGACGCAGATGCTATTAGGCAAGTGAATGTGCAAGTCCCTCCCTCCCCAACTCTGCTGGCCCCGGGGCACTGGCAACTCATGCTACACCACTGATCAATCCATAGCCAAATCTTTATGATGACTACCACGTCACTGATTGGCTGGAACCTGTCAATCAACAACTTAAAGTTCTCTTGCAGTCAATGTGCGCTATGTTAAAAAAAAAAGTATTGAAATTTACCTTTTAATTTGAACAACTGGGGTTGTTTTTTTTTTTAAAAAAAAAGTACTTCTACCCCATTTTGTGAATTGCTTTTTTAAAAAACTGTGTGTCAGCAATAAGGAATGTGGACAAGATCACAAGATGAAGCCAAGGTCAAGTGCCGCTGTCAGGTTCTCAAGCAACAGCCAAGAAGCAATGCAGAGATTAATCCAGGGCCGGGCTGTGGACTTAGCCAATAACAGGTCTGGGGCAAAGCAGGTCACATCTGGGAAGACTAAATCCAAATGAAACTGAGGATAGAACTCAAAGCTAGATTCTTGAGCTGCGCAAAGGAAAGTAAGAATGTCATTGCTGGCCCTGGCAGATGTTTAATCTGGCACAGGACTGATGCCACCTGCAGCTGAACCAGCATAACCAGTCCTAGAAGAGAAGACACTGTTGGCTCGATGCCACAAGTCTGGTGTGTCACTGGCATAGTAGATTCCTTGGTGGCAGCCCTATACCCTGTTAGGATATCTGTGGGCCCAGGAAAACACACTCAATAAAAGTTTCCTACTGTACACAATATTGCCACCACTGTGTCCTGTCCAACATATGCACCTGCAGGCATATTATGTCACACAAACTGAACACATTGCTGACATGTTGGCTCTATCAAATCTTAAGTCAAATTTGTTAAGCCTGCTGAATTAGTATTATTGTAAATCTATGTCTCTGCTTTGGGCCAGCAATATTAAGTGTCCGTTATTACAGAAGGAGATATGCACCCTCAGCAAAGATCCCACTTTAATTTCTTTCTTCGGACCAAATGTTTAATGTGCCTTTGCATTTAGGGTGCAAGTTTTGGAGTTGTTGTTTTTAAAAAATTACAGGTAGCAGCTGCTTGAGGTTCTGACAAGTATCAGAATTGCAACAAATGGACCAAAATCTGAATGGGTCCTTTAATCCAAAGAAAAAGAGTATGTTTTGTCAGGACCAGGGCAGGAGGGGAAAGGGTTAAATTTTCTTTCCTCTTAACACAGCCTGGGGGTCAGATAGAGAAGCCTGGAGGGGTGAGTTTCTGCACCCCTGATGTAGGCAGTAACTGTAACAGCACAACCCTATGTGTGTGAGAAGTTAAGCCCCACTAATGTCGTAGGATTTGCTCCCATATAAGGGACGCAGGTGGCGCTGTGGGTTAAACCACAGAGCCTAGGACTTGCCAATCAATAGGTCGGTGGTTTGAATCCCCGCGACGGGGTGAGCTCCTGTTGTTTGGTTCCTGCTCCTGCCAACCTAGCAGTTGAAAAGCACATCAAAGTTCAAGTAGATAAATAGGTACCACTCCAGCGGGAAGGTAAATGGCATTTCCATGCACTGCTCTGGTTTGCCAGAAGTGGCTTAGTCATGCTGGCCACAAGTCCTGGAAGCTGTATGCCAGCTCCCTCAGCCAATAAAGCGAGATGAGCGCCGCAACCCCAGAGTCGGCCACAACTGGACCTAATGGTCCCTTTACCTTTAAGTAGATATAGGCTTGGAGCCTTACAGCACAATCGTATACTTGTCTACTCAGAACTGAGTCCCACTGAGATCAATGGCACTTACTCCCAGGTAAGAAGCTATAGGATTGCAAGCTTCATTGAATAGTCTCTGTCAATGACACATTTGGTGGCAAAGGTTTCACAGATGGATATAATGAGCTCAAACTTTAGAATGGGACCTCACGTATTAGGGTCACAGACAGCAACGGCTGTACACTAGAAACCACCCTTTCAGGAACAGAACGGTGCTCTCCATCTCATGTGGCTGGATTTCTCCCTCTTAACTGCCACCAGAATAGCTGGGTGTGCAAACCGTGGCTTTTTTGCCAAAGGCATGAGCCTGAGAGGATGTCACCCAACTTGCTCCAGCTATTGCTTGTTTTGTTGCCTCAGTTTTCTAGCTACTCCTCATCTCAGTTGGAGAGGATTGTTTCCTCTGAAGGAATACCTTTCCCAAGGAAACCTTTGGAAGTACACACATGTGTGTCTGCACTTGGACCCTCCAAGTTTCTCTATTTTCCAGGGACAATTCCAGATTTACAGAAGCCGTCCCGGTCTCTGATTTGATCCCAGAATGTCCCACTTTTCATTAGGATGTCCCTATTTTCATTGGAGAAATGTTGGAGGGCATGGAGTTACACAACCCCCAAGCCGAGGAGGTAAGTAACTATACAACCTTGAGAAGACATCTGAAGGCAGCCCTGTATAGGGAAGTTTTTTTAATGTTTAATGTTTTATTATGTTTTTACATCTGTTAGAAGCCTCTCAGAGTGGCTGGGGCAACCCAGGCAGATGGGTGGGGTATAAATCTGTTAAAATTCCTGCTCTGTGATTGCAGTCATAGGATTGTTGTCTACCACATCACGGTGCATGTTTTGACTCCACAGAGTGGGAAGTGACGGAGACAGGATGTTTGTGTTACTGTGTTCCGTGCAGTGGGACTATTGTCATTTGTTTTTTCTCTTTGCTGTCTGAGGCTAAAGAGAGAGGGAGCCATGTTGCAGTGCTCTCTGTGTGTTTATATGTAAATAAAGTAGATTAGCCAAAATGCTGAGTTGCTGAGGTCTGTCACGCAAGGTGCGCATACTCTGCGGATCCCTAAGTGTGCCGGTGTCGGTTGGCATCAGTCGCTGTGATGTTTGGGCAGAAGAAAGCTTTTGAAACTCCCGAATAATCGACCAGGATGGAGGGAACATGCCAGTCAGGCATGTGTCTCTGCCAGGGACCTACTCGAGAGTAGGACGAGCTCCTGATAAAATCATCATCATCACCATCATCTTCCTTTCCTGCTGAAGATCCAAAACATTTTTCTTTATGTTGTGAAAATGGGAAATAGAGCCCTGTTTAGTCCGGAGCAAACAGCAAGAAACGAATTGGGCCTGTCCCTTGAGTTCTGAGCATTCTCTCCCCTTTCTGACTTCTTTTCATGTTTTCATATTCATTCCGTCATGGATAATACAATTCTAGCTGCTCGTTTTAATTTGCACAGTGCTGTTGGGGATCATGGTATGGAAAAAGAGACCACCATATGCCGATTCCGTATCAGTTTCACATGCACCCAAACATAGCTGTCAAATGGAAGAGGGAGCATGCTTGTTTTCTCCTGCTCTGGGGGGTAGGACTCGAACCAATGGCTTCAAGTTACAAGAAATGAGATTCCGGCTAAACATTCAGAAAAAAAGCTTTCTGACAGTAAGAGCTGTTCAGCAGTGGAGCAGTCTCCCACGAGAGGGGGTGGGCTCGCCTTCCTTGGCTATTTTGAAGCAGAGGTTGGATGGCCATCTGTCATGGACGCTTTAGCTGAGATTCCTGCCTTGCAGGGGGTTGGACTAGATGACCCTTGGGGTTCCTTCCACCTCTATGATTCTATAGGCCTGCTCCATTGTATGCATTCTTCCCCTAGAATATGCACATTTTTGAACCTGAACTGCAGGGGCAGCCCATCCATCTTTGCCACCTGAGGAAGAAGAAGCCGCTGGCCTGCAACCCTGCTGGTAGTGGCGGGGGGGGGGGGTTGCACTGAAAAAAAGAACTTCACAATTCATTTCTTAACTGTGTTCCAATTTGTATATGTGTCCTGAACCAACAAATAAAGCAAGTTTTTCTTCCCCCGTCCCTAGTTCGTGACACTTGACAGAATTTCATAAGCATAAAATAAAAAATAAAAAATAAAAAATAAAAAATAAAAAATAAAAAATAAAAAATAAAAAATAAAAAATAAAAAATAAAAAATAAAAAATAAAAAATAAAAAATAAAAAATAAAAAATAGACAGGGCTACTTCACTCAAAGAGCTTTCCGTCTAAAACCATTGTTTATATTACTCTATTTATTGTCCTCCTCCCATACAAAGTTGCAAACCGGTAATAGACAATGGTGTAATTGCAGCGAGAGACTTGATGCAGCGTTTTATGAGGCCATTAATATATGTCTTCAATTGCTCGCATCCCCAAAGTGCCTGGAGCACCAGCAAATGGCCTTCTGCAACATGCCGGCGCATGCCGTTGCGCTGAAACATCACCTGTACAGATTTAGCAACCCACTGGTATCAACATAAAGACAAGGTGCAGCATGAGCTAACCATACAGATGTTAAGAATTTCCTAATTTTGAAAACCTATAAATTATTATGGGGTGTGGGGGGTGTTAGGGGAGGGGTAGTAACTCTGGTGGGGAACATGTTGTGCTCCTTCTGAGGTAGTTTGTCCACCTTTGGTCCCCACACTCAGCTCTCATCTGGGCCTCTCACAAGCTGTCAACATACAACAGGGGCCACACCCTGGAAAACGGCTTTGAGTGGCCAGCTAAGCCAAGTGTGAGTAGCCAATGAGTCAGTGACTTAAGGACTTCCCCTGCACGTGAAGACAGTCTCTGGTGGATTGAGTGGATGAAACCAATAGTGGGTCCAATGGTCAAGAAAGCAGTTTCTGCACATGCTGTAGAGCAGTGTTTCTCAACCTGTGGTCCCCCAGATGTTGTTGGACTACAACTCCCATCATTCCTAGCCAGCATGACCAGTAGTCAGGGATGATGGGAGTTGTAGTCCAACAACCTCTGGGGACCCACAGGTTGAGGACCACTGATGTAGAGGGAAGGGAAGGGCAGGTGGGGCTCATCAACCTGGAAAGGTAGCCCATCTAGGAAGAGAAAAACTCTGGTCCTTTTTTTAAAAAAAAAAAGGTTTTTCAAATTAAAGTTTTTTAATCATATAACCAACATACAACATAAAGATTCCAAACAATCTCCTGGACTTTCCTCCTCCCCTTTGTGGGTCCTATTGTCAGTCATTTCCTCCTGCATCTTTTGTTGTTGTTGTTTAGTCGTTTAGTCGTGTCCGACTCTTCGTGACCCCATGGACCAAAGCACGCCAGGCACTCCTGTCTTCCACTGCCTCCCGCACTTTGGTCAGACTCATGTTTGTAGCTTCGAGAACACTGTCCATCTATCTCGTCCTCTGTCATCCCCTTCTCCTTGTGCCTTCCATCTTTCCCAGAATCAGGGTCTTTCCCAGGGAGCCTTCTCTTCTCATGAGGTGGCCAAAGTATTGGAGCCTCAGCTTCACGATCTGTCCTTCCAGTGAGCACTCAGGGCTGATTTCCTTAAGAATGGATACGTTTGATCTTCTTGCAGTCCATGGGACTCTCAAGAGTCTCCTCCAGCACCATAATTCAAAAACCTGCATCTTTTACAATCATCCATCTCCATTCTATCTAAAATCCACCATTAAACAACTTGTAGGGGAAAAACTGACCCCAAACCTTCACTCCTTTGCGGAATATCTTCAAGAGAAGCAAAGGTTAAAGAGTAAACCCCACACCAGAGGTTCCCAAACTTTTCATGTTGGTGACACACTTTTTAGACAAGCGTCATTCCGCGACATAGTAATTTGCTGTACTTTTTCGTCCATAAGACGCCCCCATGTATAAGACACCCCCTATTTTGGAGGACTCCGGTTTAACAAAATGGGAGGGAGATACCATCCGTGTATGAGACGAGCACAGATTCTGAACATTATTTTAGAGTAAAAAACCTAGTCTTATACATGGAAAAGTATGGTAGTTTTACTAGCAAACCAGAGGTTAAACTAACCCCTTTCCAGCCCCAGGAAGAGCAAGCAGAGCGTTCACACAACACACTTACACACCCCAGCCAGCACACTAACCGTGTCATGACACACAGTTTGGAAAGCTCTGGCCTACACAAATCCAGAGTGGGGTCCCTAAGGTGGTAGGACTTCTGCAGCCAAGCTGATGCCAGACGTCTTGTTCTGCTTTCCTTTGGACCGCATCAGCAAAGCCAAGAGGGGTGTCCTGTCATCTTGTCAAGCCCAGGGACCTCCATGCACACTGACTAGGCTTGTATCCTGCACTTTGGTGCTGCTAATGTAGTGGTTTGACTTCACCCCAGAGGCACATTCCATTGTCTCTCGAGCCAAATGGATACAAACGACGACAATCAATTGTCATCCTCAACAACAGCAACTGCATTTCCAATACAGGGTTAAGTACTTAATTCGTTCCGGAGGTCCGTACTTAACCTGAAACTGTTCTTAACCTGAAGCACCACTTTAGCTAATGGGGCCTCCTGCTGCTGCTGCGCCGCAAGAGCATGATTTCTGTTCTCATCCTGAAGCAAAGTTTTTAACCTAAAGCACTATTTCTGGGTTAGCGGAGTCTGTAACCTGAAGCATATGTAACCTGAAGCGTATGTAACCCGAGGTACCACTGTAGTTTGTTTCAGTTTGGACATCTGAAATTATGGGCAGAAAATTCAAAGCAAGTGTTGGGGGTTTCCTCCCACCTCAATTCCTCTTGCCAGTCTGGGAAAGGCAGATGCCAAACCACCCTTCTCTGTGAAGAGCCTTGGAAACTGTTCGAGTTGTTAAAATATGATTTCAGTCTAAATGGCTTCCACAGCCAGGTTTATAAGATAGAGCCAAAGTGGCAATTGGGCATGAATTGGTGGGTTGTAGGTAGAGCTTTGGAGATTTTACTGGCTTTACAAACCTCAGTGTATTTATTTATCAATTTGATTTGTTGATATCTTCAATAAAACACATTTTATTGGTGTCATTTCTGGAGGAGTCACACAAAGAAGGGCCTCATATTATGATTGCACAGTCCGGTTAGGTTCATATGGAGAGAGGCAGACCTTGAGATATTGCAGTCCTGAGCTACAATTTCCCTACCTTCCAAGGTTGTTGTAAGAATTACAAGAGGATAACATTCAAAGCTTCTAAAATGCTATATAAATATGTTAATAATTTTAAAATAATGGTACCTTCATTTATAAGGGGCACAGGTGGCGCTGTGGTCTAAACCACAGAGCCTAGGGCTTGCTGATCAGAAGGCTGGTGGTTCGAATCCCCATGACGGGGTGAGCTCCTGTTGCTCAGTCCCGACTCCTGCCCACCTAGCAGTTCAAAAGCATGTCAAGTACAAGTAGATAAATAGGTACTGCTCTGGCGGGAAGGTAAACAGCGTTTCCATGCGCTGCTCTGGTTCACCAGAAGCGGCTTAGTCATGCTTGCCACATGACCCGGAAGCTGTCTGCGGACAAACACCAGCTCCCTCGGCCTATAGAGTGAGATGAGTGCCGCAACCCCAGAGTCGTCCGCGACCGGACCTAATGGTCAGGGGTACCTTTACCTTTACCTTTACCTTACCTTCATCTATATGTCCTGATTTCTTTAAAAATAAAAAATGTGACAATCTAAATAAATGTAAATCAGTGAACTGAATTAAATCAATATCTTCCTTGTACATTTCCCTTTGCTTTCTTTACCGGCAGATCTTTTCTTCTGATTTTTATAGGTTACCTAGGATAAAATAATGTTTAAGCCCACATATCTTCAGATCTCTGATAGGAAATCCCCATTGCACTCATAAATATTGTGTCTGTGGCAGGGAATTGGCAAGCTACCTTGATCATGATAGTCCCTGGCTGACAATCACACAAAACTCAGAGCAGAAAGCGTATCTTAAAACGTTTCAGCGCTTGGATTTTCCTGATGGCTCCTTTCAAGTTCTTTATGAACAACTTGTGTATGGATCAAAACATGCTAATTTCATCACTGCTGGCCAACATCATAAAAGAATCCTGTTTAAGCATCTGCGTACCCTCGGTAATGTTTGAGCAACCAAATCTTTCAGAGAAGTGTTGAGGCAGTTCCACGAGATAAAAGGGATTTGCTGCTTGGAACAATAGTGTCCTTTTCACATGGATTCACGTTTGTTGCTATGTTGACTTCATAGCTAGCAGAGAGGGGGACATTTGCCCAGGGCACCTGAGCTCCATGGGGCATCATGTGAGTAGCTTCCAGGTGTTCCCACAGCTGCCCCTGAAAAACAGCTGGGAAGAGAGAAATGGGGGGGGGTGTCCCCCTAATGAAAGCTCTAGCGTTTGTAGTGGAAAGTACTAATGTAAGTCAGAATTTCACTGCAATCAAGAGGCTTAGAAATCTGTTCTTTCTAACTCGAGGGTGCAGATTCCAAATGGATGCGAGACTCTAGGGCTGGACAATATCAACATTGTGATATATATCACCAGTTAATCATCGCGATATACTGATATACCATGATGTCTGAAATAAGGATGGAGCTATGTAGAGGCATTGGCTGGCTTCATGGCTTTTCCTACATCATGATTTTTGAATAGCATGTGCACACACACACCATGATTTGTGATATATTGCCAGGTCAAAAATTACAAAACTCATATCACGATATGGACTTCAAACAATTTTGGATGATGTATTCATATATTGCCCAGCATTACCAGAGTTATACTTGACTGTATGAAATATTTTATCTTAAGTATTATTCTGTGCTTGACCAGAAATATATACCATTGCATCTTGTTGAGATTGAGATGACAAACCATACCATATTCAGACTTTATTTTTAATTTTTTTTACATTTACAAAATGGCAGTATAAAGCCTTTGTAATATATTTTGTCACTTGCTGTCAAATCCAAAAGTAAATTAATATCCCTGCAAGGTTTGGGGGCGACATCAGTTTATCCATGAGTGGATTCCAAATGGTTCATTTGCAAGTGGCCCTTTTTGGGTTCTGCACTCTTGCTATGGAATAACAACCAATTTACTTGCAGTTCAGAATTCTAGACGTTCTGGGTGTCCAAACTATACAATACGATATCTTTATTGTCATTGTCCCATATAGAACAATGAAATTGAAAATCTACATAAAACATTCAAACCCCCCTAAAAACTCTGAAACCCCATTTTAAAATAAAATATTCTATAGAGACTCCTTGGGGACGCAGGTGGCGCTGTGGGTTAAAGCCTCAGCGCCTAGGACTTGCCGATCGAAAGGTCGGCGGTTCGAATCCCTGCGGCGGGGTGCGCTCCCGCTGCTCGGTCCCAGCGCCTGCCAACCTAGCAGTTCGAAAGCACCTCCGGGTGCAAGTAGATAAATAGGGACCGCTTACCAGCGGGAAGGTAAACGGCGTTTCCGTGTGCGGCTCTGGCTCGCCAGAGCAGCGATGTCACGCTGGCCACGTGACCCGGAAGTGTCTCCGGACAGCGCTGGCCCCTGGCCTCTTAAGTGAGATGGGCGCACAACCCCAGAGTCTGTCAAGACTGGCCCGTACGGGCAGGGGTACCTTTACCTTTATAGAGACTCCTTATGCTGCTTTTAGAACCAGAATTGCATTTGCGTAGAAACTGTTTCTCAGGTAGCTAGTCCTGGTCTTTATAACCCTATGCCTTCTTCCAGAAGGCAGAAGCTGAAAGAGATCATTTCCGGGGTGCATACTACCTGTGCTATCTCTGCAGCTTTCTTATGGCACCTGACAGCATAGATTTGATCTAAGGTGGGAAGAGTGCACCCAGTTATTCTCTCTGCAGTCTTTACAACCCTGGACAGCATTGTTTTTCCCCTGACCGTGCAGCACCCAAACCACACACACAGGCTGTAAGTTAATACACTCTCCACAGTACAATGGTAGAATGCCATCAACAGGTCCTTTGAGAGATTGTTTTTCCGGAGGATTCTCAGAAAATATAACCTCTGCTGTGCTCTCTCCATCAGGTCTTTGCTGTTTTCTCCCCTATGCTACACACACCTGGCTCAGTGGTATAAGCACACATCTTGTATGCCAAAGCCCCTGGTGCAATCCACAACACCTCCAGCACTATGAACCTCAGACAGCAAAGCTGGGAAAGATTTCACCAGTAGGGAGAGAGAGCAATGGTCTAGATGGAAAAGTCTGACTCAGTATAAAGTGGGTTCATATGCATTGTGTCTCTTACCAAGAGCATGAGGGGCAGGGGGCAGGGGGTGGGTCTCATAAGACCCAATCAAATGCTCCTGCCACCCCACATTTCCCAAACCTCAACCTCCATTCCTCCTTTACTGTAAGCAGCAGCAACAATGGGAAGCTGGGGAAGCAACAGAGCCCCACCTGCAATGTCTCCCTGGCCACTGTTTGCTGGTACATTATATGGGGACGGTATTAATGAAAAGAAAATGCACACACCCTACCTTCAGTCTGTGTAGGCACTCTAAATTTAAAGCACATTTGATTTATGGGTCCCGTAGTTTGTTAAGGGTTTCTGGGAATTGTAACTCTGAGGGGTATATTGCAGGGCCCATAATTGTTTGAGGGAAAGCACATGTTTCAAATGTGCTTTTAAGGTACGGTGTGTACTCCTGAAGTGGCACAAAATTCAGAGTTGTATCATCACAGTCTAGCTCCCGTCCTCATTTGGCATAATGTGTAGAACAGCTCTTAGCTTTACATAAGCATGAGTGGGAGCAGGCTGCACATCTAACAACTTCTGGCTAAATGAAGAAAAGAGACTTTGGCTGATGTTCCTATCTCTGATAGTGCTGACTTACAGACATGTTGTTGCCAACTTAGCATGCCGTCTGAGGCTTGGCAGGCTCTCCTGACTGCTTCCCCGCTGCCCATTAAGCATCACCTCTAACTCATCCGTGCTGAGATGAAGCCAGCTGGCCTGCCTCCAGCACCCAGTCTTTGTCAGACAAGCAAATGACACTGTCTGGCTCCAGTATAAAGAAGGCCAGTGTTGAGCATGCTCACGTTATCGATGACACTGTACGCCACACATGACACCCTGATTTCTCTCAAAAGTGCGGGGCCTATGTGAAAACATGGCTGAACTCCTTAGAAGCCCATCATTCATAGATGTTAGCACAAGCAGGGGCACCATCAGCGCAGGACTTTGGAGCAGATGTCTAGGGCAGAATGAGCAGAGGAGAGGCCAAATGCAAAAGGGCTGGCTTGCCACATTGGAGTGGGGGACCTGAAGTAATATACAGTGGTACCTCGGGTTACATACACTTCAGGTTACATACGCTTCAGGTTACAGACTCCGCTAACCCAGAAATAGTACCTCGGGTTAAGAACTCTGCTTCAGGGTGAGAACAGAAATCGTGCTCCGGTGGCGCGACGGCAGCAGCAGGAGGCCCCATTAGCTAAAGTGGTGCTTCAGGTTAAGAACAGTTTCAGGTTAAGTACAGACCTCCGGAACAAATTAAGTACTTAACCCGAGGTGCCACAGTAATACACATTGCCCTCTAAAGACAGAGTGTGCCCATGAGTCCAGATTTCCAAACAGCACCTCTGACCACAGCTTCATCTTCCAGCTTTTCTGTCTTGTAAATGAATATTCAGAACCATTCTAGGTGAGTTTCTTCCACACTGATTGGAGGGGAGGACCCATACCAATGGATTCAAATTAGAAGAAAGGAGATTCCGACTAAACATCAGGAAGAACTTTCTGACAGTAAGAGCTGTTAGACAGTGAAACAGACTCCCTCGGAAGGTGGTGGACTCTGTTTCATTGGAGGTTTTTAAAGCAGAGGTTGGGACGCGGGTGGCACTGTGGTCTAAACCACAGAGCCTAGAGCTTGCTGATCAGAAGGTCAGCGGTTCGAATCCCCATGATGGGGTGAGCTCCCATTGCTCAGTCCCTGCTCCTGCCAACCTAGCTGTTCGAAAGCACATCAAGTGCAAGTAGATAAATAGGTACCGCTCCGGCGGGAAGGTAAACAGTGTTTCTGTGCACTGCTCTGGTTCACCAGAAGCGGCTTTGTCATGCTGGCCACATGACCTGGAAGCTGTACGCCGGCTCCCTCGGCCTATGGAGTGAGATGAGTGCCGCAACCCCAGAGTCGTCCGCGACTGGACCTAACGGTCAGGGGTCCCTTTACCTTTACCTTTAAGCAGAGGTTGGATAGCCATCTGTCACAGAGCTTTCAGTTGAGATTCCTGAATTGGTTGGAGCAGATGACCCCAGGGTTGCTTCCAAGTCTACAAATCTCTGACCGTGCATAACTTGGAGAAAGGCACAGTCCATTCACACAATACTTTGTTGTTGTTGTTGTCGTTGTTATTGTTGTTGTTGTTGTTGTTTCAACCTTCCCAAGGTATATGCCGCTGCAGGGCAGCCATGCAATGAGTCAACTGTGGATTGCAGATGACAGACATCAGGAATTGCTATGAACATGATTTCTAGGGGGGAACGCTACCTCCATCATGGGAAATGCTGCTGGCTATAGCTGTTATCCACCAGTTCGCAGGTTACATTTTTCCCCATGAGCACAATGCAGGAGGAAGTTGGAGTGCTTGCAAACATAGAAAAGGGCCTTGTGTGAATGTGGACCCATGCTCAGGCATGCCTAAATCCTATTGATATACAGGAGACCGAAGTTTTTCCCTGTATGCTTCATCTCACTGATTTCAATAGAATTTAGGTAGAAAGTTGCATATCACTAGTTTACAGTGGTACCTCAGGTTAAGTACTAGATTCGTTCCGGAGGTCTGTACTTAACCTGAAACTGTTCTTAACCTGAAGCACCACTTTAGCTAATGGGGCCTCCCGCTGCTGCCGCGCCACTGGAGCACGATTTCTGTTCTCATCCTGAAGCAAAGTTCTTAACCTGAGGTACTATTTCTGGGTTAGCAGAGTCTGTAACCTGAAGCGTATGTAACCCCAGGTACCACTGTATACCCAAAGTGATTTCAAGAGGACCTCACACAAGTAATATATGATAGGCACACAGCCATTTGGGGGGGGGGGGTATCTTTGTACAGGACCCTGCCAATTTTACAATTTATCTAAAGTTTAGCCCAAAAGCACAGGTCAAGAATCATTCATGTCCTTAAAAGCCAATGAACCACCATATGGCTTCGGCTAACCAGGATTTTATGTGATGATTGCAATTCTCTCTTAAAAATCTATGTCCTCGATCCATCTACTGAAGCTTTACAGTATAGCAATACTGGAAATAGTGTTGCATTCTGTTTACTCATATAGCTAATGTATCAACCATAGTAGCCTGAAAACCACTGAGTCTTTACCAGGCACCAAACTGCTTTGGATAGAATGTCTCTACTTTGGTTCATATTTTTTTCAGAAGTCGTGGAGCCTTTTGGTGTCTAGCTTCAGTGTAATATTATCCACCATTTCCCCTTTGTATGTGTAATTTGTACGTGCACTGCAAGCATGCAATGGCCTGTTCATGCTTCTTTCCAGAAACTCCAGCATGGTGCTCCTGTGATTCAAGCCATCCATGGGAGCATTTGTACATAGGGAAACTGGAGTGCAGAAGGAATAAATTCGCTTGTTCACATGAAATTAAAGAGTACGTCTAGATGGAATGTATGTCTGTGGTGAACAGTAAAATGCCATCTACTGCCTTTTCTGAACTTCACTTGCAAACCGTATGTCAGAAACTCTTCCAGGCTGAAGTCTCTGAAGCCTCTGATGTCAAAGCAACTGGGAATAGCGTGGAGTATACCAATTCTATGGGATGCAGGTGGCGCTGTGGGTAAAACCTCAGCGCCTAGGACTTGCCGATCACATGGTTGGCGGTTCGAATCCACACGGCGGGGTGCGCTCCCGTCGTTCAGTCCCAGCGCCTGCCAACCTAGCAGTTCGAAAGCACCCCCGGGTGCAAGTAGATAAATAGGGACCGCTTACCAGCAGGAAGGTAAACGGAGTTCCGTGTGCTGCGCTGGCTCGCCAGATGCAGCTTGTCATGCTGGCCACGTGACCCGGAAGTGTCTGCGGACAGCGCTGGCCTCCGGCCTGTAGAGTGAGATGGGTGCACAACCCTAGAGTCGGACACGACTGGCCCGTATGGGCAGGGGTACCTTTACCTTTACCTTTTATACCAATTCTGCCATGCAAAACCTTTGAAAGGAAGCAACTGAGTGGCTGTAATTCTCTAGCACTGCTTCCATGGTTCCTTTCATGGATTGTGCCTAAATTGAGGGAAGGGTGCATGATGTCTTCTAGAGACTGAGTATTATTGACAATGCCACTAAATTCCAGCATGAGACTTCCTTAGGATCCTGAAAAGTGTGGCATTTTCAGGCTCTCTGTTCCAAATCTATAGCCATTCTTTAAGCATGTATAATGGTACGGAACACTGTATTTTGATATCTGTGAGCCTTCAAGCAACTTCAGGCATTAAAGTGGACCAGGAGAAAACAGGAAGTGCAAGTAACTCAAGTTTTATCTGTTTCCTGTCTCAGAACCCTCCAAGACAAGAGTTTTCAAAGCCATCCTAACCACAGTGGAGGGTGTAGACAATGCTGGTGGGGCTGATGAGAGTTGGAGTCCAACAACTTATGGAGGACACCAGACGCCCATCTCATGACATAACAGTTACTATCAAGGACCAGAGTCATCATGAAGAACCAGAGAGTTGAAAACATAGATGCCTCTGTATAATAACCATGTGCAATCTGAGACATAGGAATAGGAGAGGACTACCCTTGCCTCTGCTACCACTGATTAACAATTCCATTAAGTAACAACAGCGAAACAAACAGATGGAAGTTTATCTTTAATTCCCTTTTAAATGTGCATTTTTTTAAAAAATCCAGTACAAATATAGGGGGCAGTCACAAGGCAGCCAACAACTTTTCCTATGTAAGGCAACGGAGCGTGCACAGAAGTATAACCCCAGTTTATTATTTCCCAACAATGATATTTCCAGAGATGTTGCTCCATTTGAACTCTTTGGGGGATGCAACACCCCTTTTCTTGACACTACCTTGGAGTAAATATTGGCACCATAATTGATTTTTCATTGGGGTAAAGGGTTGTACTCTCTTCATAGCCCAGTAAAAAATAAACTCTGTAATAAATAAATATTTAAAATAAATATATGCACTCTGAAAGTATATAAATTAGGTCCATCCTGAAGGGAAAAACAAATCCAGATTTCACTTCCCGAGTTAGCGCTGTCCCCATAGATTGACACAGCTTGCCATTCATTCTTTTCCTGCCATTTCTTCCATTTTCCTACAATCTGCCTCCACATGCTTTAGGTAGCTATTTGTGTTCTAGGTGAAGGGAGAAAGCAATCCAGAACAGTCTGGCTTGAAGTCCAGTTCCAACTTCTCCTTGTCTACTTGACCGGCGCACGAGTGAGCAAACCAGAAAGAGGTTGACCCACTTGACCTCAAGGCCCACTCTCCTAAATCCAGACGTTGGGCAATGAAGGGCTTGTCTACCACTAACAGCTTCTCTGACAACCGGCACCCTAGATATCTCAGAACTCCACGGCATTCGGAAGTTCTTCGTGCTTTTGTTACCATTGAGGCTAAGAGACTCCATTCTCCTGCAGTGTTCCAACTTCAGCTGAATACTAACACATCCTTGTAGAGCTCTGGTACTCGTTCTGGATCCACCGGCCTGGGCAAGAAATGGGTGAATTTCTGGTGTCTTTTGGACCTCGCCCCGTCTCGGGGACTGCCATCTTTGTTTAGCGCCACAAAGTACCGCCGGCCAGAGTCCCCATGCTTGTACACATTGGAGGAGTATGTGTTGTACCAGTTCTCTTCAAACTGTTCTCTGAAGACACATTCAGGAGTCAGCTTCTCCTGTGGAAATTTTAGGAATAAACACAGAGGTGAGCAATCTGATTGAGTAAATGCCTCAAAGGTCGCATCTCTCAAAAGCAACTTTCCTTTCACTTGCTCAGATAAGAGCTAACTAATCCTTTAGGCAACGACTATTCTTAGGCCACCCCCCAAAAAAATTGTTTTTGGAATAAAAGCTTTTAAAAATGAATTTTGCTTACAAGGCAGCTTTCCCTCTAAAAGTCAGTCTAAATGTGCATCGATACATGTAAATCAGCAGGTACATTTTTATGCAGATTTGTACCATGGGCCTATTTGTGGCATTTTAAGGATCTAGCAATACCCCTAACCCTCCCCACCTCGGATTACCGTATTGGCCCGAATATAAGCCGCACTTTTTTTCCAAATTCCGACCGTGAAAAGTTAAAGCGTGGCTTAAATTCACAACCTTACAAAATTTGGCTTTTATGATGTCGCTGCTGAAACAGACTTAGGGTAAAACGGAATGGGTGTGAGTGCCTGTGGAATTTTAAGGGAGCTACTAATATTAGGGTATTGTCTTGTTTTCTCCCCCCCCCCTTGAATTTTAAAGGTGCGGCTTATTTGCAGGTGAGGCTTATATTTGGGGCAATACAGTATATCCCCTATGCTTCCAGAAGAGAAGCGATAGATCCATTGCTTTAATAAAAGAGTCAAAGGGAAGCATTGGGGATATACAGTGATACCTCTGATTATGAACTTAATTCGTTCAGATGTCCATTCTTAACCTGAAACCGTTCTTAATCTGAGGTACCACTTTAGCTAATGGGGCCTCCCGCTGCCACCACGTGATTTCTGTTCTCATCCTGAGGTAAAGTTCTTAACCCGAGGTACTACTTCCGGGTTAGCGGAGTTTGTAACCCGAAGTGTTTGTAACCCAAGGTGTCTGTAACCCAAGGTACCACTGTACTTAATTGGCCTGAATATAAGATGATTATTTTATTAACAAGGAAAGAAAGAAAGAAAGTACACCCCAGAGTTCCACCGGCTGAATCATAATGGAGCAGCAAATTTCACTGCCGGCAGTCTATGCTCTGGTATTTATATGTATAACTCTTTCATTCTCTCTCTCTCTTTATTTTGGTGAATAGAGAGTGAACTCGGAGCATGACTTGCTTCGCAAGATTGAAATTTGAAGGAAAATATTAGCTACTGAACCCCTTTACAAAACTGTCTGGACTCCTAGACCAGTTTTGCCAACCTGGTTGCCCTTTCGGACTACAACTCCCATCAGCCCTGGCTGCAGCTAGTAGGTGTTGTAAGTCCAAAACCTTTGGAAGGCACCTGGGTTGGCTAAGGCTGTTGTAGATTAACAATATTAAGACTCCCTTGTCCCCTCACTCCTTGCAAATTGGACTTCTTTCTTCCCTCAGAACTAAATGTCATTCACATGAGCACCTGGGCCAGGCTGGCTGGAACCAGATTGCCACTGCATATGAATGAAAAGTGCACCCAATGACTCCTTTAACTCTGCTGGTAGCAGCCAGGGAAGCTGGCCTGACATCTGGGGAAGGGGCATAGCTCAGAGACAGAGCATATCTTTGCATGCAGAATGGTCCGGCACTAGGTGATAGGAAAGGATAATAATAAAAAATGGGTATGATCCAACTTTCTCTGACACCAGCAGCAAAATTGCCAGTGGCTATAACAGATCAAGTCGACAGGAAATCTGAGCTTATAGCACAAGCTGAGTGATACAATGGTAATACTTACAGAGCCATAAAGTTCTCCTTTTTCATTCATTCCAAGGTAAAGGCCGCTGTCCACCCCTCGAATACTGACTAATCCCACGGCCACACTGATGAATTCAAGGATACCTGCATTGAGGAGGGAGAAAAACAAACATTTGTTTTCAACTTCCATGCACGTTGCAGTGAAGACATATTTATAAAATATTACCAAAGGCAGACACAGACTTAGCTATACAAAATCTAACTAATATTTTGTTATAGCACATAACTCCCTCAAAAGGTGTAGCCCTGAGTTACAATGGTTCAAATACTGGGCACGATCCAGACAAAACTAAGCCCTTTGACATTTCATTGATTTCAACGAGAGTGTTAAGCATGCGCCCAAGTCTCTCCAGCTGAAATCAGTGGAACTTATAAGTGCAACTTTGGCTAGGCTATCCCATTCTCTGTTAAATAATAACAGTAATCAAATATTTGGATTGTTGGAAAGGAAGCTTTTGATAAATGCTTTTAAAAACCATGGCTCCCCCCCCCCCTTTTGAAATATTGCCATCTGATTTTAGGCATGGCTTTGAATCTTTCTTCTGTATTTATCAATGCTGTTTTATTTTCCGAACTCCCAAAGCAAGATAATGAATGTTCTATCATTTGCAGCCTTGGGAGTTTTAATTGAAAGTTGCCAGGGTCTTGGTTTGTGTAATGCTGAGTGGCAGCCCAGCCAAATCTTCTACAAAGATCAGATATTAAATCTTCCCACACTGCAAATAAATCATCAGAGATTTCGGAGTTCCCAATATTCAAAGTTCCATTGAAAGACATGGGAGGTATTCTGCCTTTCTGATATCATTTTCAAAGAAAAACTCCCCTCCCCTCCCCCGCTCCAATTCATAATAAGCAGGTGATTCAATCCACAAAGACACCACATCAGACAAACCTATTGAGAATGGCGATAGAATAAAGAAGCACCAAGAATGTTTGATCTCGATCTCAAACTCACTCTCTCTGGAGGTAATTATTCTGTGTTTACATGTTGTAAGAAATTTCCCTTCTGTGCAGAACTCTGCTGAACTGACGTTCTGTTCAGTCTGGAAAACCTTGATGTTTCCAGTGTGTGTTGCAAAATCAGTTAAGAACCTTATGCAATGGGAAACCTGATAGAAAACCTCTCCATTGGCCTTTTGTGTCTGTTCAAACCCCTCCATGCTTGTCAACAGTAGCAGGTTTCTTCAGATAAGGCTGTGCTTCCTACAATCTGTCAGTTTTTGTTTGCTCTTACAAATTAAGCAACCTTTCCCAATCTTGCATTAAGTCTCCTATTGTCATTAAGGCACAGTGTCGAAGCAATGATTCTTCAACATCTACTTCGTTGGGCTGGTCATGTTGTTTGGATGCCTGATCATCGACTTCCAAAGCATCTACCCTATTCCCAACTTAAAAATGGAAAGCATAATGCTGGCGGTCAACAAAAGAGGTTTAAAGACTCTCTCAAGGCAAATCTATAAAAAAAAAGTAGTATAAACACCGATAATTAGGAAACACTGGCCTGCCAGCGCTCCAATTGGATAACAGCCTTTACCAAAGGTGTCATGGACTTTGAAGACACTCGAACTCAGGGCAAAAGGGAGAAACGAGCTAAGAGGAAGGCACATTTGGCAAACCCTCACCATGTGGAAGGATGTGCAGATCCAGAACTGGCCTCCACAGTTACCTATGGACACACGGCTAAGACCGTGTTCTTGGAAGACAATCTTACTCAGCTCCGAGTAATCGCCAGAGAAGAAGAAGAAGAAAACTTGAATCCTAAATAGAGCAAGGGCCTTCTCGGTAGTCGCGCCCACCCTGTGGAACGCCCTCCCATCAGATGTCAAAAAATAAACAACTACCTCACATTTAGAAGACATCTGAAGGCAGCCCTTCAAGCTAGGGAAGTTTTTAATGACTGATGTTTTAATGTATTTTTAATCTTTTGTTGGAAGCCGCCCAGAATGGCTGGGGAAACCCAACCAGATGGGCGGGGTATAAATAATAAATTATTATTATTATTATTATTATTACTACTACTACTACTACTACTACTAATGCAGGTCAGAGATGTAGCAAGTTATCAGACTACTGGCTAGTGTGTCAGGTCACGTGTGGACCTGGGAGACACCTGCTATGCCATAAACTCAATGGTTGGCCTTCCTCAAGTCACCCTACCTTCTTTTTCCAATCTGCGAAATGGGCATAGTAAAAAATCTATAGGGCTGTTGGGAAGAGAATCAAACTATCTTTGCAGGAATACAGCCCTAGACTCACAGTCTCCTCACTGCTCTTAAGGCAGGCAGGCGGCCTGTTCTGTTGCATACAGTGCCTGGCACAGCAGAACTAAATAGGTGTGAAACAGCAGTAGCGGCTGTTGTTTATGCAGGACCAGCACAGTTCAGTTCCACTTTGCACAGCAGCGTCTTGTTAAAGTGCAATCTTGCACACATTTGCATATGCCTAACTCCCACTGGAACGCATGGGGCTTAATACACAGGTAGCAAAGGGCAGGGCTGCATTGCAAACAATTAAGGAAGGCAAGACCTACGTTCATTTGTTAGAAGAAAAATCAAAGCACTGGCAAAGATCAGAGTGAAAGGCTGGAATTGACACGCCCTCTTCCTCCCCTCAGCCAGAGCAGTGTGTCCAGGTATGCCGCTGTGATATGTCTCTGTATTTCCGCATATGCACACACACATGCTGCCTACATACAAGCGGTGCAGATGACTGAGCAAATACATATGGCGTTTCCTTTTTAAAGGGAGAGGTCCTGAGGCTCTCTAGGGCAGCACGCTCTGACCTGGAAGCCCTCTCTTCTCATCCGCACCAACTAATTACCTACTTCCTGCAGGAAAGCACACCTGTGTCCAAAATAGCATGCAACCACCATGAGAATAACTATTGACATAGAAACTGTGGCCCACTGCAGTTTTCAGGTGCAGCGCTATTTCTTGCAAGGATTCCACCCACAACGTTCATCTGCTGCACAGTATAGGATGCAGCTGTCGGTGGTGCTGGAAAGGCACTCTGCACATGCTCAAGGAAATCTTTTTTGTTACTTCATGCCTACAAGGACCTTCTTTCCCCCCCAAAAAAAGGTTGTTGCTCCAAACAAAGCCTTGCAAACTGATGCTGGAGCATGAGACTCTTAATCTCAGAACCATGGGTTGGGGGCAAAGGATTCCTGCATTGCAAGGGGGTTGGACTAGATGATCCTCGGGATCCCTTCCAACTCTACGATTCTAATGATGCCCCCCCCCAATTCCCTCAAGCTCTTGTCTCCAGCATCACCCGGAGCTAGGCTGGCTCCCTTTGCCGCGGTCCTAGCCCGGATTTAAAGCGGTTTATGCCTTTAAGCCAGAGGTCCGTTGCTATACCATCTGTTGCTATAGGATCGCAAGGGGAGAAGAAGCCGCGGAAGGGAGCGAAGCCTGCTTGGAAAGAGAGGGAAGAAAAGAAGGAAGGGAGGGAGGGAGGAAGGAAGGAAGGAAGGGGAAAGAGTGAGGAGCCTTACCGAAGAGGCTGTGGTCTTGCCGAGTGCCTTGCACGCTGCCGTCGGGCAGGATCTGCAGGTGGAAGCCCGTCCTGCAGTAGAGCTGCCTCCGGCGCAGGATGCCTTGCAAGTGCGCCAGCTCCGTGGCCCCCGACGTCGCCGAGCCCCCTCGGAAGCCCCTCTCCACCTGCGCCAGGCGGTCGCCCAGCAGAGGCGGCCTCTCCCCGGACGGAGGCAGGAGGAAGTGGGAGCCCACCTGCTGGCCCAAGCCCTCCAGGCTGCCTAGGAAGCCCCCGACGTCGGCTAAGGGAGCCATGGAGGAGTCCCAGGGAGGAAGGGATGGAGAAGGACGGCGGGGAGATATATATATATCTATATATAATTATGGACAGGTAGATGTATGCAGAGAGTCACGTCTCAAGGCTCACAGCTGGGGCTTCTCCCGGAGGCCAGACTCCGCATCCAGATAGCAGTTGCCTGTCTGGGGAGGCTCTCCTCTCTCCCTAGGCATGGGGCTGGCGGGACTGGGCTGAGCTTGGCATAAACATCCACAGCCGGTGCTGCTGCTGTTGCTGCTGCTGCTTCTGGCTCGATGCAAGCGAGGCCTCTCCAAAATTGCGCGTGGGGGAATCTCTCCAGCTCGCGCTCTATATATAGCCACGTCGGGCGGGTTTCCCCCCTGACATATGCTAATGCGGATGCGCGCCCCGGCGTTTGAAACCCTAGACGGAGCTTTTTCTCTCTCTCCTTGCCGCCCCTCCTCTCACCTTTTTTCCCCTCCGCCTCCACCCTCGCTCTGCAGGGACGGAGGGGAGTTCCTAATGTTCCCCAGCCATTCTCTCGCGCCTTGGCGCACGCCCCTTCGAAGTTAGCAGCCTAGGAAACACCCCTCCCCTCCCCTCCGCCGCCACCAGCACCAGCCCCTCCCTCCCTCCCCACACACACACATACACACACAGAGAGAGAGAGAGAGAGAGAGAGACCAGGTTGTTGTCGGTGGGGCGAAGGATGCCGTCGGTTCCCTGCCTGCTTTTGATGTTCAGGCTTTTCTTCACACAGCATTAAATCGAGAAGGCGCAAAAGCCCAAATTGGCAAGAGGCGCAGGAGTGAGCAGGGTTGGACTTGGGGAGCTTGCAGTGCATTACGCGGACAGGTGCAAGGAAAGGTAAGCGAGAAGCAGGAGAGAAAGGGCGTTACCTGAGGGTTAGACCTGCCCAGACACACATGAAAGAGCAGCGGGCGGGGGAGAGAAAGCAAAAGATCTAACAGTTCCACTCTGAGATTTTTCAGAGCACTCATAAAAGTGTTGCGTTTATTACCCTTTCCTTTTATCACCTTAGGTTTCCCCCCCAAAAGAGGGGGGATTTTGTTTCCAAATGAATTGGCATCGTCAACTGGGGTTTCCCCCTTCCTTGAAGGCTGCTATACTTCATTTATCACAGACAATGTGACACAGGACTATTGTTCTGGTGTGTCTGCTTAACAATCTATCCGAATACAGCAGAACAGATGCATGTCGGGGATCTGGTAGGCTATTGGTGAATATCTACATTTACTGGTCAGTCTCCAGATTAGAAGTGGCCCAGTGGGAAATATCAGAAAATGCTGGTGTTTACCTGTAAATGATGAAGCCAAGTGAATGCTTTCTCCATGGGCATAGACAAGGGAGGACAGGGGTCAACTGCCCCCCCCCCATCAAGCAGAACAATATAAATATTTAATTGACAAATCACATCAGTTCTGCCCCCCAACAATAATCCTGGCTACGTCTATGGCCTTCTGTAAATGACCAAATGTCATTTGCCTAATTTGTGGTGCCCTTCCTCAACCTGGTTGAACTACAATGCCCATAAACCCTGACCATTGGGCATACAGGAGAGCTGTAGTCCAAACTATTTGGAGGGTACCAAATTGGAGAAGGTTGGTGTACAGGGAGAAGAGATGCCACAAGTGTGAATGCCTTTCCAGTTGGATCCTGCAACTGTTTACCAATCAACATCAGCAATGTCAAGTTTCTGACATTTGCCTTAATACATGTGGCCTTACAGCAGGTGTGACGAACCTCTGGCCACCCAGATGTTCTTGGGCTCCATCTCCCATCATTCCTGTCCATTACCTTTGCTGGCTAGGGCTGAGAGGAGTTGAAGGCCAACAACGTCTGGTGGGCCTTAGATACAGTAAATTGTTAGAGCTCACATTATGAACCCATATTACACCAACCAGATTGCCACCAAGCATCCTTGGCAGGGCTGCTTTTTTAGACTGGGGAGGGAATGAGGTTCAGCAACTCTGTGCATAGAATTGCAGTGCCTGGCTGTGCTGTGATCTGAAAAGCTAATCCAATCCTAGGCATGCTCCTAGATCTCCCCATACTGCACGTACCCTGTAGGGAAGGGGAAGGCAGAACCCAACAATGTTTTCTGCTTTTCCCATCAGGTCTCAGGAGGCTAGAACTGATTGCATACATGCCACTTAAAGTGATTCGATAGCACAATCTGAAACATGTTTACTCAAAGCCTCGTTGAGCTCGATAGGGCTTGCTCCCAAGTAGGTAAGTTTAGAATTGTTGCAGCCTGAGAGTGCAAAGCCAAGCATGTCTACTCCAAAGTAAGCCTCTCTGAGTTCAAGGGGCCTGACTCTCAGGAAACCTAAACCTCTCTCCCCCTCTCCTTGGTGTGCATATGTGAGAGTTCAGTCTTCTTGTGTAGTGTTTTTAAGTGATTGATGGTAATGCAGGAAGGCAGATTTGTAATCTCATGTTAACCTTCCTGCAATTTTTTTGGATCACCCATGAATAGAGGGGTTCTATCTGAAACATATTTTTAGTACCACACTCACTGCTCTCCATAGGTGACTAACCTATGACTATCTGGATATTGCTGGACTCCGGCTCCCATCAGCCTCAGCCAGTATGGCCAATGGTTAGAGATGATGAGAGGCATAGTTGAACAACATCTGGAGGATCAAAGTGTCTTCATCTCTGGATGGAGAAACTACCGTATTTTTCGCTCTATAAGACTCACTTTTCCCTCCTAAAAAGTAAGGGGAAATGTGTGTGCATCTTATGGAGCGAATGCAGGCTGCACAGCTATCCCAGAAGCCAGAACAGCAAGAGGGATTGCTGCTTTCGCTGTGCAGCAATCCCTCTTGCTGTTCTGGCTTCTGGGATTCAGAATACTGTAATTTTTTTCTTGTTTTCCTCCTCCAAAAACTAGGTGTGTCTTATGGTCTGGTGCGTCGTATAGAGTGAAAAATACGGTAGTTCCTGGTGCATGGTAAACGCTCTGGTCAAGTAGATATGGAAAGAGTAGGTGTCACATTGAAAGCATGCCTCTGTCTCCTTGAAGAGATGGCAGTCAGACACAAGTATACATTATATAAGAATTGCCGTGCAAAAATCATAGAATTATAGAGTTGGAAGGGACCACAAGGATCATTTAGTCCAACCCCCTGCAGTGCAATGCAGGAATCCTTTGCCCAGTGTGGGCTTCAAACCCACAACCATGAGATTAAAGGTCTTTATTCTCAATACTTACTTAGCTTCTCATTCAGGGCAGGGGCTATGCCCAAGAGCTGTATTGAGACATGGTAGAAGGATGTCAAGTGCTGCTGCTTCCCTCCCTCTCAGCAATCCCTTTTAGGACAAGTGTGAGGAACCTTTAGCCCTCCAGGTGTTGCTGAACTACATTTCCCATCAATCCTGGCAGCATGGCCTACAATGAAGGCTTGTGGGAGTTGTAGTCCCACAAGATCTAGAGAGCCAAAGGTTCCCTGTCCCTGCCTTCAGGTGTTTAGGAATGTATCAAGATGCTGATGGTCATACCTGGTTCCTGACACATGGCAGTCGGAACTATAGTGTTTCTGTTGGAAATGCAGAGGCAGAGAAATATATTAGTTATGCATTTAAAGTGAAAGAAGCTATCAAAAAGTCCATGTTTTGTAATGAAAACATTAGGGAAATAGTCAGTGGGTTTTATTTCTGCATGACTGCCAGGACGTCCTCCTGCTAATCTTTCAAGACCTCTCTGTATTTGGGTTGTTAAAGAGACAAAAGCGATCAAAATGTTTTATGGGAGAACTTTGATAGCTGGGGAAAGATACATTTGCAACTTCCTAGTCTGCTTCTGCAAGCATGGATGTGTTCCTGGCTGGCAAGGGGAAACTTCACAGTTCCCTACCAGAGGGTTGCTCAAGCTTATGAAGGGGAAAGTCCCATCTGTGTGTGGCTTGTTGTTCAATTTTCAGACTCGCATTCCTGACTGCCACTATAATAAACCCCACCTTTTCTTAATAAGGTTAGATAAAAGGTGTGATAGTGGAATCCTCACACAACCTAACCGTCTGTTTCATCTGCTTGGGTTCATCTTTATGCAGGAGAGTTACTACACATGCCTAGGCATGTTTACTCAGAAGTAAGCCCCATTAAGTTCAATTGGGCTTACTCCCAGGTAAGTGTGCATAAGACTGCAGTTTATGTTATGGGTCAGAGGTAGATTGTCCCAAATTTCAAGAGAGAGGTAATAATTATCTCAATTTCCAGATATTTCTATTAAGCAGAGTGTGTGCCTGTATACTGATTGTCCATCAGTTGTTGGGGTGCTTTAATAATGTTGATACCACCACAAGTGGATTAGTGAGTAGAGTAACCAGATGCAAAAGAGGAAAGGGATCCTCTGGTATGAAGAACTAACTTTTGAAAGAGAAGAGGATTGTCTAGTTCCAGAGTCTCAAGAACATGTACTGTACCACAAGCGAGAGCTATCACTCTTCCAGTAGCGATCAATTCCCAATGCAAATGGTGACACTCAGGACCAGCTTCAGATTGTTTCAGAGGCATCTTCTTTTAATATAATTTCAGGTGCAATTAAGTACATCCATATTTTAAATTACAGGTTGGAGTCAGTGTAAGTCCTATTCAGAGTAGACCCATTGAAATTAATAGGCATGGCTAACTTAAGGGCATTAATTCCAGTGGGTCTGCCCTGCATAAGACTTGGTTGAATACCACCTGATGTGTTTCTCTAGCTGGTGTAGTAGCTAGAATTTGGGGACTGGGTAAACCCGGGTTCAAATCTCTGCTCATTAAGGTTGTCTTGATGCAAGAGAACAGGACTGGAGCACCTTTAATAGTTTCATAAAAGAGGGAATGTCATCTGTGCCTGTTGAAATTCCTTCCTCTACACATTCATTGAAGAAACCCCGGTGGCGCTGTGGGTTAAACCACAGAGCCTAGGACTTGCTGATCAGAAGGTCGGTGGTTCAAATCCCTGCGACGGGGTGAGCTCCTGTTGCTCAGTCCCAGCTCCTGCCAACCTAGCAGTTCGAAAGCACGTCAAGTGCAAGTAGATAAATAGGTACTGCTCCAGCGGGAAGGTAAATTGAATTTCCGTGTGCTGCTCTGGTTTGCCAGAAGTGGCTTAGTCATGCTGGCCACATGACCCGGAAGCTGTATGCCGGCTCCCTCGGCCAATAAAGCGAGATGAGCGCCACAACCCCAGAGTCGGTCATGACTGGACCTACTTTATCCTAACCCTGAGCCACAAAGCTTTCTGGGTGACCTTGTCCAGTTTGATTTCTCAGCCTAATTTGCTTCAGAGGTGTTTTGGTGAGTATAAAAGAGCAGGGACCATAGAGTCCACTCTGAGGGTTGTATCCATTGTTAGTTATACTCCAGAGTAGACCCATTTCAATTAATGCACATGACTAACTTAGGTTCGTTCATGTCAATGGGTTTACTCCAGCTGGAACTTAACTGGATACATCCATGACATTTTAGGAGGAATGGTAGGATATAAATAAAAAGTGTATCATTGTTAATCACACTTTCATGTGCAAAATTGTTTACAATATTTTTAATAAAAATTCCTTATCACCCTGTAAGAGAGAAAGAGCTTATTATTTGCATTTTAAAGTTGGAGAAAGTAACTTTATTTCCCAGATCCATAAAATCTGAATCTCGTCCGCTGACTGGCTCAGTACAAAACACACTAGTTCACGTGTGTTTTGGGAACATTAATGTAACCCTAGTATTGCAAAGTGTATTATTTCCCGCCTTAATACACTGTATATTCTCATCTAGATAAATGTTATTTCCCTATCGAGGACCTTTCAGAACCAAATCTTGAAAGGGCTGTGGGGGCGGGAAATTGCTTAGTAGGTTTACACTTTTGTTTAACTACCAAAACAAAACAAAAGTAGTAGAGTGATGGGAAAGAATAGGGTGATGTTTTTCTTAGGTCGTTCTTTTTTTTCAAAGTCTCTTTCCATGTGTCTTTTCAGTCACCAACCATGTAAATCTGGGAGATCAAATGGATTTGGCTGCTTTGCTTTATTTGTTGGAGAGAGGTTTGGGGCTAATTAATTGGCAGGTGGCTTAAAGCAGGTAACGCAACACCTTTTCATCACAGTAGTCCTAAGTACTGCCCTGTGTGCACCTGAGTGATAAAAAAAAAAGGAGAAGATTGTTGAAAGCAAGTGATTTATTGTGGAAGGATTTAAAACCTCAAAACGAAAATAATGTTAAATACAATGATCAGATAAATCACTTCCAAAGGAGGGAGCGAGAGGGAGAGCTGGCAGACTTGTTGGGAAAGCTGTTGCAGATAGATGTTATATAAGTTTACCTTTCAAATAACAGGAGCCTGTCATGTGGCTGGACCCAAAAAATCCTTCATAATCGAGCTTTCAAAGCACATCTGTGTAAACATTATCACATCAGTGTAAAACATCAACCAATGGGCTTTTGCTTTGAACCAAATCTTCTTAATTGCAGGGCTAAATCAAAGAACGAGATCAAAGTTGCAGAATCTGAAGAAAACCAATTGTGCAGGGAGCCTGTACACTTATGTCTTAAAGATAGCATTACTCCCCCCAAAACAAGAAAACCCCACCCCAACAATTGAAGCACACACCATGTCATTCAGATATATAGATATATACTGTATCTTAAAACATGTGTACATACGGACAGAAGAATTGAACTATCAATGCAACTCAGTACAAAACATTGGGAACATGAGCAAAATAGTTATAATTAAGAAACAGGTTATCAGACCCTGAGCCTACAGATATTATTTCAAGTCATAGAAATGCTTCCTGCATTGGTCCCAAGTAGAGTAGCGAGATGCAAAAGGGAAGAGGGCTCCTCCATCCTTAGAAAAGGGTGTAGAAAAGAAAATCTCAGCAGGTGCAGCTTGTCATGCAGAGAGCATCTGCTGAAATTCCCCCTTTGACACAACTATTAAAGGTTCAGGAGGAGCCCTGCCCTCTTTTGCACCTTATCTCCAAGGAAAAGCAAGTAATAATAATAGTAATAATTTTTATTTATAGCCTGCCCATCTGGCTGGGTTTCCCCAGCCAACATGATCCAGTTATCGTGTTGTGTCAGTGAGCTTAGTCAGCTAGTTCTCAGATGTACAGGGAAAAGCCGGAAACTAAGAAGGCTGATCGCCAAAGAATTGATGCTTTTGAATTATGGTGCTGAAGGAGACTCTTGAGAGTCCCATGGGCTGCAAGAAGATCAAACCTATCCATTCTTAAGGAAATCAGCCCTGAGTGCTCACTGGAAGGACAGATCCTGAAGCTGAGGCTCCAGTACTTTGGCCACCTCATGAGAAGAGAAGACTCCCTGGAAAAGACCCTGATGTTGGGAAAGATGGAGTGCACAAGGAGAAGGGGACGACAGAGGACGAGATGGCTGGATAGTGTTCTCGAAGCTACGAACATGAGTTTGACCAAGCTGCGGGAGGCAGTGGAAGACAGGAGTGCCTGGCGTGCTCTGGTCCATGGGGTCACAAAGAGTCGGACATGACTAAACGACTAAACAACAACAAAAGAAGTTTTTTATTTATTTTATTTCTTTATTAATTTTATTATTACTAGATTTTTATACCGCCCTATTTCCATAGATCTCAGGGCAATTCACAACTTAATGGAAGACATGATTTCAGTTTCAAAGCAGTCTTCTATCCATGCACTGACCAGACATGCATTGGCTTAGCTTTTAGCAAGGTAACTGTGACGTGTCATAGAATCATTATCATCTCATATACCATAGAGTCATAGTTGGAAAGGACCTCAAGGGTCATCTAGTCCAACCCCCTGCAATGGGGGAAGTCTGCCCACAGCCACCCCTGGGTGTCATATGTGCCTTAAGATCATATATTTAGACCAGAAGCTTCCTGGCACAGGGGCTGTCTTCCTTGTCTGCTACAGACATACATGGATGGCACTGTGATGATGATGATCATCCTATTCTAAGATTTGGTTTAATCATTTCATTTCTTCATTTCTTCATTCATACTTCTAGCCCAGCCCATTTCTAGACAGAGAACATACACACTGTCCAGTTAGAAAACAGATTCCATAAAACATATCCTTGAGCTTCACACCACTTCAAAAAGAATAATCTTAAGATTTCCAAGAGAAGCTCAGGCTGAGTTCTTAGTAAGACTTGAGGAATGGTGATTCTATAGTGGTGAGAAGGAACCATTCCTCTGATGCTCAAATTCGTGAGATGCAGAATAATACATTTTTGCTAGTTTATAAGAGATTATGATGGGATATATGTAAGGAGGCAGTCTTTTGCAGATACTGGGGCAAATAGAGCATTAAGTCAAAACTAGAAATTTCAGTTGAGCCTGGAACACGAATGGAAAACCAGCCAGTTTGCAGGATTATGTGTGTAATAGATGATATAGCATCAGGAGACAGGCCCCCTGATTTGCTCCAGCTCAACAGTCTTTAAAAATAAGACCGACATGGGTATAATCTGGGCTAATCTGAACCTTGCCTATACTTCTCCTGCCTTAGTAAGAAATTTGGCCAGAATCACAAGGTTGGAAAAAGCAGAGGGATTAGGAAATCCAACCTTCCCATTGGATAGCAAACAATAGAAATATCACAGCGAGGCAATTAACCCACACCAATAATTTTTCTAAAGGTATCAGATTTATTGAAAGCTCAATATAATGCTCTTAAAATAAATATGAAGAGGGTGAGAATAGCAGTGAAAGTGAAATACTAAACAAACTGACCTCTTTCAAGCGTAGCCTTTCATGTCTTGAGTCTGGAAGCAGTTATGCCATTTTATCAAGTACTGGGGAAAACACGATAAGGGCCTTATTTTCACCTTGCCATTTGCACTAGTCATGTGACGGGAAGCGATAACTCCAATATGTATGTATATTTTTGCTCATTCTGTCTTGCTATCTTGGGAAGTTAAATATATTTGAAGAGTGTTTTTGCAAGAACACCTTACTCTGCTTTAAGTATACTCTACAATCTAATCGTTTCCCCTTTACTTCCTAGAGCAGCACTTTCAATGCTATTGAATAAATATATAGGTGATCCAGGTTTGGTTTTTTAAACTCCCAAAACAAGTAAGTATTATGGTTTGCAATAGACAAAGTAGTACGTGGACACTTTCTAAAAACAGCATATTGTTTCAAAGACTTTTTGCTGCCTTTTTCAGTGCAGAAAGAAAATCGTTTTAATAGACTTCCTTGGAAAAGATAGCTGAGATGCTTAGGGCTGTGACAGTGTCACACCCCATCAAAATTATGTCCATGATCTCAATGGGATAAAGAAGTGGTGACAGTTTCTTAGGATAATAGGTAGTAAATTTGGTGTTACTAGAGTGTATGGGTGCACCTATGCCAAGATCATGGAAGTGAGAGCTGACCATAATGAAGGCTGATCGCCGAAGAATTGATGCTTTTGACGTATGGTGCTGGAGGAGACTCTTGAGAGTCCCATGGACTGCAGGAAGATCAAACCGATCCATTCTTAAGGAAATCAGCCCTGAGTGCTCACTGGAAGGACAGATCTTGAAGCTGAGGCTCCAATACTTTGGCCACCTCATGAGAAGAGAAGACTCCCTGGAAAAGACTCTGATGTTGGGAAAGATGGAGGGCACAAGGAGAAGGGGACGACAGAGGACGAGATGGTTGGACAGTGTTCTCGAAGCTACAAACATGAGTCTGACCAAACTGCGGGAGGCAGTGGAAGACAGAAGTGCCTGGCGTGCTCTGGTCCATGGGGTCACAAAGTCGGACACGACTAAACAACTAAACAACAACAATGCCAAGATCAAAACCTGACATCTGAAAGGCAACAGAAGAATCATAGAATGGTAGAGCTGGAAGGGACCCTGAGGATCATTTAGTCCAACCCCTTAACCCTTCGTGCTACTTTACCCCCATGGGATATTTCCTTGTTCTGCTTGTGAGGTAACCAGCCTCATATAACCAACATGATTAAGTCTAATTAATCATGCGGGGGTTAATACAATAGAGCAGTGATTCTCAAACTTGGGTCCCCAGCCGTTGTTGGACTACAACTCCCCTCATCTCTAGCTAGCAGGGATGATGGGAGTTGTAGTCCAACAACAGCTAGGGACCCAAGTTTGAGAAGCACTGTCATAGAATAAGCTGTCCTGAAAGGCTTAGCTCACCTTGGGAGGTATTCGGTAATCAAGCCTTTGCTCCCAGCTCAGACCACATGATTCTTACAAGCCACTCTTGAGTTCCTATAGCAATAATTTAGGGACTTTCACTGCTTTGGAACTAAACTAAATTTTACTGCCTGTGCAGTAAAATGTTGTATGGAAAAGCACATGAGATCATAGCACTACCAGGAAGGACAAGTGAGTATGGGTGTGTAGGCAAACAGCTTCAGGACCCAAGGATAGGAGGATCATCATGTGCTGTGGGCTGAAGATACCAGCAGGAGGCAGCTCACTGTTTCTACAGCAGTGTCGCCACTAAAATCATACACATCTACACCCAGGCTAAGCCATTTTTTAGTAAGAAAATGCACTGTCCAGTAGTGGCAGTTGTGGATCTGTTTGTCTCTCTATGTGTTCGTTCATCTAGCTACATTGACTTCTTCAGTCAACCCATGTTGGCTATAGCAAGGATATGCCATCATCCCAGTGGCTTATGGAGAGAAAGTTCAAAGCAAATCAAGTGATAATTTCTTCTCTATTTTTATTTACATTAGTTTGGTTTTTATTGTATTATATGTTGAAAACTTTCAATAAAAATTCAGATTTAAAGAAAACACAAATCCAACACTTACTTGAGGTCCTGACTGAAAGCTCATAGATTCATCAATGAAACACTGCAATATGCACATAAAGCAAACCAGCACCAAGCCAAAAACAGCCTTTTAGACAGACAACCTTTTTCAGGCTTGCTAAGTTCTAGGGTCCGACCCCCCAAGTTTCCCTTTTATCATCTACTTCTATTCCCAGTGGGTATATATTTATTGTTATTTATGCTTTTTTATCTCATTGTTTACTTAGTCTGAATAAAATTTTGTTTATATAAGATGCATTAGAAAGCCTGTTCAGTAGTTGTCCAATGAAGTTTCCAACAATGGCACTTGAACCTTTGCTTTATTCATTTATGAGATGTGCATTAGGCACATAATAGCATAAAATTCCAACTTGATTGAAAATATTATGTGATTAAAATGAACTTATGTTCTTAAACAAACATCTCAGTGGGAGGGTCTGAGGAGCATATTCAGACATAAGTAGATACAGATGTGCATTTTTCCCCAATTGAAAAGATTAGCCTGCAGGTGCTACTGAATTCATTAACTTCTCGACTGAAGACTCAAACTTCAAGGAAACAGAAGCAGCACAGCTATCTGTTGATTCATACATGTTTGGAAGTGATAAATGTAAATCTCATACTCCAAGTCAGTTTGAAAATTTTAACATTAGGCAACAAGGGGAAAACTGCTAATAAGAAACCTTCCCAATATTGCAAGTTGACGGATTTATGAGCAGTTTTTCCTAACAGCTCCTAGCTATCATAGGCAGATGGAGCCTCCATGTTTGGGAGAATGTACTTCTGATTACTAGATGATAGAGTAAACAGCAGAAGGTGAATATCACCATTAAATCCTATATGATCTTTCCAGGCATCTGGCAGCAGCACTGCACTGAATGGATCACCTTGGCTGGAACAAATTAGCCAACCCTGCAGTTCTTAACTGGGTCTGAAAAATTAACACGCACTCTATAGAAAGAGAATAGGGAGGACATATATGGCTGGTGATTGAACATGACCTGAAGAATTTATAATCTGCATTGTTTCCAATATTACTTCTTCTAAAACAATGTTGCCTAAACTTGGGTTGTCAGCTGGTTTTGGACTACAACTCCCATCATCCCTAGCTAGCAAGACTAGTGGTCGGGGATGATGGGAATTGTAGTCTGAGGGGGGGGGAAACAACTGGAGACCGAGGCTTGGGAACACACTCCAGTCCTGTTAGGGTGACCAAGTGAAAAAGAGAACAGGGCTCCTGTGCCCTTAACAATTGTTCAGAATAAGAAATCTCAGCGGGTGTGTCGTTGCACCTGCTGACATTCCCTCTTCTGCCCAGCTATTAAAGGCGCAGAAGCCCCGCTTCCTCCGTTTGTACCCTAAATCCCACAGCCGTCCCTTTAATTCCAAGTCAGTGCGGATTACTTCTGAGTAGACACGTCTAGGGCTGCCGCACCTGCCGGTCCCTTCAAGACCAGCAATTGTGGGGGAGAAAGGGAGTGATCACTGTACGTATTGTGGCCTGAGGCGAGTAATTAGTCTGAAGGAAGGGCAGTGAGACCTGAGGGAGGGGAGCGAGAGGGGCGGAGCAATAACGGGGATTCGGGGGGAAAAACACTCGCGCGCGCGAGAGCCTCTCGCGAGGCTTCGGCGGCGGCGGCGGCGGCGGCTTCTCTCTTTTCTGTCAAGTCCGCCGGGCCGGCAGTTATGGCAGCGCTGCGGGGTCTCCTGAGGTGGCGTCGCTGCCGCCTCCCCAACGGCAACGACCCGGAGCTGCCTCACCGAAGGCGGCTGTGGGGTGTCAGGGCCCGGCCGCCGGGCAGCAGCGCGGCGCCGCTGAGCAGCTTGGGCGCCGCGGCGGCGGCGGGCGCTACCGGCGGGGCGCTCGCCTGGTTCGTCTGCCAGCGCTTCTACGAGCGTCGGCCGTCACCTCAGCAGAAGGGACGGAGCGGCGAGGCCGGCCAGGCCCGCGCGCTGCTGCCCATCCCTGTCGCGGCCGCTGCCAGGGATACGACGGTAGGTGTCTCCTCAGGAGGAGGGGCTCGGCAGAACAGCTGCCCTCAGGGGATGCTCTGTGCCCAAGCTCAGCTCCCGCTTCCCAGGCTCAGGCGGCGGCTGAGGCGGGCGCTTTACCTGTTGCACGGCTGCCTGCGCCTCAGCCGCCGGCCTGCAAGAGGGCGGGAGCGTCGTCGGCAGCAGGCGCCGCCACTCTGGTGCGGCAAGCGGCTCCTTCGCTCTGCAGGCAGTGCGTCCTTCGCCACCTGCCGCCGCCGCAGCAGCGACTTCGCTTGGGTCAGCGTCTCCTGGCGCAGCTGCTGTTTTGCAAAAGGGTAAGCGAGACGAGCTGCTCCGGGGGAAATGGGAGCCGCCTTGCCAAGGATGCTGCGGCCTTGGCGGAGCTCTTCTTCCCCTTTCTGTTCTTGGCACGGCCCTTCCTTGTCACCGCTTGTCAAGCGGAGCTGCTTCGTCGTGCAGTTTGCTACGTTTTTCTCCTCCCTTCCCCACCCCCACCCCCATAAAGTGGAGCCTGTGTGCGTGGTTTGTTTTGTTCATCCCACCTCTTTAGGTTCCCAGAGTGGCTTATGCAGCAGCTCCGTTGATTTTAAAGGAAAATACAAAAGACAGCCTCTTTGGATGATCTCTTTGATGTTCCCACCAGCTGGCTCCATTACACCTGCACATGGTGGGATGCTTTGATTGACCTACTGCATTTGTACCTACAGCAAAATAGACACCATGAGTGGTTTTTTGTGTGCATCTCGTTATGCGAAATGTTGTCTGTGTAGGTTAAGTGTTTTGAAATGGTCCTCCATCCTCTCCACCACACTCTGACAGTCAACACTTTTTACTTTAAGAAGGAAATTGACAATCGGCAAAGACGTTTGCCTGGAAGAATATTTTTGTTACACTTCTTCCCCACTGTTAGAAAGTAAAGAAAGGTTATCAAGTTGCCAGCTGATCTGTGTTACTCATTTTGAAAGCTTAGCAGCTAGTGACAGCATGTCCAGATTCTTGTCTATGTAGTAAATATGAATATGAATATCCAGGGCAGTTTAGAAGTAGCCCTGTTGACATCACAGTGTACTTGGTGATTCTTACAACAATAATGGAACTATTAATATTTAATTCAATACAGGTGTAACAGCGGCTATTGTACAGGTGTTTGTCAAAAGCCAGTTTTTAAAATGTTTATTGATTTTACAAGAGAAGCAGTCACAATTTTGTGCATGCTAAATAAGGTGCAATCCATGTAATTGTAAACCCCAAGTTGGGCAGTTCAGACTTAGCATTTGTTATGTGGGCTTGTCTAGTATGTGGAGTATCAACACAGATAATCTAGGAAGGAGATTGTATTCTGCAATTGACATATTAAGTTTTCTGCAATTGGCATATTACTTATTCATCTATTTCATAAAATTTATACATGGCTTGGTTGTTAAAAAGAAAACCCTCAAAATGGTATACAGATTATCATTAATGATCATTAAAACTAAGATATAGTAAAAAAAAAAAAAAGCAACTTATAACTGTTACATCAAAACTAAGTGATGCTACTATAACGAGCTACAAATCTACATTGAATCATTACTATCCCATTCTGACAGGAAACAATAATTTGAACTTGATGCTAACATACTTAACAAGAAATTATGGTCAAATGCTCACATCAAAGATCAAATCAAAGCAGAGCAGGATTACTGGAGGCACGTACTTCAGTGAGTTATCCCAGTGACTTCTCTTTTGAAAGAATGTGGTTTGGCATTTAGGGGAGATGATGAAACATTTGATTCATCAAAAAATGGTAACTTCTTGGATTTCTTGAGTTGTCAAATTCAGTCCTTTTCCATGTGCTCACATAAAGGTTCTAGTCAGCCATTATACTTATCCAAAACCATATGTGAAGAGGTTATCCAGTTGATGGCTAATACAGTTGGAGAAGCAATACTGAGCAACATCAAACAAGCAGGTTATTTTAGTTTATCAGTCAGTTCAACCCCCTGGTGATTCCCGTGTTGATCAACTGTCATTTTTGGGTACGTTTTTCTAGAGATGGGTTTTCTAGAGATGAATTTTTTTGAGCTGAGAGTTCACACTGGTGAGTTGATACTTAACTACGTCAGTGAACTTGAAAATAGATTTCAGTAAATGTAGAGGACAACCATATGTCAATGCAGCCAATATGGCTGAAAAAGTATAACAGCATTCAACAAAAAGTTCTAGAAAGGAACAAGTTTACAGAGTTTATTGCATGCACTGGACATTCCCTAAATCTAGTTGGACAAACAATAGTTGACTCCTGCCTAGATGCAGTGACTTTTCCCCCACAATAAAGGAGCTTTCCCCCAACCCAGCTTCTACAAAAAGATCGACAATGCTAATTCTTGTCTCTTGAGTCAAAAGTTACTCAACATTTATCAGACACAAGATGGGAGGCTCACCAAAGCTACTGCAACTATTAGTGAAAGTTATGCTTACAATCATATTTAACTATGATCTTCTGCAGAAAATGGGAGAAATTGAATTCATTTTAATGCTTCACCTTTGGACACATTTGCTAGACCAATTTCATAAAGTTAGCAAGGTATTCCAAAGTTCACAAATTTCATTCAGCACATGTGTAAATATTTACAGCTCACTATTGCAGTTCATATCAAACACTCAGTCTAATTTTTATGAAATTGAACAGCAAGTAAAATTTACTCTACTGGATATAAAGCAATAACTTGTCAAAAGAAATGTCAGAAACAGAGTACAAAAAATAATAATACAGTGGTACCTCAGTTTAAGAACAGTCCTGTTTACGAACAATTCGATTTACGAACTCTGCAAACTGGAAGTAGTGTCCCAGTTTGCAAACTTTACCTCGGTCTAAGAACGGAATCCGAACAGTGGAAGGGCATTGGCAGCAGGAGGCCTCATTAGGGAAAGTGTGCCTCGGTTTAAGAATGGTTTCAGTTTAAGAACACACTTCTGGAACAGATTAAGTTCGTAAACCGAGGTACCACTGTACCAGTGATGGGATAGAACCTGAAGCCTTAGATGAACTTTCTCCAAGAGGCAAGTTTAGTGAATTCTTTCACCTGTCCATCAAACAAAGTCACCCTGAAAAAGAAAATTTCAGCCACCAAGATATGTGTCATATTATATTCCAGGAGAAAAATCGGACAGCTTTTCTGAATATGGAAGCAATTTTCAGATTGTTCATGTGTTAATGTTTACAAATTGTACTCGCAAAAAGATTCATGTTCTAGACTAAAAAGGATAAAGGATTATCTAAGGTCAATCATGTCCGGAGATCGGTTATCTGATCTAACCCTGCTCTGCATAGAAAATGATAAACTGTGACTTGCTGGTTTTAAATATATAATCAATAAGTGTGCATCCAAAAGAGCTTGAAAGACACTGTTCTGACTTTGTATATAGTGCAATGTTGAATGTTCTGTGTGAATGGCTTCATTAACTTCCTAATTTTGTAAACTTATTAAAGGTTAAAAATTTATAAACAACCTTTTTATCAATGTTAAAATTTCAGCAGTGTTCTACTTTCATGGAGTAGATAAAAAAAAGCGAGGTTTGGTTTCTCATGATCAGATGCTATTAAGTTTGGGCCTCCCAAGGTTATATCTGGATACAGGCTCATCTTGTTTTGTGTGTTATCACCAAACACATATTCATCAAGGCAGCATCATTGAGGGAGAAATGCCTTCAGCGCAATAGAAAAAGTGGTAGTGAAGAAAAAAAATAGTGGCAGTAGCAATCATTTGAATTACAGTTGGTAAGACACTCTTGGCAGTTCTAAGTTTCTCTATTTGCTGCTTATCTTACTGTTTTTATTTTGGCAGCATTCCTAATGTGCAGGTCTAAGTATGTTTATGAATTCTTGCATATTTAAGTTTGTTTACAGTTCTGAAACATAACTTGTCAAAAGACTTATCAGTTTTGTCACTACAACAGACTGACATGGCTATGTTGCTGTTTCTCGTGGGGTCTACATGTTGGAGAGTACAGCAGGGATACATCCATCAGTCTACTTTGTTACGTTACACCCCTGCTTAGAAAAAAAAAACGTTCTGGGAGACAAGCATTTTTATAAGTAAAATCAAGGTGGTCTCAGATGGGAGCTAGGGAGTAGAATAATAAATATGCAGTAAGTACAGCCATTAGAAGCAATACTTGGATTCTTTGTTTTGTACACTTTAGGGTAAATTCAATGAAACTCTGGGAACAGAAAAATAAGAGTACCCAACCAGTGATGTCAGGAAGGCTATGAAGGGTTTCAGGAATGCTACTGAAGTAGCATAGTTAGAACACTTCTAGATTTCACATTGATACACCCAAAGGTATTGAAAAATCTGGGATGAAAGCATGAAGCACCTCTTCTTCTCCTAATCTGATATTCTGCCATGTTTATTCATTTTATAGAAATCCTAAAACATTTACCAGGTGCTTTATATGATGAAAGAAAAAAGTTTAAGAGGGTGTTCTGAGGGAGGGCGAGGTAGCCTGATAAAATGTTAGTGAAGATACAGAACAGAGCTCGGGTGACTTCTCTGTGATTTGTAGTAATCGTGGCAATTTTCAGCTGTGCTGGCTGAGGCTAATGGGAGTTGAAGTCCAAAACATCTGGCGGACATGTTGGTGGAGGCTGCACTAAACCATGGTTTAGCATTATGAGAATAAGTTTTCCTTCCGTTTAGGTTTACACGTTCCCCTCTTCTTCTCCAGCACAGCCCCATGGAAGAGATTGGAATCTTTCACTACCATTTTGATTAACCACAGCCTACCATGCCATTCAGACCTAAATAAGCAATAGTTAGTGCAAACAATCCAGCTTCATAAACTGTAAAGTTGGCTTGTTTTCACTAGGCATAAGATTAACCATAGCTTGTCTGGCCCTGGTCAGTCAAGGAAGCTGTGGTTAATCAAAAGCAAAAGCTTCTTCCTCGCAACCATGCCAGAGAGGAGAAAGGGAAGTAAAGTGATGGTTAGCATTATGTCCAAATCAACCCCTTGTCTTTTTATGTACATACAGGATTTGATCATAATATATAAGTACTCTGGTGAATTCCTGATCATCTGATCTGAAAATTAAGGTCAGCTTTTTTCCTTGGATTTTTCACATTCACGTGTGAATGTGATTTTTCACATTCACGTGTGAATATGTAGGCAAGAAGTACTGCATTATAAGATTTGTAGTACAGTAGCCATACAAGGGACACGGGTGGCGCTGTGGGTTAAACCACAGAGCCTAGGACTTGCCGATCAGAAGGTCGGCGGTTCGAATCCCCGCGACGGGGTGAGCTCCCGTTGCTCGGTCCTTGCTCCTGCCAACCTAGCAGTTTGAAAGCACATCAAAGTGCAAGTAGATAAATAGGTACCGCTCTGGCGGGAAGGTAAACGGCGTTTCCGTGCGCTCCTCTGGTTTGCCAGAAGCGGCTTAGTCATGTTTGGCAACATGACCTGGAAGTTGTATGCCGGCTCCCTCGGCCAGTAAAGCGAGATGAGCGCCGCAACCCCAGAGTCGGCCACGACAGGACCTAATGGTCAGGGGTCCCTTTACCTTTACCTTTAGCCATATTGTAGAAAGCTGTCTGTGGACAAACGTCAGCTCCCTCAGCCTAAAAGTAAAATGAGCGCCGCAAACCCATAGTCGCCTTTGACTGGACTTAACCATCCAGGGGTCCTTTACCTATTTTTAACATGAAAGTTTGGCAACTTTGTATGGTCAAATGTTTTTGGGAAAGGATTCTGAACTACCAGAACTGTGACGTATTTGACCCAACCCCCTCTTCCCCCTTTTAAATTATGACAGAAAATGTAATATTATATATACTTATACTTTTGTGTTTTTAGAATATTTATACAAAATCCTTCAGTTAGAAAATCACATAGCTGGACAACTAGTACATTCTCCTCCAGAGTTTGCTAAGTAAGAAAACAGTTTTGTCTGCTTTGGGATTTTCCCACACTAAGAATTTGATGTTTAACCTTTTGGCCACCCAGCACGCAAACAAAATTATACCACTTTTATCTACTTGGGAGCATAGTATGTTAGCCTGAGGCCAAGTAAAGCACAGCTTTTTAAAAACTGTTTTCTTTTCCTTCATTTCCTTCATTTGTACAGAATCACACTAATTTCAAACAAACTGACTTTGCATCAAGGAATGTGAAAATTGCTCATTTAAAATAAAAAGAAACCCTTTATAGTAAACTTTGATAAAAGTTGTAAGAACTTGGCTTGAAAATTGGAAGTGATAATTTCATAAGGATTTTTGTTTTATAGTCACAAAGTGTTTACATTTTTTATATTAAGTGTAAAATTCAGCAGAATAATAATCATTGCACTGTAATTTTGTGTCCCCTGCACTTTGTGCAGCAACTTTTCTTTCTAAAGACTGAGTGCAAAAATACACTAAAGGCTTTCTAAAGGCTGAGTGCTACTACCTTTTTGGTCAGAATGTGTTTGTTTCATAGTACAGTGATTTCAGTCAGAATCTCAAATGGATTATCTGTCCCACTGTGGAAATAAAGTACTGTATCATATACTAATTCATGGCACAATCCTATACTTGTGTTGTGCAGGCTGTGAGTCTTTAGAATTTTGTAAAATCTCCACTTAGCCTGAGCAGCACCAGATACACCACAGCCATGACAGATAAACCAGTGTAATTCCCTTTATGCACTGGTGTAGTCGTTCCATCAGCAAATATATGCCAGCAGACCATCTGTATGCCATGTCCTATGCTCTGCCATCAATACAAAGCCACACCCTGTCAATGGCACAACTGTACATCAACACTGGGCAGAACAGAAAGGATTTTGATTTCCCTCTGATTGAATTCAGTGGGAGCTGATTTTGGGAGCTCAGTGGGAGCTGTTACCACAACAAAGCCTAGGACAGAGGTAGGCAACCCAAGGCCCGTGGGCCGGATGCGGCCCAATCGCCTTCTCAATCTGGCTCGCGGGCAGTCCGGGAATTAGCGTGTTTTTACACGAGTAGAATGTGTACTTTTATTTAAAATGCATCTCTGGGTTATTTGTGTGGCCTGCCTGGTGTTTTTACATGAGTAGAAGGTGTGCTTTTATTTCAAATGCATATCTGAGTTATTTGTGGGGCATAGTAATTTTTCATTTTTTTTTCAAAATATAGTCTGGCCCACCACATGGTCTGAGGGACAGTGGACTGGCCCACGGCTGAAAAAGCTTGCTGACCCCTGGCCTAGGATATGTTGTAACTCAGCACACAGCTGCCAGTATGTAAGTCCCACGGGGGGCACCACAACTCAGATAGTAGGGCATCTGGCTATACCTCTCTGATTCCATGTGATGTACAGTGGTACCTTGGGTTAAGAACTTAATTCGTTCTGGAGGTCCGTTCTTAACCTGAAACTGTTCTTAACCTGAAGTACCACTTTAGCTAATGGGGACTCCTGCTGCTGCTGTACCACCAGAGCACCATTTCTGTTCTCATCGTGTAGCAAAGTTCTTAACCCGAGGTACTATTTCTGGGTTAACGGACTCTGTAACCTGAAGCATATGTAACCTGAAGCATCTGTAACCCAAGGTACCACTGTACACGAGAGTAACTCTGGTGATGAGAAACAATGGAGAAAGGGCACTTTGCACACAAACAGCTTGGCCTTACAACACAGATAGAAACTTGAGCACATTGCTAACTCTTCTCTTCATCAAACTCTCACAAGTAACCCTGCCTTAGGACTGCAGGTGCTCAACAACTCAAATTCCACCTCCAGTAACTGGGGTACCAGAACAGAGCGCCCCACACAGGTACACAAGGAAAGGTGAAAACGCATGCTAAAAAGTAGAACTTGTGTGACTTGTCTCTTTGCCTCCACCTTCCCTTTGCCATATGTAAATACAGTGCCTTGTCTGAACTATATATGTAACAAGTAAATATAAATATTGTGAATAAAAAAAACTGAGTGAGAGAATAAAAAAAATGAACTGGATCTTCAACATCCTGCCCTGCTCCAACAACTGAGGTGTCCAGATAGACATCCCACACATTTAAGCGTAGGACACAGTAGTTGTTCCATAGCAGTGAAAGAGCTCCAGTCTTCCGGAAATACTGTATTTTTCCGTGTATAAAACTAGGGTTTTTTCCCTAAAAAATAATGTCAACAATTAGGGGGTGTCTTATACACAGATTCATCTCCCCCCATTTTCTGAAATCTGAGTCCCCAAAAATTGGGGGTGACTTATACATGGGGGCGTCTTATAGAAGGGAAAATACGGCACTATATAAATGGTATAAGATTGTTCTCTCTGACTTGTAAATGTTTTGACATGATCCATTGTGGATTAAATAAACTGCATGTTTTAATGATAAATAGAATGTGTGGTTTATTGATAATGGATATATTTGTCGAGTTACTTTTCTTAGCCATTGTTGGCATCGATTTCCATGCAACAGATCTTTTTATCTTGTGTGCAGCCTTTTCTCAGTTGGAAAATGACAGAGTTTGGGGCTAATAATGGTCAGCACTATATAAGAAGTGTTCTACTTTAGGCTCTGAACCTGGGACTTTCTGTGTATGAAACCTAGGCTGTTTCATGGAACTAGGGTTCCTCCTCTATGAGTCAGAAGATAGGGGAAGGACACATAATTGGACATTTCCTATCTGTTGCTGTGGCTATGTAGCTCAAGAGCTGGTTTACGGTGTATCTGCTATGGGTTGCATTTCTGCTTGCTTATTTTCTTTTACAGTGGTGCCCCGCAAGACGAATGCCTCGCAAGACGGAAAACTCGCTAGACGAAAGAGTTTTCCGTTTTGGAGGTGCTTCGCAAAACGAATTTCCTATGGGCTTGCTTCGCAAGACGAAAATGTCTTGCGAGTTCCTGCGGGTATTTTTTCCTCCCCCCCCTTTTTCTAGGCCGCTTATCCGCTTATCCGATAAGCCGCTAATAGCGCTAATCCGGTAAGCCGTCAATGGGCTTGCTTCGCAAGACGAAAAAACCGCTAGACAAAGAGAATCGCGGAACGGATTCTTTTCGTCTTGCGAGGCACCACTGTACCTCTAACATGGATATTGCTGGTGGGACATGGAAAAGCTATGAGGGGTCTAGGTTCTGTTACTCCTCCTGGTGGACCTTGAACCTGTTGTCTGTATCCATCCCATTGCTCTATCCAGTGAGCTGATAGCATGTGCTCATGTCAGAAAGAATGCAGTTATAGCTTCTCTCATTGCTTGTCATAGGGCCTCCCTGGCAGAATTGTGGCTATTGCCAGTGCTTTTTTCTGGGGGGACACAGGGGGACACATATCCCTAAACATTTTGTGAATCTTAAGTTTGGCCTCATTGTGGGGCAGTATTTCAGTATGAGTAGGAAAATGAGAGTACCCCTAAATATATTTTTAGAAAAAAGCACTGCCTATTGCTATGCATCAATTTGCTTCTTCAGTGCCTGACTAATACAGGGGTGGGCTCTGTCATTGGTGGGACATTGAACACTGGAGGAGGAGCTGCTACATTGTCTGGTGGGGTGCTGTCATTTCATTCACAGTTTTTCTCATAGGAGTCCATAGGAGCCTAACTTCTCTAGGCAGAACAGCAGAAGCCAGCTGTCAACATGGCAGGCCCATTGGATTGCCCTGCCTGAGGCAAGATTAGTATGCAGCAGAATGCAGAACAAGTGCATTTGAATATTTACACTTTTTGAAAATATATTTTATTGGAGTTCCAACAAATTACTGTAAATCACACAGGCTCTTCCAGCCTGGAGGTTTCTACAGTGGGTGTTCTGCAATGTGTTCTTCACACAATAATAGTGCATTGTTGGTGGATCTGTTTTGGACTTCCTTCCTCTTTATTACTTGCTCTGAAATGCTTCTCCAATGCCACTGTGTTGGACAAAAACCACCCCAGAACACCTGGGGTTTAAAAAGTTATGGTATTGCAACACAAGTTGCAGGGTATGTAAATAGAGCAGTATTCCTGCCTCACAACTTCTGTAAACGCAAATAGTGTTGAAAGTGGGATCATGGATGATTGCCCTGATGGCAGTATGAACACAAATAATCATAAATGCACAATTAAAAGGACATTAAGAGAAAGATACAGCTGGGTTGATGAAATATATGAGTTGACAAAATGGTTTTTGAGCTTCATTTATATACATTGAAAAAGTTAATAATATTGATATGCTTGGGCTGCTGTCCTGGAAGAAAGCAGGATAAAATTCAGCAGGACTTGCTTCTGAGTAAGAAAGCAATGAATTGCCTTGTTCTGGGGAAAATGACTTGATTTGGTGTCTGAAGATGTTAGCTGTTTTCTTTCTATTGCTACAATGCTGAATACATAGGGTAATTCTTCTAGAAGGCAGGTTACATAAGTGTTTCCTATTCTGAGTGTTTATGTTTTAAGATGTAAATTTCAAAATAATTCATTGTAGTTAGCTTCCAGATTTCACATAGAAATACACATTCTCTCTAAAATCCACTTTTCATAATTGTAAGAAAATGGCTTTAGTTAGAGATTTGTGATGGTTTGCTTGAAAGAAATGGCTGTGTCCAGTTTTGTAAAGGTGCTGAGCTATAACATGATACAACATCACTGTAAGATTGCCAAGAAGATTAGTAAACAAAAGTCTTAACGTCTTTTGATAGGGATATGCTTTCATGAAAGTTTTTGAGGTTTGCCGCTAATTACTAGGAGATTTGGATCAGATAATCTCCAAAAGTAAGAATAGAAACTGGACCCTTATTGACTCTTACCCATTACCTCACCAGTGCTTTTGTCCTTTCCTGGATCTCATTGCATGGTGTGTCAGGTGTGATTTCCATTATTTTTTGTGAAAACGTTTGAATCTGCATGACTTGGGCACACTTCTGCCATCTTTGTTCCAGAACACCACACATTCATAGCAGCCCTAATACTTATACATGGTGGGAGGCAAGTTCTTTCTCTGCCCTGCTTTACAAGTTCCTTTATGGAGGGAAAGAGATTAGTTCCATTTAAACCATTAAGCCTGGCCAAAACAAGGCAGCATGATTTGTTGGCAAGTTTCCTCACTACCCCTTAAAATATAACACGGTACAGACCTTTTAAGGCACAGGGAGGGTGAAAACAGCTCTGAAATTATTTTTCTTACGTGAGTTGGGAGAAAGTTCTCATTAATTTTCCAGGGATGGAATGGCTTACCATGCTAGATGTCAGCAGGTTGCAGTCTTGACACTGCTTCAAGCAGTGGTGGAGCTTCAATAAGCAACAGGGAAGTGGAAACAGCCTTTAAAATATATACGGTACTTATTTATTGCTGACAATCCTTCTGGAAAGAATGCTATGGCATGGCATGGTTCCTGGACTATACTCAATGAGGGATCCCACCAGCTGATGCTGGCGATTTAACTCTGCCATCACTTGAACTAACAAAACAATTTTATTATGAAAAGAAAGGCTGCAACCCTACTTCCTACTCATACCTATATCATATATAAGCCCCACTAAAAGTAGGATAAATTTATCTTCCCGCCCCCCACACACACCTACTCACCAAAAAAAAAGACCAAAAAATAATAATTTCCCCACTTTTACTGGAGATCAATTGCACCTTGAAAAGGAAGGAGGCATTTTTAGCTCAGTACTAAACCAAACCAAACCAAACCACAAACCCATTTTGATAGGGAATAATAGTTGATATGTCCTCTGTAATAGATGCTGCATTTTTAGTAAAGTAATACATGCATATGACTCACATTTTTTTCAGATGTAGGTTTAAACTATAAGTGGGAGTTAAGAAAAGGAAATATATAGGCTATGATTTAAAAAAAAACAACTGTGTTGTGGGATTGAAGGTGAGAGGGAGGTCAGCCAGTTTAAACTGTGGGGGAGAGCACTGGATCTCTGTCAACAAAACAGCTAACACTCTCTTGGTTTCTTTTGTCTTTTTAAAAGGGCACAGAAAGCAGACCAGATCTTCAGGAGTTGGATCTTTATGCAACTTCCCGGGAGCAGCGATTTCGCATGTTTGCTAGTTTAGAATTTGAAGGGCAGCTCTTTATGACACCATATGACTTCATTCAGTCTGTTTCAAATGATGAACCAAAGAGTAAGTATAGTTTGTTGTTGTTTACTGGGTGTGGTTTCTGAGTTGTTCCAAATATGAGTTCTGCAGAGCAATCTCCACAACTTTATTGAGCTAGACGAGCATTTTAGTAAGAAGCCAACCCTCACCACCTGGGCACTCAATCTAGGTATGTGTGAATAAATAAATAAATTTATCTGTGTGTGCTGCTTCTATAACTGCCTTTGTTTGATGTTTTGATCAATTTCCTCTGCATCCACCACCAATGTGTTTGCTACACTGAATGTTCATATGCAGTCTTCCAGTTTTTTGATTAAAGTATAGCTTCCCTTTTGTGTGGGCTCACTTTAGGTATCCCAAGTATTTACAATTGTATATTGGTACTGATATTTTGAAACTTTAAACCATTGAGCTTTGTGAAATCAAGGGTAAAAATTAAAAATAGAAATAATATTGGTTTCATGGTCCCTTTTAGGCACACTAAAAATCACTATGCAAAATACTTTTAAGCTGATGTTATTGTTTGTATGATGCATTTTCCATGGGAAAAACTAGTCAGAACCCTCTCCCTAGGGTTCTTGAACTCTAAAATAAGCAATAGGGAAAGCAACCAAAAGTAGGAGAGAAGAGACAAGAGTAGGGAGGGAGGAATATGATTAAAGAAGGGAATGAGGATTAAAGGGATAAGTCAAAGGCTGGGTGGAAAAGGTGGACTTTGAGAATCAATTTGAAGGAAGAATAAGGTCGCAAAAGTCATTTAAACAGTAGTAACTCTTTTTTACTTTTTTGTACAGAAAAACTATTAACACTAAAGAATTGACTGGTACCTTATCTGCTTCTGGGCTCAATTTAAAGTGCTGATTTTAATCCTTTAAAGCCTTTACATGGCCTGGGATCCACAAACCTGAAAGGCTGCTTTTCCCTATATTAGCTCATGCTCCAATTGAGCATAGGTCAGCAAGCATTGCTTGGTGTTCCATCATAGTGAAAGAGAAAAGTGGCAGTATGGGCCTTTGTAGTTATAATTCCTAAGATTTGGAAGCCTAAAACCATTTGCTTTTGGATATTTGGAAACCTACTTTTTATTTTTTGCATTCTGGATAGGAAGTAAAATGTCTCTCTTTTCAGCAATTGGGGTTTGAATTTTGTTGCTTTTTGTTTTGTATATTTGGTTGATTTCTGTTCTGCTGTTCAGCCTGTTGAAACTCAAACTTATGAATTACTACTACTACTACTAATAATAATAATAATAATAATAAAGTAAGCATAATATAAAAGCAACACATTGCAATAAAAGACAAGAAACAGTTCCAGGCTAACTTTCCTGGTCAAGGCATTTCAAAGGGGAGTGCTACCAATGGTGCAGTTGCGGCCAGACTTTGGAGTCTCAGTCTGGGGTCATGCAGTCAGGCATCACAACAGCAAGGGTGATTATGTCACCTGCCACCTCACCATTGAAGGCATGAGGACGGAAACAAGGGCTTCCAAATAGGTTTTCAGGTCTTGGGATGGTCATATTAGAGAAGGCAGTTCTTAAGGTTGCCTGGATGAGTTAATGTTTTTGTGCTTATTTAATAACCTGGTTAAATTTGCTTGATTGTTGCTTTGATCTAACTGGTGTTTCTAAATTAATTGTTAGTTGTTTTGAGTTGCTGAAAAAGCAGTCTAAAAATGGTTTATATAAACAAAAATAATAGCAACTGGATGAGTACCAGGTGGTATAAAATCTCCTGCGATTTTGAAACCTTCTCTAGTAGAGATGGGGAACCTGTGAGCCTCCATGTTGCTGTTGGACTTTAACTGCCATCTGCCCCACACAGCATGACCAATGATCAGAGATGATTGGAGTTGTAGTTCAGCAACACCAGGAGCGTCACAAGTTAGCAACCCCTGACCTAGCACCAGCTTAAAAAAATGACCACTATTTTGCTTTGCAGTAATAATCTGTGCAGCCAGTGCAGTCCCGGATTCTATCCCTGATGTCTTCAGGTAGGACTGAGGAAAACTCTTGCCTGAAACCTTGGAGAGCCAACGCCAGTCAGTGTAGACAGTGCAGAACTAGATGGAACAGCCATCTGCTCAGTCGATAGGACAGCTTCTGTGTTCTTGTGCTATTGAAAATTTTGTGTGAGTAATTATTTCTGTATTCATTTTAGGGACAAGAAAATGGAAGTCTCTTTCAAAACAGGTGAGCTTCAATCCTGCACAACAAAGAATTAGGATTTGCCTCAATGTGTGTAATTGTTGTATGTGTACTATCTACAGTTACTTTATATTTTGAGAGGAATGTCTGAAGCACTTCCCTTTGCTTGAATTGTATAAATAGCTCATAGGTGTGAATAGATTGACATTAAAGTATTCAGTATTGGGTGAACTGGTGTGGTGTAGTGATGAAGAGTCAAAAGCTGAGGGCCCTTCTTTCAATTCCCAGCTCAGATGTAACTCAGATTGGTGACTTTAGGCAAGCTGCTCCCTCATTTTCATTTTATGGAGATGATAATGCTAGCCAATTCATATTGTTGATGTGAATGATGTGAATGCATATTTTTATTACAGTCGTACCTCGGAAGTTGAACAGAATCCGTTCCGGAAGTCCGTTTGACTTCCGAAACGTTCAACTTCTGCTCCTGCAGCCAATCAGAAGCCGCAGAAGCCCTGTCGGACGTTCGGCTTCCAAAAGAATGTTTCAAAACCGGAACACTCACTTCCGGTTTTTGATCGTTCGGAAGCCAAAACATACGAGTTCTGGGGCGTTCGAGAACTGAGATACAACTGTATATGTAATCTGCATTCCATCATTCTACTTTATTAAACGTTTGCATGCTATTATAATCTAGACTTTCCAGTATCTTGTACTATGGGATTTAATCCAGTTCTTTCCTCTCTGTAGTGTAATATGGTATATATCTACTAAGAAGTAAGTTCCATTGAGTTCAAGGGTACTTGCTTTCAGGTAGGTTTGTAGAGGATTGCAGCCTTATTGAGCCTTTTTATCACATAGATAGTCGACTTTCTTTTAATTACTGTTTTACAGGAATTGAATCAAATACTTGTAGAAACTCCACCAGTTTGGAAAGGGTCATCAAAACTCTTTCGTAACCTCCAAGAGAAAGGTACAGAGGAATATATGTCTTCTAGAATATGAGATTCCAGGAGTTCCAGGTTCTTACCCAGGCTTTGTGTTTCCTTTGAAAATGAGGCACAGCGGAATCTGCAGTGTCTTTAGGATGCATGGTTTATTTACACATATATGCAACCTGAGCCTACGATGGAGGGGATCACAGCATCAGTACCCCAAAATGGGTCTTGTTTCTCCCATAGCTGAAGCCTTTGATTCAAGCAGAAATCAGGCATGGCTTTTTCTGTTGTTTTACAGCCTCTATGTCACATCATAGCAAACTCTGCCCTCAAATTCCCACTTTGTGCTACAACTGATTCTTGAATTAAGAGAGGGGCCCCTCTCATTTGCTGTCTGGCACAGAGCCCCTTCTCTTTCACTTCCCTAATGGCTCATCACCTTCCTTTTGTTTTCCTAATGGCCCATCACTCCAGGTGATTTCCTCATCAGGAAACTGGCCTGCCTTATATTTTACCATGGGCTGAATTCCGTGTCTGGAACCCAGAAACTCATAACACAGGGGAATCTGGCACCCACAAACTCACAACAGTATTTACCTTAAGCCTTAGATTGCCCTTTACCTTTTTAGAATCTTCCCTCACACTAGCTATTACTGTTTTGTGCTGATTATATTGCCACCTCAATAACTTGTACCTAAACGAATAGTACTGCCTTCAGCAGACTGAGCTGTAATTTGCCCACAGGATTTTTCTTTGTTGCCTGCAACCTTTCCAGAATCTCTCTCCCAGAACAGCAAGAGCAGTCATCCAGAACTATCTGTCTATTATAGGATTCAATATACTAGTACTGACAAAAAGCAGAAATGTGTTCAAGATTTCCTAGATAGCTGTGTTCTTGTCTGCCTGACATACTTCACAAGAGCCGCTTTCATTCATTGGTCTCCAGTAAAGTGACTTAAATAGACCATTTTAAAGTCAGGGGGCCTTTGTGTGTGCAGGCCTATCTAGCCAGGGTAAGCCCTGACCTTTGGAGGCAAATGGTCTGAAGGAGAGTGAACAACATTGTTTGTGGTGCAATGAATAAATAGGATGAATAAGCATGATGTGGAAAGATCATTAATCGTTAGGTGACTGAGACTTTCAGTGAAAAAAATTAAATGCCAGAAGTGTGATGGCTTAAATGAGCAGGCTAGATTAGTTGTGCAACTTTGACTTTTTTATTTTTGTGGCAGTGAGCATATGGGAGGTAAAAGAAAAAGACTTTCTAACAGTTGTCAGATTTTGCAATCCACTTTTGAGGGTTTGGAGTGTTGAGCAATAAGTTCATGTGGTTCATGCTCTTTTAAGCTGAAATGTATGTTAAGTTTCAGTACACTTGAATCTGGGCAAGCATGTTGCTTTCTTTCCAAGTAATTTATATAAAAGGTATTTGTAATAAGGTGTTGAAAATAGTTATGACAGAGGCATTAATAAAGAAGAAAAATGTGATTAGGCAGAAGTCAATTCAATGTAACCCATTTTGAGTACTTACTTGCCAGAATAGTGTACTTTAAAATTTGATTTGTATGTTTTTCTAAAGAAGCAAAATTCTGTGGCGGGAGAGGTACATCAGAGAAACAGAGGGGGGAGGTTCTTATGTTCTTAAATAAATAGTTATATATCTAGCATAACTCATTAGCCAAGAGAGGCTTCTTGCAGATGAAGGAGTTCCAGAGTGTTTGTAGAGTTGCCATAGAAAGGGACTATGATATGGGCAATCCCCCATTATTTACTCTATGGCTATTAATCTATGACTGCAGGAATAATTTAAGTGATTTGTTGCCTTGCTCTTTTCAGGTGTGATTTCTTACACAGAATATCTGTTTCTATTATGTATCTTAACAAGTAAGTGTTCAAAGTAAAATTTATATCCTATATTTGTACATTTCATTCCATTTGATGCTGATTAAAATAAGTCGATATTTTTGTGGAAGGGGAAAACTCATAATTTGCAATTTGTTCTTATCTGCTCATGATGAAACATTACTGGAATAATTCAGTACAAAAGTACAAAAGACAACTTAAATCACTGTCCTGGAAGCAGTACTGAACATGTTCTTTTCCATATTCATTCTTCTGATAAATAAGTCTGTTACTATTTCAATCAGTTACCACAGTAGAAGTGAAACAGGATCTTCTATTGGCAGGAGGCAATACCAAAATAAGTTTCAACGTCTTCCTTTCAATCCCAGTTGAAGGGCTGGTTCCAGTGCATACGTGATACAATCTTCCATGTGACTATCCCATTTCAACTTAGAATACATGTGTGGCATTTTTTGTTTGAAAGATTCCCACTCCTCAAACTGATGTAATACACCCGCTATCTAAATGAATGGGGTGCTGCTGTCAAAAACTCATTAGTGAACTGCTTTCTAAAATTGCATGTTACCGTGGAGGTTCCTAGGAATTATGTGAAGACCTAAGATTCCACCTCCTCTGCACAACAGCCGAGGGTCCTGTCATGAAATAGTGCTGCAAGAACTGATAAAAAACACCAAGTTGGTACGTGGTCTTTATGATTTGAGCAAGGGTTTCCAGAATGTGACCCATAGACCACAAGTGGTCCATGAACTTCATTTAGCTGATCTGCAGTGGCAAATCTACAAAGTGACATAGCTTACATGTGTGTGAAGACTCTCAATACTTTTCAGGTGGTTGGGATGGGGTGTTGGTTTCAGATTACAGTGGTACCTTGGGTTACATACGCTTTAGGTAACATACACTTCAGGTTACAGACTCCGCTAACCCAGAAATAGTACCTCGGGTTAAGAACTTTGCTTCAGGATGAGAACAGAAATTGTGCTCCGGCAGCGGGAGGCCCCATTAGCTAAAGTGGTGCTTCAGGTTAAGAACAGTTTCAGGTTAAGAACGGATCTCCGGAACGAATTAAGTACTTAACCCGAAGTACCACTGTACATGGCCTTGTTGCCATGCTGACTGGAACTGGCCCACAGCTATGGGTCAAAGTAGAAACCAAACATTATGTATGTTTAAACACAAAATTGTCACAGTCGTGTAGTATATGTCTGATTTTAGGCAGTCTGATTTTAACAGCAGAAGTGAGGTGAGCTGAACCCTCTCTGCAGCTCATCACCCCAGGTGTATCCTTTTAAATTGCTTTACTCTGTTACACCTTTCCCCTCTTTTTTTCCTTTGGCAGAGCCACATGCTGGTTTTAGAATAGCTTTCAACATGTTTGATACAGATGGAAATGAGATGGTGGACAAAAAAGAGTTTTTGGTGGTACGTATATTATACATTGCCCTTTTATCAGCTTCTTAAGTGTGTGTTTGTTGTATTTATGTATGCTGTAGCAAAAAACTTTTAAGTAAAAGTTGTGAAATTGTAAATCGGGGGGCAAATCCCTCTGATTCAAGAGTCAGCAACTGGATTGTCTGAAGAGGCCTTTGTATCCCACCCTCAAAGCATGTACACTCTACAACAACTTATTTCCCAGTTACTCACTGGAGTATCCCAGTTGGATACTCCAGCTACAGTATGTGGCCCCACTATGAAAAGGTGGCACTAAGGAACCATGTGGGTGGTTACCTAGCAACCATGTGCATGGTACACTCTTGTGATTGTGGTGATAAAGCAAACAGCACATGCTTCGCAGAGGAGATGAAGTGTGTGGTGGAGTAGGGAGAGAGTTGGGAAATGTGGGTGAAAAGAGAAACATTTGAGACTGAAAAACAAGCAAGAAGGTAGAAAGAGAGAAATGAAAATGAGAAATTTCTCCTGTTTTTCACTGATTGGATAACTACATGGTGGGTACCACCTAGTTAAGCTACAATCCATGGTAACAGTTTGGAGATGTGGCAGTTTGGAGATAGAAAGAAGGGGTTGTTGATCATTACATACATGGGTATTTTAATATCAGTTAGTAAGGGAGAAATGACACTGTGCTGTTGTTTCATGAGTTGGTTATGCAGTAGCAATATGATGACAACAAATGAAAACTTTTTAAAAAAATCTCCATGGCAGGTTTGGGTAATCTTTGACCCTCCAGATGTTGTTAGAACTCTCATCATCCCTGTCCATTGGCCATGCTTGCTGAGGCTGGTGAGAGGTTGTAGTTCAGCAACATATGGTGGACTACAGATTCCCTACACCTGTTCTATGGTATAAGCCTTGTGAATTGTGACCAACCTTTCAGAGCAAGAACCACACTACCATCTGTGTTAGAATATATATATATATATATATATATATATATATATATAGTATGAATGGACAAAAATCCTTAACATCTATTCTAAAGAAAAGCTGGATGTTTAATATGCCCTCAAGCTGCTATTTTAACATTCATCTGTAATACTAAGAAAGGCCAAGCAGACTCTTAAGTGAGTTCTCATGTAAATAAAACCAGTCTAATTAAGGCAATGGCGCTGCCCTTTATTAGGTCCCATTGCATAAAGAACATGAAACGTGACAAGGAAGAGCTTATAACACCCAGTTTTTCCTGTATACAACACCACACCAAAAATTATCCAAACTAAGTCATCAAACGCTTTACAAACTTTTTTTTATTTAAAAAATCCTGTTTGCTTATGTCATAGGTTTGAGGTCAGAGAACAGAGGGATTTTGTTCCCTTGATACAAGAGATGTTGTTTTGTCCTTTCTGCTTTCAACAGTCAATCCCATTATTTTGTTTCAGACAATGTTCCTATGAAAAGTGCTCTCAGATTAATTCATGTTCACTGTCGTACTCTTTGGTATCCTGTAGCACTTCTTCTGCACAAAAGGTTCATTTCCAGAAGATCAAATGAGCCTTATTGATGAGTGCAACAAGATCTTCCTCCCCGTATCTGGTGTAGAGGAAATCAAAGCATGAATTGGAGTTTTTAAAAAAGATCTTTCTGCTTTTTCAATTACCAACACTCTCCTTACCATTTCATGATGGATTGACCTTACTTTTTAGTTTACGCCAATCTGAGGTATTTCAAATGCTCAGAAAAAGAATATATTGTATAGTCTCCTGGGACTGTGCTACTTCAGAATGCAGATGAGGTTTTGCATGTTTGAAGGCTTCCCACATTCTCTGTGCTTAGAAAACTAATATGCCATGAAGAAGTCTAGGCTAGATCCTTCTCCCTAAGGTAATAGCTTTCTATATGTGGGAAATTTTTGATGAAGGGAACAATCAAACATGAAACTTCATCCTGCATTCTAAAGTTGTAAAATTCCAGGGGGAGCAATATTCTTTTTCTGAGCATTAGAATTGGCTCTATGGCTCATTATCTCTTCATGGAGTCACAATTTGCAATGGAGGCTAGGATTGGATTGGATTGGATTGGATTGGATTGGACTGGTGAACTGTGCTGTGGTGGGCACATTCAAGTTGCTTTATTATTGGAGATAGGTGCCTATCAGTCCAATATGTAAGGAGCTATAGATCATGTTAGTCTAGTTGCCTGCTGATAACAAAATCCACTGCAGAACTTTCAGCTCTGTTTCTGAGTACTTAAATTGTATCTCTTGCTCAATATCTCTCCATTGGTTTTTATGGTGTCTTTCCTACATTTACAATTGCACAGACAGCACACAGCGAGAGTGGGATAAGTTTGTGTCAATTGGCACCTACGCCACAGCATTGCACTTGCTTCTACCTAGAGGTGAAGGTGGGACTCAGGAGGAGAAAATGTGTATTAAAAACTCCATTATGTTTGTTAAAAATAAGTTTAAATATTAAGGGTGCAATCCAACAAAAGTTAGTTGCAGATAAGCCTCACTGCATATAACTTTTGTTAGATAGTGTCTTGAGGCATTAGTGTGTGATGGCTTTATGTCTGTAAATATCCTAAGACAGAGGAACGACTGTAGGGAATACAATTGGCTTTTTTTGCAGCTGCAAGACATATTCAGAAAGAAAAATGAAAAGAAAGAAAGAAGAGGAGATGAAGAGAAACGTGCTATGCTGGTAAGTATTGAGGAAAGAAACCTGTGGACTTTCTGGTTTTCTTCGCATGATTATTGGTGCTCTATTATCTCAAATACTGCACAGAGAATGTTAAGTTTACAGTAATAATCACAAGTACATATTTTCTATTATGATGAACATATAGCTTCATTCTCTGAAACTGAAAGTGAGACATTTAGAGAGAGGCAGGAGTACTGGTATCCCAATCAAAGAAATGTAAAGTCATTCATAAGAATGGGCAGAACCACTGGGTTCCACTCTGCTAGCTGTGGCAGTGATCAGTGGTTTGCTATTTCTAGAGCAGCTGCAGAACCAGCCAGAAAGTGGTTCCTACAGAAAACCAGGCTTACTACAGCAATGCTTCTGCTCTGTTGGAATCCTGGTTTCCGTTGGAATTCTGTTGTGGGTGAAACTCTGTTCAGTCCTTCATTTTTGATAATCCTATTGCTGTGGTGACAATAGTTTGTTTTGATGACCTGCTTTTAAAAAATCTTAAGAACATTTTAATTTTAAAAATATTGTTGAACTTGTTTAATTTTAAACAAAGACTTATCTTTAAGTAAAACTGTATTTCATAACAAGTACAATGGAAGTTGTTATGCCCTAACCTACTGTTATCTTTTCTTTTTATCCTGGCTTCATTTTGAAATGCAACTCTTCATTTCACTGTTCTTTACTATATCAGCATCTCCAGCTTTATGGATACCACAGTTCTACTAATGCTGTATGTACTCCAAATGTATTATACTTCTGAAGTAGTAAATCTATGTGAAATCAGCATTCACTACAAGAAATGATGCACAGTGTTAAAACCAAAATGTTCAGTTTTGATAAGAAACTGTTTTAAGGTTGCCTGGGTGGAAGCCTTAAGTAACAGGAGAGGATGCAGCTGTGATTTTTTACTGGCACCCTCACCAAGAGGACTCCAGTTTTACTCTATAGCTGATCTGGAAGGAGGATCAGTGAAGGGGTTGGTGGAGGAAGCTGGTAGAAGGTGTAACAGTTATTTGTTATTTCACTGCTGCAGAACTTTTAGAGGGGTGGGCAGGATCTTTCATTTGTAAGCCATCAATTTTATACTGAAGAAATACTTGGCCATTTTTTTATATAGCATATAGGCAAAGTAGAAGCACGAGGGATCACTGCCTCAATAGGTTCTTCATTTTTCAAATCCCTGGTAGATCAGACTCTCTGACTGTTCCCCAAATGCAAGCTTTATTCCTCACACTAGATAATAGATTTTCCTGTTTTTGTTGAGCTCACCATACCATTTAGGGTAGGTGAGGTTATTTTGATAGGATTGTAGTACTAGGGGCAGGATTCAACTAATGAATAACTATGCAAGGGCTTCTGCAACAGGGATTTCCCCTTTCCTACCTTGTACATTTTCTGAAATTGGTTCTGGAGGGGTTGGGAGCCCTTTAGCAGCAGCATGCAGGGAAGGAGGAGGAACTGTTCTGCCTGACAAGTTTGATTAAGTTACAAGAAAAAATACAGGAACTTGCTTCTGCCCCCCCCCCCCCCTTTCTTTCATATTGTGAGTTACTTCTCTGGTGCATGGCCTTGGTGTATGTTTTCGCATGCACTGCATGTGCCTCATCACTGGTTGAACTGAAAATGTCACAGCTAATGGCTTTAGTATAACCTTTTATGCAGATGAAGCATGTATAATGTAAAAATACTAACATCCTTGGTATTGAGTACAGCAGATAACATCAAGTATCAGGCTAGTTAGCTAGTATTTTTACAGTATATGCACACATGCGCACACATACATTTCCTCTCACAGAATTATTCCTGGATTGGGCTTTTCAAGCAAATACATTTTAGGAATGGTACCCCAGAATTGGATACCGTTTTCCTTGTTTCACTGTTCACACAATATATTTGCCTGAGAATCCCATGATGAGGATTATGGCAATGAGTATTTGTCTCACAATTTCCTCCATTGGTCCATGCCTTCTAGGCACAGGCCTGAGAAGTTTTTCTTTTGTCCAGCCGCTTACTCAGCCCCAAGTTGAAATGCGAAGGTACTGTACTACCATTTTGTTGTGAAGCCTTCCTTGACTCTTCTAAACAGATTTTATTTGAAAAAAGTGCATTGATCAGGAGAGGTCACAACTATAGAACTATTTATGTCATGGATAATACTTATTGTGAAGGTCTTCATCTGTAGAATTTTAGGTTTAAAATGTAAATGATCCAGAGTTAAATATGTGCATGCTTATGAAGCAATCCACATACCATTGAAGCTAATGAGAAAGGTATTTGCATGCACTGTATAAATTAAGATTGGCAATCACAGCTACATGACAATATATATTATTTTTGTTTCTAATGTATTGATGCAGACTTCAAAACTATTTTCTCTACTGCTGGAATTAGCCATGAAGTTAAATGCAGTGTAACTTGGTAAAGCTAAAGCTAAGGAATACTATTTTTTAAAACAAAAACAAAAATTCTTGTGACACTTTAAAGGCTAACAGATTTATTCACAAAAGTTCACAAAGTTTTTAACCATAATAGATTTGTTACTCTCTAAAGTGCCACAACAATCTTGGTTGTTTTTGCTGCAATAGACTAACATGACTGCTCCTCTGGAAACCTTCCCCCCCCCCCCAAGTCTTTCTTCACACTTGTTTATTCCCTGAAATCTAAGTTTAAAAATGATTAATATCTAGATTTAGCTGCCAGCACATGGCTGCATAGATGGATGTCCAGGGTCCTGTCACTCCTGGGTTCACAATATTCTCCACTTTTGAGATTCATTCAATATCTTCCCCTCACCCCCTAAAAGAAGAATCTTGGTTTTGCCATCTCTGCTGCAGCACCTCAAAGATTTGGAAGAGAAGAAGAGAGCTCAAGATGGTTTTGTGGAAAGTGCTTTACACCTTCATTTGCCACTTTGACATTACCCAAAAATTGTATGAGTGCAGTGACAAATGGTTTTTCCTGTCTCAGCATATGAATGATGCCTCTGAGGATTGAGTCAGCATTAAGAGCACTTCCCCTTGTACCCAAATCTATGATATCAGTCAACGTGGAAGGAATGAGACTTTAGAGGATCTGATATTCGCCCCCCACATATTAAATGCCTTGACAGCCTGCTACATGCATCTGCTTATCCCTTGAACCAAAGGCCATCAGGAAACTGCTCATCATCCTTTTGTAGTTGAGGGACGCATAACCCCCTCCCTCTGTAGACAACATAACTCTTCCTCAGGACACCCTCCGTCAGGAAAAGCACAACTACTGCTATCTGCCAAGGACATTCATTATTAGGTGTGGAATGGACGCAACAATTTGGACGTGGCTTCCCAACCATTTCTGCATTCTGCTGCCTACGTATATACTATACTACAGGGTGATTCATAATAAAGTGTACAGTTTCAATGCACTATAAAAAAGAAGAATGTAATATGTTACCTGTAACAGAATTGTAGGGGAATGTTTAAAGTTTTTTTTATAAACAGTCACAGATGTTCTTTGTGTGCACCCTTTGTCACATGACACACATTGAACCGGTAATCCATTTCTGCCCAAATACGACTCACCCTGCACATTGATTTTCCCAGGCTTTGTTGAATGGCAGTGCAAACACTATTGATGACTTCTTCCGATACACACAGTCGTCCAGGACTTCTAAGTTTGCACAAACAGCCCGTAGTTTCAATTTTTTTTATACCAATCATAGATACATTTTCTGCTTGGAAGTTTTTTTCTGAATCGCAATCAAAAATGCCGTCGCACAGCAGTTACAGATTCTGTTTTGCTCAGTTGAAGAGCACAAAACACCTTCTCCACTGTACACACAGCCATTTGCCAGACTAGTCACATGACACACGCGCTGTCGCCTACGTCACTTCCCTCAGTAGTGGAACACAAACTTTATGAGTACATCTACATCACACTTTGCAGTTGTGGTCCGTGTTGTTGCCTTTTACTGTCTTACAGCATCTGGAAACTCTATACTTCATTATGAATCACCCTGTATATTTAATGTAAATGGTCTTAGGTACAAACATTAGCAGCATAATCACAAGTCACCTTGAACTGCTTCACTGTGTCTACTTCTGAATTTTGCTATGGAATCTGACAGAACCACTACAAGAAAACAGAATATTACGTTAAATAGATTGTATGACCAAGCAGCTCTTGGGTTCTGGTGAGCCCCTACTTCCCAATAGAGGATAGTTTTTACTGGCAAGTTCAGATTGCACCACTGTAATGTGTCCTGTAGTTCATTCCATCAGTATTGCTGGTGTCACAGGAACCTGTTGCCCATCAAGCAACCATAGTCACCAGGAAATCAGGCTTAAGTAGATGTCAACACCTGGTGCTGTGTGCTTCTAAGAGCTGCCTCCATGGACTCGCAGGACAGTCTCCAGTGAGACCTATCTTCACCGTCACCTGAGCAATCCTACTCCAGTCAGGAAATCCTAGAATAAGGTGGATATTACAGTAATGTCATCCATCAGTATCTCCCACTGACAGCTGTCTCCATGGAGGTGATACACACCAGCTGCTGAAGTAACGCAGCTAAAGTGAGGGATTTCCCACCTTGAAATATTCCTATTGCAGCAGCCGCTGAGAACTATCTCCATGGAGACAGCTCCCAAAGGGACCCAACAGCAAACACAGAGACATGCAAGGAATGTGAGTACAGGCAAAGTGTAGGATGGAAAATCTTTCCTTCTGCCCTGATCCTTCTGCCTACTGTGAATTATTTCACTTCCTTGTTTATAGTATGTGTTTCTCACCTTTCTAGATACGCTACCCCATCTTGTCACTATAACATTTAAGGATGCTGCATTTATAGGTATAAGCCACATCCATTCACATCAGGGGAAGACTGAGATGCGATTTATAGTGCTTTCAAATGACAGCTACGATGGCCCTTGAAAAAAAGAAAAAAGATACCAAATCTGTAATGGCGTGGTTTTCCTACTGCATGTCCTCTGCATTTTGAACCATAGGAAAGGAGGAAGAAAGAGGTGCTGTAGTACAGCACCATGCCAATACCTTCACCTGAATATAACAAGAAACATTTTTTAGAAACCAACCAAACCACAAGCACAAAATCATTTTGTATAGAGAAAGACCCTTTCATTAACTACATAAGGTGATGATCAGGACTGGCAGCTGTGATAGCAGCAAACAAAGACTCCCAACACACACCTCTTGCTGTTATCTCATGAAGGATCTATGAGCTGAGTACCGGACTTGTCTTGGAAATACCTGGTACGCTCCTAGATTTTTGTTTCAGGTCTCTGTCTACCACACTCCATCCTCTTCAGCCTCTCAAAACATAACTGTGTCCAGGATTTCAGCACAAAGCTTCATGCAATATTGCTGGCAAGTTTGGAGTCCCAGTACTACTTTTCTAAGCACATGTGTTTGAAATTGATGGTACTTATTTCTGACTATACTTATGGATCAGAATGTCAGCTGAATAATTTTGGTACTTTTCAGAAGGATGACATAGTATACAAACATGCACATTGTAAGCTTCACTCTGTGTCATCTGACATGTCACTACAGAAAACCCAACATGAGAACATTATTTCTTCAGATATAATTAAAGATAGCTTTCTTGCCTGAAGAAAAATATCTAAAGTAGCTAGAAATATTTATATAATATATAGAGAGGGTGTTCTTTTTATCTTTTCATATATGTTGGCTACTGATCAAAACTCCGAGCATAATCCAGCCAAATTAAATGTCACTAAATTCTTCTGATTTCAGTAGGAGATAGTTAAGCGTGTGCTTAAGTATTTCCCATTGAAATAAATAGAACTTAAAATTCTTAATTGGGTGGGATCTTCCCCATACTTCTTTTAAATATAGTAAGAGTAATACTTCACAAACTTGCTCCAATTAAGAGAGAGTTCATAGGCTCCAATTAGGAAAGAGTTCAGTGAGACAAATTAGTCGTGACTGAAATCCCATTTACTTCAATGGAGAACCATGACTAACTTTTTCTGGAATGGACCCACATTTCCCCCCTAAAATAGAATGGAAAAAAGTCTAAGATTCTAGTGGCACATGAAGAAGAAAACTTACCACATGAGAATCATTCTTTTTTAAAATGTGTACAAAACTATGTTTGGTCCCATATGCAAAGCTATATCGTAATATTTTTTAAAGTTGGCAATATCAACCTAATAAGATTACATCATCATGAATAAGAAAGTGATTCTCAGGGACTCTGCTGCTTTGAAAAGGGCAATGTATTATAAGCAATGCGTTGTACAGTATTTTTCTTTTTGTAGGAAAAATGGAGAAGGTGATCACATAGAGCTTTCTCTTTTTGAAGATTAGTTAGCAAAGATGTAAAAGTGTATAAGCTGCTCTTGGTTTTTATTACTTTATTACCCCTTCCTACCAAACCTATGCATCTTGAAAATTTTGCAGGTGCTAAAAACAGAAGGAGAGGACCTGGTTCCAAGAAGCTATTGGGATACTCTGAGACGTAGCACAAGCCAGGCACTCTTTTCGGACCTTGCAGAGGTATAACAAAACCTCTGTATGGTCCATGAGCTGTTCTTCATTTTTCTTTTTCTTTTTCATATTCCATTTTATTGTGTATATTGTAAATATTTTAAACTTTATAATTACCCCTCCTCCTTGCTTTGGAGTTGTTGTTTTTGTTTTCCCCATGGTTTTTGTTTGGTATTTACATTTGTGATATTTGTTGCATAAGAAAAACATGCATTTGACACATACTTTAAACTGCCATATTTCTTGTTTACTAACAGTGAAATAATTGGTTTTATTTCATTCTTGGAATATTGGATATCTTTTTATTTTATTGCATTATATTGTATTTTGAAAAGATACTTCACAGTTATAAGTATGCCTATCTTAAGAACTAGTCTTTTACATTTGAAAGGTATAGATAGGTTCTGTGCTTTCAGAACCATCTGATGATAAACATTTATGTTTCATAAAAGCATAAGTGGGCAACCTTTCTCTATTGAAGGGTACATTCCCTTGGGGTAAATCTGTCAGAGACACATGCTGGTTGTATGTGGAGCCAGAAACAAAAGTGTTATAAATTAGCTAACTTAGAATGCTGCTCCTTACATAGCAAAAGTGGGATGAAATTATAAAAACCCAGGAAAAATACAGAGGAAACCAACTGGAAGCAGAAAACACTGTAAGGATGGAATGGGACAGCATCATAAAAAATTGAGGGACAACATAAAATGCAACTGGGAGCTGCTTGTTGCCTACCTGTGGATTAAAGGAACAGCTCTGCCTGGTAACAACCATTGTACTTTGGAATAGCTTCCATTTATGATTATTTGGGCACAGCTTATTTTAGTAGACATGAAGTTGGGATTAGGCATGGGCAATTGTTTGTACTGTTGCATGAGGGGTTGTGCCTGCCAAGATTCCCTTGTCTACATAACTATTGAAGGCACAGAATCCCCACTGCAAGTTGAAAATTCATCTGACATTACCTCTGTGTCTTACTTGCTGATGGGTTTAAGCCCCGTTTGGTGCATCTACAGACCTCCCAGCTAGACGAAAGGCAATTTTCATATTTATGTGAGACTGACAAGGAAGACATTTGAGGAAGAGGAGACATTTAGACTTCTTTAAATGAAAGGAATGAATGCATTAATAAACACTGACTTGAGGCTATGGGAATTGAAGAGGAAAAGCATTTTATTTGGGAATTTAGAATTAAAGGGTTTCAGACAGTATGTGCATAGACCCTGATAGAGTACTTCTGCCTAGAATAAAGAATTTTCTGGTCTTTGTATATCCACCCTAGGATATAGTTCATACACAACAAATTATTCTCCATGTTAAGCCCTTTTATAACCATTTTTTCTTTCTCATCCACTGATTCATATGATTATTTTCATGTAGATATAGGTGGCTTACTTGTAGAGTATTGAGTATAATGATGAATATATAAAATCCATAGAAAAGAGGTTACGTAATTGTTTTACCATGTACTCGGATTGTAGACCATTCTGCTGACACAAAACTTAAACACATGCACATTTACATGCCTATAAAACCACTAAGTTTTAAGTTGAAAGCAATTGCCTTGGTCATCTGGGATGACCTGGAGAATACAAGTCTTGGGGTGCATCTGTCATGTGCTTGTAAATTGAATTTGCACCATTTCAGGACCAACTGTACTCAGAGGTTTTGGAAGCTATTGATATAATGGTCACCTGTCAGTGTCATTTGAATGAATCAAGTGTAGCCTTGCTGCAAGGTCTTTGGGAGCCGATTATTTGAGCTGGTACTGTAGGTCAAGCTTACATTTTCAGAAGGGCAGTATTTTGATAAATAAGCAATTAAAAATAGAAGCAACGGTTAATAATGCTATCCAGAAAGAGAAAAGAAAATACACAATCCTTCATACTGCTTAAATATATCTGGTTTGTGTACTATATGAATCTGAAAGTCAGCTAGTCAGGTTTCATATTGAGGACCTGCTACTCCTATTAGTTTACAATTTCAGAAGCTGTAGGTTAAAAATATCTCAATGTGTGAATATATATTCTTAACTAAAGAACAGTTTCTTATAATTCCACTCTTCCTCTGTTCACACTTGAGGTTTTTCCTCATAGGAAGTAGAATCATTGACATTTTTTGCATGGACAGATTTTTGCAGAAAAATGACATCACTGTCAAAAAAAACAAAACAAACAAAAAACCACAGGCTCCTGAGGTAGGCCTGCCTTATTATTTTCTCCACCAAAATATTCCCTTCACTTTTTTGACATTAACAAAGCTATGGATGAGAAATACGTCTGCAATGATGGTTGCCTTTCCATCATCATAATCATTTTTAAAATGTGCCAACTTATTTTCACTGCATTATTTCACTATTCTGATTAATTTCACCCAGGTCCCTGGTTTTATTTAACACATTTGATCATACCATGTCACTTTTTAAGTTTGGTAGGCTAAAATGTAATGTAAAATATTGTGTGGGGAAGTATGACCTGACTAACGTTACTAACTGATCTTGCAAATAGTTTTAATATGTATTTGATGCATGGATGCATTTAATCTTGAAGCAGTCTTTTTAAAACAAAGTGCATTGATAAAATTCTGTGGATTTTATTTTTGTTACTAAAGCTATTACAACACTAAGCAATTAATATACTTAATATGTTTTTAAGCGTGCAGATGACATCACTGGTTTACTATCCGATACTACACTGCTGGTACACTTTTTTGGTAAGAAAGGAAAGGCTGAGCTTAACTTTGAAGATTTTTATAGGTGAGCCTTACTTTTAATACTTTTCATATGTACAAATCCTTTTGTATATGTCATATTAGAAATCATACATGCCAATAATATTGTCTGTATTCTTAAATATTTTTAGAAGGTATTTCTGATTTTTTTAAAAAAAAACTTTGGAGTCTATGGCTTCCATAGCCTAGAACTGAGAAGAGCCACCAAAGGCCTATCTTGCCCAGCATCGTATTTTCAAAGTGACTAACCAGATGTCTATAGGGAGCACTTGTGATTCCCAGCAACTAAAAACAGCTTTTTGTTACCTTTATAGTGTTCTGCATAGCATTCTGTAGTACTTAGAAATACATTAGTACCCCATTTAGAAGATCAAAATATGAAAATACAATATATATTTTTTTCTGTAGTAAATATGAATCAGTTCTGCAGCCACTGGTAAATCCTGATTTTTTGGTTTATATCTATTTTGTATTTTTTGGTCTGAATGATCCAGTAATTCCATTGCATTAGAGCCTTTGTTTATGCACTGAATTCCATGTTGACAATTATCTTTACTCGATCTCTATAGAGCTTTGCAATTTATACATAGTTTATACATAGATGACAGGTGAGAAGCCACCTTCACAGATAATCAGCCTCTGTCTGTAGCTAAACATGTACTTCTGTGCCTTTTAGAAATAATGTAACTTTCTAAACTTAAAAGGAACAACATCTCTTTGCCTCTCTGACATTGAAATCTGTGGTACAGTAGTGAGAACCTGTCCCACGCACACCCACAGGTGTTGTTGGGCTCCGACTCCCATCAGCCCCAGCCAGTAAGACCATTAGTCAGGAATTACGAGTTGTAGTCTAGAGCAGTGTTTCCCAACCTTGGGCCTCCAGCTGTTTTTGAACTACAACTCCCATCATCCCTAACTAGCAAGACTAGCGGCCAGGGATGATGGGAATTGTGGTCCAAAAACAGCTGGAGAACCAAGGTTGGGAAACACTGGTCTAGAGCAGTGTTTTTCAACCTTTTTTGGGCAAAGGCACACTTGTTTCATGAAAAAAATCACAAGGCACACCACCATTAGAAAATGTTAAAAAATTTAACTCTGTGCCTATATTGACTATATATAAAGTAATTCTCTTGAATAGGAGTCAAATAAACAGAAAGAAAGTATTTTATAATTACTTTATTATGAAATAGTAAATAAACAGAAATATGAAAAATTATAAAATACTTTATTTTTAAATCTTTCAAATTTTTCAATTTTTCCCACGGCACACCAGGCAACATCTCGCGGCACACTAGTGTGCCGCGGAACAATGGTTGAAAAACACTGGTCTAGAGCTTCTTCTGCTTTCCCCATAATTACTCCAATGTGCTCTAAGGTTCTTCTTGTAAAAGGACTTCACTATTGGCTTTAGTAACAGGGACAGCTCTGCAAATGCTTCTTTGTTGTCCTCCATGTGAAGCTGTCCTCCCTGTTCACACAGCAGCTCCATGTGTGCTTGCAGAGCAGTGGATTGGCTCTGATGAGTGTTGCATCGTGTTTATTTTCCTTGGCTCAAACCCTTTGCACATTTAGGTAGCTTAAAACACACTGAAACCAATGTGAGTTAAGCTGCAATCCTATATACTTACCTAATAGTAAAACCTTTTTAAAATAATGGGACTGCATTTTAAATAGACATGTATAGAGTGCAATACTAAACCATGTAACTTTGGAAGCTTGCAGCCCTTGGCATTAAAATATCTTTCTATTGTCATTGCTTCACATTTTAGCCCCACAAATTTCACCTCTATATATTTCACAATATTTTTGTGTGAGCAGAAATGATCTGCCAATGATAAATTTCCTTTACTAGGTCAAACCAAGAAGTCCATCAGCTGTTACTGAAATTGCAAGTTTATTAATTTTGCATGAATTGGAATGTTTGAAATATTAGGGGGTGGGGTTCTACATATGGAGTTATAAGATTATTAAATCAATACCTCTTATAATTCAGGTTTATGGATAATCTCCAAACTGAAGTTCTTGAAATAGAATTTCTTTCATACTCTAATGGGATGACTACCATCAGTGAGGAAGACTTTGCTCATATACTTTTAAGATATACAAATGTGGAAAATACATCAAGTTATCTGGAAAACGTACGCTGCAGCATGCCAGAAGAGCAAGTAAGCTTTCAGCAAAGACCCAAACATCTGCGCACGCACACGCACACACACAAAAATCATAGCCTGATTGAAAGCACAGTTACCTGAAAATGTCAATCACTTCCAGTTACATGTGCTGAAATGTGATACCTGCTGTTGAGCAGGTTGGATTTGTGGGAAGGAGGGGTGGGTTGGAATAGGCCAAATAGTTTTGGAGAACGAAAAATGAGAAATATGGGCAAGGTCCTGTTAACCACTTAGGTTTCATTCATTTTCAATGAGTTTTTGGACATGGACATTCTGGGTTCATTTTGCATCTGAATGGTGCCTGGGCACATAGGCGGGAAGGAGTAATACTTTACACAACACCTTTCACTGGTTTTTGATATTATCTCAGAATGGCTAATTATAACAAAATTCTTCTATATTCTATTTGTAGTCCAGTTCTTTGAGTGCCATTGCTCATGTAGACCATACATCAACAGCTACACACAAGAGGGAGTTATCAGCAGCCTTAGGGGAACCCTAAGGCGGAAACCCTTAAAACAGCCCAATGAGGATTAAGCATGCACAGTGCCCAGGGAATGCTGACAGACTGAGAGGGAAAGAAACTGAAAACCAGATGGGAAGGAGAATGGAAATGAGTAACTGAAAGATAAATACAAAGCATAATGCACAGAGATATAAAAATGGTAGGAAGACCCATTTCCTTGTCTGGACAGGTCATTTCCTGGTTCATATAGATACAGATCCTCCAACTGTCCCTGTTTCCCAGGGACAGTCCCAGATTTACAGAAGCTATCCTGGTTTCTAATTTGAACCCAGAATGTCCTATTTTTCCCTGGAACATTCCTATTTTCATTGGAGAGATGTTGGAGAGTATGCACTTATGCAACCCCCAAGTCAATAAGAAACTATACAACCTTGAGAAGACATCTGAAGGCAGCCCTGTATAGGGAAGTTTTTAATATTTAATGTTTTATTATTATATATAAAATGTTGGAAGCCATCCAGAATGACTGGGTCAACATCTCTATTTTCATTGGACTAATGTTTGAGGGTATGTAGATAAGTCCCCAAATGATGAAAGTTACAGCTTCTGATAGAATTCAGTGGAGAAATCAAAGATTTTAAAGTAGTTGGGACTGTAGACCACTGTGTCCCAATATGAGAAAAAAGCACACACACCCAATGAGAACTGATCATGGTAATAGGCACAGAATGCTGACTGTCTGGGACAGAAAACCAGGGGGAATGGGATGGAGTGGCTGAACCATGAAAAGAAAAACAACATTTTTTGAAGTGCCCCACTCGTTTCTACCAATAGTAAACTATTGAGTGTGAGTCTTTATGTAGCCAGAACAGCCCCATCTACAAAGTACAATGGGGTGGTTGAAGCGGGTTACAGATGTGCTAGGTTAGATTGCGGCAATGCAGTATGCATTGTGTTACCTTTGCTAGTACAAAATTCAGTAGCCAGATAGCTGTTTCTGGTAAAACAGTTTTAGCATGGGGCTTCTCAGTAGTGACTCCCCATTTCTGGAATGCTCTCCCTAGGATATACACCTGGGGACATCATTGTTTGCTTTTAGGTACCAAACTAAAACATTTCTGTTTAACCAGGACTTTGACTGTTACTTGGAAGGATCACGAGTTAGGGCTTTGGCATTTGTAGTGCTCACCTTTCAGTGGGATGGGTAGAATTTGTCATAAATATTATTGAATAAGTGTGTTTAGGTTGTTGGTTTTTTTAATTTGCAAAAGATGATGTTCAACATAATCTATCCTAAATGACATATTATTTAGTTGTGATAGAATGCCACAAAGTCCCATGTGCAGTTTTGCCATCTTTAGGGTATACGCTCTTTTAGCATGTTTAATCTAGTTCTTCAGTCTCCTTAACACAAGATCATTTATAGAAGGCCAGTGTGGAGTGAGTGGTTCTTAGAAGTGACTAAACAGAGGATTTCAAAAACTTGGGCAGTTGCAAAAGCAAATAACCTTGCTAGCTAAACTGTTTGTTGGGAAACAAAGGTGTTGTCTGGAGTAAATTTAAGCAACAAAGAGACATAGTGGCAGCTAAATGCATCAGTGCAAACCAATAGGGTTGATGTTGTTGCAGGGACTCTTTCAAGCATGGAGTGCTTTGGATATCATTCACTTTTATTTGTTTACAGAAAGATCAGGTTTAACTGTTTTAGAACTATTTGTAAACAGTTCAGCTTATTTTCAAATGATCACACTTTTCAACTCTTGACATTTTAGTTTGAGGAGCTTAAAAAAGAGCAAGTAAGCATCATTTAGCAGTTAGTGGTAGTTAAAAGGAGGGAAAAAACACCCAAAGTGCTTTGGTATCATGACACAGATAAGGCACTCAACAAATATACTTAAAGCACAGTACTAAAAAGAAACAATGAATGTGCTACAATAATAGTGGTATAAGCAAGCATTAAAAATATAAATACTTGTTAAAGAATAAAATGGGTCGTGTACCCCCACCCCCACCTAAAAAAAAGACCAAATATTCAGTGTTAGGAAAATGGGAGAAAGAATTAGAGAGCAAAGAAACCTAACTGCATGTTTTGAATTCTGGACATATCTGTATCATATGCACATAAATCAAAGTCATGGATTGCTTATCAAACTAAAATTTATCCATCAGTTGTCTACAGATCAAACAAACTATGACTTGTTTCTCCAAAATTTGATTTAGTTTCCAGCTGCTCTTACCGTGTCCCTTTGTAGCTTAGTGAGTTTCCAGGATGGAGTGGGCAAACAAACCATGGTTTTTATTTTATTTATTTCCATACAAACAAATTGTGTATACCACATGATAGTAACAAAACTTCTAAGTAGTTTGGTTAAGGAAGGATACTAGGTTCATACATAATGCCAAGCCATAGGCAAAATAAACCAGAGTGAGTAAGCCAACAATAAGAGATGGCTTCAGATCATGGCTTGTTGACAGTAAAACAACACTCAACTCCCAACTTCCCACTTGACTAGAAAGCACACAAAGCACTTCCCAGCTGTGCAGGAAGCTCCCACAGCCAATTGCTCCCTCCTCCCATCACCACACCATGCCACAAGTGGTGCTCCCCAGTAAGTGGGGAACAGGTATTACCAATAAAGCTTCTGTCCATTTGGCCACATGGGAGAGGCCTGACTCCTCCTGAGTGAGGCATTCTTTCTCTGCTAGTACAATTTGGCTTGTGGCAGCAGGATTGCAACTTTGTGAGGGAAGGGGGCTATGAGAGGTATAGAACTGTCTCCATTGTATGCTGACTCCATTATCAGCTGCAAAACTGCTGCCAAACAATTAAAGAATGATGCTGATGCTGCTGGTGCTTCTATAGTACTAATATCAGTATTCCCTTATTCATAGGGCATTACATTTGATGAATTCAGATCATTTTTCCAGTTTTTGAATAATCTAGAAGACTTCGCAATTGCAATGCAAATGTATAATTTTGCAAACCGTTCCATAGGAAAAGGTAAAAATATTTAATGTCAATAGTTAATACTTTTTTAATATTAAAAGAAAAGAAATCTGTTTTGTTTAATATTTGGGTGAGCATCAAGTGTTGTGCTTTTTCTGCCTGTTCGACCTCTCCAAAATCCTTTAAATATGTATGTATGTACTGCATGGCAGTTATCCATGTTTGAATCCTATGAGACATAAAATGCCTCTGTGTATCTAAGAGTTTTCTTGTCATTTAATAAATATATGGAAGGTAGGGAAGACTCATCTATGAACCATTTATATACTTTTTTTTATAGGTATATGCTTGTAAAGCCACAGTAGCAGTAAAGCAGCAGCTCCACAGGAGTTAAGCTGCATGCTTCCACCTATGGTCAAACTGTATATTTGTGAATAAATTCAAATAATACAAGACACTATAAGCCTCCAGCAAACCACCTCAAATCACACAAATGAAAATATACATGTATATTAGATGTTTTCTGTACTCCACAGTTATCATTTCATTAGCAATTGCTTTTTTCCAAGAGATCAGCTGTGCAACTAAGCTATAATAAAGGGCCACTTAGAACACAGTACTCTTGACAAATATATATATGTGATGGAGAATGAGTTTTTTTCAATAATAAGTAATGGTAATCACTGTGTTGCATGATGATTTTGGCTGGCTGCTAAATTTCCTTGTTTCCGTAGATGAATTCAAGCGTGCAGTATATGTAGCTACAGGTTTGAAGCTTTCAATGCATTTAGTGAGCACTGTCTTCAAGATCTTTGATGTAGACAAAGATGATCAGCTGAGCTACAAAGAATTTATTGGTATTATGAAAGACCGATTGCAACGAGGGTTCAAGGTAAGAACATGGATTATCTCTTAATCACGAAAACTTATGAATGAGATATAAGCAGTCCATAAACTATAAATTTTTTGCTGTTTCCAAAACTATTTGAAATATAGCCATTTTTTTCATAGATATCTGTTCTACTCTTCAACTTGAAAGGGTTTCAAGAAATTCATCACATAGATGTGTATTTTATTATTATTTAAGGATGTGCCAAAATTCATAGTGTATGTTGCGATAAACAGTAACATTAGTCTGACTTTGAAATGAAACTCATGATTAATCTATGGTTATTATTGAAGTTAAAACTACCTCCATATATGTTTAGTTTACTAACCCTTAATTTACAGAACTGGGATTTGTTTGTTTTTTCTATAGCCAAGTCTACAGACACATTCTGATCCAGCTTGCTGTTGATCAAGTAGGTCCCCAGTTAATCATCTAGAAAGTTCAGTCTCGTCATTGCAATTTATAGACTGGGAAATAGATGTCTAAAAGCTTTTGATAGCCTGTAGTTTTAGAAGTTTAGAAGTTTAATCTGTACTCCTGACTGCCCCCTAGAGACAATAAATTAACTAAATAGTAATCAGCAGAAATGAATTTTGTCACAAAGTATTTTTAAGTAATTATGTAAATACTGTTGTGTAATTATGCATTTAATTTCACATTTTAAATTAGGCTTAGTCTTCTATCAAAAATGCAGTAATCAGATTGCATTTATTTATAAGCCTGAAATACATGTACAATATAAATATTTTAGGTTAATGATTATAAATAGGAATGAGCCGCTACCTACTTGCTCAGCCCATAAACGATTGGGCTGGACTATTCAAACAGTTGAAAAGCTCCCTTCTCTAGCAAAAAAAATGTCTTGAAGAGGGAATACCAGGTGGCAGAGGGCATGGAACAGCAGCGCTTCGCCTCAGTGGCAAATATTATGATCCTCAGACAAATGGACATGGGAACTGCCAGGGAAGCGTGGGGAACATATGAGGTGGGGTGCTAGCTATTTTGTGCTCTGCCAAGCTCAAAGGGCGACTCAAAATCAGGATTAAAGCAGGTGGGCTGAAATACTCATACAACCCCAGTTTTGATTTCTTACATCATATATGGTTAATGAGGCCTTTAAAGAAGGAAGAATGAATCTATACACCTTCTCTAGTAATTTGAATTGGCAAGCCAACTATTTAATACCTTGCCTTCAAAATGTGGTGACAAAATTTATTTCAATGCTTGTGCTCTGAATGTTGTTTTTTAAAAGTGCCACGGTTGTGTGGAGTTGCTGATTGTCCTTATTAGTGTTGGGTTTAAATATGTTGTTAGCCAATCTTCTTTTAGCATTCCCTATATACACTGTTCATAATTCTGAATATTATGTCTCCTTTGCAAATGTATTAAGGGATTTTATAATTGTTTTCTAACCTGAACTTTACAAATTTCTGCTCTGAGATCTGGTATGTTTAACTGCCACCTTGTGGGCAGTGACTGTATTGCCAAAATTTGTAGTGATGTTTGTACAGTAATTTCACACAAGCTATATGAAAGTAGAGTATGGGGGCCGTTTACATAATACCTTATTTAAGATGTAGATTCAAGATCTCTGCTTAAAACATGTATTTTACCAAGAACTTTAAGAAACAACACTCTCTATTTTAGCATCTTTGAAATCAATAGTTATTCCTATATTGCGGTATCATACATAATTGTATCACAGTTGCATGAATATTTTAGCCTAAAATTATTTTTGCTGAGTTTTCTACACTATGACTAACAAGTACAATTCCTTTATTATTTTCATGCCATCTTCTCCTAACGCTCACCTTTGGCTGCCTTCACATGATGCTTGCACATGCACACTTCTTTGTCTTCTTCTCAGGGCTACAAAACCCTGCAAAAATACACCACTTTCAAATCCTGTGTGAAGAAGGAACTCAATAGCAGATAAACTATGGTATGTCTATGATGCACTGTGTTTCTAAAACCGTTGGTTAAAGATTTATCACTGTACTTAGCTGAGCTTTCATTTGACAACTGAGAATCAAAATAACTGATCAGAAAGTGAACTCTGTATAATTTTGTTCAGTTCATTCAGAATCAAAATTTCAGTTTCTTCTCCATTTTCCTCGGGGAACTTGTGCATAAACTTGTTTGTTCTAGGAAAATCTATGTCCAAGTCTTTTGGCTTGAGTCTGGAGCCTTGTGACCCAGGACTCCTGTATTACCTATTTTTGTTAGCATATATCAGGAGTTGCCAACCTTTCTAGGTCCATGGGCACATTTGAAAATTGGAGAAATTGTTGTGGGCACCATACCAAACAGGCACTGCAACCTATGCTGTTGGCTACCACAAACTCCTTCTTTCAGCATGCAGAGTGGGGGGTGCCAGGGAAGGCCTCTATGGGAGTATGTGTGCCCATGGGCACCACATTGGTGATCTCTGGCATATATGGAGCTGTGTTAAGCTCCAAGACAGTGTTTCCCACAACAGCACAGTGAGACCTATACCTCATATAAACACATGTCATACATTTGATAGTAAAAAATGTATAAGCAACCGTTAGATATTTCAGGATCATTCTGCCCTGTTCCCCCATTTAGAAAACATTTTGTTTTTCTATAAAGGGAGTTGCTCCAGCTCCTTGATCATTTTCCAGGAAAGAGCAACTAAAATGATTAGAGGCCTGGAGCATCTGCCCTGTGCAGAACCAGGGACGTATGGTATGGAGAAAATCAATAGAATTTTTTCTCCTTCTCCCATAATACAAGAACACTGGCTCATCCAATTATGCTGAATGGTTGGAGGTATCAGGCAGACCAAAAAGAAGTACTTCTGCACATACTACATAGTTAAAGTATGCCATTCACTGCCACCAAATTGGACAGCTTTAAAAGGTGATCAACTCATTCATGGAGAATGCCAGTGGCTTCATGATATCCATATATTCTAGTGACAGTATGCCTCTAAATACCAGTTGCTGAGGAGCACAAAGGAGAGAGCTTTTGTTCTCATGTCTTGCTTATGAGCTTCCTGTGGACTTCCTCTAGTTGTCCAGTGTGTCTGGAATGCTAGAAAAGATAGAGGTTAGTCTGAACCGGCAGGAATCTTATGTTCTGTTGTTGCTACTTATGCACAAAAGAGATGTGATGTTTTATTCTGGATATATTTATGTGTTCATCATACACTTCAAATTAGATGGAAATTTTAGTATTTTGATTTTCCCACAAGAATATGTATGTTGTTAATTAATATAACCTTCATGTCCAGTATGTAAGGGGATTTAATGGGTTGCTGTCCTGAACACCATAATGCTTCTGAAATTGCCCTTCATTTTATTTATAGGACATGCATAATTGTTGTGCAGGGTCACAGATTGCTGTATTCATGCTTGTCCGCAAATTCTGTAAAATAGAATTCACACAAGAAGTATAGTTTTCTTTGCCTTGGCTAAGTGTAATGGAACCAGGAAATGGAGGATATGTGTAATTAAAATGCTGCCTGCTCACAAGTCACACAGCAGATTCAGCACTCTTCTCTTGCAAGCTATTTGCTTATGAATGATTTTTATTTCCCATGGTCAAGTGGCTAGCTTCAAGCCTGCATTTTTCAATGGTTAGAGATTTAGAGTTTTTGCTCAAGAATCTACACTTTATCTGGCTCAAACCTACATTAATTCTACAAGAGTTAAGAATTTTATTTTCTGCTTTGTGTGTTAATATTTAAACATTTATTTTTTTAAAAAAATTAAGGTATCGGGACGTTTTAAAAAATCCTATTTTTATAAAACAGATTAAATTTAGAATAGGGTTAAACAAATATATTGTCCTTTACCTTAGCTGTTAACAGAGGCACTGCCAGGTTTTCTTAGTTTTGTTTTAATGTTGCATGGTAAGGGACATAGCCAAAACACCTAGCTTCTTGTAAGCTATTTAGAGTTTATTGTTTTGTTTTGTATTTTATATACAGACCTCCTTTAATGTAGCTGTAATTATGTTTGTTTTCATTAACAGAAAAAACCGAAATATGGGTTGAAGAACTACTATGTTTGTGTGATGACTGTAACAAGCAAACACATTAGGCAGCGTTGGAAGCAATTTCGGAATAGAGATATGCTGTGATGGATGACAAGACACTTCCAGTTTTGTTCACCGCTGATGGTTTTTCTTTTTCTTTTTGGGCATGCCTTGCAAACTGAATGCAGAAATCATGAAGTTGGTATTTAAGCCAAACATCTTCCAGCTGTAGCTATATCTTATCATCTTGGACTGCGATCCCTAAAGTGCCCTGCTGTATAATTTTCATTCACTTCATTAGGTGTGAGTGTCTGTGGAGTGAGAGTCATCCTCTGAATATTTCTTCTTACAGGGATTCAAGTGAATATTCGTAAGGATTTTATTTAACTGTTAGATTTTATTTTCTAATTAGTCATCTGCAGAGAAGACTTAAACATGTGCTGAGAAATAAGTCAGTAGGACTTACTCCCAGGTAAGTGTGCACAGGATTGCAGTCTTGAAATGGGTTATATTTACAGAACACTTACAACCAAACCCAATACAACAATATTATGATTTAGCATTATCTGTTTTTATCTTTGTGAGTTGCTTTGGATCCATCCTAATGGGGGGAAAGTGTAAATCATTTCTTTTAAAAAAGTATGCATGGGGCAACCATTCCTGATCTTGTGGAGCCCTTTCAAAGAAATTAAAATCCTGCTGATCAGCTGTTTAGCATGAAAGGACACGATCTAGTCCTAAAAACAGCTGAGTTATTTCTGCAGCAGCTCCAGATGCAGAGCCCCAAGTGTTGGATCAGTAATAGAAACTGCACGTATAGCACCCTTCTCCTTCTCCAGGTGGGACAAATACATCTAGTGCCCTGAGTTGGAGGGGATTGTTCCACTTTAAATATAATTTAAAAATGTGAATTGTTTTAGGAATGTATTTTTAAAAAATATCTGTTGTATTTATTTTGTTTTCATATGCCATTCCATTTTCTTAATATGTTTGTTAGGCTGTTAAATGTGCCTATAATTACGGCTATGGAGGAAAAAATGTTTTCATATGATTTTATAATAGGAACATGTGGAAAGCAAATAGGAAATGTAAAATGAGATTTATTCCGAAGCAGAAGAAAATTTTGTAGCTCAAAGCTATAAAGCTGCATTTAGACCACTCTCTCTGAAACATTATGCTAAACAAGCTCTTATAGTATAGATTAATGTGAAAGTTGAAATAGTTTAAACATGGAAACATTATGGCACAGTGGTACACAAGCCACTTAAATTGGAGTATTTCAGTTTTAATCCTGGTGTTTCTCATTACATTCTGTTGGACTAAATCAAATTTCAACTAGTTCAAGGATAGTAGTTTTATTGTTTTATGCTTTACTCAATAGGTTAATCAGAATGTGCTGACTTCAGATTATATAATTATGGATAGCACTGCAAAAGGAAATGTGTTTCCTAGCCTACTTATTCTGTGCTATCTTAATACACAATCCTTGGATCCTGACAACAGAACATAATTCCACTTGCAAAATGGGGGTTCCTTGGCTCTTCCTCATTGTAGACCCATTTCCCTACAGAAGCAGCTCCTGATAGTCAGAGACCCTCTGGAACTTCAGGGGGCTGCTACTGGAAAGAGGAATCCTTGGAAATCAGGAACATCTCCTTGCATGAGCAAAAGCAACTTCTGCTTGCACTTGGGCACCCTTGGTTCCAAGCCCAAGTGTTTTCTTTGCACTTTCTTTAGTTAGCTGAAAATACTTTAGTCATGTAGTGCATGACTTAGTAGACAGATGCATTGTCTTCTGGAGTTAACTAGCATGCAACACTAAAACGGACCTTAAATTTTGTGCTAGTTTGCTTCCAGTTTTGGTAGTTGCAAAATAAATGGAATGCCTGCATTAATGTTTAGTCATAGCCTGTCACAGAATCTTATAATGATAAAGTGCCATGATTTTATATTTATATGTCAATTAAAAGGTCACTAAGTAAGAAATCATGTGAAAACTGCAAGCAGTAAGCTGCAGCTTTCAAGACTGCTTTTTAAAATAAATGTTCTATAGTAGTAGGGTTTTTTTTAGAAGATAATGAATGGATACAGTGCAATTTTCTTATCATATGTGCTCTGCTGACTAGTTCAGACTCACTTGGCAGAACCTCTACACATGATAGAAGACTAGGCGTCATTTCTTCACTTATGTGATGTTAGGTGCAGATACACAGTTCAGAGGCTTGTGCACAATAATCATACAGCCTGCTGCCCGGTTTTGAGGGATTGCTGGATCACAAATGATTTTATATACCTAGTAAGGTGGGGCAAAAGGAGAGGTGTATTTACACCATTGTGCATAGAGAATCCTGGGAAAGATAAATGTAGGACCCAGCCCTAATTTTCTAACATTACATGGTGGTACTTTGGCTTCATTAAGGTCAATGGGAGTAAGTTAAGAATTTCAGTAAAATAGATATTTCACTCATGAACTTTGTATCCAGTTAATTAAAATCAATGGGAATATAGAATACATAAATGTGTGCTGGATCACACCCATAATTTGAAACAGTTTAGTGCTGCATTTACAAAAAGTATGAATTAAACAGAAGACAGAAAAACAGAGTCAACACAGACAGATTTAAGGAGCAATTTGCAGAAAGAACATGGAAAAAGAATATTTAATGAAGTTTGGAAACTAAACAAATGTATCCTTTCCACATCCAAGGCCATAGTATAGAAATTCTGGCTTTTCTCTTTCCAAAATGTATAATTTTACATCACTGTTACAGGGATTAAACTACATGCAAGATTAATGCATTAAATGCTTCTACTAGAATCCTTCCTTTCTTTGTCTCTCCCTTTAAAATGTGTACAAGCCAGACTACTGTGGAGTTTTTTCCATTACAGCCTAACCTCAATAAATATTCTAAACAAGTGCACAAATTTTGTAGTTCCAGCAGAGTTACTTATTTTGTTCTGTTTCCTTGTATCAGTCCTGCCAAAGTTACATGTCTCCTAAGATGCTGTTTTCACCAGTCCCCCTCCTGTGGGCTTGAATGCATCGGTGGGATTGGGTAAAGATGCCTTTGGACATTGCTTTTTCCATGGTTGAAATAGGTGTGCCAGGCCAAATTTTTGTGTTTGCCTTCTGAAACTAGTCCCAAAATCTCTCTGGTTGCATAAAATGCATTGTGATCCTAATGTGATAGTCATCCCCCTGAAGCTGCTCTAGCTTACCTTTGAACAAGATGCATCTTCTGTGTCCCCATCTTTACCAGCACAGTATATTGTACAAGAATCCTGGTCTTACTACATTCCTTAAAAAGCTTACCAAATTCTAGTAATAAAGTAGTTCCTGTATATATTTTTTATTAATGGTGACTCATCACTTATTGAACTGTGTATTAGAGTCAGTATGAGTTAGAAATAATTTTACTGGGTAATAAAAAATAGGCAGGGAACTATATACACATATCCCGTAAAAGAGGCAAGTAAATACCAGTTTCCTATTTTTCAACATTCTGTTGACATTAATCCCCTCATTTGATTTGGCTATTCTTTAACATATAAGGCACTTATCTGCCACCACTCAACATTCAAAACTCACATACTTCAGATTCCATTGGCAGATAAAATAACCCATTCAAATATAATTTGCAGCAGTAACACAAGGAAAAAATGATAGATCATTATTTTTTTTAAAAAAAAAATCAAGTCTATTTCCTATGTTTCCCTTTTATGGTAGGCAACTACAATATCAATGTATATACAGTATAGAGCTGTATTTAAATTTAACACAGACCCATATCCATTTATATGGTAGTAAACTGCTGCAGCAGAGAAGGATGAACGTCTGTAATACTATGCAACCACAGCATAGAACTGTCATTTCCATATATGAATTATATATCTTGATTTGGACCTCAGCTGTCACGAATGCAAAGCCAGAGTAAATGCCAGGGTGAAAGGTCCCTCCTGGGAGTGACCCAAACGCTCACCTTTCCCAGGTGGCCTCAAGGCCACAGCAGAAGGGGCCACAGCTGTGGCAGGAGAGATGGTAGCCCCCATCTGACTGAGCTGAGCAGCGCTTCCCCAGATCCAGGGGCCACAATCCAGACACCAGGCTCCTGCCCTTCCCCACCATGAGATTCCTGGACACTGAGGAATGAGATGTCGGGCACTGAGGAACCAGGATCAGCTGCAACCTCACTGGCAAGCAGCTGGGTCTCTCCATGGAGGATGATCTCAGACTCATGGAGCTGCAGGAACTGCAGCATAGGCAGTAGTGTCTGCCAGTCAGTGGGCAGCTGGGAAGTGGTCGATACAAGGCTGGGCGTGGTTGGGCATCATGTATTTGGATGTCCCCAAAAAAGGGATGTCCTGGACAGTTGATGGATATGTGCCATGGACCCGCTAGAGCACCGATTGGGAACCACTAGTATAGACTATGGTTTGCTTTTGATTCTCATTGGATGGATGGCTCATTTGAGTCAGTGTTGCACTGCCTGCTTACTCGGCTATGCTTTGCTTGCTTGCTTGCTTGCTCTTCTCCAGGAAGAAATAGCAATGAGGTGCACTGCTAGGGAGTTCTGCATTTAAAGGAGACAGAGCTGGGCAGCTGCACTAGTAAGTAAACATTTGGCATATACACTCATCCGCAAGATTCTGCCAAGGAACTGACCATTAGGCAGAGAAATTGCTTGGCATGAAGAACTGACAGATTATGAGCCCATTCCTGCTCTGCTAAAACACCGTGACGCCAAAAAACACATTAGGAAATCACGTGATACAGTCTTCCCTGGACTATACAACTTCAGAATACGGGGGGAGGGGGCAGCATGCACATGAAAGTGAGCACTCATCAGGCAGAAGGGTTCCTGCTTTTCCTTCTCCTTCCTAGTGCACTATTGTTCTACACACAGGACATTATTTACATTGGGGAGATGGATATATGTGGGGTTGCTCTTAGCTGAAATAGTTTAGACCCAGTCCATTTATTTTCACAATAATTATTTGAATCACTTTTCTAAAATCAGGAGCCAAATGCTAGGAAAGCAGTGTGCCTCTATGAATCATGACTTATGACAAATGATTAAATCATAAATGTTTTAGGGCCAACAAAAATAATCCTGCAGGGTAATAAAAGCTGGGTAGCACAAACACACCCACAACAACTATTATCTTCTTTTAAAACAGTAATTCGTATGAACAGTAATGAGAAGCATTTTTGTTTTTTCTCATTGTTTTAAGCATAAAACACAAGGCTGTATTACTTAGAATGGTGCCCCTTCTTTGTACAGATTTAGTGCATAGATTGGAGTGTCAAGAGGGCATCTTTGAATGCATTATTACAGGCAACACTGGTACAATGGAGCAGCACATCTGGCTGTTAACCAGAGAGTTGGTGGTTTGAGCCCACCCAAGGATGGCTGTGAGCAGGATTCCTGCATTGCAGTTGGTTCGACTAGATGACTCTCAGGACTCCTTCCAACTCTATGATTCTATGGCTTAAGCAAAACATAGGAGGGTAGATGGACTTTGGGGTATGTGTATCATTTTCATGGTTAATAGGCCAAAGAACAGCACTCTGACCTGTCTGAGAGGTTGACAGGAAATCTATTATCACATATTTTTATGTATTTTGTTCCAATATATGTAATCCCAAAAATTTACACTGCAGCCATGGTGACCCATACAATGGCTTTATGTATATAATAAATTTATCTGTGAAAGAGACTGAAGAAATAACTATTTTTAAATACTTGAAAGCACTGCACTTTATTACCTTAATATTGTTGTCATGTCTGTGAGGATGACAGCTCTTTTGCTGCCATCTTAACAGAAATGCCAGTTTCCATCCGGTATGGCCCATTAAACATGGATGGAGAACCAGTGGCCCTCCAAATGTTGCTGAACAACAATTCCCATCATCCCTGACCAATGACTATCCTGGCTGGGGCTGATGGGAATTGGAGTCCTAATATCTGGAGGGCCATAGAGTTCCGCACAGGTGAGACCAGGGTGCCAACTTGAATAAAATATGGGGGGGGGGCAAGTAAGATCTGCCCTGCATAATCAATCACATGACACGGTGCACTGACACCATTTGAGTGGCAATGCCCAACAACTTGGGGGGGGGAGACCCCTCAAATATTTTATTGGGGGGCAAAGTTGGCTCCTGTGAATGAGACTGTATTTGAACATAACATCTCCATAACTGGATGAAACTTTACTACCAGTTTCAAGCAGGAGAAATACCAATAAAAAGCTAGTGGATATTACCATAATAATTTGCTGCTATTTAAGTTTTGTTGTTGTTTAGTCGTTTAGTCGTGTCCGACTCTTTGTGACCCCATGGACCAGAGCACGCCAGGCACTCCTGTCTTCCACTGCCTCCCGCAGTTTGGTCAGGCTCATGTTTGTAGCTTCGAGAACACTGTCCAACCATCTCATCCTCTGTCATCCCCTTCTCCTTGTGCCCTCCATCTTTCCCAACATCAGGGTCTTTTCCAGGGAGTCTTCTCTTCTCATGAGTTGGCCAAAGTATTGGAGCCTCAACTTCACGATCTGTCCTTCCAGTGAGCACTCAGGGCTGATTTCCTTAAGAATGGATACGTTTGATCTTCTTGCAGTCCATGGGACTCTCAAGAGTCTCTTCCAGACCATAATTCAAAAGCATCAATTCTTTGGCGATCAGCCTTATTGATGGTCCAGCTCTCACTTCCATACATCACTACTGGGAAAACCATGGCTTTAACTATACAGACCTTTGTTGGCAAGGTGATGTCTCTGCTTTTTAAGATGCTGTCTAGGTTTGCCATCGCCTTTCTCCCAAGGAGCAGGCATCTTTTAATTTCGTGACTGCTGTCACCATCTGCAGTGATCATGGAGCCCAAGAAAGTAAAATCTCTCACTGCCTCCATTTCTTCCCCTTCTATTTGCCAGGAGGTGATGGGACCAGTGGCCATGATCTTCGTTTTTTTGATGTTGAGCTTCAGACCATATTTTGCGCTCTCCTCTTTCACCCTCAATAAAAGCTTCTTTAATTCCTCCTCACTTTCTGCCATCAAGGTTGTGTCATCTGCATATCTGAGGTTGTTGATATTTCTTCCGGCGATCTTAATTCCGGCTTGGGATTCATCCAGTCCAGCCTTTCGCATGATGAATTCTGCATTCATTTAAGTTTAAACCCTTTCTATTACTTTCTATTACTGACTATATTTGCAAATCACCTTGCCACTAAGAGAGGGACAGAAATGATGTCCAATAAGAATACTGAGAACACAAATCCCACAGGACTTCAAAAGCTAAGGCTCTAGGCTTGGATGGGCTAAAGAGGCACATGGTACCTAACAATTCTGACAAAGCAGTGCAGATCTACCACATCCCATGTTTACAGACCTCTGAGACTGACCATCACATCCACTTATTTACCAGCTAGAAGAGACTCATTTAGCCAGTATTCACTAGTGGGTTGGTGAGTTAACATTAAAGTTAAGCTTTTCCATTGTGGTTGGCTAGGACTAGCAAATCCTTAGCCTTAAAAGGCATTCCGAGGCACTTTCGCTTTTCATCCTGTCTTTCGCACGTTGCTCAGATTGGGGCATCTTGAGGTTCTAGTAAAAAAACAAAATAGACCCAACAAGCCTGGAGTCTCCCTGATGTACATAACACAACTGTGGCCTCAAGGAAGATCAGAGGCTATGGTGGTAACACAGCCTTCATCTGGGCACACAAGGGCATGCGATTTTCTTACAAATCAAAAATAGAATAGCTGCCTTTCTTGCTTCCTGCTTCCCCCACTTCCCTTTTTCAGGGAAATCATAATTAGACAGCGCTTCTCTGCTGGTACTTGTTCCTGACCAGGGGTGCCTACTTGAATAAAATACATTGGGGGGGGCAGGTAAACCCCAGCCCACATAATCAATCTTGGATTTATTTTACGGGTGCAGGTTTTATGTTGGTGGGGAGGCAGAACCGAGTTATCTGTGATGCAGTTGGTTAAGTATTTTTATTTATTTACTTGATGGGGGCGGTGCAGCTACGCCCATGTAATCAATCAACTTAGGGGTGGGTGGGGCTGGCTCTCTGCAATATTTTATAGGGCGAAGGGACCTCAGCCCCTAAATGTTGGTGCCTGTGTTTCTGAGGGAATTTCTTGCACCGGAATCAATTATATATGTGTGTGTGCCTATACAGAGTACTGGTTTTCTGTTTGGTTTTTTTTGCGTGTGCGTCTGTTTGAGAAGAGAAAGAACTGGCTGAGGCGGCTTCCTAGGTAGCCTGTGACTGGCGGGAAGGAAGGACGACGCTCGCGGGGCGGGGGGAGGCGGCTGAGGGGAGGAGCGGCCGCCGCCGCCGCCGCCTCACGCCGCTCCGCCCGGAGAGGGCGGCACAACGGGCGGCCGGGCGGCCAGGCGGGAACAGGGGGGAAGAAAGCCCTGGGACCGCGCAGGCGCCGCCTCCGTCGCCGCCTCCGCCGGCGGGGATGTGCGTCGAGGGCCCCGGGCTCCCCCGACGGACCACCGAGCAGCTGAAGAGGCCGAGCGCTGAGCGGGCGGGAGAATGGGGCGCGGGAAGATGGCGGCGCCGGCAGGGCCGGCGGCTTCGTCGAGCGTCTCGCTGTCCCGCAGCAGCAGCAGCAGCCGCTCTCGAGCGGGAGGCGTGAGGAGAAGCTGCCAGTGGCTCATTTACTGGGTGCCGGTTCTCTTCATCGGGAGCATCGTCGCCTGGTCCTACTACGCGTACGTCGGCCAGCTCTGCTTGAGTGAGTCCCTGGAGGCGTGGGGGAGAGAGGAATGGACGGAGATAATATATTTATTCTATATATATGGCGGGGCGCGGGGGAGAAGAGTTTCTCCAGAGGCACCTCTGGCCAAAGCTCGCCTAACAAATGGGGCGCGGTCGCGGTTCGGATATTGGCCCCGACTCCTCTCCCGGCGAGCCTTTTACCCTCGTCTTCTTCTTCGGCCTCAAGCCTTAAACTGCGTCGGGGGCAGCATGAGGGGGGACCTTTTTATTTTATCCCTCCTGCTTGCCTTACGCCCTCCTCCGTCCCTCGATAATAACGCGCGTGTCAGAATTTGAACTTGACTCCTTAGGGGCGTGCTGGAGTTTTTGTGTATGTGTGTTTTTAAACTGTTGTTTGTTGAGGTAAAACACTATTAACACGGGTTGCGCTTTCAATAGACCCGCATGTGCGTGTGTATGTGTGTGTGTGTAAACACGCGTGCACACGCGCACACGTTCACTCAGAGAGAGAGAGAGAGAGAGAGAGAGACTGTGTCGCGCGCACGCTCAGCATAAACAATCGATTGCCCCAGAGCAGACTCTCCTAAGGCAAACCGGCCGCTGACACTCAGCTGATACCTTCCACAAGAGGAGGAAGTGGGCACTGAGGGTTGGAAAACATCCTCGTTTGTAGCTGACAGGGAGTTGGGCTTTTATTTTCACCCAAAAAAACTTTTCCCCCCTTATATTTTTCTTTCTTTCTTTTTGAACACTTAAAATCAAGAATAGTGATTTGGTGCTGCTCTTAATCATGATAGAAAGGGGAGCTTCCTGATTGGGCTTTTTCCTGTATGGTGTGTCTAATCTTTGTACATGATTGCAGTTCCAGGACTGATTTATGTGGTGCTCTGGATTATGTAATGCAGAGTAACACCACTGTGATCTTGGATATGTAGGTCTGGAATGTTTTCATGGTGAACAAAACATCCTGCTTTTTGCCCTGCCTTGGGAGTGGTGATAGCAGCATCTAATCTGCTGCTGCTCCTACCGCAGGTTGTTGTTTACATGCTTAGCATTGCCTGGGCTGAGCCAAGTAGGATCTTTCTCTTCACAATCCCATGTGTTAAGGAGGATAGACTTGGGTAGAAAACACATGTACACACACTCACACTCAGAGTGCCTTGGGTTCTCTAAGGATAGGCATACAGTTAACTTGTGACGTTTAGCAGGTGCTCATTGTCTCAGGGCCAAATGGTTGGGACCCGTCTGTGTCTGATTTTATAATTGTGGCTATTTCTGTTTAATGTGTATTAGCCCAGCACACATTGCTTATTAGAAATGAGCAGATACAAAATATAACCTACTTGGCAGGCACTGTATAGAGAATAGTAAATTTTCCTTCATCTCCTACCCCAACATTATTTTTGTATGGTTCTTGTGTTAAAAAGAGATCTAGGGATTAATTGGAGTGTGATTTTTAGTAGTCTTGGCCTTTTCCTTAATCTGCTAAGAATAAAAAGGCAGGTCTCTTGAGAGATACTCTGCCTTTTGTAAATGGTGCCTCCTGGGTTAATTAAATGCTAGCATGTGCTAAGCTAGGTCCCAGTCATGCACTAAAAAAATCTTGTGCATGCTGGTTTACTATTGTGGTGGTGATGCATATCTGCAAGATAGTAAACAACTAACAGCAGTGTACCTCCCACACAGAGTACAACTACATTATGAATTTCTGGGAATTAAAACTGTACACCATTGCCATCTTTTCTATATGCTTTACTTTCTCGAGACACACACACACAAATGTGCTTTGAGGATTTGGATCAAAATATGACGGTTTAATTCTGTTTTCTGCTATTGTGAATAAATTTGTGCTAGAGATAAAAATGCACTTTATACTTTATTGTGGACAAGGTTATAATTGTACATCTATAACATGAAATAAAATGTCTTCCATGTTTCAGTTTCAGAACTGTAAAATAATGTTAAGTGTGCTAAAAGCTAGCTGCTGTTATTTAGTAGATTTTTTTGTTGATCTTCGGTGGTTGTAGTAACTTTCTTTCTTAAACATACAGCAAATGCTTTAAAAGCTGACATCCCATGTTTAAGACTGCCTACATAGGTAGTGACCAACTTTTAAAAGAAGTGTTTTACATAAAGTCTAAGGTAGATAGCATCACTGTTTTAGTGTATATCATACTAGTAGTCTTCAGCTACTCAAACCTGGGGCCAATGCAGGATGCAGTTATCAGTTTTAGAATCATAGAATCATAGAATAGAATCATAGAATCATAGAGTTGGAAGAGACCACAAGGGCCATCGAGTCCAACCCCCTGCCAAGCAGGAAACACCATCAGAGCACTCCTGACATGTGGTTGTCAAGCCTCTGCTTAAAGACCTCCAAAGAAGGAGACTCCACCACACTCCTTGGCAGCAAATTCCACTGTCGAACAACTCTTACTGTCAGGAAGTTCTTCCTAATGTTTAGGTGGAATCTTCTTTCTTGTAGTTTGGAACCATTGCTCCGTGTCCGCTTCTCTGGAGCAGCAGTTTTAGGACATATGCCAATTTTTCCTTTTCTCTTTCACTCTTCCTCTGTCTTCTACTTTTTCTCTCCTCCCCCAATCTTTTCCCTCCTCTGAACAATGTAAAGAAATGAACAAGAAAAGGGTAGAGTTGCATGACCTAGTTTTGAGACACAGCCTGACCCAATGCATCTCTCGTTTATTGATGTGATTTCCCCCATCCATTTGCATAACAGGCAGCAATGCACTATGGGAGAGAACAGATTGTTTGTCTTTAACACCTGATATTCAGTGGTATATTGCCTTTGAATATGGAGGTTCCATTTAGCTATCTGGGCCAGTGGTGACCGTACACTTAAATCTAACAAATAATAGGAAAATCTTTTAGTGTACTCCCATCATATGGATTCAGTTTTTTAAAAAAGCTTCCAGTATATAATGTGTGTGAGAGTCCTGCTTTCAAAAAGTACCAGACTGTATTCTGTTCTGAGACACAGCAGGATTGCCAGTGCTTGGAAAACGGGTTGCTACAAACATAAGCACACACCACTTGCTCTGACTCTTCTGCAAGGCTCCTTGTCAGGCAGTGAGTGCAAAAGAGATGCTCTTTCTTTACCATTGTGGAATATTTAGTGAGAATGAGGAAGCGGAATAGCTGCTAGAAACAACTATTGACTCCCAAACCCAGTGATAGGTTGTAGAATCCTGATGAATGGTTAATAACCATTGATAGGCTTCTCCCCTGTGGCAATTGGATATTTCCCATTTAAAAAATGGTTAATTATAAACATTTTTGTCTTCAAAATCTAGACTTTGTTTAAAGACACAAATTAGCTGAAGGAAAGCACTTTTAAGTCCTTTTTGTTTCAGTGGGAAAGTTAGTGTGTGCATAACGTTAGCAGGAATGTATCCATAGTGGTTATAAATAAAACGATTGGACTAGGAATATTAGATTTCAATATGAAATTTAATTCTTCCTCACCTATTAGCCTTCGCCCTAAACATTGTGTCCTTAATCTTTGGGAAAGATAGGGCATACTCATGACCATTTGGACAATCATTGCCTTATCAGAGATTACTGTACACATTGATGGCTTGTGATCAAATCATAATCACATACAGGATCAGATGTTTAGCATACCATTTTGATTAATGTTGTGCCTAATAGTTTTAAGATTTGTATCTCCCCCAGCCCTAAATACTTTCTGTGTCTTTAACTGGGTGCCCCAAGAAGTTACCAAGCATTTATTTATTTACTTCATTTATATCCTACCATTCCTTCAAGGAACTCAGGGTGGTAGACATGCTCCACACACACATTTTATCCTAACCCTGTTGGTTAAATTATAGTGACTGATCCAAAGTTACCCAGTGAGCTTAATGACTGATTGGGTATTTGAATTTTCCTAGTCCAACCTTCTAAACGGAGCCAGCAAACTGGCACCCGCTGGTGCCATGGCACCCATGATCGCCTTCAGCGGCATCCCTGGGCAGGGACTGCAGACTCTGCTTTCATTTTTTAAAAAAGCTTCCATAGGAAGCAAGTTGTAAAGCAAAATGCATAGGTACCCTTTTAAGTGATCTCTGTGAAGTGAGCCAGACTGACTGATCTCATCTGTCAGTGATTTTATCCAATAGGTGAATTCAGAGCTTTGACAGATACCAGGCAGTAGGAATCTGTGAGGTCCCAAAGAGCTGTTGTTTTTCCCTCCCCATGGTCCTTGGAATCTCTGTAGTCTGCCCTTCCTTTTTCCCTAGCAACTAAGATGCATCTTTCTTGTGCTGGGTTTGTCTCAGATCAGATAACCCCCAGAAATTAATTTTTGCATATGCTACAGCGCAATACATGTGGGTGGATATTAAATAACTCCCCTTCCCACAAAAGGCAAATGTGTAAACTTTGCAGATAGGCCTAGGATTGTCTCCTGTGCAGGAGCTAAAGATCAAGCACTCATTAAGAATTCACTGTATAGTTTATTTACAGCACGGTGGTGCATATGTTTATTCAGAGGTATGTCTTTGTGTTTAATGTGACAGCCTAGGCTTTGGTTGGCATGGCGGGGGGGCAGGCTTATTGTGCCTTTAACAGCTGTATGATAGGCAGAAATTCAACAGATTAATCCTTTTATAGTATGGAAATTCAATTGTAGAGTAAGTTTTGCCTACGATTTATGGTTTGCCCCCCATGTTTTGTCATACCATGCCCCCTTTGCAGCTATTTTATGACTAGCACCCAAAGTACACTCTCAACATTATAATTGTGACCACTGGACCAAAATAGTTGGTGACCCCTGCCCTATATTAACACATTTTTTATTTGATTTGATTTATACCATAACATTTCATTGTATTGTTTAATGTTTCTAATTTAACATTATCTACCTTGATCAGTTAATCACATTACAGTATCATCAGAGTACATGGGATTTGTGCTGCCATTCTCAAGTTAATTCCTGGGGTGGGTTTTTTGTTGTTGTTATCTTTAATTTTCTGTGCCAGATATTCTATAGCTAAAGACAGAGTTTTATCTTCCTCCTTGTTCTTTATTTTCTTGTAATACTTTTCAAGCCACAAAACTAGTGTGTTGTGTTGTTTGTGTCCTTATGCTCTTGTTCCCTATCTCTGAAATGCCCTGCCTCCTGATACTAGAACATTTCCATCAGTTTTGGTTTTGAAACAATGTTTAAATACATGCTTGTTCTCCCAGTTTCTGCTCATTTAGTTAATTTTCCTTCATTTCATTTCCTGTTGTGTCATTCTCATATCTCTTATATTTTTGTCGATTAGATAAGCCTGCAGACAGTACTGTGCTTCATTTTATTGTGCATCACTTCGTTTTGTAACTGCTTTAGAAGTTATGGTGTCATTGTTATGGAACCTTGTTCTCCCCCACCCTTGCCCTTGATGGTTTTCTGAAGGTGGCAATTACCATTCAACCTGCTATTCTTCTGGTGCTGCAATCCTGCAAATACGTATCTGAGAGAGAGCCATCTTGCATTCAGTAGGACCTAATTCTGAGTAAGGATTCATAGGATTGTACTGTGAGTTAATATGAACAACCTAGAAGTCTAAGCAATGGTGCACGGAACACTGTGCCGAGTGCCACAGTGCACAGAAATGTCGTTTACCTTCCCACCACAGCGGTACCTATTTATCTACTTGTGCTGGTATGCCTTCAAACTATTAGGCTGGCAGGAGCTGGGAAAAAGCAATGGGAGCTTACCCCATCGTGCGGATTTAAACTTCCGACCTTACGATCAGCAAGTCAAGAGGCTCAATGGATTAGACTACAAGATGTAGTGCTGACCACTGGCTTAGAAGGTCTTTTTAAAAAATCAGACATTTATGGAGGATAGATTTGTCTCTAGTTATTAGCTGTGAAGGCTAAATGGAACCTCCATGTTCAGAGGCAGCATCTGAAAACCTGGGAGTTGTAGCAACAGTGGGACAGGGCTATTGCTGTTATACTCTGTGTGAGGGCTTCCAATAAGCATTTGGTTTGTCTGATGGAAAGAAAATAATGGAGTAGATGGACATTTGGTCTGATCCAGCAGGATTCTTATTGCATTCTATGCAGCTGTTATCTCTACTGCCTCATAGATATATCAGTAATACTATATACAAGTTCAATGTGTTCTTAACTATCAGCACCACATTTGGCACATGCTGAAAGACAAATTGGCTGGGATTTTGCAAGTTGTGTATTAGAAATGGCATTAATGCTCAAGTTGCCTTCATCCAAAGCAGTCAAAAACCATTATGATATACAATGGGTGTACTTATTTAAATCGTTTAATTAAAATATAGAAATACAGTCATACCTTGGTTCTCGAACGGCCTGGTTGACAAACAAATCAGCTCCCGAACACCGAAAACCCAGAAGTAAAGTGTTCCAGTGTTTGAACATTCTTCTGAAGCCAAATGTCTGATGCGGCTTCTGCTTGAGTGCAGAAAGCTCTTTTAGCCAGTCGGAAGCCATGCCTTGGTTTTCGAACGGTTTCGGGAGTCGAATGGACTTCGGGAATGGATTAGATTCAAGAACCAAGGTTCCACTGTATGTATTAGATCTCTGTAATTGCTACTGGAGACTTGCCAGTACAGACAGTGACTAGTTAATGTGTATCTCAAAGTTGCTTATGCACACACAGTGCTGAACCAGGAAGTGGCCGAAAATGTCACAAAAAACACCAAAAAATGGGTGGAACAGGGGCATAACAGGTGGGATGTGCTTATACGCACTCTGCTGATGCATGTGGGGGCTGGGAACAGAATCTCCATGTGAAATGGTCATCAGCTGTATTTGCTGCAGCTATAAGGTTAAAGAAACTGTTTTTTTTCACCCTCTCTTCTTCTTCACCTTTTCATATTCCAATACTGAAAAAGAGCCATGTAGCACTTCAAATGCTAACAGATTTATTGTAGTAGAAGCATTCAATAAAAAACATATGCTACAATGAATCTTTTAGCATTTAAGGTGCTACAAAATGCTGCTGTTGTATTTGCTGTAATGGATTAGCACAGCCAAACCACCCCCTCTGAATTTTTATCACTCTATCTTAATATTTTTGCAAACTATACTCGGAAGGAGCTGCACTGGAACTGCTTGTGAGGAACTGCCTCTGACACATAACTTGTACTTGCATTGCATGTACCTGCAATGCAGCCACTGATTCTATAACCTTACTTCAAGGGGGAAGACTGTAGGCTTCTGGCCAGGAATGTTGAAATAATTTTAAAGAACATAATTTTTTAAAACTGGTATTCAGTTTTAAAACTTGTATTTTAAAACTGGTATTCAGCAAAAAGACACACAAATGAGGAATAATTATGACCTGACCTCTGGGAACAGCAGAGGACTTTTCCTGTTAATCCAAAAGCAGGGGTATAGATAGTATCTTCGAGCCAAACTGGAATTTGTATGCAACTGTGTATGACTCTCCCATGCTTACCCACAATTAAGTTTGGAGAAACAACTAAGTGGGAGATTTGTTAACTCTTCTCACCTCCTCCTTCTTCCCACTCCACATTATACCCTACTCTCAGCAACTTCTGCCAGCCTAGCAGTTCAAAAGCATACCAGCACAAATAGATAAATAGATACCACTGCGACAGGAAGGTAAATGGTGTTTGTGCGCTCTGGCATTCTTCACAGTCTTCCGTGCACCAGAAGCGGTTTAGTCATGCTGACCACATGACCCAGAAATCTTTCTGTGGACAAACTCCAGCTCCCTCGGCCTGAAAAGTGAGATAAGTGCAACACTCCATAGTCTCGTTTGATTGGACTTAATCATCCAGGGGTCCTTTACCTTTCACTTTACTCCTAGCAGCTTTTATCTCTCACATAAAATGTCAATCTTTTTTGTGTGTGTGTCCATGAGTACATCTAAAATCTTGAGAAAGTGTCATGAATGCTGTCACAAAATGAGAACCATAGGAATACCCATTCACAAAATGACTGTCAATGACCACCAATTGCAAAAACACCCATTTCACAGAAGGCAACCCTCTTCTTCCTCCACATAGGATAAAGAGAATCACACAAACAAACACATACACATGCCTCAAGGAGAAATCACATAGAAACACACTCTTCTACTTCCCTTCTTATTTGCATCATTTTACTTGCACTCCCTCCAGATGTGTTGTGTTGGTCACTGCTGTAACAAACAAAAAACTATGTCTTCATACTTTACCTTCTTACTTGCCTGTTTTTGGTCCTTATCTCATCCAGAAAAAGTTCATAGAGGCAGGATGTGGTAAAGAGTGATGATCCCCTGGTCATCTCGGTGTTCTCTTTAAGGTGGTGATTGATTGCTTCCTTCCCTCTTCTGAAGGGAGAATAAAAAGGTGGAGAGCTTAGGGGCCTTACGGGCACCCTGGGAGGTCAGCATGGCACTCAGCTGTATTCATGGGCACCATGTTAGCTATACCGCAGCCCCAACAAAATGCCAAATGCATATACAGCCATTTGTCTACTTCTTTTGCCCAGGAAAACTGGTGTCATAACTATGTAGTATATGGGCTATATCCTGCCTTCCTCTCTGGGCAGTGTATTAGAGATTAAACAGAAACAAACCAGTATGTCTCAAACAGAACAGTGAAAAAGTATGGTGTATTAGACATAACACAAAACAAGGAGAACATTTTGGATGTACTCTATGCAGAAAGTAATGTGATTACAAAAAACAGCAACCCACAAATGACAAGGTCCTAGACGTTAAAATCGTAATGATAATTCCTATATCATTTCTTAATTTTTTCCAAGTAGTTTTAATCTATTACATTTTCTGTTTGAACAAGCATGTAAAATAGGCCACTTATTTCCATATGCCCAAAAGGAATATAGGCTAAAAGAACGTGACTTGGCCAAGACCACACTCAAATCTATGACATTGATGATATTTGAACCAAAAATCCTCAGTGCGGGTCTTTGTTTATCCATTAGGCAGACCAGTTCACTAGATAGCTTTGCTCTTTATGGCACATAAAATATTGGTTGAGTCTCACGTGTAAATTTTTAAAGGAAAAGTTATTGAAAAAGGATGATGTGACAGGTAATACATTGAAAGTATTTTAATTGAAATATTTGTCACATAATTTTACTGTGACAAGTATAATTAATATGCAGCAACGTCTGGTACTTAGCTGTATATAGACATGAAGCAGAAGCACTTTGAAGCATTGTTGAAATGAATGAGAAAGTTAAGCACATGCTTAAATCTTTCCAGCTGAAATCAGTTGAACCTCAAATGCATGTGCATCCCCATACATTGTAAGCATCCTCAATTTACTCAGTAGAAGATGTTGGACAAAGGACCTCAAGGTGCCACTTAGTCATATTTGACTTGTTTGTTTCTTTATTCAGGAGCATTTTCCTCCCACCCTTAAGCCCCAAAACTCCCAAAGCAACTCACATAATATCAAAAATAAATGACAGTCCCTGCCTACAGGCTTACATTGTAAAACTTTATAAAACATAATGTGTATCAAAAGGGATGGGGAGAGAAGAAGAACAGGTAAATTCAGGTACCAGTTTTGAAGTTACTGAGTTTGGATCATAACAAACTTGAATGGAAGTAGTTGAGGAAGAGCAGGAGCTAAACAGAGCTGGTCTCAGAATCGGGTGGGGTGAGACCTGCTTTCCATCTTTCCCTCTCCTGCTGCCCAATGCAGTGTTTGTATCTCAAAATACTACAGTTAGTAAAACCTAAAATTGAATTACATAACCCACATTTAATTCTTTTACCACCAATGCAGTTTAGATCATGAAGTGTTAAGGCTGTATACCTTTAGAAATAAATGAAATAAAATTGATGCATGGGGGAGAAAACTACCAATAAGTCATGGTTGTGTATCACTCTATTTCAATATATGTTAATACCACTTGTAGATAAATTGTTAGTGATCATCCAATTGGTGATCCCATTTTAACCTTATAGCTAACCATAATGGGAAATTTCAGTTTCAACCCCCTAGCTGTGAGAAAAGGGCATCAAGACCCTGGGAGCCAGGAGCCCCTTTCCCTCCACCACCACTCTCAACCCCTTTGGGGGGCATATCTATCTCAAGTTGAAACTCCTGTATCCTCTTCCACACTAGAACTTATTGAGAAGAGTTGTTGTTGTTTAGTCGTCTAGTCGTGTCCGACTCTTCGTGACCCCATGGACCAGAGCACTCCAGGCACTCCTTGTCTTCATTGAGAAGAGTATTTCTCCTTTTAATGCAGTTGTGGCTGTTCACCCACTCAAGGATCTAATCATCTTTTCAAGAGAGAATACCGGCCCCTGAATGTTCCCCCTTTATTTACTTATAAATATTGTAACTGCTAGGATATTATCCTAGGGTGGGTTGGTTTGTTTGTTTTGGAATGGATGTTTAATTGATCACAGCAATTTACACAAAGTAAAATATTTTTATTAACTAACAAATGTACACATTGTCTCAAGAAGATGGGAATGTCTTGTTTGTGCTCAAATAATGGCAACTAATATTTTTTCACTTTGTTTTTTTCTGTCTCTCTTGCAGTAACCATGACAAATATTGGAGAAAAAGGTAACTGTTTATTTATTATTACATTTATGTTTTGCTTTTCTTACAATATCTCAAAAAACAGTGTATATAGAGTTCACTTAGCTTTAGCAAGGTTTTACTACATATTTCGTGATTTACTCTCTGCATTTTGATTCCTATATCTACGCATGTAATTATTTTTATTTAACTTATACCAGGATGAGCAGTTTTGAATTCAGGGCCTGCCAATAGAAGAATTACTGACAGGCCTGGAAAAAATCTTTTTCTGTGCAGTACTAGTAGTAAAAAAAAAAGGAAAAAGCTGTATCTGGTAGTCATCTAAAACTGATACAGAATATAAGGTAAGGAGAGAGGGAGAGAAGGAATGCTTATGGAGATAAGATTTTGAATCAGCTTGTGTATGTTACTCAATAATCAAGTTCAATATCAATGCAAGTAAAGAAGGATAAAATAGACTTTTGGTAGAATCCTAGTCTGCATTTTATTACTCCTTTTCTTGATATCCTGATTAATGTTTGCATAGGGGCGTATTTAAGAGTGTGCCTCCCCTTCCGCACAGTCTGAAGTGGCAGAAACTGCTGCTTTATAGTAAATGTTGGAAATGTGGGCAGCTTCTTTATTTTTCCCCCCATTTGGGGATAAAATAATAAAAAATTTCCCCATTTGGGGGGAAACCAAACTATGCTGTGAAGCAATTGTGGTTGGTAGGTGACACACAGCTCTGTTTCTGCTGTTCAACAATTACTAAGGAATTTGTTTATGTTCCAAATTGGTGATTGGAGGCAGAAATGCACAAGATGAGCATTAACAAATTGATATTTAATCCAAACAAGACACAAGTGCTCCTGGTCAGAAGACAGACCAATTCTGGAATAGGGATTCAGCCTGTTTTGGATGGGGAAGAATATTGTTGAAAGCTTTGGCATTCACCTATAAAGTCCTAAATGGTTTAGGTGCAGGTTGACTAAAGGATTGCCTCCTTCAAGACTAGCTTGCCTCCTGCCTAAGATCTAGTGGGGAGAACCCTCTCTGTATCCTACTTATAGAAGAACCATGGATGGTAGGCACCCAAGAGAGGGCCTTTGATGTGGCCACACCTAGATCTTGAAACACCTTGTCCTTTTAGGTTTGAATGCCTCCTTCCCTAGACAATTTCATCAGTTGTTGAAGACCTTTCCATTCCAGCAAGCTTTCACTGCAGCACTTTGGATAAGAGTCTGTGTTGAAGACTACCAGTTACTTGTCGTGCCTGTCATATCTGTATTTTATTAATATGTTTTATTGTGTATTTATGTAAGCTGCCTTGAATGAAGTGTAAGCCTTGGAAAGGCTGGATATTCTTATTAAGTAAATAAATATTCTTATTTAAATAAATACAGTGGTACCTCGGTTTTCGAACGTAATCTGCTCCAGAAGGCCATTCGACTTCCGAAACATTCGAAAATTGAAGCATTTACTTATGGAAAACTCAGACACGGAAGCCACGTGGCATGTTCGACTTACAAAAAGCATTTGAAAACTGAAGCAGTTACTTCCGGGTTTTTGGCATTCAAAAACCGAAATGTTCAACTTCTGAGACATTTGAAAATTGAGGTACCACTGTAAACAGTTATTAGAGTGAAGAGGTTCATCATATTCTTAGATCAGCGTTGCCAATCTGGATATGTCCTCACTGCCAAAAAAATCTCCCCCCTCCTATCCCTCGAGCAGTTTGGCAGTTTAAAGAAGTTTCCTTTTCAGAAAGGAAACTAATAAGATGATGAATGAATGCATCACTGTGTGAATGATCATGAGGCACTTATAAAAACAAACAAAAAATGTGGAGAACCAATCTGAAGCATGCAGGAGGGGCAATACCAGGGTTCATTTTGCTGGTGTGCACATCATTTCAGTTGCAAACCTGGGAGGAATCCAGGCTCACACTACTGCTGGAGAATCTGCTGTGAGGTCTGGTTCCATATATTATATCTGTCCTCATTGCAAAGTGATATTCACTCAACCATTGCTGAAAATCAGCAGCTCAGAACCTTAATCTTGGAATCCTTAACTGGACCCTTCACTGAGCCAGTAATGTCAGTCATTGGGAAGGAATTATTTTAACTGATTCCATCAGGTTTCAGATGCAGAACTAATGAGACTTGTTCATGGCTTTGTAGTCAGCCTGATTTAAACTGTAACTGGTCTTAAGTTATGTTTTTATGACTTCTATTAGATTTTATCAATTAGTAATGACTGTAATATCACTGTGTTCGTTTTAATTATTTTAAGTGTCCACAGCAGTGGGAGCCCTCTATGGTGATGGGAACTTATCAGATGAATCAGTGAGTTAATTAAATAAATAGAAATAGCCAACAGACAAGCTCATCTCTTAACACTGCGTTCTTCAAGAACAGCCAGATAAATTTCCCATGGGTTTAGGGAGGATACCGGAGGACCTTAATTTGCTTGCGAGTACACCTCATCTTTCCTCCCTCTCGTACCTTGGTCTGCTCCTGTAGCTTCCAACCTTGCATGACTTTACTCATATTATAGTTGTTGTCTCCTGTGTGTCCTCCACACCTCCCCCAAATCTTCTTGGTGGGCTTGGGAAGTGCGGAGGAGAATGGGAGATAATTTCATCAAGCGAGCAGAAATGCTTGCACTGGCAGAATAATCAAATTAGTACAGTGCTAAATTGCACCCATAGAATTCTTCCTAGTAAACCTTACAAGTCTGGCTGCACATTTTCTGGTAGTGCTACATAATTTCTTTAATTACCCTTATTTTATTTTATAGTTGTGCTGATGTCTTGATAGCACTGTTACCTACTGTGGACCCCTTGGAAATGTTTAGCTTCATCTTGGTTGTCTGTATATTTCTCACACTATTATGCAGTTTCTGTAATTTGTTTAATGCCTTAATTTTATGTCTTTGATTTAGTGGTGTGCCTGCTTGCCTACCATCTATTTTTCATGATGTTTGTGTGGTCTTACTGGAAAACAATCTTTACATCACCAATGAATCCTTCCAAAGAAGTAAGTTATGGTGTGGCGTAAGAAAAAGGCCTTTGTTAATTTTGTTTCTGGTGCATAATATCCCCCCTTTTTTTAGGTGTAAATAACACCTTGTATGAATTCGTTATCTCTAGATCCCATTCACCTGAAGGCCACCAGTTAGCAAAACATGGTGATTATTGATAGTTGCAAACATTTTACATCTGGGTGAATAAAAGCACAGTGTTCTTTCATGCACTTTGGTTTGTCTGTCTGTTTGAAATATTTTTACTCAGCTCTTCAGCAAAAAGAAAAAGGCAATCCTTGCCTTCAAGCTTACAATCCAAAAGGCAAGACACATAAAGAAAAGGACTGTGAATGAAAGAGGAAAGAAAACCAAAGCACTTGGTCTAAATTTTTTCAAGCTTAGCAATAGGACATGATAACTTAATTATGTCTCCTATTGAGACTATTTGAGGGTTGAAAAGGTTGACTTTTCAAACTATCTCACCTGGGGTTGAGATATGAATAATATGGAGCATTGAGAAAGTTAGGCTGCAGGCTTCCTGTTTCCAGTGTGCCCAGGAATGAAGTCTCTCCCAACACACACACACACACACACAGAGAGAGAGAGAGAGAGAGAGAGAGAGACTGAGATAATCAAATAATGATGAGGGAATTTCATTATCTGCATTCCTCTTAGGTTGGAAGAGGAACCAGGCTCTCACCCACAGTTTGCCTGGCGGTCTGGCACTCGCTTCCCCATGGAATGCGAAGGCAGGCAAAGGCGCTGGGTTTTATTAAAGTTTTGCAAGTTTTATTAAAAATATCTGCACAAGTGAGGATGGAAGAAATTGGAATATAATATGGAATTTAACAAAATTGGAACTGTGTGAGTGAGAGAAAGAAACTGAGAGGGAAGGGAGGAGAGAAACGCTATGCTTTGAAAATATAGAGCAAAATCCTCCCTAACCTCCATTATCCACAAATGAATGTGTTCAAGATAAGGATAACTGGCCATAAATCAGTGCCAAGGAGGAAAGGAGTCAGCAGTGGGAATAAAAGTTTTTGGATTAACTATCTGCAGTCTGGATTCAGACCATTCTTCCTAGGCTGGGAGGCGCACACATAAAGCATAGAATTGTAGAGTTGGTAGGACGCTGAAGATCATCTAGTCCAACCCCGCGCAATGCAGGAAAATGCAGCTGTCCTGTACAGGGATTGAACCTGCTACCTTGACTTTATCAGCACCATGGTGTAACCAACTGAGCCATCATGCAAATCACCTGGCACATCATAACCATGTATTCAAGATATATAAGAGCAGTTACCTATTATTGTGCTACTAATTCAGTTTCCTTTTTTTCTAGTACCACCTGACCTATGCAGATAAGGAACTGTTAGACAGAGAAACTAGAAGTGAAATCCATCAGGAAGTGCTGAGGAGAGCAGCCAAGGACCTCCCCGTCTACACAAGAACAATGTCTGGAGGTAAACAGTTGTTAAGATTGAAGCGTGGGAAATTATTGTTCTTCCTGAGGGAATTCTCTTAGAAGAGATGCCTGTAAAATTCCCTTTCACATGTGCTTTGTATGATCAACTTAAAACAGATTGGGAGTGCCTGCAAAGCTCCTTTCAACCATGTCCCGCCTTTACCTGGGGGCAGATGGGAGTGGCTTGCCCAAAACATGCTCACAGGCCAAATGTGGAGGCCTGAAAGGCTGGATTTGGCCCACAGGCCAGAGGCTCCCCATTCCTGGGCCTGGATAAAGGTGAATACATTTAAACACCATCTGGGTAAATCATAATAACCTCAATCCAGTTAGGGGCTTTACAAGCACAGAAGCAGTCTTTGTATGCATGCCCCTAGCTAGTTGGAGAATTGTATGTGTCACTCATCAGCCTGATGTAGCAACTAGCCTGAGAATTGGTGGTAACACTGACCAGCCATGGCTGTCTTCCTCGGTCTCAGCCCTCCAGGTGTTTTTGGCTTACAACTTCCATGATCCCTAGCTAGCAGGACCAGTGGTCAGGGATGATGGGAATTGTAGTCTCAAAACATCTGGAAGGCCAAGTTTGAGGAAGCCTGAGCCATGGAGTGTATGTGTGGATTTAGTCCTGTTCCCCTTCAAGCAGCCGGTTGATATGATTGCCAGTAATCTTTCAAGCTACATGAGTGCAAAGTTAGTTTTGGGATAGTGACTAGCAGTGCAATCCTAACCATGTTTACTTAGTCCTATTTAATTCAGTGGAACTTTTTAAGGGTGGTTAGGACTGCAGGCTTAAATCAGCTCATATTTTTCACCTGTTATGGTTAGAAATATTACATTGTTAGCAAGTTAAGACATGAAAAAGAAACATAAATTTCTTGGCAGAACATTTCCCCCCCTTACTGCATCAGTTTCTGGGACCAGCAGAACAGTAACGTTTATGTTAAACAGAAGTCTTTTTCTGTCTTTGCAGCAATCAGATACTGTGACAGATGCCAACTTGTAAAACCAGACCGTTGTCATCACTGCTCTGTTTGTGATAAGTAAGGAACAAATATTGCAAGGCTATGTAGCATTTCTGTTATTGCTGAAGGAGTTGAGCAATGAAAATTACCTGCATGGATTACTGAAGAAATTATATATACTTAAATATAGTTTTTTATTTTATTAATGGTTATTATTTCTTTATAAATTAGAATTTGATTATTTATTCTCTCAGTGTGGAATTCTGCTATTATTTACATGTGTGGATAGCCCGGTGATCTCATTGGGACATAACACCTGAGTAACTCATTGAAAAAAATTGTATGCTTAATATTTGAGGCATTTCATTTGACATAGACTATTAGCTATCACCGCAAGCTTGATACTGCCAATTATATTCTATTATTGTTGCTTGTCTTTTTAAAGATGTATTTTGAAAATGGATCATCATTGCCCTTGGTAAGTAACCATGTTACTTCATCACTTTGGATTAGATAATATGGGAAACAAACACTGTTTCCTGATGATGAGGGGTGAAAAGTTTCACTCATGAGATTTGAGGAAGTGGCATGGCAAGATCTTGTGGCAATAGCACAGCATTTTGGGGGTAGTAGCCTTGCAGCAACGGTGATAACTATTGGAATGGAATCACCTGTTTTTTGCTTTTGCTTTTATTTTTGTTAAACAAGGTATTTGTGTGTGCTATCTTGGAGAGGAGTACCACATAGTCTACAGCTAAGGAAAATAGAAACATTTCACAAAATGGCAGGGAATTGCTATGAGGGAGGAAAGTGACGCCTATGTTTTGCATGGTTAGTTTTTCAGGTATTAAAAGGTTATGTGAGAAGTCCTGCTAGATGGGACCACATTCTTCAAAAGAAATCTAGATATAATAGATTTTTAATCATCATTTTAATTTTAAAAAAACAGTAATAAAATAAAAAAAGAAATTGTCAAAATAGCAATTTATGCCAGGGAAAAGGAGTGTCATTAATCTCTAGTAAAATAGCAACATACAGTAAACCAGAACTGGTCAGGGTGGTTTCCTGATGGTGTTGCATTTTAACTGCCATCAACCTAGCCAGCAAAACTCAGAATATGTAGTCCAATAGTATCTAGAAGACACCACAATGACTATTGTGCACAGTTATTTTTGGCATTGGAATTCTATCTAGAACAACCATGGAAGCCGAGAGAAAAGTAAATCTTTTTAACAATAATTTTTTGAAGTTCATGCATGGAAAATATGGATGTATTTTACTGCTTGAGTCTACTGCAGCTATGATGTGCTCCTTGTGCAAAGCCCAGGGAGAACATCTGAAAAAGCCCAGATGCCATTGATATGCAAGTGGCTCCCTTTGAGGAAAGACATTTTTATGTTTGCAATATTCCTCAGCACCCAGTCACTACTGCTTTAAATAGAGGAATTTCATTGATTATAATGGATTAGAAAGATGGGAGGTAAATACATAGTTTGAGGCCTATGAAGAAATATAAATGAAATTTAATTAATTATATGTCTGTATTTTCAGTGATGCAAGCTTCTTTTTCCCTAGGGTGAACAACTGTGTTGGATTTTCCAATTACAAATTTTTCCTTCTTTTCTTGGCATATTCTCTGTTATACTGCCTTTTCATTGTTGCAACCGATTTACAGTATTTTATTAAATTCTGGACAGTAAGTTTTAAAAGTATTTCATGTTTCAAATATTTAGCTCTGTAAACATAAACATGTTGACTGCTTATATATAGGGTACAATCCTAAACGCAGTTACTAGGCAGTAAGGAAAGTAAACCCAGCTGGACACAGTGGGAGTTATTTTCAAGTGAAAACGAATAGGATTGTTCTGCTAACTAATGTTCATATATTATCTATTTTTAGACTGTAGTGAACCACCCTGAGATCTACGGGTATAGGGTAGTATACAAGTTTAATAAATAATCATAATAAAATAATAATTTAGAAGAGTTCTACCTCAGTTTTTGTAGTCACAGTCAGTGGTTATGATTTGGTAAGGGAGAAGAAGAGTAATAAGCTTAGTTACAGATAGGTAGCCGTGTAAGAGTAATAAGCTTGTTAATGCTTTGGGGAGGAAAAACCTGTCGTTTTTATGCTAGCTGACAAAGATCAAAAGCATTTTAAAAAATGGCATATGGCCTACATTCACTGTTAAAAGCCACTCAGGGTTGATGCCAGGTTTGATAGGGCCTTTGGTGGCAATGACTCTCTGTCCGCCCCTTTCCTTTATCTTACCTGACAGGCAGGCAGGCTCAGCAGCAAAAAGAAAAAAGCCAATCTAGTGGCAAGTGTAACTTCGGACACCTGCCATTTTAATTCATTGATAATGCCTCTGTTGCCCCAATGTAGCATCACTCTGGATCAATGCTATGTTGGGGCCTCAGTGACACTGTATGGGAGTTAAAATGGTGGGCCACAGCCAGGTTCAGCGCTGAGAGAAGTAAGCATTGTAAACTTTGTTTAGTTGCGCTTGGGTTCCACTGAAATCTGTGTTAACTGTTATTTCAGTCCAAATTAACTTAGCAAAGAAATTTAACTAAAACTGATTTACTCTGGATTCATATTCAGGCCACTGCTGAACTACCATTTAAGGTGGTTGTTGAATATCAGGAATCCTGTCTGAAAATGAGAAGTTACACAGGGAAAGAATGCATTATTACTGAGGCATAGTAATTATGAGTACTGTGAAACAATACGAAAACGAAACAAAATTAGCCTTACTTCCTGAGGCTGTGATCCATTAGTACCCATAGAATATTTATCATGTACGGTCGTACCTTGGTTTTCGAACAGCCTAGTTCTCGAATGTTTTGGCTCCCGAACATTACAAACCCGGAAGTGAGTGTTCCGGTTTTTGAACGTTCTTTTGGAAGCCGAATGCCTGACAGGGCTTCCGTGGCTTCCGATCAGAAGCCACGCTTTGGAAGTTGAACGCTTTGGAAGTTGAATGGAGCTTCCTGCAGCCAATCAAAAGCCACGCTTTGGAAGTCGGAAGTTGATTGGACTTCCGGAACAGGTTCCATTCAAATTCCGAGGTACGCAACTGTATCTTCCACCGTTCTCCCAAAGTATTGGGGGGGGGTGTATCTGGGTGTGTCCCAGTAATTCTATAAACTACTTGAATAAAATTTTCTTAGCAATTAGAAAAGTTCAATGTAGGTGATAAAAGATCTTTTATTTCCAGTATAAAGCATTGACATTTCCCCCCCCCTTTCCTCTCTTTATAGAATGGCCTTCCTGATACTCAAGCCAAGTTCCATATTATGTTTTTATTCTTTGCCGCAGCCATGTTTTCTGTCAGCTTATCATCTCTCTTTGGATATCACTGTTGGTTAGTGACCAAAAATAAATCAACATTAGGTAAGGATTCATAATTTGATTCAGTCCATATTCTGTGAACTGTGTGCACCGCTTTGAATGGGCTAAGGAATGTAACCATCTCTTCCCTTTCCAGAGGCATTCAGAGCACCTGTTTTTCGACATGGAACGGATAAGAATGGATTTAGCTTGGGATTTGACAAAAACCTAAGACAAGTCTTTGGGGATGAGAAAAAATATTGGTTGTTGCCAGTGTTTTCCAGGTAGGTGTTGTATTGAGAGAAAACCGGTTATGTTTTGAAACCAACAATGAAAGTTGAAAGAGTTTTTAATGCTGCTCGCCTACTTACAATGTTGTTTCATTTTACTTTTCAGCCTAGGTGATGGATGCTCCTTTCCTACCTGCCTTGTTAACCAAGATCCTGAGCAGGCTTCTACTCCTTCTGGACATAGTTCTTCAAACAAAAAGTAAGCCTATATTTATTCCTTGTCAAGTTTCCACTTACCTTGTTGTTGTTTTTTTGTTTCTTGCCTGCTGCTTAGATAGTAGTCATATTAACATTTAAGTGTACATTGGCATAGAAGCACTCTCACAAGTTGCATTTGAGACACATAATTAATGACCTTGTACAATCCATAATTCTTGATTGTAGATGCAGAAATGACTGTAGATAGCATTCTTCAATGTGATCATTTAAAAACAAATACACATACATGCTCCATATTTTTACAGAATGTTACTCTCTCCAGTTCCTGAGGGCAGGGACCATCTTCGTGCTGTTTTTTGTAAGCCACTCGAGAACATTTTCAGCAAAAGGGCAGGGTATAAAATTTATAAGATAAATAAGTACTGCAACCAAACAAACATGGTACCCATCATGCAGCACATGAATGCTGCATTGTGACAAAGCATGGCAACCATACCATATGAGCACTCTAATACCCCTGGCTATTATCCTATCTCAATGAGGAGTTGCAAACCTCTAGCTTGCATCTCCTGCTGCTCCCTCTAGCACACATGCATAAACAATTCAGACTAACCTGTTTAGGCACTGGAATTCATCAAATGCACCAGGAAACACAGAGCACCCAAGTTGGAATATTTATAGGAAAAATAAAAACATTGGTAATGAGATTCCTCACCCTAACCTGGCAGTCTTCTAACGATATTTTTGCTCCTCCTTCAACATTTTTGTCATTGAATAGTGAGAATAGTCATCATTTTCCTGCTAAACCATTACGAGACTCCCAAAGTCATCTCCTTACTGACTCTCAGTCTTGGACAGAAACCAGCGCAAGTATTGAAAATAACAAATCGGGTAAGAGATTATTGTGGGGTTTTTTTTATCCTGTGATGTTTTCAGGGTGACTTGCTTGCAGGCCTAGCTTTCAGTCCAGTTTGAAAACAAAATAAAATTTATGTACATATCAAAGCAGATACTATATGAGCAGTTCCTTTATAGCTAAGCTCTAATTTGAAACCTGCAACTTTCTGGGCAGTGAGTGAATTAAAAGCAGGGGATGTCTGGCAACAAAACGGGGAATATATGTTGAAATAAACATGCATGAGAATGCAGCACAGCTTGTCCTTTTAAAAAAAGTTCCCTGAATCAGTTGGGCATTGGTATCTTTATTACACATACCTGCTCCATGGACCACAGTAGTCTTTGGATTTCTGATTTTGAGACCTGTTCATTAAGTATAGAGACCTCATACAGATGACCAAACTCCACAAGAGGCATTTATAATATTTTTGACTTCTGATATGCATGCAACTGTTTTATGTAGGCTATCTGAAGGATAATATTCTCATATTTGTCAAAGCCTTGCCAAGATCTGTTCCACTGCAGACAATATCCATTGCCCATAGTATCATATATTTTAGAGAAATTAAGGGTAGTAGCAACAGATGTATGTTGACGGGATGTAGAATTCTTCTGCTGAGGCTCTCTGGTAAAAAAAAAAAAATAGGAACCACTGCTTCAAAGCATCATTTTATTTTTCAAAGGTATGACCAATCCTGCACTAACGATGGAAAATGAAACTTAGTCATGCAAGTACAAGAGAGAAATTCTGGATCTTTAAAGTAAGTTGTTCTTTTTAAAAATAAACTTTCTTGACACCTTTATAATTTAATAAATCTCTCTTTTATAATCTTCTGTAGTTCATGATCTGCATGTGATTTAGATTGTGGACACATGATAGTCGTTACATCAGAACCCTTTGTTTTTCATACTGGTGTACTTTTAATGCTTTGTTGTAGTTAAGAATTGTTGATGAGAGGATGAGGGATTCCTCGACAACATCAGCATCCATTGACCAGCTGTTCCAGTCCACTGCACCGTGGATGTGCCAGAAGATATTTCAAGATCTAATTTAGCTGTCTCTGTATCATCACTTGAAATATAAGACCCGTTACCATCTCTTACATGTATGAAAAGAATGTTTTGGGTAACACAAATTATTGTTAAAATTCAAAAGGAATTTCTTGAAGATTACACATTGGGAAAGCAGGTAGTCTTTCCTTAAGACGTACAGGTCAACACCTAGTCCTTTTTAAAGGACTAGGTTAAAAGGGGGATTTTTGCATTGGCATTGATAGCTCAGGTGAGTGTAACCTATTTTCATATAACCTGAACCTGTTCTTATGGCAATTCTTGAATCTTTTAAGTTTTGCCTCTGGTTTCCACATACAAGTTATCTTTAACCATGCAAATATATTCTCAACTTTTAGCAATTGATTTGGGGAGCTTAGTAGGCTAGAATGATTGGACTGTATTTTGAATCCTACCTTCAGCTGGGTTAGTCATACTTTTAAATTTAAACTAACCTCAGTTAGATAGGTTGGATAAGTTTTAGGAAAGGTTTTGTTTGATGCTAATATAATAGTACCCCCCCTCCCCACTTTATACATGACTCACCTACTTCTAGCTAGGCTACAATTTCTCTTAAATCATACAGGGGAAGCAGAAGACAAACTCTATCCTCAATTTATGTGCATGTAAAACATGATCGGAGCAAAGTTTAGTGAAACTATAAATGTGTGATTGTTTACTATTCAGTTATTCAACCTTATTAGGAGTGTTTGATATTAATATTCCTTGAGACTGCTAGGCTTCAAAAGCTTAACCTAAATTTTGTGCCTTTAAGAGGCTCCATTTTAACTATATGAATCTTTTCTCAGTTTGATTTAGCATCCTTAAATTGCTGCATTCCTCATCATTACCCTGATGATGTACATATAAGATGTATATTATCATGTAGAACATACTAAAATTAATTACTGTGATGACTACACTCTGGATTATGAAGCCAAGTGGGCTTGCAGAGACCCTTTTTATTTTAAATGAAACTAACAGTTGTTTAGGCTTTTGTAGGATTTGTCAGACATTTCTGAAGCCAAGAAAACTGAAGTTTCATAATACGTTTTTTATCAGTGCCTTTGCATGCACGGTATCTCAGATGATATTATATACATTTAATGGATCACATAAAATACACTGTGCTGTTTACATAAAATAGGTGGTAATATTTAATTCCAAGATGGTTTGTAGAAGTTGGTAATATTATGAGCAGAGGAAATTATACGTAACTCACAAGGGTGTATTTGTGAAACAAATTGCCACTTTAAAATCAGTTGGGTAGTCAGATTTTTAAATTATTATAGACACAGTAGGATGCATATCTGGCTCCGTGACTTACCCTACAGCTGCAGTTGCACCAAGTAAAAATATTTTTTCAAAAGCAGGAGGACCATTAGAGCCCAGTTCCTGAGTGAATCACTGTTAATGTTTTTCTGAAACATTAAGAACGTTATTTCCTATTCTTCAGGCAACAAAGAAGACTTGGAGGATTACTTCAAAATTATTCACCCATGTAAATAAGGTTCTATTAAAGTGAAATGGTATGATGTCTCTGACATCATTGCCATTATAACTGGAAGGCCGCCCCCCACCCCCACAACCCCTATCTACATTTTAATCCAAATGAGTCGTTACAGGTTCAATCACCAGAAGTGCCAGAATATGACCCTGGGATATTTGAGATCATTGTGATCTGCATTACATAGTTTTACACAGTATGTGCAGACGTGTTTTGCAGCCAATAGTTTCTATAGCATAATGTTGTATTTACTTAGTATTCAGTGTTGAAAGTGGTCATGAGAATCACAGGGACCGAATGGAAAAGACTGGTACTTTCATTGCTTCATCATAATGCACATTGTGATGTGTATTCTGGTTATGCAGGGCTGCCTTTGATACTTTACCAGCATTCATTAAAATGTGTATAAAATGAAGGGGAAAGCTGAAATTCAGTTTTCGTGGGACACATTTATTACAGATAAAAAATCTATCTTATAGTATTTTTCAGTAAAATTCAGACTATCAGAGCACGTTTTAAATATGGCTCACATTGCTGCATCATGGAAAGGAAGATTGATGACTGTGTCTGATTCCAGTATTTAAACATACCTCCTGGGAAAGTGGGGTTCATGCAAAAGATTGAGTCAGCCTATGATGGGTGTAAATGCATTATCATGATGCACTTTTTCCAGCTAATTCAGATGTCACACATAATTATTAAGGTAGGAATGGCTGTTTTACATCCTGACCGTATTTTCTTGAATGTAAATATCAGTGCTATCTGTGAACGATGAGGCTTCACAATAAAAGCGTGTGGGATTAGGGAGTGAGCAAATAGCAGAAGTGGGTGTCATAGGTAGTAAGTGGTGATGTAGGTATGGCTACTGCAGAATTTTAGAGGAGCTCTATGACTTCCTGTTTCTGGAAATGCAAATTTCAAATTCCTTCATAAATTATAGTACAGGAGAAAGCAATCTTTTCTCACTCCACCTCCACCTGCATGGCTAAAACACTGATTAACTGAAAACTAGGACTCTCACTTTAATTAAAGACATTTTGGTCAATTGTGTGGGTTTTGGCTGACTGGTCAATTTAATCTGCTGATTAAATTTGCATAAACTTTTACACAGGTAAAAACAATAATTTTGAAGGAAGAAATATACTTTTGTTTTTAGATGAACTATTCCCTCCAATGTATAATGGAAGGGAAATGTCTCTTAAGAAGCTGCTTGCTGTCTTAAGTTTGTAGAAGTAATTATGTTTTCAAATGTCTGTTTTTAAAGCTGTTGCCCTATTTAGCAGAGGACACATTTTTAGGTGATTAAAATGTTGGAGTGCTTTAATTACATGATCAATCATTGCAGCCCTATTAAAACATTTTGGTTATGTGACAAGGATTCAAAATACTCCTTTTAAATGCTTTCATAGTTCAGATTCCATTACAGCACATAGGGAGTAACACGTCACTATATGAAACAAAATATTAATACACCCATTAGGAACTACTTGGTCAGCCTATGTATTGAATTCTTTCCTTCAGAATTAATAGTTCTTATTTAATGTGTAAAACAGTATGTATTTCGCATATGCCACTATTATATGGAATGCAAAGTACTAGTAGATATGCTTCTAGTACGTACAAATATATATGCCTACAGAGCTAGTAGTACTATGATTGTGCTATACATTGCTTTTACACAATTGCTGGCTTATCCCATCTGCCCCTTTTTCAGGTGAAGATGTTTTTTCAGCCCCAAATGCATTTACATTTTAATAACCCACCTGTATGTGCTGGACACAAACATTTCTAATCTTCCCAGAGCATGAGTGATAGCTGTTTAGCAGGTGATCTGTCACCTCACCTGTTAATGTCAGCTCTAGGAGCACTGGGAGTACTTGTACAAACTTTAAAAAAAAAAAAAAAACACAGACTGATCTGTAAAGTAAAGCCATGTCCTGTGCATCCAGGGCACAAAGGAAAGTGAGCTGAGAGACGACACAGGGAGTACTTGACTCTAGCTTACAATAAATTTTATGAGTGTGCTTTTTCACCTTTATGAAGCTGGCAAAGGAGGGACAGTGTGACCCATCCATGTTCAGTTAGCAAATATTATTTATTTTTGCAGGCTTGTAACTTTCAGGTTATTTCACAAAGGTAAAGGTAAATGGGACTAATTAAGAGTGTGCACTGCCTAATCCTTTGCTAGCTTCCATCTTTACATTTTGAACACCAAACAATTTTGAGCTAGCTTGTCAAGATAACGTTTAAATCTTCTCCCCACCTCAAACCTCATCTAACCTAATCCTTTATGGACTAAAAGGTTTGGCAGAACTGAAAAACTCACACAGGTCATCCAAGACAACAGACAATACAAAATGTACAAGTTGAGAGTAAAGCTAAATAATGCTATAGATTACTGTGTTTTGTTTTTTTCAAATTGGTGACAAGGTACTAATTTTGAAAATACGGCTTTTTAAAAGTCCTATATAATTAAAGCTAAAATTCTGACCTAAGGCCAGAAATGTTTTTTACTGCTTTAATAGAGGATGCACTGTTACAATGGCTTTTAAGATGGAGAGTTCTGGGTTCAGTTACTTGTTTTCATAGATTACAATCTGCATTATCCCCAGCCAACATTGCCAATGGTTAGGGGTGATGGAGGTGTGGTCCAGTGAATATCTGAAGGGGTACAGCTCTCCCATACCTGCCAAAGAAGAAACTTCATGTGAATTGCAGATATGTTGAACTAGTTAGGAAACAATTTGTGGCTAGAATTTGTTCCTACTCCTTCTCAGTGTTTTCACCAGTGCCAAGACCACTGCTTCAGAGACTTACTGTTATTTAATGCACCAGAAACTGTAACAATTGGGACTCCTTCAATTCGCAACATAGGAAAACTATTTGAAAACTTGAGAGAAGGATTTTGTTCTGGTGTTAAACTAAAGTAAGAGCTGTAACATTGCAAAAAACAAAAACACCCTTTTCTTCCCCAAACCTACAAGCCAGATGCAATTAAAGAATGGCACCTGTCACTGAAGACACTATACACAGCTCACAACCTATTCTGTATTGAAGGGGGGAAACATTTGGGTGTGAAAGCTCCTTGTCAGTACTGTACATCTCAACATTCCAAAAACAGCACTTGTATAACTTGGTTACCCAGTTGAATTAAAGTGGGCCATGATGGAACCCAGAAAATATCTGTATATTGCCCCACAGAAGTTAACTCCAGTGATTGACTGGTTACTCTATAGTTAAATTACTTTAAATGACTATAAGATGAATGTTTGTTTATAAAATGGCCAGGTGAAAAAAACCATTGTACAGTGTGACTGTTACAAATTAGCCTTTTGGACTACTCAGGGTACTGCGATTGGACAAACTTTACTTCACCTCTGAAAGGAATCAGTTTTTGAGGACACAGATGACATTACTCTGTAGGTATGCTCTGCTGGTGATTTGTTTGCTCCTCTTCCTGCTTTACTTCTTCAGTGATGCTGTCAAGACTTTTGAAGCAGAATGAGGAATCCTAGCTTCCAAAATGCTCTGGTCCAGAACTGCTTTTAACTGGGTCATCCCTGCAATGAAAACACATTCCCAATGCTTGCCTGAGTACATGTTTGCTACGAAGCAACAGTGTACATATAACTACCGGTCTTGCAAAGAAGAGCTTCTTGCATTGCTTTTGTTTGTACTCTGTAAAGCAGTATTATGTATTTTTGTATCATATCTTGCTGCTGGGGAAAATAAGAATAAAAGAGACAAATGACAAAGATTCTGCCTCTGAATTTGAGAACTGGAAAGGGCCATGTGCAACAACCCAAGCAGTGGCACTGAAAATGTTTTACTAACATGGCTAGCACACAAAACATGCACCATTCACAGCTGGTGCAAGTTTTATCAACTGTTACCAGATACGATTTTTCCCACTGCCCAACAGAGACTTTGGTCAGCCTACTGCTGGCCTTTGGTCACCAAATGAATTTCCCACAAGGGAATGCAGGCCTTGACCTCAAGCAGGTTGCCCACTCCTACAACAAAGCTAAGTAAGCATATCAGCAACTGAAGCCTCTAGAACCAAATATATCAAGTGGTCCCTTCCACACCCAGAGCAAGACATGGAATAGTGATTGTGGCACCAAGACTTACCTGTAGTTCATGGTGGGGATCAGGATCTGGCCCACCTACTCAGCCATCCTGGCTGGGGATCACAGGGTCCCCGTTCCTAAAGTAAGTAAGATTAGTGTATCCGGTGGAGGGGCATCTAGAACATACTATGTCCTACACCAAATATCAGATTATGTTTTGAACAGCAGACTGGACTGGGGACAACAAAACTGGAATTAAATTATTGCCGCAGGTAATAAATCCAAAGGGATTAATTGGGCACAATGATATACCAGTAAAAGCTTTCAAAACAAAACAAAACTACAAGTCTGCAGATATGTAAGAAAACACTTTTGAAGCCTTTATTTACAAAAGCTTTTAAAAACAAATACCCTCTTATGCAAATGTCTGTTATTGTTTTTTAAAAAGGACCACCCACAGTTACATCACTGTAACTTCTTGAGGAGAGAGAGGAAAACAGGTTAAAGTACATGGTAAACAAATCAATTTAGGATTTACTCTTGCTGATTTTCAGTGTGGGCGATACACACGAGATGCTGCCACAGGCACTCCATCATTTCAGGTTAGGGTTTAGCTATTCAATACCAATTGAAGTCCTCCTGCACAACTGCTTCAAATGAGCATGCTCTGCATGGTTAAGAAAGTACTTTGTGGTCCTTTAATAAAACAATGTATTTATAAAATATATTGCTTAGACTCAAAAAAATAAACTAACCTTACAAGCCTCCGGTAGCTTTATTAGGTACAAATAGATTTTGTTGTTTTACAACAAATATCTTTTGTATCAGCTACCAAAAGGGCACACCTATCTTCCTTTTATTTAGCTCATTATCAAGTTGGCTTCAAATCTTTGGATCTTGTCCTCATACGGACTTGTGTTCATCTATTCAAGTAGAAAATAAATACGGTTTTAAAATAGAAAGTATTTGTAGGAAATAGCTTCCTGTAACAGGAATAAGGAACTGGATCCACAATGTGAACTGTTAAATCTTACTGCAATCTCCATCATTTCAATTATTCTGCTCAAAAGCAAAATAGGACACAGTTGTCCCCAAAGGCTGTACAGCTTTTTTCCAGATACAGGAGGAAAATTTGACAAGGAACCTCTCCGAAACACACCCTATTGAATTGAACAGAGCACAAATCAGACACCAGGCAAGAGCTTCTCAATTCAGTGGAGTACACCCAAGAGAGATTCTGATGGCACCATCTAGTTATTTTCATCACACAGCAGTGCGAAACTGGCAAACTAATCGTAAGCCGGCGTGTGCAGGGCACACCTGGAAGACTGGACACCAGTTTAGATATGAGCAGCTGCTAGGATTTCAGTAGTTCTGAACAAGATTATGCAGTGAATATGAGCTTTTCTAATGAATTTGCAACTTTGTGTGTTCAACCAAGAGGATTAACATTTTGTCTGGGCCAGGGGAGGGGGCAGAACCAGAACTTCAGAAAAAACAGAGGATGTGACTGAGAGAGTCAGTCTTCTAAAGTGCAAATGTGATGGTCCACAACCTTGAATAGCTAAAACTCCTGTACACCAGAAGGGATAAAGAAATGTGGAAATTGGTTACAATCAGTGCTAGTTCAGTTTGGGGAAAGGGGTGAGGGAGATAATAAACCAATACTAAGACCAATTAAAGTTTACCAGAAATTTCATTATCATTTTAGCTTTCTTCTACCCGCCACGCTGCTCCTACATGTGCTTATGTACAGATGGGCAAAGTACAAGGCCACATTTAACCCAGAAATGCCTACACCTTAAGGTCAAAAAACTGGGATAGGAACAGTCAGGTTTAGTACATACAAAGGCATAAAAGGAAGTGTGCCAAGGGGAAGAGAAGGCCTTATTGTCCCAAGGGATTCAACCAGAGATAAAACCTATGTACAAGCACGTGGAGCTCAGAAAAAGCAGCTTCCCATTTCATGTCATGATTGCTTGTTGGCTTCTTCTTCATATGCATTTCCTGTCCCATTCTGTACATATGAGGAACCAGAACCGAGACCGTACAAGTGACCACAGTACTTTGCATCATCAATGTGATCTTCGAAGAACATCTGGAGACAATTCAAAACCACAAGTCAGTGAGAAAGCTAAGGAGGAGAAAGCTAAGTGGCAGGATCTATCTTGTCACAAAAGGACATTCCAGACTGCTCTGCTCAGAACAAACTGTGGCCCCACACACTGTTCTTCCATTTTTATGCATTCAATCAATCCATGAGAGGGCATACTGCTTGCCCACATCACATTTATTGGGAAAGGCTATGCTATGGACAATAGCAGAACACCTCCTTTGCATGTAGAACATCCCTGTTCAATCCCTGACATCTTGAGGTATGAGTGAAAAAGACTTCTACCTGAAACCCTAGTGAGCCACTGGCAGGAACCAGCTGGCAGTAAATCACACTGTAAGTTGGAGTTAACTCTTTATTAGCAAGAACACAATTTGCACAGACTTGGTGCTCATCCCCAGTAGGCCTTGCCCATGGATCAGTTACCAAGACAAAGTTCCCACCTCCTCACAGCTGCTCACGTTCCCCTTTTTCCAAGCAATCTGAGACCGCATCTGTGAGCAGCCAACCTCTCCTCTGCCCTTTGCATGCCACTTCTGGTTCTGGGAGAGAAGGTGGGAGGGAAGCTTGTAGCAGCATGAGGAGGAGACACCCATAATCCTTCATCAGCCAGAATCATCTCTGCCTCTTCACCTCCCTCTTCTCCTGCTTGACCTTTCACCTCTGATTCTGGACTTCTCTCTGTCACAGACTCTCCCACTTTGCTAAGCCCAGTTACCTCTTCAGCTTCCAACACCCCTTCTTCCCAGTCTTGACCACTCATTGTTGTCCCGCCATCACTCCCTGGGCTCTGAGCCTGGTTCCCCAGCTGGTTCCTCCCACCATCCCTAGGCAGTCCAAGCAGCCACTATCAGTGTTGACAGTACTGAGCTAGAGAGACCAATGGTCTGACTCGATATAAGGCTGATTCCTTTTGTATGTGCGAGGCAGGTGAAGCTGGGACCTGCCTTTTGGTCAAAGGCACACACAAACTGGCATTGAGGGCAGACTGCAGAGAGTAAGCTGCCACTTAGCCACTGCTTCTGCCAAAGAGAGGAACTACCTTGCACTCTGAGAAGCCTATTTCCAGGGTTAGCTTCACTAGGCCCAACCCCAGTGGCAAGTTAAATAACAATTATTCATCCAAAGGGCTCATACCAACCAAACCCCCAAGCACCTACCTCTCTCATTTTGAAGAAGGCCATGCCAGTTAGTAGAGAATCGGATCCTGCTTGATGCTGCGGTCCTATCCTCTCCAGCTCCAACTGCTCAGCAACTTCTTGCAATCCACCCTGAAAGAGAAGATGGCAGCACAATCAGAAGATTGTAAGTTATGACCTCTGGTAATAAAACAGGTGAGGAATTGGTTTCCGCCCCATTAGCTTATGTAACTTTCTGAAGCAAGGAATGCACAGTGGTCACACAACCGAAAAGCCATGCTTTTTCTTGGAATCATGATGTTAGCTAAAGATACAATTTCACTGAAGCCTTCGCAAATGAGGAAAGGAATGCCTTTCAGCACTCCTATTTATTTACGCTTGTATTGTTGCTTTTAAATCCACTGGAAATAAAACCGAAAAGACATATATTGGAAGTACTACATGGCCCATGTCAGAATCATGCATAATTAGAGTTTTCTCCCCCACTGTTACAACCATGTGCAGGAGGGAGTGTCGTGCGCTCAAGCCCAGGAGAAGGCCCACAAACTTGCTAAATGACAGTACCGTGGTGCCTCGCAAGACGAAATTAATTCGTTCCGTGAGTTTTTTCGTCTTGCGATTTTTTCGTCTTGCGAAGCACGGATTTTGGAAAAGCTTCAAAAATCACCAAAGTCTTCAAAAACCTCAAAAAAGGCTACCACACCGCGTGCTATGAGTTGCTCCTCGAAGTGAATGCACAGTTTTAAGAAAATGGAAACAAACTTGCAAGACAAAGGAAACAAACTTGCAAGATGTTTTCGTCTTGCAAAGCAAGCCCATAGGGAAATCCGTCTTGCGAAGCAACTCAAAAAACGAAAAACTCTTTCGTTTTGCGAGTTTTTCGTCTTACGAGGCATTCGTCTTGCAAGGTACCACTGTACTGAACAAGTCTGTATGATGCAGACGAGTCTGTATAATGCAGACATTGTGCCTGAGCAGAGGTTTCTAGTGATTTGCCTAGGCATGAGACCAGCAGTTTTTAGGATGGAAGAGCAACAGATAGGGGCTTTAATAGAACCACTACTTTGGTTTAGGAAAATTAGGAGGAGACTACAAGGTCATGGATTCAATCCCCATAGGGCCAGCTGCATATTCCTACAATGCAGAGGGTTGGACTACATGATCCTAAGTGTTCCAATTCTATGACCTATACAATGGGGGGGGGGGGAAACATTGCCGGGATGCATGTTTTACTCCCAAAATCCCTACAACCTACGCTCAAATGATTTAATTTTCTTCATATTCAACTACCCAAAACATTGGAGAATCAAGGAAAAGACTTCTTCAGAAATTAAGGTTATGAACTTCAAAGAGTCCAGAATCACTATAATTGCTGTACTATAGGATCCATAAACAGGAACCTTTTAATAAAACAAATGCATCAAGGAATCCAAATAAATTAAGTCCTTCCCCATCCACCATTTTCGAAATGATACCATGCAAATTTAGAATATGTAGTGCATTCTTCAAGCTATACTGGCTTGAGGGTCTACTCATTACGTACATAATTACAGTGGTACCTCGGGTTAAGTACTTAATTCGCTCCAGAGGTCCGTACTTAACCTGAAACTGTTCTTAACCTGAAGCACCACTTTAGCTAATGGGACTTCCTGCTGCCGCTGCACCACTGGAGCACGATTTCTGTTCTCATCCTGAAGCAAAGTTCTTAACCCAAGGTACTATTTCTGGTTTAGCGGAGTCTGTAACCTGAAGTGTATGTAACCTGAAGCGTATGTAACCCGAGGTACCACTGTAATAAATGTGATGCTGATGATATTGATATTGATAATGATGATGATAATAAAAGATCCAATGTACTCAGTCAAACACTATTAACAAAAAAATTGCAACTCCAAACTATATTATTTCCACCATTTGTCCAAAGATGCCAGGGCAGTGTACAACATAATCCACACAGAATAAAAATAATACACAGCATAATAATAACATCATCATAATAGTCCCAACACACATTTAACAGGCCATATACCATTTAATGGCTGAAGGCCTGAGTAAAGATGAATGTTTTTGCCTGGTGCCTAAAGACATACAATGATAGCGCCAGGCAAGCCTCTCTGGGGAGAGCATTCCACAGACAGGGAGCCACCACAGAAAAGGCCCACTCTCACGTTGTCACTCTCCGAATCTCTCAGGGAGGAGGGACATAGAGAAGAGACTTAGATGACAAGTGCAGGGTCCAGATTGGTGTACATAAGATCTAATGCAAGGAGAAGGAACCTCCAGAGTTGTTGGACAACAATCCTATAATCCCTGGTCATTCGCTACGGTGGCTGGGGCTGATGATAGCTAGGTCTAACTGTAGCAATTTATAGACAACACTGTAAAGGTAAAAGACAAGACAAAAGCTGACTTGTGGACATTCTTCATCCATAAAAAGGTTTATTCCTAAAAATGCTGTTTAATCTCTGTTAAAAAGGCATTGGTAAATTTACCTTGAGATTTTTGCAACTCTTCATAAGGTACTTCACATCATAAATGACAGGGAAAAATAATCTCAGAATCTCAAAGAAGTCCAGCTCTTCCTCAGGTAAATTGGAATTCGTCAAGATCTTGATCAAATAACCAAAGTCATAGCCACTGCAAAGCAATTATGAACAGAAACAAAACAAAAACACCTAAGTTTAGTCAGGTTGTCATTCCAGAGATTCTTCTCTTTAAAAGAAATACTGCAACGCCCAGGCATATGTATTCTCTTCAAGACGCTAAATTCATTATTATTATTATCATTATTATTAAGAAGAAAGGCAGGGGAAGTTCTGTTGCAAAGCCGGAAGCCCTTGTGCCAATGGAACTACTTTGCTGGATACTGGCCAATGTAACCATCTGCAAGAGATAGTTAATCCTATAGCATACCAAATGAGTCTGTACTATAATCTTCCTTAAGAGGCTATTTTAAAAGAAAATGCATTAAATGTATATTTCACAGTGGTGATATTGTGGATATGACAGCCAATAAGCAATATGAATATGAAGAGAATTCTTAAGAAACCTTTAAGAAATATTGCTTTTATATCTATCTACTGAGCAACTAAATCTACTGCTGTTCCCTGTTTATAGGACAGAGTATGAAATAACAATTTAAACCTACGTTCTCCTATATTTTACCAAGACCTTTTGTTTAAGATAGTCAAGTCAAAATAGACCCAATGAAATCAATGAACTTTAGCTACTTAAATCCGTTGGTTTCAATGAGTCTACTTTAAGTATGACAAAGACCAGATAGCACCCTAAATTATTAACTATGTTACATTACAAATTAAACAACCTTAGGTCTACATCAGAGCTTTCCAAACTTTTCATGTTTGGTGATACACTTTTTAGATGTGCATCATTTTGCGACACAGTAATTCAGTTTTATTTGCAAACAGGAGGTTAAACTAACCCCTTTCCAGCCCCAGGAGGAGTATGGGGAGCGTTCGCACAACACAGCTACACACTGCAGCCAACACACTAACGTGTCGCAACAGAGAGTTTTGAAAGCTCTGGTCTACATCAATAGTCGATAATATTTTGCAAGACAAAGCTGGTGGTTTATATTCTAAATATATTCACTATAGTTTGACAAAATATGCATTGAAGTGTTTTAGAAATTACCCAGTGCTCCAAAAATTCAAATTCAGCTCTTCCATCTGATACAGAATTTCTTAGTTTATTGTTACATTCCAGTTTTTCCTAAGCTTCTGCAGTTTTTGTAAAATTTTAATATTGCTTATTGAATGCCTTGCATTGTTCCTCCCGTTATTTTCACAGCTAAGCCACCAATTTCCTAGGTTTCTAAGCACGCCTTTAAATCAGTAGTCGTTCAAGCTTTTCAGGCCCCAGGGCCCATTTTTAACTGAAATATCCATTTGGGGACCCATTTCTTAATCTTTTACCATATATGTACATGGTGGTAGTCCTCCTGTTACAACCCACACGTTGAAGGCCAGTGTCTTAGATCATGTGTTAGTTTATTCAGCTCCGGCCCTTGAGCTGATACGGCTCATCTTGATCCTGAGCCCAGCAGAGTATGATCCCATAGTCCGCAAACGAAAGGGTGAAGCAGGTATGGTGCTACATTGCTAAACTTTATTTCTAAGCTATACCGAGAACACACAAATGTACATCTTGCCTCTGTGAGAGCAGAGAGCAACTCCAACAAAGAAACGACAGAACAAAGAAACAGGAAACCAGTGAACGTCACATCCAGTCTCCCTTTCTGTGAGAATCCAACAGTATCTGGACTCTGTGGAGTGTAAACACAGTCTTGTGACTGCAGGCAACTGCTCAGTGAGGAAACAGAAACTAACATCGAGGCCTAACCCAATTCATGCTTACTCGTTAATTAAGTCCCACTACTTTAAATTGGAACTTACTCCCAAGTATGCACAAGATTACAGTCCATGGCAACCTAAACACACCAGTACACCCCACTGAATGCAATGGGAGCCACTTGTGTATAGATGCACTGTTAGTAAACTTACCTACAGAGTTAATGTTACTAACATCTCCTGCGATTTCTCTGATGGTATTTAATGCATCCTTCCAACCATTTTATACGATATTACACTGTTAGCACATGCATGTCAATCCAGCATCAATGGTTTGACAAAACCAACAACTGACAGAAGTGCAACTATATATTCTTTTAGTTTTTGCATAATACACTAAAATTAAGACCTTGCAAAGTTTTCTTAATTGCAAAAATAATCAAGGCAGTCCTTTTTACATAAATATGACTAATAAATATTCATCTGTGAGTCATAGTTGTTGTTGTTTTTTTGCCTTCTACTGCCATAGGATTACAAATTGAGAAATTTTGTGTGTCTCCATATTCAATAAAAAGTTGTTGAAAACTAGCTTGATTTTAATACATCTTGTACTTCTTCGGCAAAGGGTTAACTAGGTTCCTTATTTGCATGTACTGAAAGAAATCTAGTCAAATATTCTTGCATGTGATCACTTATGTATGCCCAGAATTCATTATCACACGTAAATCTAATTAGATTTACATTTTTCCAAACAATAGAACTGCTGAGTATCCTTAGAATATCAAAATCTGAATGACTCAGAATAAAAGCTAGGGACATGCATTAATGTTGATAGGTTTGTATCCATCCCATATATTAAAATACTGCACATTAAAATAGTCTCCCTTTATTATTCATTCTCCTTTTCTTTTCTTTGTCAATACTCCACCTGAATTACTATCCAAAGTCTCCCATTATTGGCAAAATAGTCAGTAATGCTGCATGATAACAGTTTTGTAAAGTGTAGGATTGCCAGCCCATCATTTTAAATTTTGTTTCATAAAGTGCATTCTTACATGAATTTAGGTAATACCACATGAATTTAGGTAATATTACATTTTTATCAATGTAACTCTTTCAATCACTTTAGACCGCATGGCCTGCAGGGTTACATAGAAATAAAACAGACAATTAAAAATATATTATGTTGCTGAGAAATCATTAATTCTAAATTAATAATTCTGACTTATTAAAAACCACTGCTAATATTTTCACAGCCACCCTATCTTGGTCTGATATGGAGTGTTCACATTGTCATTGTACTCAAGCATTTACAATACAGAACTCTGATTCATCAAGGAAAACTGGATACAAGATTACTAGAAATTCAATGTGATGCCTTTTTTTTTTTTTTTTGGCCATATCCGAAGCCTGCTCGCTATGCTTGAGGAAACATTCTTCACTGCCTGCTTGTAATATTTGACCATTGCTGCCTTAAAACACAATTTCTATAAATTAATCCTCATTCACAGAAGACTTTCTACTAACAGAATTTTTCATATAACATTTCAGCAGCTAAAGCAAAAGTTAAAACTGTTGGGCAGCGATTCAAACTGATCAGATTTTTAATGGGACAGAAATTGGAACTGCCAAGTTACATAGCTGGATACAAATCTTGAAATTATCTACACTTATTTTATTACCAGCACAATAGTTGAATTCCAAATATTTCTAACCTATCCCTATCAACTGCTCAACCTGATAATATCATTTATTACACCAGATTTTTAAAAGCTATGTCTACTTACACAAAGCAGAACTGAAACATAGCTAATGGCCTCTTGTCTAAATGAACTTTTTCTTCTGCCATTGGAGGTATTAAAAACAAGTTCTTAAACACCTTGGCCACAAGGTACAGTACCCATCTCAGGAGCTGAAAGCCCTTTTCATTTTAAAATGGTTGTGCCACTCAAGCATGCTGAAATGCAATAAGAAATGAATGAGCACCATAGATTATGTCCATAGCTGGTCTTGAACAAGATGTCCTTTTTCAAATTAAGATACCTCTGTTAGCAACTTTTCCCAGAAAACTCATCAGTATGCATACAGGCCAGAACTAAAACTCAAAGAGGAACTTCCCACACAACCGCTCGACAGGAGAGAGGTATTCTTTCAAAACAGTTAACAACACACACTGTGGAATAAGCCGGCAAACAAATGTTCCTAATTGCTTTCAGCCTACTTTGTGTGGCAGCAGTGAGCCCAGCAGTGGAGAAACAAATTCCCCAGGTGATGAGACTGGCTCAAATCATTAGTGTGCTTACACAGGTATCTAGACTGCAATCCAAACCCTTCAAAAGTTTATTTTGACCACTTGATTTAACTGATCCTTCAGGGGTGGGGAGAAGCCAAAAGACTAGTTTATTGGCACCAGATAAGAAAATAATCCATGCAGCAACCAAATTAAAAAGTTTAATTTTTTTCCAATATTTGGCATTACAGTTAAAATAGAAGGGTCGAATTTTCCCTACCAGTATTATCATATGGGTCTTCAGAGCTGCACTGAATTTGGATTTTCCAACGATGTTAATCAACTAATTCCAGTTTTCATTTACCTGCTAAGCGTACACAAAGGGTAGAGATATGTGGCTGTTCCTTCCTCTGACCTGGGAAACTGTCAAAGCAAAATAGAAAAATACAGTGCTCCCTCTCTACAAGGCTGACACTTTAGTGCCTCATTTTAAGATACAAATTATTAGTTTCCAACTGGAGCCAAAGCGTAGAGATTTAACTTAAAAGCAGAAAAGCCTTTACGACAAAATCACTTTGCCATATCCACACCTCATCCAACCCTGACTTTCCAATCGCAATTAATGGGGGCAGTTATTTGGTATTACAGTTTCAGGAAAAAGTTAAAGAACATTAGTTATATATTAGTTATATTAGTTAATGCTGCATTTACCTATGAAATGAAAGCCACTTGACTCCTTCGCAAAGCACGACACCTGACGTCATAAGAAGTTCAGCAAAGTACTGAGTCTCAATTCCTTCATCCTCATGTTTTTTGAACTGGATTCCAGATGTTGTTAATAGCTCTATTGAATCTTGGGCATACATGTCTTCTCTAGGAGAAACACGATGGGGAAAGATTCACACTTGAAATAAAGAAATCTTGAGATAAACAGTTTAAACCAAAATCTAGGAGAAATTGCACATTAAATCATGAAAACGGATGAACATCAATAAAGGATCACAGCATTATTAAGGTTTACAGCTTCATCTTACAACTGTGTTCAAACATCAAGGTAAACTATAGTTAATGAACATGAAGTTAATGAACTATGAACACGACACCCTCTGGCTTTTTTTTAACATTCTGGCCTAACCAGAATGTTAACTCCAGACAAACCACAACATGATGTCAAGGTTGGTTTTTAGCTTCCTGATCATGGTTTGAGCAAAACAAGCCAGGATCCCTAGTTCAGGCATAACACATGACTCGTTGCTCCTGCTTGCCCTGAGGGAGGAACAAAGTGGGAGCGATCTTGCATTTATTGTAAGCCAGTAACTAGGGGGACGCAGGTGGCGCTGTGGGTTAAAGCATCAGCGCCTAGGACTTGCCGATTGAAAGGTCGGCGGTTCGAATCCCTGCGGCGGGGTGCGCTCCCGCTGCTCGGTCCCAGCGCCTGCCAACCTAGCAGTTCGAAAGCACCTCCGGGTGCAAGTAGATAAATAGGGACCGCTTACCGGCGGGAAGGTAAACAGCGTTTCCGTGTGCGGCTCTGGCTCGCCAGAGCAGCGATGTCACGCTGGCCACGTGACCCGGAAGTGTCTCCGGACAGCGCTGGCCCTTGGCCTCTTAAGTGAGATGGGCGCACAACCCCAGAGTCTGTCAAGACTGGCCCGTACAGGCAGGGGTACCTTTACCTTTACCTTTAACTATGGTTTGCCCTGACGTGAAGAGGGCCTCTGCTTGTCCAATGAGAAGTACCGTATTTTTCGCTCCATAGGACGCACTTTTCCCCCTCCAAAAATGAAGGGGAAATGTGTGTGCGTCCTATGGTGCGAATGCAGGCTTTCGCTGAAGCCTGGAGAGCGAGAGGCATCGGTGCGCACCGACCCCTCTCGCTCTCCAGGCTTCAGGAAGCTATCCGCAAGCCTTGCAAGCCCGGCGGGAGTTCCCGCGAGCTCACGAGGCTTGCGGGCAGCAGCCTGCAGCCCCAGCAAGTGTCCACAAGCCTTGCGCGCCCGGCGGGAGGTCCCGCCGAGCGCACGAGGCTTGGGGCGGCAGCCTGTTGCCCGAAGCACAGGGAGCCCTCCGGAGGGCTCCCCGTACTTCGGGCGAATGTCTGCAAGCCTTGCGCGCCCGGCAGGAGCTCCCGCCGGGCGCGCGAGGCTTGGGGCGGCAGCCTGTTGCCCGAAGCACATGGAAGCCCTCCGGAGGGCTCCCCGTGCTTCGGGCAAGTGTCTGCAAGCCTTGCGCGCCCGGCAGGAGGTCCCGCCGGGCGCGCGAGGCTTGGGGCGGCAGAAGGGTCTCCTTCTGTTCCTTCTCCAGGTTCGCTGAAGGGCGATGCCCCTTCTCCCTCTCTGCGCAGCACCTCTCCTGTGAAGGAGGGGCGCTGGGCAGAGAGAGAGAAGGCGCACTGCTCCTTCAGCGACGCGTCTATCCTGGCTTCTGCTTTAGCCCTGCTGCACAGCCTCTTTGGGCAGGGGGAGCCTTCATCCCGCTGCCCTGAAGAGGCTTGGCGCGGTTACCCGAGAAGCCAGAACAGCCACACGGTATCCCAGAAGCCAGATCCCTCTTGCTGTTCTGGCTTCTGGGGTTCAGAATAATTTTTTCTTGTTTTCCGCCTACCAAAACTAGGTGCGCCCTATCGTCCGGTGCGCCCTATGGTGCGAAAAATACGGTAAATCCCTCTGAGTTTTATAGGACTTACTCCCAAGTAAGTGTGTGCATGATTGTAACCTAAATTCATGATTTCTAACTGAAGACTCTGCAAATTATGGGAAAATCCTTCTCCATACAGCACTCTCATTTACTTCAAGGATATTCATTTGTTTTTTTAAAAATGTAATCTCTAAGCATTCACATAAAAGCCAGAGAAAATGCAGTTGTATATCCTAATTAAAACTGAGCAATGTACCGTATTTTTTGCTCTATAGGACGCACCGGATGATAGGACGCACCTAGTTTGGGGGGGAGGAAACAAGAAGAAAAAAATTCTGAACCCCAGAAGCCAGAACAGCAAGAGGGATCTGGCTTCTGGGATAGCCTCTTGCTATTCTGGCTTCGGGGACAGCCTGTGAAGCCTCCGCAGGGCAGCAGGGTGAAGGCACCCCGCTGCCCTGCGGAGGCTTTGCGCAGCCATCCCCAAGCTAGAACAGCGAGACGGAGCGCTGCGCAGCGCTCCGTCCCCCTGTTCTGGCTTTGGGCTTAGCCGCACAGCCTGCATTCGCTCCATAAGATGCACACACATTTTCCCTTACTTTTTAGAAGGGGACAAGTGCGTCCTATAGAACGAAAAATACGGTATGTAACAAAAATGGAAAAATTAAGAGGCAGACTCCAGGAAAGCTTGGATAAATATTAAAGAGGCTTTTAAAGGTCATCACTGTCCCTGTCTCACAAATCAGAGCATTCCTGAGGGTGAGTGCTATCACTGAGAAGGCCCATTGCTGCATTGTCACCAAGTCACAATCTGCACCATCTTCTTAGAAGATCTTAAAGTTCAGCTTGATCTACTGGCATCACAAAGCTCTGTTTGCTTCCTAGGGACTATGTACCACGAAATTCATGAAAAGTGTAAACCCAACTTTGGACTGAGGTTTGTATCTTATGGCTCACAGTTTACATCACTGGTGTATCACAAAAGCTTTCTTATCACTTTGAGAGACAAGTCATATCCGAGAAGTCAAGCCATCTGTTCAGCCCCAGCTTGAAAGAGAGCTAGCTGATTATGTTTGCTTAAAGACGCTGCGATTCTATGCACACAATGAACTCAGGGGAATGTAATTCCAAGTAAATATGCACTGCCCTGGACTAGTCAGCTGCAATGAGAAGCATGCTAACTTGGAGGCAAATCCCAGTGCCACCAATGGGACAGACTTCCAAGAAAACATGCTTCGAGTTGGAATGCAAGGCTACCCTCTTAAATACATTGCCCCTTTACACTATAATCAATCATCACCATCTCCATAGCACTGCTCAATAAACAAGGTTAAGTGAATTCAAAAGCAAGGCTAGAGTTCCCTTAAACTCCCAAGTGGTGCATACAAGATTTTGCAAAGAAAGAAAACCCCTTCAATTTACTGGATACAGTTTTGCAAACTAGCATACATTTTTCTTATAAAAGAACTGCTGCAATTTGGCAAAATGATAGGAACATTTGCTTACAATGAAATAAGTCACCAAGCTCAGTTCTAGGCTCTGCACAGCTTTTAGGGGCAAAACTATCACACACACACAAGGGAACACCTGCCCCCTTGATTATAGGATTTTTCATCAGCTCTGCTGCTTCAGTAGAGGAGCCACCACACAGGTTTTGGTGAAGAATACTCACCCACCCCACTATTTGTGCCCAAGCTAAAATTTATTTCTAGGCTGGCTAAGAATACATCAAACTGGCTTCTCCTTGCATTTAAAAGGTAATAGGACAGAGCCTTCAAGCTGTGTCCTGACTGCCTTGCACAGGATAGTATGTCTGGATTAACCACTTTAAGCTAAATTCTGTTAATATCACTGGTTTGTTTCTGGAGAAGCACAAGCTTTAAAGGGGATTATCCCACCTTTGCCTTCCCATTGAAATGCCATTCCTGAGGATCCAGTTAAATGAGATTTAAAAGCCTGAACAAAATTACAGGTATAAATATACACATACGCAGGCAAGGGTTGCAACTTACGTTAAATTAAATTTAAAATTAAATTGCCATGTTGAAGTTCCTGGAGGGTATTCGCCTTGTTCATTCATGAAAGTCAACCCTAATTGAATTATCTTTAGTAAGTCCACGTTACAGCGGAGCAGTTGATACTGATAGTCTGCATTACTTCTGAATTCTCCAATAGGCCGTGCAACTACACCTGGAAACTCTGTGTCCTGAAAAATTAAAGCACAAAGACCAAAGGCAAAATATAAAAAGCTACTAAAGCTCACAAAATTTGTTTAAATGCTTCAGAAAGCCCTGAATGCTTTCCTGAGAACAAGCATCAGGTGTGGGAACACACACTCGTTTGCAGTTAATCCCAGTCCCTTGGGTACCAGAAAAACATTGTAGCCAATTTGGATTATGGACTGGTGCATTTGTTTGTCATAATTTTAGAATAACACTCAAATGTTGTAGTTGCAACATTAGACTTGTCAACAAAGGCAGGATGGTACTTAAACATGCCATTCCATATTACGTCCCACCCATGCCTCTTTTCCTTGCATGTTGGATTGATACAAGTTGTTAGGGCATGTCATTTTAGGGGCCAAACTTAATTTTTGCACATTTCTTCAGTGAAGTAAATAATAAAAATAATAATATAACTGCAAGTGCTTTGCAATCATAGGTATAAAAGGTAAAGGGACCCCTGACCATTAGGTCCAGTCGTGACCAACTCTGGGGTTGCGACACTCATCTCGCTCTATAGCCTGTGGGAGCCGGCGTACAGCTTCCGGGTCATGTGGCCAGCATGACTAAGCCGCTTCTGGCGAACCAGAGCAGCGCACAGAAACGCCATTTACCTTCCTGCCAGAGCGGTACCTATTTATCTACTTGCACTTTGACGTGCTTTCGAACAGCTAGCTTGGCAGGAGCAGGGACCAAGCAACGGGAGCTCACCCCGTCGCGGGGATTCGAACCGCCGACCTTCCGATCGGCAAGCCCTAGACTCTGTGGTTTAACCCACAGCGCCACCCGTGTCCAATCATAGGTCTAGGGTGGTATATAAATTCAATCAATCAATCAATCAATCAAATCAATTTAGCCAAAATATCATTTGAATTCCCAAGTCGTGTTTCAGCTTTTCAGCAACCCTCATTTTTGGAATATGAAAATTGAAAAATTCAACATGCCCTAACAAGGTGCAACATTTGGGATAGGGAAGCCTGTGGCCTCCCAGATGTTACTGAACTCCCATAACTTCAGACCACCAGGCATGCTGGTCAGCCAGAGCTGATGGGGGCTGAATTCCATTATCATCTGGCAGGCCAGATTCCCCATCCCTGCCTTATGTTGTGCTGATTTACTGAAGCAAACACACTGTTCTGAATTACTGCACTGGTGCAAGGACTCCCATACAATCTGCTCCTAGCCATTATTTGCAATAAACAAGACTATTAAGATACAGAATGATTTTTTCATGAATATAGAGCAAATTGAAATATATAAAATGGTCATTCATAGAAATATATAGCCAACCTTGGTTTTTTACACTGGTGTAGAAACAGCACACTAGGAAACTCATTAGTTTGTACACAAAAAACATTGTTTCTTTTGTAAATATCAGCTTGCCAAAATTACTGGTTCAAAAAGAACTGAGGTGGGTATAAGCACATGAGAAAAATAAATTAAGAAAACAGTGTACTTTATTGCTAATGAGAATATTCATTTTCTCTGAGTCTGTCTGTTAGCTCTTCAGCAAGTGTTTAGATATCTCAATTCTGCTCGGTGGAATAAGCCAGCTTCATAACCTATGTTCTGAAACTGGCCTATAAGGAAAACTTGCTAGTTTATTTTAAACCAGAAACCCTGGTTCAAATTTAACACTAAGCCAGGAATCAGTGAAAGTGAACTAAATCTGCTCATGTCCTCTTCACCGCCATGTGAAAGGAATACCAGTAGTTTTCGGAGTGCTAAGCAATGGTTTAGTATTGCAAGCCCAATTTTCTGTTGATAGAGTCATCTTCCATAAATGTCTGTTCCTCCTTTAAAACCATCTAAGTCAGTGACCATCACTTTACTTTGTGACAGTAAATTTCACAATTATGGATTGTGTGAAGAAGTTATAAATCTACTGCCAATATATTTCCCTGCATGACCCTGAGCTCTGATGTTTTGAGAACATGAAAAACTTCAGTCTGTGAAAAGAAGAACATGTTCCCAAACCATGTAACCATATCATCCATCCTTTTCACATGATCTCTTGATTTTAAATGGTATCCGTAAAACACAATCCCCAGCCAGAACAACCAGCAAAAACACTGTAAAGATAACATAAGCATTGTTCCTTACTTGGGAATAAGTTTCAGATTATATGGGGTTTGATTCCAACTAAATATCTGAGATTGTAGTCTTCTGTTATTCTTGAATATCTAAATTATCTTCTCTACATTTTCCCCTTCCAAATAATTTTCAAGGACTAGTTCCAGCCCAAACAAAGAAGGTCACAAATATCCCAACATCATACCATGGCAACATAGTTAAACTTCCGTATAACTTGACGAATTTTCTTCATCTCTTCATCCAGGTTGCAAGCCCAAACTTCACAAATTCTTTGGCTGTGATCTACTGTAGCTGCTGGCATAGTTGGGAGGTTTCAGATACCAGACATCAAAAAGGTATATTTGACAAAGAGTCCGTTTCATAAAACAGGTTTTGGTTATATATCTAAAGAGATTTAAAAAGAGAGAGAGTTATTCCAAATTCACAAGTAGAACAAAATACATCTATTTCAAAATCATGAAAAATGAATCTGGTAATCACATATTTCATTTATTTAAAAAGATGGTGAATGTACTGGTCTTGTTCACAGGAGCAAAATCAGATATGTTTATGCTAACTCTTCCCCATAGATACACTGATTAACAAATCATCAGAAGGCAAAGAGGTGTCTCAGGTAGAAACAATTGGCTGTTAGATAAATGTCAATGCAATACTGCAAAAAACTATATGTTCAGCTATCAATGAGCGATTTATTTCAATGGGACTTGCTTCCAAATATGCTTAGGATGGCATCCTTTAACAACTGACAATACCTATTTGTTCTACTCAACTTTAAATGTCTCCGTTAAGACAAGCTCATGTAACTAGTTAAGATGGATAGCAACAAAGAAGACTGCTGCTTATACATGCACCGACACAAAATAAAATGGGACTGTGTCAGTGGGTCAAGAGGTGAGCAGGTTAACAAGAGTTTCATGTCCTGCTGCCAAAAAAGCAAGCTCACTTCCTGGGTGTGACAAAAGGAAAATAACAGGAACAACAGCTAGATAAAGTATACCTTCTTCTGGCACAAATTTCTGCAACCCACAGTACACATGGAGGGTGAAACAAACATAAAAGAGAGAGATGCACTGGAACTTTTCAAAATTTATAAAAATGCAGAAGTTACAGAACCTAGAACAGATGTTTATTACAAAAAACACCAGAAAAATTCAAGGCACCCTGTTACTTGGGAAATGGAACATTTTTAACTAGCACCTAGGAACGTGAAGTATTGCTCAGCATAATTCAAGGTTGGCTCCCTGGAATCCAAAATATTATTCCAGTCAAAACAATAAAGCAATGCGGAGAGAGCTGAGCATGCAGGTTTTCAATTGTATTTACAGCATGTAGCAAGATAAAAAATTCCAAAAAAATCAGAATGCAAAGGTCACACTGATCATAGGGAAGCTGTATTTCCAAGTCCTGGCTTTTAGCCTAGTCACAGAACCATAGAGAGTAGCTTCCTATATAATCCACACATGCTACCTTCCAGTGCATTAAAAAAAATTCAGAGTGTACATTTGCTGGCACTAGATCACCACTACAAGTGTTATTTTTGAAGTATTCATGGAGAGTTAAAAGCAAAAAAATGACTATAGCAGCAGATGTTTCCCATAAGCTAACAACCAACACAACTCTAGAACATCCAAAGCTTACACAGACATGATGTTTCTGAATGACAGAATTGACCTGATGCATAAATGAAGATATTTTTAAAAAGTAAAATATCTATTGCGGCATGTGCTTTTAAGGGCCAAGAACGCACTTTTGTCAGATCTATAGACGGGGCAGTAACCAACTAGCTTGTTCTATCAGTGCAAAGCTTTCTGCCCGGACGCTGAGGTCCAGCGCCGAGGGCCTTCTGGCGGTTCCCTCATTGCGAGAAGCAAAGCTACAGGGAACCAGGCAGAGGGCCTTCTCGGTAGTGGCGCCCGCCCTGTGGAACGCCCTTCCAGCAGATGTCAAAGACATCTTAAGGCAGCCCTGTTCAGGGAAGTTTTTAACGTGTGATATTTTACTGTATTTTTGGTTTCTATGGAAGCCGCCCAGAGTGGCTGGGGAGGCCCAGCCAGATGGGCGGGGTATAAATAATAAATTATTATTATTATTATTATTATTATTATTATTACACTTGTACAATGAAACTTCATTCCCCAAGTGCCCCTAAATCTGTTCATGGGGGAATGGGTTTTCCTCATACACCTAGTGCATCTTTCTAGATAGTAAAATTTCCTTACCACCCACCAGTGCTCAATGGAAGGAGGATTCAGCTTGTGCTGTAGAACCCCCTACCGCCCACCTAGAATCCTGAAACGCCCGGTAGGGACCAGGTTGACAACCCCTGTTCTAGAGGGATGTTGCATGCAAGGAGAGGGAGAAATTCTGCTGCACAAGCGGAATTCCTTACTCTGGTGCCCGGAGTTAGTGGTATTCAATGAAGGTGGTATCCAACCACGTTTTACTTCAAGTAGTCCCACTAAAACGAATGGAGCTTACATTAGTTTCAGTCGGTCTACCCTAAGTAAAAACTTAGCGGAATACCAACCACAGCCATTTAAATGGGTCGGTATACTGATCACTTTCCTCAACTACTTCAACACACACTGACACCTGCGCCACCACAAATTATTATTATTATTTATTGAATTTATATACCTGGAGGTCTCAGGGTGGTTCACAGAGCAATATCAAAATATACAATATAAATAAAAACAACAACCCAATAACAACCCCTCCTTGCCAATTGAGTCTACAGAGAGAATGTAAGCAGCAACGATTCAAGAGACAACGGGTGGGCAAGCAACCTATCCCTTTTTGTAAATACTCCTTTTGGCATTGTCTTTAGAAAAAATGGAAAAGTGGGTAGGTGGGTGGAGAGCGCGCGCATGGAAGGACGGGAAGGCGAAACTAAAAGCGCGACCCCGGCCATGCACACGGGGCAGGCAGTTGCTCGCCCATCTGGCCAGGTGCGGAGGGCCGTCGCTGCAGGCCACGCTGACTGTCGGCGTGGGGCTGGCATTTCCCCTCAGGCTTTCCAAGCGCGAAAGGCCGAGGCGACCAAGTGGGGTTCATTTTTTTATGCCGTGAACCGCCCTGAGGTCTGCGGGCGAAGGGCGGTATACACATGTAACTGATAGCAAGGAATAAGAATAAAAGAAAAAGCGGGCGCGTGAAAACCTCCTGCCCACCCTCCTCGCGAGGCCCATCCTAGGGAGCAGCAGCCCCCGGCCCTCTCCCACTCCCAACTTTCCCTCAGGAGCGGCTCCAGCCCTGCTTGCTCCCTTCCCAACGCCCGGAAACGCCGCCGCCGCCGCCGCCACTTACCGGAAGAGAGGACGGCTCCTCACGCGGAGCGGAGGGAGCGGGAGGCGGGCCTAGCTGGGACCCGGCGGCGGAGGCAGCCCCAGCGCGACGACGTGCGGGGAAAGCTGCCGCTACTGCTGCCCCCCGGCCGCCCAGCGCACAAAGCCATTACGTCATCGCCGCGCGCCGCGCCGCGCAACCTTTCAACTCTCGGCGCGCCGGCTTTCGGCCTGCCTTCCCTCTTCGCCGAGGGCGGGGGAGGAGGAGGAGGACAGTGGGGGGCGGGGAGACTTCGGCTATCAGCCAATCGGGCTGAAGTTGGCGGCGGCTCCCGCCAATGGATGCCGAGCGGCCAGGACGCGGAGGGAGGGCGCTCGCGACGGCAAGGAACGGCTTCCTGTTCCCTCAGGAGGAAAAGGAGGAGGAAGGAGGTTGGCGGCCTGAGGGGAGTTTGTTGTGGCGGGTAGCGAGCGGGGCCAAGAGCGGGAAGAGCGGCGCCGGCGGAGCAGGGAAGGAAGGGTCCGGTCTCGCTCTGCCCTGCTCGGTGCGCGAAGCGGAGGATGAATTGGCTCTTCCCGCTCTCCAAAGCCGGCAGCGGTGGCGGCGCCGCCGCCTCCTCCTCGTCGCCCTCGTCGGCCGGTGGAACCGCGCTGCCGCCGACTCTCACCAGCCTCCAGCAGCAGAAGCAGCGGCAGATCGAGTCCCTGCGGAGCGCCCACGCCGCGTGAGTGGCGCGCTGCCATGGGGGTGTCAGAGAGAGAAGGGGGGGGACAAATTAGCCAACCCCTTTCTCAGAACTGGAGTTACAAACTTCGGCTGCGGGTAGAGAGCCGGATGTTTATCCGGCTGACAATGTTTACAGGGAATCCCTGTCGGATAAGGATCTAGACCGCAACGCGGTTAGCAATTATTATTGCACTGAATCGATAGAGGAGCTTATTCCAGCTTCTCCATACAGTTGAGAAACCAGGTGGTTTTGTTGTTGTTGAAACGCGAGCGAAGGAGCGTGACTTGAAGGGTTTAGTCCGAAGGTGGTGGGTGACCGTTGTTGTTGTTGTTGTTTAGTCGTTTAGTCGTGTCCGACTCTTCGTGACCCCCTGGACCAGAGCATGCCAGGCACTCCTGTCCTCCACTGCCCCCCGCAGCTTGGTCAGACTCATGCTGGTAACCTCGAAAACACTATCCAACCATCTCGTCCTCTGTCGCCCCCTTCTCCTTGTGCCCTCCATCTTTCCCAACATCAGGGTCTTTTCCAGGGAGTCTTCTCTTCTCATGAGGTGGCCAAAGTATTGGAGCCTCAGCTTCAGGATCTGTCCTTCCAGTGAGCGCTCAGGGCTGATTTCCTGAAGAATGGAGAGGTTTGATCTTCTTGCAGCCCATGGGACTCTCAAGAATCTCCTCCAGCACCATAATTCAAAAGCATCAATTCTTCAGCGATCAGCCTTCTTTATGGTCCAGCTCTCACTTCCATACATCACTACTGGGAAAACCATAGCTTTAACTATACGGACCTTTGTTGGCAAGGTGATGTCTCTACTTCTCAAGATGCTGTCTAGGCCTGTCATTGCCCTTCTCCCAAGAAGCAACGCGGTTAGCAATTATTATTGCACTGAATCGATAGAGGAGCTTATTCCAGCTTCTCCATACAGTTGAGAAACCAGGTGGTTTTGTTGTTGTTGAAACGCGAGTGAAGGAGCGTGACTTGAAGGGTTTAGTCCGAAGGTGGTGGGTGACTGACGGCTCCGCAAGTCTGTGAAGCTAAATCCGGAGGAGAGAGCCAAAGTTGTGAAAAGACAGGCAAAGGTGCGATAGTGGGTGCGGCGCTGATGGAGGGGAAGCGAATACTCGCCGCAGTCCTGAATATAAAAATAAATGGCTTAGTCATTACAGTGGTACCTCGGGTTAAGTACTTAATTCGTTCCGGAGGTCCGTTCTTAACCTGAAACTGTTCTTAACCTGAACTACCATTTTAGCTAATGGGGCCTCCTGCTGCTGCCGCGTGGCCGGAGCACAATTTCTGTTCTCATCCTGAACCAAAGTTCTTAACCCGAGGTACTATTTCTGGGTTAGCGGAGTCTGTAACCTGAAGCGTATGTAACCCGAGGTACCACTGTATTGCACATGCAACCCAGAGAGAGAAACATACGTAGTGGCGTCTGTGGCAACCAAATTTGCTGGCAGGCTGTGTTTGGGGATGAGGTCAAGAGAGGAGATCCTGGCCCACCAATCCTAATTAACTATTGTAAAAGGTAAAGGGACCACTGACCATTAGGTCCAGTCGTGGCCGACTCTGAGGTTGCAGCGCTCATCTTGCTTTATTGGCTGAGGGAGCCAGCATACAGCTTCCGGGTCATGTGGCCAGCATGACAAAACCCCTTCTAGCGAACCAGAGCAGCACACAGAAACGCCGTTTAGCTTCCCGCCAGAGCGGTACCTATTTATCTACTTGCACTTTGACGTGCTTTCGAACTGCTAGGTTGGCAGGAGCAGGGACCGAGCAACGGGAGCTCACCCCATCGCGAGAACCACCGACCTTCTGATCAGCAAGTCCTAGGCTCTGATTTAACCCGCAGCACCACCCTCGTCCCTTTAATTAACTATTGTACAGGGGTATAAAGTGCTCCAGATAGCTTTCTGGTACCAAACGAAAAAAGCTGGAGGCACCAGACTGCCTTCAAAGCCCATTCCACATAGGTGCTCAAGTTTCTTTCAGTTTTGGTTTCAAGTCAGCATGACAAAAAGTAGCAGGAATTGGAACATGGGGCATATCCAGTGATAGTTAAGCACTTTTAAAACCATTTTCCTGCATTGCCTGGGTTTGGACTACATGTTCCTTGAGTCCCTTCCAGCTCTAAGGTTCTATGAATTACCCTAAGAGAGATTTTAGCTTAACTCTCCCATTAAAATCATTTGAACTTCAAAATGTTTAACTTGCCGGTATCATTAAAAGCTTGACGATTTTCATTGTTCCGGTGACCCTTTGGTAAATACCTACATTTCTTTTAACAGTATAGCTGAAATACAAAAAGATGTGGAGTATCGATTGCCATTTACTGTAAACAACCTGACAATAAATATTAACATGTAAGTACTGTGTGATCTGCTTATATGTCACTTTAAATGTTTAAGCTGTGCTTCACAATTTAGGAAAACAATCCTCTACTAAAGATTGGTCAGATTTGCACACCTTGGGGCTGAGATGAGCGAAAACACAATTGGCCTGTTGTTTTATTTAGCAACCCAGGACCTGAAAGCACTTTTTGGTCATAGTTCATTTTAATTCATTTGGTTAGCTTTGCAGAACTGTAGTAAAAGGTAAAGGAACCCTTGACCATTAGGTCTGGTCGTGGCCGACTCTGGGGTTGCGGCGCTCATCTCGCTTTATTGGCTGAGGGAGCCAGCGTACAGCTTCCGGGTCATGTGGCCAGCATGACTAAGCTGCTTCTGGCAAACCAGAGCAGCGTACGGAAACACCGTTTACCTTCCCGCCAGAGCAGTACCTATTTATCTACTTGCACTTTGATGTGCTTTCGAACTGCTAGGTTGGCAGGAGCTGGGACAGAGCAACGGGAGTTCACCCCGTTGCGGGGATTTAAACCGCCGACCTTCTGATCGGCAAGTCCTAGGCTCTGTGGTTTAACCCACAGGGCCACCCGCGTCCCTTTTCAGAACTGTCGTGTTAAGTCCAAAGTGAAGGTTTACACTCTGCTCCTCTTGCGTGTGAGGATAAAAGAGTGTGTGGAAGCCTGAAGCTCACCACAGCTCATGCATATTCACCTTAGAGAACAAGACCGTTGGCCAAGTGTACCTGTACCATTCATTCTCCTTGCACACAGGGGAGCAATGAGCTTGGGGCTGACTTGAGTGTATACAGTGACCTTTTTGATAGTTTGCTGATTTGTGGACAGAGGATGAAGACCTTTGACTAGCTTGCTTTGGCCTATGGACTGTGGGTTTTTTGTATTTGTAAATAGTTGAAATTAACATTTGTTATAATTTAAGTATAATTTAAATGATAAACGTTGCTATTGTCCGTAGAGTAGTAATTGTAAGGAATGAAACTGCCTTCATTGCCAATGCAAACCATATGCTTTGAAGAGTATTCAAATAGAGATTTAAAAAAACAACAACCCAGATATCTTATTTACATGAAAGTGATGGTAATATATTTTGGTGTTCACAGATTGCTTCCTCCTCAGTTTCCTCAGGAAAAACCAGTCATCAGTGTTTTCCCTCCAATACGGCATCATTTAATGGACAAACAAGGAGTGTATGTGGCCTGCCCATTAATAAGCAATGTATGTACAATTGTATCATTTTCCTTGAAAATTTAAGGGGTGGTCATATAATAAACTGTACATGTCTTTTCCAGGATACATAGGTGGCAGCAATTACTGTATTTTTCACTCTATAAGACGCACCAGACCACAAGACACACCTAGTATTTGGAGGAGGAAAACAAGGGAAAAAAATATTCTGAATCTCAGAAGCTAGAACAGCAAGAGGGATCGCTGTGCAGTGAAAGCAGCAATCCCTCTTGCTGTTCTGGCTTCTGTGATAGCTGCACAGCCTGCATTTGCTCCATAAGATGCACACACACATTTCCCCTTACTTTTTAGGAGGGAAAAAGTGAGTCTTATAGAGCAAAAAATTCAGTATATTCTATTGCAAAAAAATTTTTCAAAGAAATGCACTTATTGAAATATTAACGTATGTGCTCTATGTAGAAAAAGAAATATTTTTTTACGATTAGCTTTTTAACTAGAAGCAATGGCATTTTAGATGTTTTTCCAGAGTTTATTTCAGGTTTTTTTAAAAAACAAAACAAATCCTGTATATGTATTCTGCAGAGCTCATGATCCCTTATTTCAGTACCTAGCCCCTCAGTTTGTATTTAATCATGGAAACAATTCAGCTCCTGTGCAGATTGAGGCCTCTGTATTGACAGCCGCTGGGGCCAAATAATGCGTAACAGTGGCACCTGTGTCAACCTCCTGGTTTCAGTGTAAAATGAGTTGACTTGTATATCATGCTTCAATTCTGCAAATTAAATACAGCTTTTTAATCTCTTAACAGTTCACAATGCACTCAGATCTTGGAAAAATAGTTCAAAGTGTACTTGATGAATTTTGGAAGAATCCTCCAGTTTTGGCTCCCAGCTCAACATCATTTCCATAGTAAGTGTAAACAGAGAAAATAAGGGTGATAATTGCAAACAAGCTGGATACATAATTTAGTAGTGTTCTTAAAGCTTCCCTTACACTTGAGTTGATAAGCTATGGACCCAATTTGGATATCACGGCCAAACAATCCTCTATCCACCGTGCACATTTTGTTACTGTTCCTCCCTCACCGGTTCATAGTAAGTGTAATTTGCAGTTATATCAAAACTGGACAAACTGCCAGAAACATTTTTTGCCTCCAGGCTAGAATTGGAAACCACAGTTTGACTACTTGGGGTCTCACAGCAAACTATAACTATTTTTATTTAAGATAAAACGGTTAGTTCTGGATCTGTCTCAACTTAGAAATAGGCATAGGAATGCTTGTGAAGGATACAGATCAATTATAGCATGAGTAGCTATCCTGTGACACAGGTGCAACACATGGCAACAAAGGCCAGGAGTTCATGAGAGTAGGATGGTTTATTGCCGTAGCTACAGTATAGAGCATGGCTTATCTGTGACCTCCCAGATGCTGTTTGACTTTTCTCCCATAAGCTCAAGCTAGTATGGCCATTGTTCAGGGATGGTGGAAGTTGTACTCCAACAACATCTGGAGGACCATAGGTTAGCCACTCTGGTAAAGAGCCAGGCCTACCCCATGCCATATCTACCACCTCCAGAACTTTCTGACTCAGCAGAGTCGACGTTCAAATAACTGTGACGAAGTGCACTAGAGTGATGCTGTCTCATACTTGCGTTGTGGCTTGTGCCAAGAAGATTGACTAACTTTGAATTAATGTTCCATAACAATAAAAATCTCTATAAAGAATTTGGTTAATGTTTTACATTAAATAACTGTCACCACTTTCACATACCCAGAGGGGCTTCAGGGTTGCGTTTCTCTGTTTTGAAATCTGTTTTGCAAATTTTGCAAATCTGTTTTGAAATGAAGGGGCTTTGAAAGGTAATGTGTAATATGGCTGGGGGGGGCATGTCTGCTTTTCTACAGTAGGGCGGGGAGCTAAAAAAAATCCCACTGGGTAGGCACAAAGCAGTTGAGCATGCCTAAAGTAATTGATTCGATCTCATCCTAAGTCTTGATGTGCCAACAGCTAACTGCTTGGGCCAAAATGTATTGACAGCTGGGCCACCTGATTTCCTAGAAGGTGTTACACTGGCATTGTTGGTAGATACCTTGGTACAGATGAACAGGTTATTAGAGTGAATCATTGTGAGGTATTTGACAAGATACTATCCTTATACTTCGGCAATCCTTTCCTCAAGAAACTGTTGCTGATGGTAAATTGTTTCCCTCCTTTTTTCCGTAGCCTTTACAACAAACCAGCTGGAATTCCTCCCTATGCTCAGAACTTTCCGTTTCTTTCTCCATACCTACCACAAGAAACAAACAGGTCTATAACATCTGTGCCACTTGCAGAATCACTTTCTTCTGGCTACGCTACAGACAGACCTGCGGCTCCTTCCTTTGGCATGATATCAGATCTGCCATTACCTGTTCCAACAGCAGAAACCATATCACAGGTGTGTATGTCTGGTGATAGCTATAATTCAAACTTTTTATGCGCCTGCTAATCCCAACCACAGATCATATAAAAGGATTTGGGGCGTTTGGGCAGAAATATAACTTAAAGTGCTTTATGATGTTGATAGATTGCTTGATCTAGTCACTCTATATAGATTTCACTGAAAAAAATTCAGGGACAGAAAAGGCTGCCATATGTCCAGATTGACTCCATGCATAAAATAGCCCCCAACTCCAATTGTATTGCCCACATAAACCAGAAAACAATATAGTCCTCCACCTATATGGCATAATTAGAAACTAAGAGCAAAAGAAGCATTATGTCCTCATGCTAGAGGTTTCTCAAACTGTTACTCCATATAACTCAAACACGTGTATTTCACACCTCCCAAGTGTGAGCCCCAGAGTCACCAGCCAGTTAAGATTATATCCTATGTTAGTATACATTGAGAAGGCCCACTAAAATTAATGAGCGTAACATTAAGGGGCATAAGTAACATTAATTTTAATACAAAAAATTCCTTCCAGTAGCACCTTAAAGACCAACTAAGTTAGTTCTTGGTATGAGCTTTCGTGTGCATGCACACGTCTTCAGATACACTGAAACAGAAGTCACCAGACCCTTCTATATAGTGAGAAGGTGGGGAGGGGTATTACTCAGAAGGGTGGTGGGATTGGGTGATTGGCAGATAGCTGTGATGAGCCTGTTGACTACTCTTAATGACTGCAATAGGTCTTACAGGAAAAAGCAAGGGGTGAGAAGGTGAAAAATGGCTTTGTCATGTATAATGAGATAAGAATCCAATGTCTTTGTTCAGACCAGGTCTCTCTCCGTGGTTTTAAGTTTGGTAATAAGTTGCAATTCAGCAGCTTCTCTTTCCAGTCTATTTCTGAAATTCCTTTGTAATAGAACAGCTACTTTGAGATCTTGTATAGAATGTCCTGGGAGATTGAAGTGTTCTCCTACTGGTTTCTCTGTTGGCTGTGCTCTGAGTAGAGCTTAGTCGGATACAACCCAGTATCTCATTCCTCACTCCAGTGTTGCTGTCTTAAAACAGTTTAAATATTCACTATGTCCATGTACAATCCAAAGAACTATGAGTGGGAGTCATGTAAGGAGTCAGAATTGCTGTTTCATAGTTGATTGGGGGTCAGGACAGAACAGCCAGAGGGAGGATTGCTATGTTGGAAGAACGCAATGGAGTTCTTCCCAATGATCTGAAAAACAATATTTTTATCAATTGAGCATATGCTCAGTCTGGTTATCCTTCAACCTACATATTGGAAAAATAATGTTTTTTAAAAATATATAACACATCTTCCTACATCTTACTTCTAACTTGTGTGGTATAAGTTCATAGAGTGCTCCCGAGTACAAAATCTGTGTCATAGAGGCTTAGATAGATTTTTGTTGTTGCTTCATTATTAGAGTTTATGTCCAATGGATTATTCTATACTGGTGAATTAGATTGAGTCTTCTTTTCATATTATAGTCATGCAGGAAATAATTTTCTGTTGCTTCACAAATCTGTTACTCATGATCTATTTTCAGGGGGGAAATACCATTCATTGTCTTACCTTCTTGATAAACTTTTCAGGGTAGCCCTAATGGATTCAGTTACAAAATGCCTGATGTACCTGATGCATTTCCAGAACTATTGGAACTTAGGTAAAAATATTTGTATCATTAAAAATGTATTATTTTTCATGTGCAAACCAGCTCCACTCATAGCTAGATCTGCACCTAAAAAACTGCCTTTGGAGAAACTGAAAGCAGTTCTTTCATGTTCTTAGAAAACTTGAAATTCTTAGAAAACCTCAAGCGAAGTACTTCCGATTGTGAAACATCGGCATGTGAAAATGATCCTCCAGTGGCTATAATCAGATTACCGGTCATTGTACAGTGATTTCCCCAGAACACAGGATATTGCAACAAGTGGGTTGAAGACGTTTCTGCAGCCTGAAAAGAGTAGGAGCGCTCTGACGCCAATCTCAGTGGAGCCAAAATGCTTCTTAATAGCACAAGCAGTTAGCTTAAGGTCATGTTCTCTCAAAAGTGTTCCTATTCTGGGGGAAAACAAAATATTCCAGTCATCTTCATCTGGGTGTTTCAGCTGAAAAAATTGCAGCATCAGGTTCATAAAATGAAATTGCATGCAACGTATCTTCAGTAGGGTGAGAAATGAGAGGTTTAGGACACTTAGAACCTAAGAGGTACTTGAGGCTTAGATTCCACTTCTTGGATAAAAATGTTTAGGTGATCTTAAACGTGGGTGTGTTTCTTTTGAAATGCAGCATATCACAGCTGACAGACATGAATGAGCAAGAAGATGTCCTGCTGGAACAATTTGTTAATTTGCCCCAATTGAAGCAAGTCATTAACGACAAGGATGATTTAGTGAAAAGTATTGAAGAGCTGGCAAGTAAGACTTCAGAATACTTGTAATTTAAAGAGTAACGTGAGAGTAAACGGTAACCTTCTAATATTGAACAGTGGGTTTACTTTGCAGAAAAAAACCTCTTATTGGAACCAAGTTTGGAGACGAAAAGACAAGCAGTGTTGGATAAAGTAAGTGAAGGGGGAGGGGAATTATTTCTGGAGCTTGGAAAGAAAATATTTGAGTTTGATTCTCAAGACATTCTTTTCTTGTAGTATGAACAGCTTACTCAGCTGAAGGCTACATTTGAAAAGAAGATGCAACGGCAGCATGAACTGGGCGAGGTAAGCTCTGTCCCTCTTGCATATCAAAAGAGAATGCTTTTCCCCAGTGCGTAGTTAACTTATGGATTTCACTATCACAAGATGCAGTGATAGCTTCTAGCTTAGGTCTGTTCCAGGCCTCTTTCACATTTATATCCGAAGGTGGAGTTCAAAGAAACATAAGTGGGTATTGCCCCATTTTATCTTCGCAGGAACCCTATAAAGTAGGTTAAAAATTGGAAGGTTGCGCCTGATCCCATGATCTGCCATGCACTACAATGAGGAGGGAGAGTCGTGAGACCGTACTATTTCAGTTTAGGTAAATGTTCCCCTAAGGCTGCAATCCAGACCTCCAATCTGCCGGATAGGGCAGGGGACTGGACCAGACACATTGCATGGGACAGAGGTGTCCCTATTCCCAGTCCAGCAGAAAATCTCAAAATGGTGTGCCTGGGCTGGCTCAGAATCCACTAGAGCCTCTGCTGCCTAGACTGCCATAATGTGGAGCTGGGTTTTGCTTGCTCTGGCCTTGTGCCCTGGCCTGCAAAAGCAGCAGAGCTATAAATGCAGCGGTGGCTATGTCACATCCGTCTTGCCCTGCTGCTATCTAGCCTGGGTTAGGATTGCTCTGTAAGACCCACCAATTAACGGGAAAAAACTGTTACAGCAGATTCTGCTATAATTTAGGTAGGAGTTGTGGTCCAGCAACATCTTGAGAACCACAGGTCTCCTACAGTGTTCAGAACTCTGTTTTAGGCGCATTTTGCAACTAGGAATTTCATTAGCGTGAGCTGTTTCCCAACTCTGGTTGCAGTACTACGCCTTAGATTTCAGATTAGAATGGCAGAGTAGAAGGAAAGGAGGATCTTTTTTTGCCTCCCCATTTCCAGCTGCTCTCTGAAAACTGGAGAACAGACCCTCTTAAAAATATTAGGGGGGTGGGCTGGGGAAGGACTAGACTATGTGAAAAATGAACATATTTTAGCTGCAGTTCATTCACTTTCAGCTTTATATTCTTGTTATAAAAAAGCACATCTAGGCATTCCATTGTTGGCTTAAGGTGCCATTTAGCTCCTAGCGTTCATATCTGTTTCTAACAATGGTCTCCTACCTTTGACCAGCTTACATTTCTTTCTGGGAACCATAATGGCTGCATGTTGGTTTTGATCTGTATAAACAAAAAAGCGAATAGTTCTGTTTTTCCTTAAAATTTCTAAATTAGAACTAAGTATAGCCATACTACAGATTTTCTTTTATTAGATTTATATGTCTTCAGACCCTTCACAAAACCTCCCCCCCCCCCCCAGAGTGGCTTTGCAATATTAAAGCAGAATACAGTCAGAACAATCAATTTACCAACAATACATCACCACTTACTTCATTTTGCAACCGGAATCTTTTTGTCACCCAGCATTTTCCAATTTTGCTTAGAGTTGTAGTGCAAGTGCTCTGCAGGCAAGACTGAAAGTAGCAGCTCATGAAGCTGAGGAAGAGTCTGACACTATTGCAGAAGACTTTCTGGAAGGGAAAACGGAAATAGATGACTTTCTTAGTAGCTTCATGGAGAAGAGAACAGTATGTGAAATTCTCTTACATTTTGAATCAAATTATGTTTTGCATAACTTAAATCTTAAAAAATAGAATGAAAATGTCCAGCAGAGAAGCTGTTATGGGGTAGAAAATGATTCTCTTCAGCCGTTTTGAAAAACAGGCTTTTGGTTCTTTTTTGAAGTGTATAGTAGAACTGTGTTGCTATCTTGGGTAGAGAGATTATCCTCAAGCCTTCCTGCATTTCACCACAAGCTCTTGTCCAAGTATCTCACCAATTTGTGGCATAATCTTTGTGACATCCTCAGTACTTTAATGCTCGCTGTGGTGTACTATGCAAGGCTGTGCTTAGATTTGCTAAATATCCTTAAATAAATTGTTTTAAATATTGGAATGCAAAAAGGACAGCTAATTTCTAAAGCCCACTAGTACAAAAGAGATCACTGTACGAAGAAATCCAATACTCGGAAGTAATCCTCCTTGACTCCAGAGAGACTTAATGGACTTACTCCAAGGTAAATGGGTTTAGGATGGCAGCCTAAATTACATATAATTCACACCATGAAACAGCAATTGAAAATATATATATCAAGTACCACTAGCACAAAAATTTCTGCCTGTGCTGTTAGTGCAACAGGACTTCCTCTCCCTCTCTTCTCCTGCTCCCCAAATCTGTTCTGATATTCCCCCAATACTCCAGAGGAAATGGGGGGGCATGCATGGGGAGAGAAGAAGTAGAGGAAGTCTGTTTGCACAGGCACAAATTCTTGGGCTAATGGGGTGTGATTCCACCAAAATTAAGCATCTTTAGTTTGTCGATTTGTGGAAAAGGAACTAAATTCTCCCACCAAAGTCAATGAGATTTAAAAGTTCTGTAGAAATTGCTTACATTGGCCAATAATGGCAAAGATTACTTGGTGGTTAGAGGCTTCTATGGTTGAAGAATGTACAGCTTTTATTTTTGTTCCATATCAATCAGGGAAACTGTAAGTCATGTGCAGCTAATAAAAGTAGTGTCCCAAAATATGTCCCCTACTTGAAGCCAAAAGCCAGCTGGTGGAATGTGGTTTGTTTTCCTGTTGATTTTCACAGTAAAATGATCAAATGCAATGTGACTGGTTAGCAAATTATGTTCCAAGATAAAAAAATCTGAGTTGATTCATGTCATGTGGCCCATAAACCTTAAAAAAGCATGCTATATAGAGCATGTGGCTATAGATGAAAGCTCACTTGTGTTTCTCTTTTAGATTTGCCACTGTAGAAGAGCCAAAGAAGAAAAGCTTCAACAGGCAATAGCAATGCGCATTCAATTTCATGCTCCGTTATAGGTATGTTCACACAATATTCAGACTTGAGTTGCCCTGTATGCCACATCTAACAGTCAAAGCTGGTTCACAAAGCCATTGGCAGCTTGGATCTAAATAAGGGCCAGCAGAAAGTGATTTTCCCACCCCTTCTTTCCTCAGCAGCACCCTGAGTTTCCAGAAATGCCTCTCTCGGGCATCAGGAGACCCTCTTGAATGGGGTGGCTGATGTGCTGGGCCAAGGGGGGGGAAGGAGGTTTTCCCCAAAACCAGGCAGGGGAAACACCCTAGAGTGACAACTAGGAGATTGGCAGGTTGGGGCATTGACCAGGGGCTAGAGGTTGCTAGACGCTCACTTTTCTTTTCTTTTTTAAATGTTATTTATACTTTTCAGATTTCGCTGATGTTACAAATTATTGACATTTCAAAACTTGACTTCCTTCCCCCCTCTTTCTGCGGTTCCTTAAATTTATTTTTCATATCCTCTGCATATCCTAATTAACTTAATTTGCTCATTTATTCATCTAAATATATACTCTTATGAAACTGCAGGTTATTACAATAATCCTGCCAATGTTTTTATCTCTTTACAATTTATCTGTAAATATCTAATAAACCGTTTCCATTCTTTTGTAAAAAGTTTGCTATCTTGATTTCTTGGTTCTTCCGGTAAGTTTAGCCTATTCCATAGGTTTTTGTATCCATTCTTCCTTTGCTGGGACTTCTGCTTCTTTCCATTTTGGGGCGAGTAACATTCTCGCCACTGTTGTCGCATACAAGAATATGTTTCTATACAGTTTAGGTAGCTCTGTCCCTGTAATTCCCAAGAGAAGCTCACTTTTTGCCATCCTCAGTTTTCTGGGTCTTAAGCTTGTCTTGAATTAAGCTAATGAAATGTACAAATCCTGGGAAATCCCAGTATAGCTTAATAGAGTTTTGCATTACGTGGCTGTTTGATTCCAGCTTTTCTTTTTTCTTTTCTTATGACTTAACGCAAGCAAATCAGGAGGCAACAGGAAGCTTTCTACCCTGGATTAATTAGAAGCCTGCCTTTGCGAAGCTATGTTTGTGTACAATGAGAAATCTGACTGACTGTAATTATGTTTGTGTTCACAGGTTTTCCAGCTAAATAGAATTTCTGAGGCGAGTGAATGAATCCAGCAAAGCACATTTTCATATAGCTGTTATTTTGCAAATAAGTATTTCATCACCGTTATTGCGTTTATAGAAGAGACTGTATACAGAACTGGGATGCTGATGCTGATGATTATTATTATTCTGGGACAAATTAGGAAGTCTTTCTATTCTCATTTCATCCGAGAAATCCTCCTATTGCAGTGTTTGCACTAAATATTTCTTGTCATTATTATTGATAATCCTTATCATATTTAAGTTCCTACTTCTCTCTCCACCTACTTTATAGATTAAATATTTAAACATGTAATTTTGACTAGATTTTTAAATTTTATACAACATAATTCATAACTTTTGTATTAAACATTTGCTGTTTTGGGGTGGGGCAGGGGATGTAGAAATGTTGGTTACTTAAAAGTAAGTTGCAAAGTTTGTGAGGCAAAACTCGTATGTTAAGTCCTCTTTAAAAAAAAGAATTCTGTTTCTTGAAATCCAGTTTTCAACCATTTTTATGTTGAAAGCAGCACACTACATTACTATTGAAATTAAGTGGTGGTGGCAGGTAAAAGGCTAGGAGACTTGAAAATGGCCTTGCGCCCTATTGAGGAGATGCACACAGTTAGCTGCTTGTGGGATCAGGTCTTCATTCTAGAGGAAGAGTCATTTCCCAGCTTCTAGCACCACATGAGAAGGGCAAGAGTATGGGTAGATCTTTCAGCTGCTCTATTTTTGCCCTAGCCATGGGACGCAGGTGGCGCTGTGGGTTAAAGCCTCAGCGCCTAGGGCTTGCCGATCGAAAGGTCGGCGGTTCGAATCCCTGCGGCGGGGTGCGCTCCCGCTGCTCGGTCCCAGCGCCTGCCAACCTAGCAGTTCGAAAGCACCTCCGGGTGCAAGTAGATAAATAGGGACCGCTTACCAGCGGGAAGGTAAACGGCGTTTCCGTGTGCGGCTCTGGCTTGCCAGAGCAGCGATGTCACGCTGGCCACGTGACCCGGAAGTGTCTCCGGACAGCGCTGGCCCCTGGCCTCTTAAGTGAGATGGGCGCACAACCCCAGAGTCTGTCAAGACTGGCCCGTACGGGCAGGGGTACCTTTACCTTTACCTTTTTATTTTTGCCCTTGGATGTGTGGAAATCGCTGAAGGGATTTTATCCTGCATATATAATACAAACACATACCAAGGTTTGGAGAGAAGGTTGGGTAGACCAGCGCTGAGTGAGGAATCAATTCAAGCAGGAAGTAGAATCATCTGAAATAATAGAGCCCAAGCTTTCTTTGGAGCAAAAATTCGAGATATAGTGATTCACCAAAACCAAAGAATTTTGTTGTCATATATAAACATGTTAGATTATTTGTTTACCTCATGGTGCTGTAGCTCTTGCAAGGAACTCAAACTACTTCACCGACCTTACATTCTTTAACCCTATTTTTTCCCTACACAATTATAAAAAAATGGTAATTTAACAGATAATTCCAGGTGTATATATCTCTTGTTCTCCCCCCTCGCCGGTGTCACTCAACTTTGTTAAAAGAAGTTAAACTTCCTTTTCTTGGGTGGCTGCAAGGGCTTTTTCAAAAAGTTTCTGGTACTGATATTTGCATCTATAAACCAGCACTTCAGATCTCACAGGTGAAAAACAGCTGTAGAGTTCAGCATTACAATACCTTAACGGGCTCTTCTTTGCATCATTGAGTCTTGAACTGAAAATAAAACAAGCTTGGTGGAAAAACATACTATTGCTACATTTGTCATTTAGACGACGTTACCAACTTGCTTGCTTGCTTGCCCTCTGAAGCTTGGTTCCTCTTCCTTAAAACATGCCCTTTGGGGCATAAGATTTTAGGGGCATTTTGAAAGAAACCAGCTTTGGGTAGTATTGAACTAAGCTATAGAGTCTCCACCCCCATCGTTCAGCCCGGACACGGAGGTCCAGCTCCGAGGGCTTTCTGATGGTTCCCTCCCTGCGAGAAGTGAGGTTACAGGGAATCAGGCAGAGGGCCTTCTCGGTAGTGGTGCCCGCTCTGTGGAACGCCTCCCATCAGATGTCAAGGAGATCGGCAACTACCTGACTTTTAGAAGACATCTGAAGGCAGCCCTGTTTAGGGAAGGTTTTAATATTTGATGTTTTATTGTGTTTTTAATATTCTGTTGGGAACTGCCCAGAGTGGTTGGGGAAACCCAACCAGATGGGTGGGGTATAAATAATAAATTATTATTATTGAAATTAACAGGTTGAAACTGAAAATACCTTTTATTTAGGGTGGTATATACATATACCATTGGGGCTATTGAGAAACGATGGATGTATCAGCATGCTGAAGGGAGCACTGTGGTTTGCAGGGAGAGCAGGAAGACAGAAAGCAATTTTATCTGCAAAGTAGGTCAATGAGGACTGAGTAGCCATGAAATGCTGTTTATGGTGGAAGTGAAATCGAGAGGAAAGCACTGTATGGAGGGAATGGGTCTCTGAAAGCTGGAATAGGAGCATTCTTGTTAGGAGGAAAGGTATGCTGTAACATCCTGTGTGTCCCATCAGTTGTACACTTCTTTAAATCTGAAATTATCTTGGAATATATCAAGTCGTTTTTGGTTTCCTCCTGGTCAATGGTGGACATACAAATTAAAATCAGTCTCTAATATTAATGAGCAGAACCATGCCATACCCAAGCTTTGGTTCTCCTTTAAACTTAAACGGCATGTAGAGATGGAGCTTGAATTGGCACTTAAATAGCTTTACAGCTAAGAGTAGACAGTTTGGACATAAAGCATGCAGGTAAGACAAAATTTGCATGCTGCCTATTAATAGTCCAAAAGTTCTTAGCAGTTTGTCCAGGGTGCAAAAACAGATTATAGACCCACCTCAAATTTCACATTTCTCAGGGTGCATTAGGGTTTTAAAATTATATCTCTGCACCCCAACAGTGAGTCACTTGAGCACACAACAGTGGAATAGTCAACCGCTTTGATCCACCCATTGGGGGGAGTTTAGTTCAAAAAGGTTCGAAGTCCACTGAACTAGTGCGGAGGAGTGGGGCTAGATTCCCCCTTACTTAAGCAGCTGGTGGCAGGGTTAAGTGTCTTGAAAGAGTTGAGCAGTACACACCTCTGGATTGTGGATTCAAAGAAATTGATGAGAGCACAAACATTTATTCTAAAATAATATCTTGAATTTTCCAAAATTATAATAATCCTAAATATAAACAATAGAGTATAATAATTGTGCGTCCTTATGTATTTATTATTTAAATAACCTTCATTCAGGTAGTATAATGCAGCATTAAGACGATACAAAAACAAAACAAGCCATAATGTCTTAAATCAAGAGTTCAGGGATCCCAAGCAAAACCATCAGGAGTTGAGCGGCAAAACTGGACATTAAAATATGCTGCACAAATTTTACTAAGTGTTTTTCATATTTCAAACTCCTATATTTCTAGAAATACAGACAAGATGATATAGTATACAGTGTTACACTTGTTTTAAGTTAAGTTCCCAGATTTCACCTTCGCATCATTCGTATTTCATACGTGATTCCACAAATACGGCAGCTTCCATGCTTTCCAAGTTTTGAAAGAAACCATTCTTCATTCCTATCCAGAAAAATTGTTAAGAACGTACATCAGGTATTCTACGCATATGTTTTAGAAAGATGTACGATTCTAAAGTGTGGAGCTGATTTCAAAACATGGAATTTTTAAAAACAATGTGAGTCATCTTGCTAGTTTCTGAATGTTGCTAGATGTGTTGCATCCCTACCAAGTTTTTATCACTGAAGGCTGGCGCTATGAGTATTGGGGACAGTGTTTGCTCCCAAAATATGTCCCTTGTCCTACCGCCTCCCTTCCCACTCCAGGAGTGAACTACAGCCATTACATTTGCATAATAAAAAGTGACAGGAATCTACTCAGAGTCCATGACCACTGGGTTTTCTGGTACTAGTAACCAAAATCACTTAGTTTAACCAAACCCAACTAATCTGGATTATTGCAGTCCATTTAGCTATTTTGAATCAAGCCCCCTCCTGTTTGCATTGTCACACCCTCTTTGCCTGCAAAACCACACACTGAGTTCTTTTCCTGTTTTGTCGCTAGACTAAAACCAGGGTTTGACTGTTGTACGTACACATGATAGCTAATCCAATATAAACTCTTGTTTCTGTAAGATAATTGGGAACAAAATGTGGTTTGCGGGACATGCACAGGGAGGACATCTTGTTGCACAGGCAGAGTTCAACTTGCGGGGCATTGAATACAGCCCAGTATCTTCCAAACTAGAAGTCAAAGATAGGCCTTAAGTACAGGGGTCCCATTAAGCAGCAATCATCTTCAAATCCCCCCACCCCCAAAATGATATAAAAGCAGAGCTCTCAGAGACAGAAGTCTAGCAAAAGACATCAATCCCCATAAACAGCCTTTCTGCATTTACCTGGATTCACATCCCTTGCTGTCTCAGTGCTACAAACCCAACCAGAATGGACAGGGTATTTTTTATTATGCATGGGAATGTGACTTTGCATCCTTGATCATGAAGCTGTTGTTACACATGGCTATACCTGGAACTAAAACTGGATCAGGGTCACGGTATTTAAGGAAGCGTCTCCCTTAGAGGAAAGCAACGCGAAGGCCCCTTGTTGATTTGAGCTACAACTTGATCTTTTGTTTTCTTCCTCTTCTGCAAAACTTAAGGGGCAGGAAAGACTGGGGCTTCTGGGCCTGCTTGGCACAAGCTTATGGTCCTCCGCAGTACAGCCTTGCCTCAGTACTCCCCATCTGTAACATGGGGAAATGCTTTCTAAATACTTGGTCCTTTTAAGAATCTGCAGCAAGTGACTGGCATGCTGTCTGTGCCTAGACTCATCTTCTCATCACCTGCAAAGGCTGGGGCTGATGGCAGTTGTAATCCAAATTATCTGGAGGGCACCAAGTTTGAGGAAGGCTGGAATAAATCCAGGAACCTGGGAATGATACATATATTTTTTTACTATTTTAACTATAACTTTCTGAACGGATGGAGTAATGTTCTTCAAGAAGTGGACTTCTTTGTTCATCTGTATCCATAAAGTGCAAGCTGTTATTTTGCAGGAATGGTGAGGGCAGGTCATTGTTTTGTTTTGGCATGGCTTGCATCAACATGTTTTCTCGAAGCTTCTTTGGAGCGGTACTGCTGTTGACCAACTAAACACTAACCTAGAATTCTAAGTTAAATAGAAATTGTCTGTTCTGTATGGCTCTGTTAGTTATTAAAGGAAGATGAAGCAATCCCATAAATACATGACTGTTCTTAAATAGGAGAAGCTAAATATAAGAGGTTATTTTTCCAGTTAAGATTCTAGCTTACAACTATGTTACATCTGGACCTTAAGTGTACAACTCTATTTCTTTGGACTTTTCTCTCTTTCAACATGCAGTCATTTGTCACCTACTGGCTAACTCATTTCAGACAGTAAGACAAACAGCTTCGTCTGAATCGCGGTCTTTGGTGCTATCCTCGCTGGGCAAACATCCCCCTCCGCTTGGGGACCGGCAGCTCATGTCCTCCACACCTGACTCCTGATCACTGTTGGCAGAGAGATCTGGATCAGAGCTTTTCAGGTTATCTTGCGTAAGAATCAGGGCCGAGTCTTCTTCATCTCCCTGTGATGGACTCCGGGAGCAGAAGGATTTCAGATTGCCTGTGTAATCCTGGGGAGTGTTGGCGATGCTGTCATTGGAAGTAGAATGTCCAAAGTCGTTGCTTCCATTTCGTTGTTTTTGCTTTATCTCACCATTATTCAATGGCCCGCTTGTAAGTTTGGCCAGTCTCTGCAAGACAAGAAACAGTTCATTCCTCGTTTTTCTATCTTTCAAAGCGTATATATCCCACTCTTCAGCAAGAAAAGCTCCCAGAATTACTCACATACAGTATCGATAAAAATGACACACACAGTCCCTGCCCTGGCACCTCACAAAAGGAAAAGGGGACAGCAAGGGAAGAGGAAATATACATCCCATATTAACATTGTTATTATTTCCTATTATTATTTCTCAAGGGCCATCAAGGCCTTAAAATAAAGGAAACAAAACGGCAACCAGCCTGTTTCCATCCTAACTGGTCAAAAAGGATGGGGAGGGGAAGAGTAAAGCAAGCAAACTTGGGCATGAAATTATTGGTGTTACAAGGCTATTTATAAACATCAAAAATTTGGTGCCTGAGGTTGATTATTTTCCTCTTCTCTCCCCATCCCTTTATGCTTTTGTGTCACATCTGTTGCTTTTCTTGATCTAAGTCACTCTAGGAGCCTTTGTGGATAGGGGGGAGTATAAATGCTTTGAACAAAAAAATCTAAATATGGAAACCAACATGAAATATAATGGATTGGATTGAGAGAGAATTGCCAAGGGAATAGCAGAGGAGCAAGTTTTCCCCCTGGAGACTTAGGATACTGACTCGCACCATTCCCGCACCATCCCCAGGCAAAACGTCTTTTCTTAGCCTGAGAAAATGTGTTTTGATAAGGTCCACTTTTTGGAGGGTTCTCTTTTATCTTTGGAAGGTCATTCCTGACCCAAGTCTTCATTTTTTATTTTGACATAAATGTTTGGTACCAAGCTACTTAGAGGACTGTCTAAGCCCAACTGAACTTGCCAGGGATTTGAGATCAGCTACAGAGGTCCCATTTGTGCAGTCTCCATAAAATAAGCGAAGGCTGGTGTATACAAAAGACAGTGCCTTTTCTGCAATGGCCCCATGTCTATGGAACACTCTCCCTCAAGATCAGCTCTCTCCTTAGTAGTAGTTAGGTGGACTCCAGAAACAATTTTTAACGAGAGAGTTTAACAGGCAGTAGTCTTACTGCTGGCTGCAATATATTGATCTGAAATGTTTTTACTGCTGGTATTACACCTCTGATTATGCTGTTTATATTTTATACAGTTTGTAATTGTTTTGCATGTTATAAGTCACCATGGGGGAAATGTTTCATTTTAAATGGCAGCTAATAAATACAATTTTATGGGGGGCAGGAGAGAGAGGATGGGAAATCATAATAAAAGCAAGACAAAAAAAATGTCTTCTGTCTCATCACTTTCAGGATCAGGGATTGTGAAGTATTTGGTACTATTTCGCTGGTACAATAAACACTGACAGACATTGGGAACAATCCATCCAAAGTCATAAAATTAGCTTTAGCTGGTGGGGGGGAGGGGAATGCAAGTGCTCCAGTCAAGAAAGGGAGATCTGCATGCTGGAGGAGCATCTCTGTATCTTCATAGTGATGGACTCAGTTTAGCTTGATGGATGCATCCCAGTCTGGGACACCAGCTGCATGCAACGCACACATGTTGAACTGGATCAAAGCTGGCCCACCACACTGACTTCAAGAAGCATAGTGAAATGTAGTGGTTATAGAGTGTTGACTAGGACCTGGGAGTTCAGGTTCAATGCCCTGTTCAACTCTGAAAGCTCCTTCACCGGACGAGTCCCAGTTTCTAAGCCTAACCTCCCTCACAGGGTGGTTACAAGAATAAAACAGAGAGAAGGAGAACCGCATAGACCACCTTTGTTCCTTGGAAGAAAGGTGGGATTGTTGGCATCCATTATGAGAGAGAGAGAGAGAGAGAGAGAGAGAGAGAATGGCATGTGCCACTGGGGATGAAGTCAAACCACTGTGTTGGCTGCACCAAAGTGCAAGCCTGGACAGTGTGGATGAGGGTCCTGGGCTGCCCAGATGACAAAACCCCACTCTGGGCCTTACTGATGATATCCCACAAGGCAGCGGAGGTTTAAGATCAGAGTTTTCCTTCTCCTCAATGGGTTACCATTCCAGGTTGATGAGTCCCATCTGCCCCCTCTATAGCACATGCAGAAACCACCTTATTGACCTTGTACCCACTATTGGTTTCGTCCTCCAGAGCCTGTCTTTGCATGCAGAAGAAGTCCCTATCTCATGGAAGGTTTGAGACCCATCAGCTACCCTCACCTGGTTTAGCCAACTAGTCGCATGCTGACAGCTTTTAGGAGCTACAGGTGGGAGCTGAGAGCAGGATGGGGACCAAAGGTGGACAAACTACCCCAGAAGGAGCATAACATGTCCCCCACCAGAGGGACTACCCCTGGCCCTAACACCCCAAAGGTGGGATAGAAATGTAATAAATAAATAAAGATACCTCTTCCAAGACCAGTAGCTCTTCCTCCAACTGTTGTGTTTCTTCCTTCACTGCCAATAAGTACTCAGTAACAGACTGCCGAGGATGCAGCCCTTTTTCAAAGCGGTTGTACATTCCACTCCAGAATCTGGAAAACGAAAGAATGAAGTTGCAGGACTCCCAAGGAAATCCAGTACATGCCTATTCAGGAGTATGTCCCACAGAGTTCAATGGAGGTAACTTCTACCTAAATGAGTACAATATCGCTTTTTAAGGCCCAGCGCAGACCTCTATGCTAGCGGTCGGCAACCTGTGGCCCATGAAGACTGTTTTACTGGCCCACGAGCTGCCCCTGAACTGAGCTGCCCACTCAGCGAGTCCCCCACACTCTGCGCTAAACCAGCGCAGCGTGGAAACTCGCCGAGCGGCACCGTAAATCACGTCTGCGGATGTCCAGACGCTGAAAATCGCTTCTGTGCAGGTGCAATTTTTGGTGTCTGGGCATGAGCAGAAGCAATTTCTGGCACCGCAGACATGCGCAGACACGATTTCTGGCGTCACGCTGCGCCAGTCCGGCCCACGGAGGATCTCCGTGGGAGTGATCCAGCCCATGGCCAGTAAACCTTGCCCACCCCTGTTCTATGCTATACTAGGCACAAGTTTAATAAGGGGGGAAGTTCCTCAAATTTCAAGTTGGCATGTGAAAATCCTTGCCTGCCTTCTTCTATCTAGCGGCTAATTTTAACATGGAAGTCTGCAAAGCCATGCAGCTCAAATATATATTCCTGGATTTCTGAGACGTTTCTGTTTGGGAAAGTGACACATTTCAGCATGAAGCAGCTGCCGAGCAATCAATATTTCACAAATTGCTGCAAGCACAAGATCCCTGAAACGAACGTGCTGCAGTGAGAAGGAACACCTGATGTATAGGCAGATGTTTCTTCACATAACCCTGAGACGCTGGTTCCCCCCGTGACCTACTCTTGTTTACTCTGTCACTGTCACAGACCTCATCTACATGACAGTTCCCTGGTTAGCCTGAAAACGGTCTCAGAGAAGGTGGGGTATACCGTAAAGACACGTTGTGGACTACTTGGGTTAGACTTATCTGCCCTGTTGTCCAGTTCCTCTGGTTACATGCAACCAAAGGTCGGTTGCGTGCGCATAAGCAGATCAGTGCAGGGTTAAGTAACAGTCAGAGGTGGATTCAGAATAGAGCTGTTTAGAAAGGGCTTGTGAAGCTATTTTAAGAGGCTCTGTAATGCTGTAAGTTCTAATGATAGCGCTAAGTGGATTCCCGTCAACACAACCACCCCTTTCCCAAATCTATAGCAGTTCAGTTTAATTCTCAAGAGGCAATGTTAGCTTAAGATCAACTTTTAAAAAACAATTTCCTCGGGGAACAAAGCAATCAGAACAATAAAACAGCACACTCCGTAAAGGAAACCAATGAGAGATCTTGATTTTTACCATTTGCATTTGTACATAACAGATTTTCAGCTTTTGAATTGTAGCCATAATAAACATTATTTGTAAATTTCCATAAATATAATTTTAGGGGACAGGATGTGCTCGTTCCAGTGTCAGCGATCCTCACAGCACATCAGGGTTAAGATTGCAGCCCCATTAGGCATAGCTACCATAGCTACCGTGGGACGCAGGTGGCGCTGTGGGTTAAAGCCTCAGCGCCTAGGGCTTGCCGATCGAAAGGTCGGCGGTTCGAATCCCTGCGGCGGGGTGCGCTCCCGCTGCTCGGTCCCAGCGCCTGCCAACCTAGCAGTTCGAAAGCACCTCCGGGTGCAAGTAGATAAATAGGGACCGCTTACCAGCGGGAAGGTAAACGGCGTTTCCGTGTGCGGCTCTGGCTCGCCAGAGCAGCGATGTCACGCTGGCCACGTGACCCGGAAGTGTCTCCGGACAGCGCTGGCCCCTGGCCTCTTAAGTGAGATGGGCGCACAACCCCAGAGTCCGTCAAGACTGGCCCGTACGGGCAGGGGTACCTTTACCTTTTACCTTTACCATAGCTACCAAACGTGTGAAGGGACCAGAGAGTACATGTGGGGCTAGCCCCCCTCCCACTGACTCTGCCATGCATGCCAGCCCCACCAGCTGCATGATTTGCATCAGTTTGAAGGGCACTGCTTCTGGGCATGTCAGTTTCCAACATGAGGACAGGACCTCTGATTAACCAAGCTTTCCCATCCCTGTCGAGGAAATCTTATGTGCTGAGGAGGGCCCCTCGTCAAACTGCTGGTAATGACTCATGAGCTTGTAAGTGTGCCCACCACATGCAGTAACAAGTCTTGTGCCTTTCAGCTGACCCCTTCATGTGGTTGGTGTTCATGGGTATCCAAATGCCTCAGCAGGGCCCGTCTATGCTGCAGAAGGCCTTCTCCGTAGTTGCGCCTGCCCTGTGGAGCGCCCTCCCATCAGATGTCAAAGAGATAAAAAATCATAAGACTTCTGGCAGCTCTGAAGGCAGCCCTGTTTCGGGAAGCTTTTAATGTTTGATGTTTCGGTGTGTTACTTTATACTTTATTGGAAGCTGCCAACAGTGGCTGGGGTAACCAGGTCAGGCAGGGTACAAGAAATTTGTTGTTGTTGTTGTTATTCCACAGGACCATAGAAAATAGAAGAAGAAGAAGAAGAGAAGAGTTTGGATTTGATATCCTGCCTTTCACTCCCCTTCAGGAGTCTCAAAGCGGCTAACATTCTCCTTTCCCTTCCTCCCCCACAACAAACACTCTGTGAGGTGAGTGGGGCTGAGAGACTTCAGAGAAGTGTGACTGGCCCAAGGTCACCCAGCAGCTGCATGTGGAGGAGCAGAGACGCGAACCCGGTTACCCAGATTACGAGACTACCGCTCTTAACCACTACACCACACTGGCTCTCTTGAAAATTAGCAAAAAATCTAGGAATATATGTAAGTGGCCATTTGGGAAGGAAGTCCTACACAGGCACATTTGACTTTAAAAGTGAGAACTTCAATTATTATTATTATTAATTTGTTTGTTTGTTTGTGCCCCGGCTATCTGACTGGGCTGGACCAGCCACTCTGGGCAGCTTCCAGCATGTATAAAAACATAGTAAAACCTTAAACCTTAAAATGCTTCCCTATACAGGGTTGTATATACAGGTGTGAGAGAGAGAGAAAGAGATAAGATGATGATGATGATATATATATTCAATAAAACTTAAGGATGACATTTGCTGGAAGATGTTAGAAATCAAACCACAGGATATCTGCTACATAAGCAAGGTGCATGCCTATAGCCTTGCTACCAAGCCCAACATTGGTGCTGATGGGAACAGGTGCTTTTAGAACAGATATCCTAATACAAATTTGTTTCAGGACTGGGCATTGACATTATTTCTGGGAATAATCCAGCGATACAAGTGAAGAGTCTATTTAGCAAGAAACTCGACATGGCGTTATGTCTCCTAAACGGAACATTATCACATTATTCATACACCTGGGAATGAAACCTGGGAAATGAACAGCAGCATTTTGTCCTAACGTTTTCCGTTAAGAGAACACCCAGTGGCAAGATTGTCACTTACTTGTAGATAATATGGCAGGGTGCGGACTGTGGGTGCAGGGTCCGATTATGGTCTTCCCTGTACAGCGGATTCACATAATCTGCCCGATTCTTCCACAAGTGAGCCCAAAGTGAGTAAGTCCGCTCTTGAATCCTGTGAGTTGATTTGAAAGACAAGTCCCATGAATACAAGCCCAAGCCAAAATACGCTGGTGGAACTAGGTTAGGAGAAGTGTTTAGTTAAGAAGGCTAGAATTCAAACGCTCTGGACTGGGTATTCTTTGATTCAAGCTCCCCTATTCCGAATGGAGAGGGGTTAGAGGAGGGGTGGAGAACCTCAATCCCTGGGGCCAAAAGTGGCCCACTAAGCCTCACTTCCCAGCCCTTTGAACCCTCTCCAAGGCACATCTCCTTCCCAGGCTGCAGTCTTCAGTGGCCCTCGAGTGCTTCTGTCTGGATTGAATGTGTCCTTGGCCTATGATCTGGCTTCTTGCTTACTTGAGTGGAAAGGGTGGTGTGGGGGGGACGCATGCACACACGTTTTTCACATAGAAGCTGCTACCTTTTGCATGGCTGACATGCAGCCTACCGCACAAAGCTGCACCTGTTGTTCAGTCCACTTTTTGTCCTGGGCCTGCTCACTTCTTGAATACAGAGTAAGCTTTCCTACACGATGTGTCAAGGCGCTGTCAGGCAATGAATGTCCACAGTTAGGAATTAACTTAAGTGTTTCCCAAACGTGGGTCAACAGCTGCTTTTGGACTACAATTCCCATCATCCCTGACCACCGGTCTTTCTAGTTAGGGACGGTGGGATTTGTAGCCCAAAAACAGCTGGACACCCAAGTTTGGGAAACAATGATGTTGCCAAAAGTGCACTTACAAGGCGGGGCCATCAGTCCTACGTCTCTCAGCTACACCTAGGTGTGCACCCGATGAGGCAGTTGCCGCAACGGAGAGGCCCCTCCCTTGAACCTGGCTTACGTATCTGTCATGGGACTGCCAGAGAATGCCATTTAGGAGTGGGAACAGTCAGAGGGAGATAGACAGGAAGTGTCGGATGGGGAAGAGGGGGAGAGCCAGGAGGCGGAAAGGCTCTCCAATGCTGAAGCAAAGCTCCAGCACCGCACAGGAAGTTCAGGCACAGACAGTGAGGCTGTGCCTGTTCCGTCTGCCCAGGAGAGGAGAGTTAAAGAGGAGGGGGGGGGAGACGTCACATGAAACTTCCCCGCCTTTTCTGTTGGAGGAGAAGCAGGCAAAGGCCACTCCCCGAATCTGAACCGGATGATTGAGATGCATGATTGTAATGTGCTGCTTGAACATATGTAAAATAAAGGTAAAGGGACCCCTGAACATTAGGTCCAGTCATGGCCAACTCTGGGGTTACGGCGCTCATCTCGCTTTATTGGCCGAGGGAGCTGGCGTACAGCTTCCGGGTCATGTGGCTAGCATGACTAAGCTGCTTCTGGTGAACCAGAGCTGCGCATGGAAACGCCGTTTAGCTTCCCACCGGAGTGGTACCTATTTATCTAGGTTGGCAGGAGCAGGGACCGAGCAACGGGAGCTCACCCCATTGTGGGGATTCGAACCACCGACCTTCTGATAGGCAAGTCCTAGGCTCTGTGGTTTAACCCACACTGTAAATATCTCTGAGTGAGCAGAGGTGCTTATTGCGAAGAGCATACACAAGCCATTACAGTATCTCCCCTATCCGAGCTGCACACAAGCAGGCGAAGACTCTGCCTGTGTGTAACCTTCTGCTCCTCCCTCTTCAATCCTCTTCTGGTCCTGGGAATCAATGGAGCAGGACTGAAGGGAGCAGGAGGAGTGGGTGTTGAAGCCCTTGACTCTACACCAGCCTGACCTCTCTCTTCCTCCCCTGCACCTGGTCTTCACTCTCCAAACCTGCAGATTCTCCTGCCTCTGACTCTTGCCTCCTGGCTGTTACAGGTTCCTTTCTTCCACGTCAGTCTCCAACCCCCTTCTGCCGGTGCCCACTCGTCAGTGTCCGGCCAGTCCCTGACCCAAGGGAATGAAGCCCTTGAATTGAAAAATGTTGCTCACCCCTAGGCTAGACGGTACATTCAACTCCAAATCAAAGCCAATGAATAAAAGTAATATAGCAGGGGTGGGAAACCTGTGTCCCTTCAATTCCTATTAGCCAGGCTGGCAGGGATGGATGGGAGCAGGACTCCAACATCACTGGAGGTAAGCCACAGCAGTCTAACAGGCCTAGGACTGTAGCAAGCTTGAGACGTTTGAAGTCCAAGTCATGGCAAAACACAGGTCCTTTCTGTTCTCAAAAAAGCCATGTTACCAGACTTCCATCCTTGACCACTGGCTGTGCAGACTGGGGCTGATAGGAGTTGTAGTCCAAAAGATAATGGAGTTAACTAGGGTGGGAAACCTAATATAACTTGTAGAACTAGGAAGTGGAGGGCAAAAGATTTTCATGGGCAAGTCTGCCCTTTCCAGTCCCCCATTCATCTAAATGAAATACAGCTCTCAAGGAGTGAATGGCCTACTGTGCATACGTATCATTTAAGTGGCAAGCATGCCTTACTTCAGCTCTCGCCTTTCCTTCTGACAGTTGCACAGGAAGTTCCCAAACTGGCACGAACAGATGTGATGCTGTATGTGGATTAGGAATCTTTCGTTGAATTCAAAGGCACAAGGAAATTGTTCCATAAGCTGCCAAACACACTCGATGAACTGATCAATAACTGGAGAGATCTCCTTTGGGTCTCCATCTAAATTGCCATACCTAAAAACAATCCCAAAATGAAAAGTTAATTCATAGCAAATGATCCTTTTAAATGAATGACACCCTGCACCATTGCAAGCCCAGTCCTAAACTTCAATTTAAATATTTTTTTAAAAGAAAAAGATTACTTTGGTGCCATTCCTAGCACTTCAGAACCAAGTCTGAAGTTTGCCTTGGCTGAGGCATGAGAGTCAGCCCAAGCCTGAATAGCTAACATCTCAATTTATTTGCATACAATCAGAAAAGAGTTTGCCTACATAGTCATACACAAGGCATTGCCCTGGTTATCTTGAATTACTACTACAACACCATAGTTTGAAACATTGCACAACCACAGCTGTCCCTCAGTCAAAGATTTGCAGCCCCATACAACATAACAGTTATGGAAGATTTAGCTCATAGCTCAAAGGCGCAGCTATAGGTATTATTTAGAAAGTGTTGTTCATTTGCTATCTGATGGTAGCAACACATTTCACTGTCTGTAGGCTCATGAAATCTACACACAGCAAACCACACTTACCTGTGATTAAATTTATGGCCAAATGAAACCCAGTCTTTGTCGATTAATACCTAGAATGAGAGAGGTGTGTATAAGTTGCATGCAAAGAAGCTTACATGCATTTTTAAGAAAGCAGAAAAGTATCTTCACTGTAAGTCTAAGGCAGGGATGGGGTACCTGTTTTCAGACTCCAACTATCATCAGCCCCAGCCAGCATGACCAGTGGCCAAGGATGATGGGAGTTGTAGTTCAGCAACATCCAATGGGGTAAATAGAAAAGAGTTGAGACCTGTGCTTTTTAGGCAAGAGTCAAGTGAAGTATGGATGAGCTTTCAGCACAGACAATCCTGAGCGAATGGGCAAATGGTTGACTCAGCATAAGGGAGCTTTCATTGCTCCTATGCTACACTTGCTCTCACAGAAGCGCATAGAACCAAACCACTAGATACTTAAAAGTAGCTTTAAAATACTTTTAGTGTTAAGGAAGCCTCTGCTATACTAAGCTAAGTAGCTACAGAGCACATAGCTTGTTACAAGTCCCCCTTTTTCTGCAAAAGCAAGCATGCTTACCATAAACCCTTTCATAGTTCTGTAATATGGATCTATAAGAAGGCTTGCTACAGAGCAAACCTGAGCTGTCCGGTCCCATCCATCAGAACAGTGAACAAGAACACTCACTCCTTCTTCAGCAACAGCCTAAAATACAGAGGAACATTGAAGAGATATATAGCCAATAAAATGCAGAGCAGTAACATTTCCATCATTTGTGTGAAGTACGTCAAACTGGTGCAGCCAACTCAAAGAACGACTTGCAAAGTTTCCAGCTACAGTTTCCCGGCATCTCTAGGTATTGCTTGGAAAGACCCCTGTCTGAAACATGTGCCTGTGAAGCATAGACCAGGGATGCAGACCAGCAGAGACCAGAGGTGGGGAATCTGCGACCTTCCATACGTTGTTGGACTCCAACTCCCATCAGTCCTTGTTGGCATGTCCACTGATCAGGGACAATGAAAGTTGTAGTCTAGCATAATTTGGAGGGGCACAAGTTTCCCATCCCTGGTGAAAGCAAAACTTAGCTAGATGGACCAGTCATCTGACTCCATCTCAGGCAGCTTCTTATGTTCCAGTGTTACCAAACAAAAAACTCTACAAGTCAACATAATGCACTGGGCAGATCTTGGCAGACGGTGGACAGCAATTATATATCTTGTCATATTTTGCTTCTGTCAGCTTTAGGGATCACGCCCCGCTTGTCAAGATGTTCAAATCAGCTCATTGATCCTGTGTCAGGGGTTGACATGCTGTCCACAAAGGCTTTCACTGGTGCCTTTGGGCAGGTGTCCCAAACTATAAGATTTCATTTTTTTTAAAAAAGGTCTCTAGCTCATCTAGAAAGAAAGTTATAGAACAAAATGTGCAGGTACCTTCTAAGCAATTTCTGTGAAATGAGAGTGAGGGTGGTGTGGCTACCTTATAAATATTTTTTCTAGTACTGAAAAATGCTCCCTGTTGATATTAAACAGCAAGAGCATCAGTGTGTCTGTCAATATAGTGTGATCTCCGCAGTCAGGACCAGCAGGACATAGCTGACTTCCCATGGAAAGCATAAAGTTGTTGCAGGCAACCATCTCTCTTAATTTTTTGTTGTACCACTTTGCTCGTGGCAGCCATTCTGTGACTGATGCCTCCAGAATGCTCTCAAAATGTGAGATATGGTCACCGGTCCAAAAAGGTTGGCAACCCCTGCTCTATGTTCCCTGGTTGTTGGGAGTGTGGTGTCAACAGCCACAGATACACAGGACAGGTAATGGTAACTTGGGCAGGACAGAGTGGGCTACAGGGGCCCATGACACAATTTGTTTCAGTAACATGGTACCTGTTCGTTACAGAGCAACACTGTCTACTTCCCTAGCCTCATTTGGGCCACATACATTTCTTACATAATAAATCCCTGAAGGCAGCAGCAAGTCAACAGCATAAAATCAGGTCTCCTGAATCAGCACTATCCCAATTTCTTTCTAAAAAGTACATACTGCACCTTAGCAATAAAGATGCCAGCATCCATGATGGCTTTGATATGCTTTAGCCAGCCTGAGTTCTCTAAACCCCAGAGGAAGTCACTCATCGAAGGAGATCTCAGCTCGCAAACTGCAAAATACACCAGCTTCAGTAAAGAATTCTGTTTATAGCCAGTTTTACATTATTGTCATTATTATTATTTTTTAAATTTGTATGCCGCCCTTCATCTGCAAATCCCACAGCGGTTCGCAGCATAAAACTGCAACATAAAAACCACAAAATACATAGAATCCTAGAGTTGTAGAGTTGGAAGGGATCACAAGGGTTATCTAGGCCCATCCCTGCAATGCAGGAATCTGTTGCCCAATGTAGGAATCAAACCCACAACCCTGCGATTAAGAGTCTCATGCTGTAACGACTGAGCTATTGGAGAGGACATAGTAAAAGTCAGAACAACAATAAGAACATTGTCTTTTCCAGTACATAGTACATGAAAAAGGGGAATTCAAAAAAGGAATGGGAGCTGGTTCCCACATGCATAATCGTAGCTTTTAGTGCAAAGCTATACCCAAAATAAATTTAACAGGGGTATACTGCCACATAAAGGAGCACAGCCTTCAGAGTCACAAGGATGACTTGGGAAAGGTGTGGATACACCTTTTTGTTGCCAGGACTGCCTAAATAGGTTTTCATCTTTCTTCAAATGCACACACTATAGAGTAATACAGAATCAATCTGCAACAAGCTTTTATTTTTGGAACGAAACCAGTTTCTCCAGAAGTGATTTTCAGGGGCAGAAAATATGCAATAGATTTAGACTGTGTGAGGACTAATAATAAAAACAAACCCAAGTACTCAGTTTCCTTTGATTCTGAAATAAGAGGTCATGTGTATACAATCTCACAAAGCTGCAGAACGCTTGCTTACACATCTAGGGACAAATTTGTTATGTGTATAACAAAGCCCAAATTTTATTTAAATGAAAAGCAGTGAAGGGAGGCAACATGGGGGAGGGTTGCTTTTTACCCACCAAGGATGGTATTCAACCAAGCAGACAAACTGCAAACTGACCCTCACAGATAAAAGTTTAAAAAACAACAACAAAGGGGAAGCATTTTAACTTGTATTGATCAGATTTCATTTGTAGAAGCTGGGACCCAAATAGAAAGCCTTTGTAATGAGTAGCATCATACATGTCATAGAAGCTAGAGACCCTGGGACGCGGGTGGCACTGTGGGTTAAACCACAGAGCCTAGGGCTTGCCGATCAGAAGGTTGGCGGTTCGAATCCCCTCGACGGGGTGCTGTCCCAGCTCCTGCCAACCTAGCAGTTCAAAAATGCAAAGTGCAAGTAGATAAATAGGTACCACTCCAGCGGGAAGGTAAACAGCGTTTCCATGCACTGTTCTGGTTTGCCAGAAGCGGCTTAGTCATGCTGGCCACATGACCCGGAAGCTGTACGCCAGCTCCCACGGCCAGTAAAGCGAGATGAGTGCCGCAACCCCAGAGTCGTCCACGACTGGACCTAACGGTCAGGGGTCCCGTTACCTTTACAGACCCTAAAGCAATTCAACTAAAGCCAAAGAGAATGCAAGGAGAATGGTAGCTTGAAGGATTGAAGAGACAATAACCAAGTTGCAGAGCACCCAAGTTTAAGGCCAGATCTGTCTCATAGGATTAAGCTCCCAAATTTAGGGAGTGATGTCATTTGATGTGAAAGGGCCCAAAGTCCTGAAGAGCCACACCCGGTTGGAATAGGCCAAGAGTAGCCAATGTGGTCCTCTGAAGATTCTGTTGGACTCTGACTCCCATCATCCCTGACCATTACCTATGTTGGCTGAGGGTTAGAGTCCATCAACATCTGGAGGATGCCATGTTCGCTATTCCTAGAGTAGAAAATCCTGGCCGGATAAGCAAATATTCTGCAGGTACCTGTAAATTTGATGCTTGGACACATATGCCCTTACTTAACCCAGAGTCCTTTCAGATAACTTTCCATCCAGTGATCTATCACATAAGGCCATTTAAAAAAATGGCATCTCACAGAACTCCTGATGGCCCACTGTTGACAGCAAGAAACCTGTCTAATGATTTATGTATCCATGCAGATGGGAGCACAAGCAATTAGCGGCTGGATTCAAACCGAGATGGCTGCCTCTTGTTTGCAAAGTGCAGGATAAAGTCAAAATAGAGCCTTCCTCCCATATCAGAATCAATATTTGCTCTCCACTTTACTGAGCAAAGTCCATAAAGTCCTAAATTATAGGCCTGCAACCATATAGACATCAAGAGAACTCCCGCTGATGTGGAGTTCAACTGTGAGGAATTAAATAACTAAGCAAAAGCTCCATTAGATTGCATTGGCACCTTCATATGCGCACCAAAAAGCATTAATCTATGAAAAGGGTCTGCAAAGAGGAGAATCTGGGACAGATCTGGCCCTAAGCACAGGAGACAACCCTCAGTGGGTGGGTGGGTGTGTTTGTGTGTGACTCAAATATCTGGCAAGCTCAGCAACTCACAAGATGACCTTATTTCTCTTTCCAACAGGGAAAGCTGGTGGCTGGTGAGGAATGCAACCCTGTTAACTATGAATACTAGAGAAAGAGGTAATGACTGGTCCGATTTTTTAATTTACTTAATCAGGAAGCATAACAGAACCGAGATGACTCAGCCAGTAGAGCATGAGACCCTTAATCTTAGGGTCGTGGGTTCGAAACCCACATTGGGCAAAAGGTTTCTGCATTGCAGGGGGTTGGACTAGATGACCCTCGTGGTCCCTTCCAACTCTACAAGTCTACGGTTCTCATATTTGTATCCTGCCCTTACTCCAAAAGGCTGAGAATAGCATATGTGGATTAATCTCATTTCACCCTGACAATAAGCCTGCGAGATAGGTGAGCCTGAGAAATATGTCACATTGCTTCCCTCAAAGAATTCTGGGAACTGTAGTTTATTAGAGGTGCAGGGGCTGTAACTCTGTGAGGCGTAAACTACAGTTCCCATGATTCTTCGGGGGGGGAGCCATGTGCTTTAAATATACGGTTTTGATGTGCAACAGAGTGAGTTGTTTAATGGAAATGCCCACACCCAAATTTTAGTATTCTGCAAACAACAGCTCTCTTCCTACTACCCTTTCTGATATCGTATAAAGCACAAGTATGCACAGCTCATTTCATTCAGGTATGAACCCAGGAAATTTTGTCGTTTTGGAGCACAGGGCAGATGTGCTCAGGTAGAGCAGAAGTCCCCAACCACTTTGGGCCCAGGAGCACATTTTGAAATCTACAGAACTGTCACGGGCATTACAAAATGCCCGTTTCACAGAAGAAAAACTGGTGATGCTCTCCGCAAAAAAAACACCCAAACCCTTCAAGCAAATAAACAAAAAAGGTGGCAACTCCCTCCAATAAAAATAGGCTTCCTCCAAATAACTAATAATAATAATAATAATAATAATAATAATAATAATAATGTAAAGGGGCAGTGGCAGGGGCCATCAGCAGATGCCAAGGGTGCTCTCTGTGGGTACCACTGTGTCTACCGGGACCACAATGAGGACAGGGCAAAGTCCACATTTTCAATATTTGTTGCTGAAACACAGAAGTACACACAGCAGATGACTGATCATTTTTAACCCTCTCCCCTCAGGATCTCGCTGCACCGAAAAGCACAGATGAGGAAAAAACCACAAAGTTTACCTTCCAGCATTTTTTGGAGACTGCTCCTCATGACATGGATGTTCTCAATACCTATGAACTGAAACTTGATGTTGGAGTAGTTGTCTTCATTCTCATATCCTTTCCCAGCTGCTCTGTTTGCCATTGCATTGAGCTGCAGAGGGGGCATAAGAGAAGAAAGAAAAAACATCGAGCTGCAGAGGAGATGGTGCTCATTCTGCTACATGACAAAGGAACAGCATGCAGTATATACAAAAGCAAAAACACTTACAGGAGTATTTCACTGCACTGCATATCTAATTACAATAGGCCACCTTTTAAACCTATTTGCACAGGCAGGAGGAGGGATCAGAGTAAAATTGGAGCTTTCTTTGACGTTTGAGCTGCGAGAACTAAGAGGCTTTTATATTTTTCAGCCCTCAGGTCTTTATTCCAACCTTACTCTAAGTGCTAATCAAGACGCACACTCTCTGTTTTATCCTCACAATGACCCTGGAAGGTGGGTTAGAAGAAGAAGAAGAAGAAGAGTTTGGATTTGATATCCCACCTTTCACTCCCTTTAAGGAGTCTCAAAGCAGCTAACATTCTCCTTTCCCTTCCTCCCCCACAACAAACACTCTGTGAGGTGAGTGGGGCTGAGAGACTTCAGAGAAGTGTGACTGGCCCAAGGTCACCCAGCAGCTGCATGTGGAGGAGCGGAGACGCGAACCTGGTTCCCCAGGATTACGAGACTACCGCTCTTAACCACTACACCACACTGGCTCTCGACTGAGAGCTAGTGACTTGCCCATGGTTCCCCAGTGAGCTTGGTGGCAGAGCGGGGATGTGAGCTCAGGGCTCTGCAGACTAAATCATACACCCTAACTACTGTGCCAGAAATGGTTCTCAGTTGTCATTCCAACCAGCAGTGCAATTTGGGGTGGCAACACTTTGGAGCAATCAAATTTTGAGAGGATACCTGGGGTCCTCTGCCTACAGGCTGTCAGGGGCTAGACCATGAGTAGGCAAACTAAGGCCCAGGGGCCGGATCCGGGCCAATTGCCTTCTCAATCAGGACTGACGTAGAATGGGGAGACGAAGCGAGGGTGGGACTTTACTTGGAGCAACGCCATTTCTAGAGAGAGACCGCATTCCTTTGTCTCTCGCTTTTATTTTTTATCTGCTTCTTTGCTGCCACCGGGGGAGGGATCTGATTCCCCAAACCTGACACAGGCACACAATTGAATCTCAAACACACACACACACACACACACACACAATCCCTGTCAGTTAGGGCCAAACCACCTGGTGCTGGGACAGAAGTACCCACTTCTCATGGTCCCTAAACGTAACTTTTCAGTGGCTCCAATCCACGAGATATCCTCCTTGATACCCTGAAGAGCCACTGCATATCAGCATCAACAATACTGTGCTAGAAAGACCAATAGCCTGACTCACCAGAAGGGAAATTCTTATGTTCCAATATGGACTACCATCCCAAACTTATCTGGGCTGTGATCGAGAGACCCAAGTGGGATGCAAATTGGAAAGTAAGCCCCATTGAACTCAACGCGCTTACTTCTAAGTACATATATTTCTAGATTTGCACCCACTCATTTTTCCTGGTGGCCACATCCATTGCGAAAATCAAGCCTGCTGCAATCAGCACCCCCCCCCCCATGCTAGAATGTGATGGTGTGCTGAGAACTGGCTGTGACGTATATTGATGGATGCTTATTTTGATGCAAGTGGAGTCGGAAAACTAAAACAGCAGCTGCTTCTTGGGCAGCAAAATAATCACAACGGCCTTTCCAACCAACAAAAATTTACACTTTTCTCTTAGCACCTATGATCGTGGTTAGCACCCACCCGGTCCTCGTGGCGTAATGCCCACTCCATATATTATGGTTGCCACTTTAAAGGGGGAGAGCATGAAAATAAAATACAATGGCTATTTCTTATCCAGTTGCATTAACATTTATTTTTGTGCTGTTGAAGCAAAGTCTGCTTTTAACATCACAATATATCCAGAAGATGGCACTATCTCTACAGTACCGCAGTGGATTTACATAAATATGCTGATTGGCTCTCAGATGTTGAATTTTTGATTTGCTAGGGCGAGTTAATTAGTAATAAACACTTTTTTAAAGTGAGGTAACTCAGGAAGTTTTATGATTTTGTAGGCACAAATTTTCAACTTGCTGACAAAATGACAAACTTTATCACAAGTTGAAGATAGACGAGACCCTTCCATCCTGGGCCCTTCTGCTTCCAATGTTAACTTTGTCAAATCTATCAGAGATAAGGATGCATCTCAGATGCATTCAAAAAGAGATATCAGTGGCAGATTTGCAGTTCGGACCGCAGTGCAAGTAAACTGGGACAAAACTCACACCAGAATCCAATGCATTCTACTGCAGGTCTGGAAGGCTTTCCTGATGATAGTTAAGTTCAAGGGCTCTTATTGTATTTATAGCATTGGTGTTATAGCAATTGCCCATAAGCAAGTTAGAATGTTTGCTAGCAATCTGTGACAGCACAGAATGACCACCAGTCAAGTAATGGCGCAATGTAGAGAGCTCATAGCCTCAGGCAGCTGTAAAATTATTCTGCTGCAGGTCTGGCTGCCTTGACCTGTAGGGATCAGGTTTGAGACTAGTAGTTGGCAAAGGAGAAGGAGGGAGTCTGATTGTACTACCTGATACTTTCTACCTGGCATTAACTGGAGTTGGGGAGTCGGCTGCACAAGTTACTCTCTATCCACTGGTCTTTCAATGGAAAGCAAATCTTGCTGAATTGCCCCCTGATCAGGGAAGTTGGGAGTGCTCAACAATTTGGTGATGCCCATGACTACAAGCTACAGCATTCTACAGTGGTACCTCGGGTTAAGTACTTAATTCGTTCTGGAGGTCCGTTCTTAATCTGAAATTGTTCTTAACCTGGAGCACCACTTTAGCTAATGGGGCCTTCTGCTGCTGCCGCACCGCCGGAGCACAATTTCTGTTCTCATCCTGAAGCAAAGTTCTTAACCTGAAGCACTATTTCTAGGTTAGCGGAGTCTGTATCCTGAAGCGTATGCAACCTGAAGCGTATGTAACCCGAGGTACCACTGTACTTCAAAAGTACTTTATTTTGCAATAGGGAAGAAGAAATCAAATCATGTGATAGCCTTTCCCGGATATTTGAAAGAACACACATACAATAAGCTTGCATACTTCAGTGCTTGGCCATTCTCCTAAGATGCTGATTCTGCCACAGTGTCAGGTCATGGAGCTACATGTAACATCCTCTGGGTCCAGTGCCCCCCCCCCCAGGCTTCAGTAACACATAATTTATAAAGCATAGCCTTAGGACTATTTGTTTGCTGTTCCTCTAACTCCAGAACTCACAACGAAAGAGCTAAGTAAAACCATATTTCCATCTTCTGAGATTTGTAGCAGCAAGCTCACAAGGCACTTCAAGGCCACCCAGTGCTATCCAACTCATTCAGATGACCTCTGACATACTTCTACAGGCATGCTATTGTAGATCTTCTGAGACGCGCCAGGCTGTAATCGGCATTAGGTAAAGGTAAAGGTAAAGGTACCTCTGCCCGTACGGGCCAGTCTTGCCAGACTCTGGGGTTGTGCCCCCATCTCACTTAAGAGGCCAGGGGCCAGCGCTGTCCGGAGACACTTCCGGGTCACGTGGCCAGCGTGACATCGCTGCTCTGGCCAGAGCCAGAGCCAGAGCCAGAGCCGCACACGGAAATGCCGTTTACCTTCCCGCTGGTAAGCGGTCCCTATTTATCTACTTGCACCCGGAGGTGCTTTCGAACTGCTAGGTTGGCAGGCGCTGGGACCGAGCAGCGGGAGCGCACCCCGCCGCAGGGATTCGAACCGCCGACCTTTCGATCGGCAAGCCCTAGGCGCTGAGGCTTTGACCCACAGCGCCATTAGCCACCACAAAATAAGCACATACACCACAGAGTACAATTTTTCTCACTTTTGGCCGTGTATCAACAACATAGATGAAATCACTTCCTGGATTTGCCTTCCTGATCGACTGAAGCATCTGTTCGTCTTCAAGGCATCGGGCACTGAAGCCTGAGAGAGGCTGGCTACTCCTGCATATGGAAGCCTGCGAGGAAACAAAAACAGAGACAGAAATATTCAAGTTAACACATTTAGCACGGCCAAAGGGAATTTACAATCTAGAAATGGAAAACAAACCTCTCAGACGCTTGCCACTTGAGAAGTAAAAACGTAGCCTATATCAGGGTTAAGCACAGAACCGCTTTGTAAACCCCTTTGAGGTTTTCTACACTCAAGTGGTATATAAGTTTTATGAAATAAAACTCTCCTGCGTGGGTGTCTGAGGGCCCTGCTCCTTCCTGCCACTCACCATCTGGCCCGGGGCGGGGCCTGAAGCCCCATAAGGACTGCTGTGCTCTGCTGCCCAGGAGGACTCTCCTGCGTGGGTGTCTGAGGGCCCTGCTCCTTTCTGCCACTCACCATCTGGCCTGGGGCGGGGCCTGAAGCCCCATAAGGACTGCTGTGCTCTGCTGCCCAGGAGGACTCTCCTGCGTGGGTGTCTGAGGGCCCTGCTCCTTCCTGCCACTCACCATCTGGCCTGGGGCGGGGCCTGAAGCCTCACAGGGACTGCTGTGCTCTGCTGCCCAGGAGGACTCTCCTGCGTGGGTGTCTGAGGGCCCTGCTCCTTCCTGCCACTCACCATCTGGCCTGGGGCGGGGCCTGAAGCCCCATAAGGACTGCTGTGCTCTGCTGCCCAGGAGGACTCTCCTGCGTGGGTGTCTGAGGGCCCTGCTCCTTCCTGCCACTCACCATCTGGCCCGGGGCGGGGCCTGAAGCCCCATAAGGACTGCTGTGCTCTGCTGCCCAGGAGGACTCTCCTGCGTGGGTGTCTGAGGGCCCTGCTCCTTTCTGCCACTCACCATCTGGCCTGGGGCGGGGCCTGAAGCCCCATAAGGACTGCTGTGCTCTGCTGCCCAGGAGGACTCTCCTGCGTGGGTGTCTGAGGGCCCTGCTCCTTTCTGCCACTCACCATCTGGCCTGGGGCGGGGCCTGAAGCCCCATAAGGACTGCTGTGCTCTGCTGCCCAGGAGGACTCTCCTGCGTGGGTGTCTGAGGGCCCTGCTCCTTCCTGCCACTCACCATCTGGCCCGGGGCGGGGCCTGAAGCCCCATAAGGACTGCTGTGCTCTGCTGCCCAGGAGGACTCTCCTGCGTGGGTGTCTGAGGGCCCTGCTCCTTTCTGCCACTCACCATCTGGCCTGGGGCGGGGCCTGAAGCCCCATAAGGACTGCTGGACTCTGCTGCCCAGGAGGACTCTCCTGCGTGGGTGTCTGAGGGCCCTGCTCCTTCCTGCCACTCACCATCTGGCCCGGGGCGGGGCCTGAAGCCCCATAAGGACTGCTGTGCTCTGCTGCCCAGGAGGACTCTCCTGCGTGGGTGTCTGAGGGCCCTGCTCCTTCCTGCCACTCACCATCTGGCCTAGGGCGGGGCCTGACAGGCCTGACAGGGACGATTGCTGTCACTGCTGCTGCGGCCCAGGGGGATCCGGAGGGGTGCAGAGTTCTTTTTAAAATGTTTTAAAATTTTCCTTTTCCTTTTTATTTCTTTATTATTATTATTATTGTCATTATTATTACTGTATATGCAGGGATGGGGTGGGGGTGGGATGGATGTTTAGTTGGGAATTTGTTTTGATTTTGATGGATTTGTAATTTTTGGAGTTTTTTATTTGTATTGTTTTTTGTTTTTTGGGGTTTCTTTTTTGTTTTGTTTTCATTGTTTTAAGGTCTTATTTTGTTCTTAAGGGGAGGGGTCATGGCTGCCGGGGAGTGGGTCCCAGCCAACAAAATGGCTGCGGCATGTTCCACAGGGGGGGATGCGTTGGGACAACCGATCTCAGTGATCTCGGGTAGGAGGAGGAGTTACGCTAAGACCAGACCATGTCATTACAGAGGAGGCAGGTTTAGTCGTTGTCTGAGGACTATCCCTGCCTCCAGGTCTGGTCCTGACCAGATGGATACTAGAATCAGCAAGGGATACCCACATGACCTGAAGGTGCTGCTGTGCAATGCCAGGTCAATGATTCATAAGACCACTGCCATCCATGACCTGATCATGGATGGGGGATTTGACCTGGCATGTGTAACAGAGACTTGGTTGAATGAAGCGGATGGGCCTGTTCTTGCTGCTGCTTGTCCACCAGGTTTCTCTTACGCACAGCAACCCAGGCCTTGTGGGCGGGGAGGGGGGGTTGCAGTGATTTTTAGGAAGTCATTAGTTTGCACCAGGCGTCCTATTGGGAAGACCCAGTTCTCTGAGTGCATGTTCTGGAAGTTGGGCAATAGGGGCAGTACAGGATTCCTTTTGGTGTACCGACCTCCCCGCTGCACCAAGGATTCCCTGCCCGAGCTGCTTCAGGTCGTGGCGGATGTTCTCCTGGAGACACCTAGTTTGGTTGTCCTAGGGGATTTTAATATCCATGCCGACACGACCTTACAAGGGGCCGCTCGGGACTTCATGGAAAGCATGGCCTCCATGGGGCTGTCCCTGAATAGGTTTGGCCCAACCCATAGCCGCGGACATGCCTTGGACCTGGTGTTTACCTCTACGGATGTTGGTGACCTGACACTAACTAAAAGTGAAACAAAAGAAGTGCCATGGTCAGATCACTTCCTGGTGCAACTGGACTTCTCCGCGACCCTTCCCCTCTGCAGGGAGGTGGGACCGATTCGGATGGTCCGCCCCCGCCACTTAATGGATCCAAATGGTTTCCAGAGAGTGGTAGGGGATGCTTTATCCCATGTTGATGGCCTTTCAGCTGATTCCCTGGTGGCCCGCTGGAATGTGGAGTTAACCAGGGCTATTGACTGTTTGGCTCCAAAGCGCCCTCTCCGATTGCATGGAGCCCGGAGAGCCCCGTGGTTTTCCACGGATCTGAGGGCAATGAAACAATCGTTGAGACGGCTAGAGCGCCGGTGGCGGATAACTCATTCTGAAGCTGACCGGACACAGGTTAGAGCTCAATGTCGAGCCTACCAAGTGGCGGTAGCGACGGCGAAGAAGACTTTCTTCACCGCCTCTATTGCATCTGCAGAAAACAGCAGCAGGAGACTTTTTCAGGTGGTCCGCAATTTAGCGGAACCACCTGCTACATCAGGGCCCAGTACGGGCCACATGATCTCCTGCAATGATTTTGCAAAGTTTTTTGCAGATAAAGTCGCTCAGATTCGGGAAGAGGTAGACGCCACCGTGGGAGCAGGGCCGGGGCGGGAGAGTGCTAGAGTCCTGTCTAGTCAAATTGCATGGGATCAATTCCAATCTGTTACCTCCGAGGATGTGGACAGGCTGCTTGGACGAGTGAAACCAACCACCTGTCTCCTTGATCCTTGCCCATCCTGGCTTATAAAAGCTAGCCGGGAAGGACTGGGCGATGGGCTTCGTGGGGTGGTGAATGCTTCCCTCCGTGAGGGAGCCTTCCCAGACCCGCTGAAAGAGGCGGTTATCAAACCACTTCTTAAAAAACCATCTTTAGATGCGGCCACGATGGCCAGCTATCGCCCAGTCTCAAATCTTCCATTCTTGGGCAAGGTGATTGAGCGAGTGGTTGCTGAACAACTCCAGGCACGCCTGGAAGAAGCGGACCATTTGGATCCCTTCCAGTCGGGATTCAGGCCTCATCATGGGACTGAAACTGCCTTGGTCGCACTGGTTGATGATCTCCGGCGGGCTAGGGACAAAGGTGAGAGCTGTTTCCTAGTTCTGCTGGATCTCTCAGCGGCGTTTGATACCATCGACCGTAACATCCTTCTGGACCGTCTTGAGGGGCTGGGAGCTGGGGGCACTGTCCTACAGTGGTTCCGCTCCTTCCTCCTGGGCCGTGTTCAGAAAGTGGTGGTGGGGGATGAGTGTTCAGACCCCTGGGCTCTCACTTGTGGGGTGCCTCAGGGTTCTGTCCTCTCCCCCATGCTTTTCAACATTTACATGCAGCCGCTGGGAGAGATCATCAGGGGGTTTGGGCTGGGTGTTCATCAGTATGCGGATGATACCCAGCTCTACCTCTCTTTCAAATCAGAACCAGTGAAGGCGGTGAAGGTCCTGTGTGAGTGTCTGGAGGCGGTTGGAGGATGGATGGCGGCTAACAGATTGAGATTGAATCCTGACAAGACAGAAGTACTGTTTCTGGGGGACAGGAGGCGGGCAGGTGTGGAGGACTCCCTGGTCCTGAATGGGGTAACTGTGCCCCTGAAGGACCAGGTGCGCAGCCTGGGAGTCATTTTGGACTCACAGCTGTCCATGGAGGCACAGGTTAAATCCGTGTCCAGGGCAGCTGTGTACCAGCTCCATCTGGTACGCAGGCTGAGACCCTATCTGCCTGTGGACTGCCTCGCCAGAGTGGTGCATGCTCTGGTTATCTCCCGCTTGGATTACTGCAATGCACTCTACGTGGGGCTACCTTTGAAGGTGACCCGGAAACTACAACTAATCCAGAACGCAGCAGCCAGACTGGTGACAGGGAGCGGCCACCGAGACCATATAACACCGGTCTTGAAAGACCTACATTGGCTCCCAGTACGTTTCCGAGCACAATTCAAAGTGTTGGTGCTGACCTTTAAAGCCCTAAACGGCCTCGGTCCAGTATACCTGAAGGAGCGTCTCCACCCCCATCGTTCTACCCGGACACTGAGGTCCAGCACCAAGGGCCTTCTGGCGGTTCCCTCACTGCGAGAAGCCAAGTTACAGGGAACCAGGCAGAGGGCCTTTTCGGTAGTGGCGCCCTCCTTGTGGAATGCCCTCCCACCAGATGTCAAAGAGAACAACAACTACCAGACTTTTAGAAGACATCTGAAGGCAGCCCTGTTCAGGGATGCTTTTAATGTTTGATGTATCATAGTATTTTAATATTCTTTTGGAAGCCGCCCAGAGTGGCTGGGGAGGCCCAGCCAGATGGGCGGGGTATAAATAATAAATTATTATTATATTATTATTATTATAAATAAAATGAACCTCAACTAGGCTCTCTTCCTCTCCCCCTCCCCCAGCATATCTGCCAGTTTCATGGAAGCACCCATTATGCACCTTAACTGCATTCCCACCCATGATTCAAGACCCAGGCAAAGGATTCAGCATTAATATCCCCAGAGGCTCTGTAAGAATTCTCTCCTTGTGCATCTCCCAACTCTTACATTCCAGTTACTACAAATATATGAGGTTGTAGAAGTGCATAAGTGATGCCTCCCCTCCAGTGCCTCCATTGCTTCTCACTCCAATGGGGAAGAGAGACTGAAACCACTTTTGCTTGTGTCCCAAAGTGAGAAGCTAAGGAGATTATTAAGGTGCATAGGGATGGAAGGGGCATTGCAGGTGATCAAGTCCAACTCCCTGCTTGGTGGAATTATCATTTGTCCCTCATGGTTTTTAGCTAGTAGAAAATGAAGAGTCAGTCCAAGTGAAATAAATCATTGAAAAGCTTTAGTCCCACACTTACGTTATTTTGCTTGTAGTAATATGAAAGTGCTGGGAAACGCCTCCTGCTGCGGAATTTAGAGCTTCCCATAATGATGTGGGCAGTGGCTGATTTCGGCACATACACTTCGGTGGGGTAAGAGTCACAGACCTGTCCAAAAGCAGAAGGAAATCAAGATGAGTTTCTTGAAGCAGAACATAGCATGATCTTCTGGAAGACTCACCTAAGGATAATTTCAAAGGGCCTCACAAATAGTCATACCCATATCTGTGCTCAGTACACTTAAGAAAAAGCCAAGCAAAAAATAACCGAACCAAGTTTGAAAGCTTGCACTATCTCACATAAAACACAACTTCCAGATTTCCTGAATAAGAGTGCTTTATATGTTAGACCTGGATGTTTTCCCATGCTCTGATGCACCACTCAAAACCCCTTCTGCATCCTGCTGAAAACTTTCTGCTAAAGAATTCAAACATTCTGTTAAATGAACTCAAAAATTTCCTTTACTTCCAGAAGCAGCACTCAACTGAATGATGGGGGGAGCAAAGCAAAACATGATGAGATTGTGTCACACAACTTCTTTGTACTCTGGCCCAGTTCAGACATCACAATGTTGCTCTAATAAATTATGGTTTATCAGCCAAATAACAAACCATGTGCCCATGCACTCCCACACTGCTCAACCACTATCCTCCTGTACCCAGCTTTGACGTTTATATCCTGGTGTTTAAAACCACTTTCCCATAATGTCCAAAGAGGGGAAATGGTTTATTCTGGCAGTGTTTAAACCACAGTTTGGATGTCGCAGGAAACTGTGGTTTAACAAGCCAAGGTGTAAGACCCAAAGCTGAGGGCATGAGAGAAGAGCACATGAGCAACAACTCCATAAACCATCATGCCTGAACTGGGTCACTTAGTTACCAGGCTAATGCAGGGATGGTAAGTGGTCACTGCTGTCCTTTGTGTTCCACATTATCAAGTACCGCACCTTTGGTTGCAGCAACTCACCCTGTAATCTCTATTGACATCACTGAGCTGCCAGTAATTATTTGGGACCCCCATCCGATTATATTCTTCCTTCATGTTTGTCAGATTCCAACCTTGCTCTCGCTCTTCTTTGTTTAGCTTGGGGTTGAAGGAAAAACAGTACAACTCTTCATATTTAACTGAAGGAGAGGGAAAAAGAGACACACACACTATTTATCCATTTGATTTATTATTATTGCATCACAAATACCAACTTTTATTCGCTTAGTTATGCCAGCTGTCACATTTTTCAAAGATGATAACCAATGAAGCTTGCAATTCGTTAGGGAGGACTGCACTTGTGTATATGAATAATCCAGATGGGATTTCAAACAAGCTCTGTATGCTGTCTGTCCAGACACTTTACAGCCAAACTTTGCAGACAGCTAACCTTTTCCCTGATTGGGAGGGGAGGCAGAAAGGGTGTCTGATGTTAAGAGCTGCATTTCTTGCTCTTGTGTTTTATCCACTTTGCTTGTTCCGTTAGCAGCGTGTCATTTGATTCATTTGCTCAGACCACCGGTTTGATGCGCCATGCTTGCTCCATTTTTCTCCTACTGGTACTATGTAACTTGGGCTACAAGCATACAAGTGGCCAGAGGCCAGTTGAGTGGCTCCGGAATGCACATCAGTACCACTCTACTGATGGAACAGGCCAATGGCCCATCTAGTCCAGCATATTGTTCTCAGAGTGGCCGACCAGATGCCTATGGGAAGCTCTCAAGGAGGTCCTGAATGGAACAGTGCTCTCCCCACTTGTGATTCCAAGCAAATGGTATTCATACTGCCTCCTACAGTGAAGGCATGTTGAGGCAGGATCCAAAGTCTCCTTGTACTTCAACATACTGCAGGACTAAAGAACTAAACCAGCCCTAGAGAGGGAAACCAAAACACATTGTGTCAGGGAAATAAGAAAAGGCCATCTTCACTTCCCATGCAGCTCACATCAGCAGGGCAACTGAGCTCTGGCATGGATTCTCATAGAAAGACACTTCCATAGAATTGTTCTGCCCACCTATAACTTGGGCAGCAAATAAATAAATAAATAAAATTGGCCGATGAGCCCTGCAAATGCCATTAAAATTTTTGCTTATGTTTTTAGATGGCGTTTATTGTTTGAACACAAGCCAAGCAAACAAAAAATACCTGGTCAATATAATTTTATCTTAGATATTTATGGGCCACCTTTGTATTCAACAACAGAAGACGCACAACAGGATGAAACAGATTTAAAGAGCAACTGCACACCAACACAATAACAACAAAATAAAGGAATACAACTATAATACAATTTATTAAAATAGTCATAATCTAATCAACTATTTCGAGTAAGTGTTCTGACAAGTCAACTGACAGCATTATGACCATCAGCTGATGAAGATCCCAACCCAGCTAAGTTGATGGCGTAAGGCACCATAATTCTATTATCCTTTATTATTGCTAACTTTCCCCCACGTTTCATTCCCTCGCTTAACTTCACGTTTAAATAGGACTTAATTTCTGTACTACAAAGTGCACAGCCACTTTGGCGAGGTGGGGATCGGCTAAGCTACTGCCTCTTCTCTTTAGCTTGACCTTAAGAGGAAAAGAAAGTGTGCATCACACACTCCGTTACGATGAAATAAGGGGGAGAGAGCACCATAGCCAACTGCTTTATGCTCAGGAGGACTGACGCAGTTAGACTGTTATCTACAGGAAATGGCTTAGTAGATTACAGCAGGATCTTCCAGCAGAAACCTGATATCAGACTACCATTGGTCACCTGTGAACCCTACCACAGTGAAGGCAGATCCAGAAGCAAACAGCGAGAATTCAGCTTTGGTCCATCCTGTTCTATAACAGTAGGAAACAATTAACTGGATGTTATGGGTTAATCTCTTTCAAATGTTGTCATTGGGGGCAGGGTAGGGAGGCTTGCGGCAACGCAAGGTACCAGTCACAGGTGACCTTCAGGTTCCTTCCTTCCCTACAGTTTTATGAACTGATGCCCCATAAAATGGCCAGAACACAACTAACAAGATTGCCATGTGGGATAAACCCAAAGCAAATAAAGGGCTCTTGCAACAGCTAAGTCCCTTATATGCAGATGCTTGCAACATGCTCAGAATGGGAGGAGAGGTCTTCTTGTGGATCAGGAATTAGTTAAGTAGCAGGAAGCAGAAGGGAGGAATAAAGGGACAGTTTTCTGAATGGAGGGATGTAGAAAATGGAGTCCTCAAGGATCAGCAATGGGCCATGTGCCTTTTAATTTCTTCATAAACAATCTCTAGTTAGGAGTGAGCTGTGAAGTTGTCAAGTTTGCTGATGATACTAAATTGTTCGGGGTTGTGAAAACAAAAAGAGATTGTGCTCCAAAAGGGCCTCTCCAAACTGAGTTAATGGGTGGTAAAATGGCAAATGAAGTCCTATGTAAACAAGTGTAAAGCAATGCATGTCAGTGCAATAAATGAATGGTAGCTCTAGTTCCCAGGATTCTTTGGGGGAAGCCACAATAGTTAAAGTGGAACAAATGTGCTTTACATGTATGGTGTGAAGTCTCTGCGCCCTACGAAAGCTTCTCCAGTGTCATCCATAAAGAAGTAAAGTGAATCCATCTGTGTGAATTACTTGCCATATCAGGAACAGCCAGCACAAATTGGATTTGGCACTGGAAGTGTATCTAAGCGCTGATGCCATCTTACTTCTCAAAAGCAAAACAGAAAAATCCTGCAGCACCTTAAACACAAAGAGTTGTAGCCAACCTATGTCCCATTCAAAGTAGATCCATTAAAGTTAATGGCCATGACTAATTCAGGTCCACTATATTTCAATGGTTCTATTGTGAGTACAACTTAAATTGGATCCCAAGCAAAAAAAAGGTGCCCTAAGTCTGTTTGTTATTTTTGCTGTGGAGACCAACATGCCTATGTAGAACTATTGAAAAAACTTACTTCACTGCATTGCTTTCAATGGGATGCACATTTAAATCAATAGTCAAGTGCATCTGGTCACACATAAATGCCCATTTTAAGTGTGACTAGAGCAGGATAAGAGTATGTAGATGGTTACAACTAGTAATCTATGTTGTACAAAAGGAGTGCTGTATACAAGAAATGGAGAGGAAATTAATCCATAAACTTTCAGAACATTAAACCATAATTCAAAAAATAGATGAGGGCAGGGTTTGAACAGTTTCTGGAACTCAGACTTTTCTGCCTCCATCTGTTTATTGTCATGGCATGGCATGTTCCATCTGTTTATGTACGTTGTTATATTTAACCTGGGGGGAAATATCTCAAGCAGAAAGATCTGGCTGGAATTTTGACGTGTATTTGTTCACCAGCGTCCAAAACGTGCATTAAAGTCATCCATTACACCAGCTCACATCACTGGCTAGGAGCTCTCACAGCTAGATCAAGTTAGAACAAACAATGTCCTATTTTCAATTTAAGGCTTTATCAACAGTTCAGTCACAAAGTGTGAGGTGCAAAGCTTATTCATATTTGCATGTTGTTAGAAGTGCTTAACACAGTTGGCAGGAATGAGGAACATGGTGGGATGTCCCCAGAACCACCTGTCACAACCTAAGCAGAAAGAGTTCTCAAATCTTCCTCGATAATACTTTTCCAGAAGTTCACAGCCTCCAGACACTACCCACTAAACCCTTACATGTTTCCTTGCTCACATTATTATTTCCTCAAAGGGGACTTTCTCCAGCCCCTTGATCATGTTGGTTTCCCCTTTCTACACCTTTTCCAGTCTACAAAATCCTTTGTTGTTTTTGCTGCAACACAGCTATACCTCTGAATATCTGTAAAAAGGAAACACCTTAGTGCTGTGCTAAAACTAAATTCAGGCCCAGTCTGCAGGTTTACAGAACAAGAGGATGAGAAATAAAGTTCTAAATCAGCTGTGTAAATGTGCTGATTGATATTAAAAGATTAATGGAGCTAAGTAGGAAAAAACTAAAAATAATAAAATGAAGGGTCCCTGTCCCATGGAACCTTCCCTGCAAAGAGAAAGAGAAATAGTGAAATAATGGCCAGAGAGTTATGGACAAAACCAGAGATGAGCATGACCATGAATGGCTAAAGAGAAGAGAGATGAATGAAATGATCATCAAATGCCGAAAGGAGATGCCTTTTCTACAACTGTGCTATCAGATGGCACAGAGCTTTTTTGAAAGACAGCAAACAGATATTGCATTGTTTGTACACTGGGTGAAAGAGAATCATAACAGCCTCCTCAGCATCAGGGTTTTTTTTTCCTTTCTTTTTTTTTACAAACTGCATGACAGCAGTCCACCACAAGTTAAATAAGAGAGAGCATTTGTTCAGGCTAATTTCCAGATTGTATCCTTCTGAACTTCCATTCCATACCTGGGCGTGCCAGACGGATTAAAGATATGTAAACATCATGGCAATCTCTTTCTTGAGGCATGATGAACTGGATGTTCTGAAAATTCTTGCAGCGAATCAGCAAAGGACAACCAGTTGCCGCTGTAGCCTGCTTTTCGATAGAAGAGATTTGACTGTGAAGAACCTGAAAAGGAGAAACAACTTTTTTTACTGGGTGGGTGTATGTGTGTGAAGACACCTTGAACTGAACTCTGCCAAGAAAAAGTGGGGTGCAAATGTTTTAAATAAATAAATAATCAAACAGCAACAAAACACATGCAACTTTAAAAGAATACAATCCAGCCCACTTCAACCATGTGCATTAATGCATGCAATGTTCCAATGTGAAAGAGGGAGCAAGACATTGGACAATATGCTGTTGCAAAGCAGAAGAAAGACAGAGTCTTGAACCAGTACGGATGAGCTCTACATCAGCGTTGTGGCGATCTCCCCATAACAAAGAGCTGAAACTTACACAGTGCGTTCCATTTCCAGTCTGAAGCTCCCTGTTGACCACTGCTCAAACAGAAGGGCTATGGCTTAAATGGTAGAACATCCGCATTACATGCAGATGGTCCCAAATCCATGGCATCTCCAGGTAGGGCTGGAAAAGTCCCCTGTCTGAAACCCTGCACAGTCGCTGTCGGTCTGTAGAGTAGAGGCAGCCAACATGGTGCCCCCAAATGCTGCTGGACTATAACTTCCCCAAGACTCAGCCAGCATGGTGAATGGTCAGGGATGATGGGAGTCATGGTTCAGCAACATCTAAGTGGGCATAACGTTAGCTACCCCTGGTGTAGACAATACCGAACTAGATGGACTCAGTGTAAGGCAGATTCCCATGTTCCTAGTTTTTGAGCTTTCTCTGGTATATTTGCTGCCATTGCGTCCAACACAATGGTCTGGCGGTTCCTTATGCATACCCATTATGTTCTATGCATACATATAATCCAGTCTTTACTTAAAAGTCTGTGTACATTGCACAGACTTTTAAAAATCAATAGAGAGGACAAATTAGTGAACTTTACGGGATGCATTTACAGATATATCCACTCCCTTTTCATTTGTTCAGCATACATTTGTAGGGAATTTTGCAGATATAAAAATAAAACCAGAGTTGTAGAAATTACTTTCATAGGATTCACATAACAGTAATATAAAAATTGCCATACCCACGTCTCTTTACGGGTGTCTGACTCATTTTCTACAAAGATCACATGAGTCGCTGTTAGATACAGTGTCCCTAATGCAGCCCTTTTGGAAGATATTCCATCAATCAAGCGGACATTTTCCACCTAAAAGAGAGAGAGAGAGCATAACCAAGCAGTTCAATACTTCCAATAAAATTAAAAAATAAAAAAATCTATAAAATTCTATGAAACTGGTTTTATGTTGAAAGAAACCATTTATGTTAAACATGCCAATCTTTTCCCACTGTTTAAAAGTAGCAAGATGAAAGAGTCTGGAAGACATAGAAAAGAATATTAATTTTACATCCCAAATTTACTTTTCTTTTATGTATTTTCTTTGTTATTTGCTTATAAGGCTTACATTAAACAATATGCAAATTAAAAATACCATCCAACATTAAAAATGAACTGACATAAAATGTATCAAACTATATATAAAACCAATTGTGGCAAGATTTGTTTATTAATACAGAGCCAAAGATACAAACTAGAAAGAACATAATCAAAGTAAAGTCAGTAGTTTTCAAACAAATATAAGTAATATAATTACATGCTAAAATTGGGTGATAAAATTACATGCCTGTATTCAATGGATGGCATTCAACTATGTTTTACTCAAAGTAGATCCACTGAAATTAATGTACCTAATTTAGTCATGTTTATGATTTCCAGGGGGTCTACTCCAAGTAAAATACCACCCATTGTTCATAATCATTTAGTCATACTCAGTGTTTTTTTCTTTAAAAAAATGTTTGCAGTACTCTCATTTTCCTACTCATATTGAAATACTGCCTCTCAATGAGGCCAAACTTAGATTCACAAAATGTTTAGGAGTATGCGTACCCCTGTGTACCCCCAGAAAAAAAAGCACTGGTCATACTTAATTTTTGACTAACAGGAATGAGTGGCTGCAACCTTTTGTACTTTGCAAAATAAAATTTGTGAAAATCTCAATAAAACTATCAATAACAACTTTTGTAAAAATGGCAAGATGCAATCTGATTGGTAGAGCCTTGGTTCTGCTTGCCTCTGACTGGATGTGACATAATTCTGTGCAGCGCCTTACAGCAGATACACCCATATTTTCTAATGAACTTTTCTTTTGTTTTCCTTTTAAAATAAGTATACTAAAGATGAGTTAAAGTCATATTTGCCCCATACACATATCAGGATTTCTGAAACAGAAAAGAGGTAAAATACTTATACACAAATTCCACCTCAACCATTTGACATGAGACAAAGCAGCTAAGAAATTTAACAATTATTCATAACCTAGCTACAAAGACATCTAAAAGATTATCATGTTTTTAAGAGCCTATTCAGAGCTCAAGGTAGGTGGGGATTTGAAAAAAGCTAAAATTAACTTCTGCCAAGCTAACCAAATAGATCAATGGAGTGTTTCTGTATGCTCTGTGGTTTCATTTGAGCTAAATTCTCATGCCTTTATGACAGCTCATCCTTGCCCTTTTCTCTACTGAGAAACTACTTTGGTAACAAATGAGTTAAGAGTGGAACTCCAGGACGTGACCCAGTTTTTTGGGTTTTTTTATAGTATAATGATTCACTGACTTCTTGGCTAGTTCTTATGAGACCTACGTCTTGGCTAGTTCTTCAGTGACCTATGTCAAGAGCTGGCTGCAGAAAGCAGAATGCTAAACCACTTTGAAGACACAGATTTTCTAGCAAGCTCTGGCCTCTGGGAACTATTTTTGTGCATCTCACATCATTCCCAGTGGAGAAACAAACTGTGCAATGTCAGCTCAAAATTCACCCTTAAGGCAGCTTAGTGCCAGATCATCAAAGTACTTTAGGCGAATAGGAGCACTGAAAAGAACAAAGTTTGCTCTGCAGTGTACATTCAATAGTGACTTAGCTGGAGACACAAACTGCACTAACTAGGAGTCTAAAGGTAAAGGTAAAGGGACCCCTGACCGTTAGGTCCAGTCATGGACGACTCTGGGGTTGCGGCACTCATCTCGCTTTATTGGCCGAGGGAGCCAGAGTACAGCTTCTGGGTCATGTGGCCGAATGACTAAGCCACCTCTGACAAACCAGAGCAGCACACGGAAACACCGTTTACCTTCCCGCCAGAGCGGTACCTATTTATCTACTTGCACTTCGTGCTTTCGAACTGCTAGGTTGGCAGGAGCAGGGACCGAGCAATGGGAGCTCACCCCATTGCAGGGATTCAAACCGCCGACCTTGTGATTGGGCAAGCCCTAGGCTCTGTGGTTTAACCCACAGCACCACTCGCGTCCCCGAACTAGGAGTCTAGTTAGTGTTAAATGAAAAAAATACTCAGTTATATATTTGCATATCCCCACAATTTTTACGAAATATACATTTTTTATAAATTAAGGGGAGACCATTTTTAGTTCAAAAAAGAAATCCAACCAATCATTTTCAAAATGGAAGTCCCAAATCCAAGAGCACATTAGAATCAAAATAGTCACAAACATTCAAGAGATAATACTTTTCACGAGTGGCCAGCAGCTAGGGGACGTACTATGGAACTTGCCTCTCTACAGCACCACTGCTTCCACATACAGTGGTTCCTCGCAAGACGAAATTAATCCGTTCCACGAGTCTCTTCGTCTTGCGGTTTTTTCGTCTTGCGAAGCACGGCTATTAGCGGCTTAGAGGATTAGCGCTATTAGCGGTTTAGCGGCTTAGTGGCTATTAGCGGCTTAGCGGCTATTAGCGGCTTAGAAAAAGGGGGGGGAGGAAAAAAACTCGCAAGAACTCGCAAGACGTTTCATCTTGCGAAGCAAGCCCATAGGGAAATTCGTCTTGCAAAGCACCTCAAAAGACGGAAAACTCTTTCGTCTAGCGAGTTTTTCGTCTTGCGAGGCATTCGTCTTGCGGGGCACCACTGTACTGGGTATAGTAGAGCAAGGTGGTGAAAAAAGGCGGGGCAGACATACCAGTATAGCCAATCCAGTGCTCCCACAGTAACAATCTCACTGCCACTTTCCCCAGCATTCAATGCTGCCCCTCCTCTCCTGGAGCCATTGACATTTTACATGTATCTTACTGATTAATTAACTACTGTAAATATTTCGTTATAGATGGTGCTCAATGGTTAGAAACTGTGCAGAAACACCTACTGAAATTGGTATCAGCAGCAATCAGAGAGAATACTTTGAAGGTTTGAGGTTTAAGTCACATTTATTTACTGTAGGATTAATGTGACTTAAATGTCAAACCTTCAAAGTATTCTCTCCGATTATCAGAGAAGAAATATGGACATGTCACAGATTCTGGAAGCCCATCTTCGAAGAATGTAGTGAAATTTTGGAGTAATAATCTGTGAACTGCAATTGGCTTTAATTTCAGGTTTTAGAAATGTGCAATACAAGGAAGTGGTGACTTTCTTTGGGGTCAGGGCACCAAACAAGTGGGCAAAAATGGAAGAAAAGGTCGTTCATTAAATGATTCGTAAGGATATGTGAGGCAAACCACTCTTACTAAAAGGTGGACTTGATATGGGGTAAAATACCAGAAAGCTGCACATTTTTAAATTGTTTTCATTTTAAGCAAGACTTTGTACCACATGATATGCCAATGCTTGGATTGTGTCGTTTGCCTTGGATCCAACTTCTATATTATTTGTAAGCCATCTTGTTACCACATGATTGTGTGCTCAGAATTTGAGGTGTGGGACAGGTCAGCATGTCTTGGGGGTCCCAATGGAGAGGCTCGCAGGCCAGAGCTTGCCCATCCCTATTGCAGAGGTATCAGAGATCATGGTGATGAGTGCCAAGTCCCTTGAGCGATCGCCTACGGACACAAATCACAACTGACTGAAGTATTTATTAAAAGCCATGTCTGTCCATCATGATATATTTTCCTCCATGACCTTGGTTGCTGTAGGCTAAAAGGAGCAAAGAGGGCATTAAGCAGAACACAGTCAAGGGATTTATGGTGTCTATGGCAACCCCTTACATGATATATATAAAGTGGATCCAAATTCAGCACAACACTTTTTAGAGAAAAGGGAAAGAAGGCAAAATATAGAAGTTAAAGGGAATGCAAATTGCAAACAGATGTAAGGCACTTTCAGAGGATAAATTTAAAATCTGACCTTCTGAACAAGGCTGTTGGGAGGTCATTCAAGAAAAGGGATGTTGTATTTGGGAAAGGGATAGGCAAGACCTCAAGTTAGGCTAGCTGCAAAGCTCTTTCTAGATATGCTGAATGCACGTTAAATGCCTCTGAAGGTTTTATGGCTACAGTCAAATGGTGTTGGGTGTTCCAAGACATCATGTGTCCCTAAGTATATTTTATACTTGTTGAATGAACCTTGATTGTGGCTGTAGTTTTAAAAAGGCAGTAACTTGTTGTGTTACTGTGACAGGAGACTGCCAGTCATACAGCGGTTGCAAGGCAATACAACAGCAATCTGGATAACATTGCTTACAGCCAGCCAACCTTGTTTGGAAAATAGGATTATACAATTGAGGATTCACACATCTGATTAAAACAAGCACAAAACTAGCGACTTAGACTTGTGTCTTCTCTAAGTGAGAACAATGCAGATTCCTGATTAAATTCTACTCCAGAAAGAAAAAACATTAGTGCCGAGCCAGAGGGGGCATGGGGAGAAGCATAGCTGAGAGACAGTTGGGTGTCCAAGAGGAATAGTCATGCTGTCTTTTTCCTTAGATGACCCCAAGCTCGCATCACTAGACTAACAGCAGGAAGTTATGAGACTGAATAGATGGATGATGAGAATCTTCTAGCCCCAAGTGCTAACAAGTAGGACAAAGAGCACTCTATAAACAAGGTCAGCCAGATCGCACCACAAATTATCTTTCTCTCCACTTGTAGAACTGAAACACAGGAAACCAGAATCTGCCATTTAGAAAGGTTTCTGAGCTCTGAGGTACAGACAAGGGGTTGCTTCCACACTGTCACTGTTTTCAGGAGGGATTCTATCACCTATCAGCAAGATCAGAATATGCAATTAAAGACGATTCAGCACTCTTATGCAACAAACGTGCTTCACCTGACACCTCCCCCCTCCAAATCAGTCTTTTTGCAATAAGGAAAGTGATGGGGATATGCACTGGAAAGTGTGCAATAACAATTGATTGAAATCCCTGTGCTTTTAATGAACAGATTAGGAACGCACTCAGGAAACTGCCTCCTATCAAGTCAAACCATGTATCCTTCTAGCTTATTAAACGTCATCTGTACCATACACTGAAAGCAGTATTACACCACTTTAAAGAGCCATGGCTTCCCTCAAACAATCCTGGCACCTGTATTTCATTAAGGGTCCCAAGAGCTTTTAGGATATCCCTATTCTCATCACAGAGCTACAATTCCCACAGTTCTACACCCTTAACAAACTACAATTTGCCATGAATCCTTTGGGGAAGCCATTACTATTTAAAGTGGCAAATGCCTAAAATCACAGAATCAAAGAATTGTAGAGTTCAAAGGGACCACAAGGGTCTTCTAGTCCAATCCCCTACGATGCAGGAACTTTTTTTGCCCAACATTGGGCTCAAACCCACAACCCTGAGATTAAGAGTCTCATGCTCTACCAACTGGGCTATCCCTTCTTTAAATGTATGGGATCCTAGTTTCATTTACAGACACACTGCCAGCACATCTCCAGAGTTTCAGTGAAATTCCCAGCAACCCTACCTAAATGTCAGGGATTCATCCTGGTACCTTTATAATGCAAAGCATGTACTGTACCACTGAGCTACAATCCTTGTGCAAGGATGCAACAATGCTCACACACAGAGAGACATAAGTAGCCAGCTGCTTATTTTAAAATAAATACATGAGAATGTTATACCGATTAATGAACTTGTCAAGACATGACACTCGGACATCCCTTTGGAAAGAAAATAAAATATTTGTGTCATGTGTAACTTTTACACAAGGAAACTGACACCAGAATTATATCAACATTTTAATATAGCCATGGATTAGTTTACTGTATTTTCACATCACAAAACCAGCCTGGAACTGGCACAACAGAAGAGCATATTGATTCAGTTTCCCAACATGAATCAACAATATAGTGAAGAATAACTTGTTGGTTTGATAGTCAGAGGACAAAGTTTATTTTATTTTATTTTTTAAAACTGAAGTAGCAACTACAAACCTTCCTGACCCTTGACAGCTATAATGCATGGTACATGAGGTTACCCTTGAAGGCAGCTGCAATTAGTGCAGAATGAAGCTGTCAGAATTCAGAGCAGCTCAGTAATCTGAAATCTTCCTATACTGCCCATGTACTAACTGGCCCTTCTCATTGGCCCTGGTGTTAAAGGAAACTCACTGTGTGGTGATATTAGATAGGGCTTTCTCTGTTATGGCATCTCACTTCTGGCACTCCCCTTTAATAAATGAATGGTGCTACACCATTCACTTTTAGGCACTAGTTAAATAGATATTAGCGTTTTATAGGGAGTTGACCTCATGTGGAGAGTCATAAATCAGCCTGTTGTATGTGTGCCATATTGTGCTATTATATATTGTTATCTGCTGTTTTATGAGCTGCATGTAAATTTTATTATTACATTTTTAGTGGGGGGGGGGGGTTTGTTCAATCCTGCCCTGGGATCATTAATAGATGAAGGGTGTGCTAGAGAAGCCAATGAATGAATGTTGCTGCTTGAGCAACATATTGTAAAGCGTGTCTACAAAAAATGTAATGTGTGAAGCATCTCTCACAGGATGCTTTACTGTGTACATAAATCCAAGATCTAACATTCTTCATGCAATATTGTTCCCAGCAAAGTTATGCTCATAAACATGCCCATGTCAGGTCTACACGTTACATGCTTCATAGTAGCCTGATGAGCTTTGAAGGGAACTTTAGAGTCAGTCCCAAATTCATATTGCACTAAGTAGCCCACGAAGACCCACAGGTTGAGCTAATCTCAGCCCATTCAAGTGGGAGATGAAAAGAAAAGAAAAAAGAACACCGAAGGCCTGAATATTTGTGATACAAATGTCGTTTCCCCCAGAAATAACCTAAATACGTTCAACAAAACAGAAAAAGGACTCAGTAACATGGAAAAACTAGAACTTAAGAACAACTTGGACCACCCAGAATGCTGCATTAAACAAACAGATACAACATCAAATGAATGCCTGGTGCTATTATTACAACACAGACGCTAGGGACTCATTTGGCATGTTCAGTGGAAATTAACTTAAATTGCTCTGCTGCCAATATATAGCTACAATGATATAAATGGAAGGAACACACTTTATGTGCCTGAAAAAAAATTGTGATCTAAGGGCAGTGTCTTCTTCATATCTTTAGTATCAATCTGATCTTTAGCATCATTGGTTCCCCGCCCTTTAAGTTAGCACAAAGCATTTTCAAATCAGGTGAGGATCTGATTTCGTCCCCCATCCCCTTTGGCTGCCATTTATGGTGAAGCCTGTTAACAGAAGATTATTTCACTCAGTAGATATTTCAGCTTTTAGCAACTTCCCAGAGGATGTTCTTTCAAACCACACTAATGGCTCATAATCATTTACAATCAATACTTGTTTCTTACAAGTAAAGTTGCTGGACCAGGGAAAGGCTGTAGCTCAGTGGTAGAACACATGCTTTGAATGCAGAGGGTCGCGGGTTCAAGTCTCAGCATCTCTAGATAGGGATGAGAAGGACCTCTTTATTAAACTTTGGAAAACTGCTGCTAGTCATAAGAGACAATATTGTGCTTAATGGACCCATTCCGTATAGGACTACTCCCTATTTTCCAATGTCCTATCCTATGTTTTTCGGAGAGCTGATCTACAACATCAACAACATGAAGCAGTAGAAAAGGAGGCTGAAGCATTATTTCTCTCTCTCTCTCTCTCTCTCACACACACACACACACACACACACACACACACAGAGAGAGAGAGAGAGAGAGAGAGTAAATAACAACTGTGAGGGAACCTGATCTAGATTTGATCTATAGCATGGTGTGGGAGCGTTAACCCTTTGGTCCACAATGGTCCTGATCCAGGTCAGTAGTCTTTCATGGTTGCCACTGGCAACGCAGACATCTGGGCAAAATGTGTTTTAGACTTCTTGTCCCTGTTGCAAGCATCCCTGTTGCAGCACTGCTTCCTTGGGTACCAGAGGGAAAATGCTTCAGAAATCATGCCTGTCAGCCAACCAGTAAAAGAAGTGACGTGATTCAAAAAAGAAGGAATGGGGCCTGTTACTTGGATGCATTGCAGTAATGTTTCACAAATATGCAGATGACACCTAACTCTATTTCTCTGTAACAACTGGGGCAGGTGTGGTGCACCTGGAGTGGTGTTTGCATGCAGTGGCGGCTGGATGAGGATTAATAAACTGAAATTGAATCCCAGCACAATAAAGGCCTTGTGGGTTAGTGACTCTCAGGTCCAGGAATTAGGTCCTCCCTCTGAAGGAGCAGTTACATAGCCTGAGGGTGTTCCTGGATTCATAGTAGTCACTGGAATTTTTGGCAAGAAAGGAAGAATAAAGTGGAAGATGACATGAGTGGGACTATTGCCAAGCTTTTCTAAACAAACCTCAGGAGCTAGAAACTTGATTTCTTAAATGGAAGTCGAGGGACTTTGGTTGACAAAATAAACAGAAAACAGAACCTGCCAGCACACACAACCCTGTCTAAAATGACTATATCAATGCTGTTTCCCCTTCATAATCACTTTGAAAAAAGAAAAGAACAAAATCCTCCATATTCTGAGTGCTCTCAAGACTGTGTCGACTAGATATAGGCGCATAATTCTTATTGTTTCTCAGATGTATTGGAATAAATGCGATAAAGGAAACCTTTTTTGTTTAAGATACAAAAAGGAGTAAAATTACAGGATCAGTGTTTTGGGTTTTTTTAAGCAGGATCAAATATCCCATTTCCTGTCTGGGAGTCAGAGGCCTAGTGATGTAAGACCAAAGAACAAGAAGCCATTATTTTGAGTCGATGGCTAATAATATACCATCAGCATTTGCAAAACAACCCTTCAGCGCCATAGATCATTCCACATCCATTCAGCCAAAAGGAATTCATTTAACTTCAGCATTCTCCTACGATTCAACGCTACCTTGATCTCATTCCTGTAGAGAAACTACATCATAATTCTGAGCCCTTTTTGTGTGTGCTGCGATCCTATTTTTCACCTGCCTGGAGAAGATCAATAGGGTAGGGTCTCTTCCACCAGAACCCCTGTCAGCAGCCACAGCCAGGCAGAGGCCTCCAGTTTAATTTCAAAAAAGTGAAAAAAGCAGAATGAAAAGGGAGGGGGGTTGAAGAAGGAAGACACCTCCCCCCGCCCCTGCTTTCAGGGATGTTTGCTGCAATATGGACGAATTAAAAAAAGCATATTCTAGACAAACTGGTGAATATTCTGAGCCTAATACAAGGTCTGCTTTAAACAGCCAATGGCATTAAAAATTATGAAAAGCCAGGAAAGGATGAAAGAGGTTATTTTTTTAAGATAAATAAATCACTTTTTTTTGTTTTATGGGAGGTGTGTGTGTGTGTAAATGCACCCTAGCCTCGCCCACCCAAGGGAGAAATACTGTAAAGGGCGCTTTCAAGGATGCAAAAAGCGAGCATCCATCTCTCTCTCTCTCTTCCCGGTACTCACCTTGGGCATTCGGATGTGCTCCATGGCGACAGGATCCCTGGGATTTCTCTCTCACCCAACACGCCTCGCAACAGCCGAGGGGGGTCACAGGGCCCTATGAAGACTTAAGCGTCGTTACCTCAACACAGAGGGAAACTGGGAGCGGGGAAGGGATGGCTGGAAAGCGGTTCCCAGAGAAGGTGCCTCTGTTTCCGATGCCGCCAGGTCAGCGCTTGGCTCCGCCTCCTGCAGCGGCTGCCATGCCGCTCGTTTCGGCTTCCGAGGCGCACAGGAGCCCGAGGCTTCCCGGCTGGAGGGAGGCCACCAGGCCCTAGAGGCTGCCGGGTTCCCGTTGGCCCCCATCTCCAACCAAAGCACAAGCGCCTCCCGTCAGGTGCTGCCCTCGTTGTTCTCGGAAGGCCGTGAAGGAAAGGCCTCCGTTTGGTGAAACGTTTCCCCACAACTCATTGTGGCCTGTTTTTCTTCAGAAACGCGAGCGGCTGTATATTATTAATTATTATTATTATTATTACTACTACTACTATTATTACTATTATTATTATTTTGATAAAGTAATAATGATAAATAATGCGCGCCTTACCACCCCCCAACCCCTTCCATGGTAACTATCCAACCTGCCAAAAATTCCAACGCCTTTTTTGCGATGGTTTGACCCCTTTCCGTTTTGACAAAGCCTGCAAATACATTTGGTCATTTGACAATTGTCAATTTCAAAATCTGAAAAACTAATTTTAAAAAAAAAGTATTCTACAAATACTTTCCATGTCTCTGCAAAATCACCTCTCCCGCATATTCCCCATCTCCATCTTAATAGCATGTCAGTTTATAATCAGTAGCTATATCCCACACCTCTTTGTACCAGTCTTCCATTTTATATTTGGCGACTACATCTTAAATATGCTCTCTCGAAGGAAGAGCTTCACCTGTTAAGTTGCAGCCTGCCAAACAGTTGTGAAAACGTGGCACCAAAACCCAGGCCATGAGCGTAACCAGGATTTTTGTTTGGAGTGAGGGCAGAACCTCAGGTTTTTATTGATTTTTACTGCCCCCCCCCCCGTAACCCAGGCTGGAGCAAAAGTTAAGTATCCTGCTGCTTTTAGGGTGACCAGATGCAAAAGGGGCAGCTTTTCTCTTGCCTGCATGTTAACAAGCTGCCCCTGTGAAAACCACCTCCTCTTCTGTGTTACTGATAGTCTTTACAAGTAAATTCCTAAGATTGCTGTCTATGTGTTATTTCAGATCTCTCAAAGCGCAACTGCAGGCGTCTGAAGTGTACAAAGGGGAAAGAATGGTGTGTATGTGTTAAAGTTCGCTACATGCAGCAGTTTCAATACGTCTCAGTATCTCATGTTGTTTTTATGTAATGAACTAGTCAGGGTTTTTTTTCTGCAAGGGGTAGGGTAATCTAAAGGCACGAAAACAATACAGAAAACATTCCCTCCGTCATTGGAAGTGGTCTCTTTCGTTTGCGATTTCACTACAGTTAACCATAACCGATGTGAACATGACTATCAATATAGCTGGTTGATAATCTGACATTTTTAGTTTTCATAGTTACGCAGTTCAACATATTTTTTATGTTTTTCAGTTAGTTCAAATAAAAAACTTTTCAGCAGAATCCCCTTTGATTTAAATGGAAGCACAATTACTCCAGCTGCAATTTTTTATAAAAAGCCATGGCAATTCTGTGAACTGCAGCTACATAGGATTGTTGACATAGCAGTTTCTGCCTATGAAGCAAGGATTTCTTGCAACCACAAAGTGGTTTCTTCTAACACTAGAACTTATACTTTGGTGGTATTAGTATGAAACTACATACTGCAGCTAATCCCCCCTCAAAACCCAAAGATTCCATTTTGTTTATGGTTTATCCCTTTAAATCCTAATCTACAAGTGTAACCAAACTATAAGCACATGGAGCTGAATTTGCTTTCACTCTTCCATAAAACATAACTTTAATCTTCAGAATCAATCAACAGTTCAAAAAGGTGTCTGAGACTACTTCATGATTTAAGACATTTCCCAAAATTACCAACTTTTAATAAATTGTTCAATAGTGCTCCAAATGAGATTTTTCTATATTATGAATTATATTTACACTCTTGTCTCCCTCTTCTCCCTCTGGTGCTTTCCTGTTGTTGTCCTTAGATTGTAATGGTAAACTCCTTGGAGACAGGGAGCTTGCATATGGAACTTTAAGTCACACTGCTAGCAGTGAATAAATATTAACAACAACAATTTAATCCTTTAGTATTTCACCCTGATTCTCCTGGAAAACGTATGATTTCATAAAAAAGCAAGCTAATGAAAAGTTGCCCTTTTAATTATTTCCAAACCTTATAACTGCTGAGCAGTTGTTGCACAAATTGCAACGTGACAACGCTGAACGCATGACACTTGTTTAATAGTAAAAGGAGTTAACTGGCTTTCAGTTCAACATGACTACTGGCCTGGCTTCCGCCCCCCTCCCCCTCAATATCCCTCAGAGCTGCCAAGTGTTCCAGAGGACTAAAAGGCAACATGCCAGAGCTCTGCAGGGGAAGTGTGCAAGAGGACAAGTGCAGGACACAAACGTCTAGGTACAAAGCATTCATCCTGACTGCTCTGCTACCCGAAATTGCAACTTTCCAGATGTTGTTGGACTAACTCCTATAATCGCGTACCATTGGCTATGTTGAGGGGAGCTGATGGTAGCTGGAAACCAACAGCATCTGGAAGGCCACAGGTTTCCTAACCCATATTTTAAGACCTAAGCATCTGGAACCCATGGTACTTGAGGCCTCTCATATTTGCCTGCCCAGCAATTCAGATCTTCTTTAGAAACCCTGCTCAGGGTGCCCACAAATAATGTGCCACTGTCAACCCGTAATACTTTGGATTTAAATTGGTTCTAATGTTTATGTCTTTTTTTTAATCTAATTGTTGTTTGACAGTTAGTGGCTCAGTCAGTAGAGCACAAGACTCTTAATCTCAGGGTTGTGGGTTCAAGCCCTAGAATGCAAAAGATTCCAGTTCTGTAATTCTATGAAAGAGACCCTTGGATTCTAAGGGATGAAGAGTGGTCTAGAAATACAATTAGTCAGTCGATCAAAATAAATAAGTGGCATCTTAGTTATGAAGTTTCAGCTTTAGAACTCTCTTTTCAGTTAAGCAGTCCCACATCCTCACTACTTTTAGGTGACCTTTTAAACTCTCTCTAGCATTTAATGAAAATTGATTTTGCTGTTGTTGCAGTCTGAGGCTGCAGTTCCAAACATATTTAATAGGGAATAATGAGCCCCACTGAACACAGCAGGACTCACTTCTGAATAAACACAGATGTATCTAGCAAGCATTGTCCCACACTTTCCAGTGCATTTTCGCATCACTTTCCTTATTGGAAGGAGTCTGAGCTTTTGGGGGAAGCAGTTACAAATCAGCTTTAAAGAGTTACAAATCAGCTTTAAAGAGTTACAAATCAGCTTTAATTGTGCAGCCTTAATTTGCCAATATGGGATTGACTCCCACTTGAAAATAGTGACAGTCTGGGATCCCTCTTTGACTGAAAGGCAAACTTGAACTATTTTAATAAATAATGGATAGATAATTACACAACTGAGACTTAATCTGTCCTTTGAGGGAGCCCTGGGGATTGGTTCTATGAGGAGGTCTAAGGATTTCTGACAAAATTCTCAGAGCTTCTAACCAAACTGAACTTTTTCAAGATACTTCTTGGGAAGCTATGGCAGTTCCACCAATGCAAAATTACGTAATATGGAGCAGTAGTCAATTAAGTTTTACTCAAAGTAGATCCATTGAAATTAACGGGCCTAACTTAGTCATGTTCATTAATTTCAGTAGGCCTTTGCTGAGTAAAACTTAGTTGAATACTAACCATAGATTTTTAGTGTAGGCATTCTTTAAGATGAAGGCCATAAGGTGGATGGAAGATTTTTTTTTTTTATGTTTATCCCGCCCTTTCTTTAAGACATCGTAGATGGTTTCCTCACACACACACATTTTGTCCACAACAGCCCTGTAATGTGGCTGAAAGGTAATGTGGCTGAAAAGAGTCAAATGACTGATATGCTTCCTTTATTGGATCTGTTTCCAGGCTCGAGCTCAGCAGCTTCCAAGAAATGTGACTTTGTAGATCACGTTTCTTTGATGTTTCTTCGTCATGGTGCACTTGACTTGAGTACAAAAACTTTTCCCCTAGTTGGGTCTACCTAGAAGTGGCACATGATACATTGATCCCGAGGTAAGATTTTTTTTTCATTTTATGTAGGTCAGTTTTTCTCAAAACGTGCAACCTTTAACTCTGCTACACGGTGTTTAGTTTAACATTTAACATGCACTTTCAGAATTATTCATTGCTGTTTTCACCATGGTTAAAAGAAAAAGAAAGTGAAATGAAGGAAACCAGTTGGCACCAAAATGGAAAACTGTTCCTATCTGTGTGACAGAAAACTATCATCATGTTTGGCTAAATTAATAATATTGTAGCATTCGACAAGATTCCAGAGCAAATGAGAATTTTATGGCAATCATTGATTCTTAATTGTTTGTGCTAGATGTATGTGGCCTTTTAACAAATTACTCTGTAGTCGTATTCTGCGGTATTTTATTATACTGGAATAATATTTATTTCTGACGTATTTTAGATTATTGTTTTAATGATTGATTGCCACCCTGTGCTCTAGAAGAAAGGATGGGGTAAAAAAGAAAAAGAGCCTTCCCAACTTTAAATATGATTGGCAAAGTGCTAGAGAGTGAGAACTATTTCTCAGTATTTATCTACTTTCTTATTGCATTTATAGCCCACCTTTTTCCACAAGGAGCTCAAGGTGGTGTACATTGTTCTTGCCCTCCTCATTTAATTCCCACAACAGCACTGTGAGGTAGCTAATAATAATAATAATAATAATAAATAATAATATTTATACCCTGCCCATAGAGGCAGTGACTGGTCTAGGATCACCCAGAGATTTGAAACCTGGGCTTCCAGGTCCTAGTCCGAAACTCTAACCACTATGCCACACTGGTATTAAATAAGTTAATTGACTACCAGTTAGTTTCCTGGACCAATTTAGAGTGCTGTTTTTGACCAATAAAGACTTAAGCATCTCATAACCCCAGTACCTCAAGGACTGCTTCTCCTCATAGGAATTGAAGCGGACCCTGCAATCAAGCCTTTCTTTATGTGCCTCCCCCCCGGGAATCCCGGTGAGTGGCAACACAAAAACAGGCCTTTTCAGTGGTAGCTCCCCATTTGTGGAATGCGCTCCCTGAGGAGGCTTACCTGGCACCATTGTCTGATATCTTCAGGCACCAGATGTAAGCAGATTGAAATGCTACATTAAATAACATGTTGTTTAGGGTTGCCATATTTCAAACAGTGAACATCGGGACGGAAAAGTTTTTGAGCTTTTTTTAGTTTTGCCAAAAGTTGTTACTGTTTTTGAACTATTTTAATGAAATGGCACTGCCAACATGGGCTGCCAAATTTTTCCGATTTCCGCTCAGACGCTGCTGCCAAATTCTGTATTCAGGATGTATGGCAACCCATTGTTAATAGTAGGGTTATAGAAATTAATAAATGGTAGGATTTTGGTTATTTGTAGTATGAAGGGAGAATGCAAGCTGCAAAGGAATTCCTGTGCTGGCTTATGCCAACCAGCCTGGCTGGCTGGGGGAAGAGCAGGATTGGTTGTTGTTGTTTAGTCATGTCCGACTCTTCCTGACCCCATGGACCAGAGCACACCAGGTATTCCTGTCTTCCACTGCCTCCCGCAGTTTGGTCAAACTCATGTTAGTAGTTTCAAGAACAGGCCTGTTAACAGCAGGCCTGTTAGGTCTTGATGAGCCACAGAAGGATCCTTTGGCCTGGGGAGTCAGAAGTCACAAAGGTTGCTGTGGTAACTATGTTTGAGGGGACAGGAAAAGGGAAGTGTTGAAGCTGGGGCTTCCGGGCAGAAGGAGGAGGAAGTAAGGTTGAGATCCATCTTGGCAGGGAAGGAGAAAAGGTTGCCTGCAATGCTGTGGGCCATGCTGTAAGATCTGGACTCCCTCCATGCAGACTGAAGGTTTAAATAGGTGAAGAAACCATATTTCTTAAAGCATGACCGTCTCTGCCATGTCTTCTATTATCCAAAGGGATACAGACCCTGTATGTGTGCCTGTTACCCCTCACGCTCTTGCCACTGCTTGGCAGAGAGAGGGGCAGGCATTGGGCTTTTGTAACAGTATTATGAACAGGACATTTAAAAATGAAATAAAATTACTTCAGTGGCAGGAATCCTAAGTAAATGGAATTATTTTAGAAACCCCTGGGGGAAAGAGGTAAAATCAGGCCCCACATGTCACGTTATTGGAATTAAAATTGACTGTCATTGTAAGAGGGTTAGAATAATTCTTGGCTGACCCCAGCAAGCCTTGTGATTCTCCTAGACGGTTTGGGACTGCTTATCTTGGCATCACCTACTGGTGTTAAGATCGCCATGCTAACTTCTTAAAAGTTCTGTCAGCCACATCTACTCAAATGGGCTGATGAAGGAGTGTTAATCTTCTAAATACAGAGAAGCACTTGAGATTTCCAAGAATACAGCTGATTAATCAAAGATCATAGGCAAAAGAAAGAGAGAACCTTACACAGAACAAGTGAGAAAATTTCAATCTTTATTCCCAAAAGTACTCCACTTCTTCAGCCGAGAAGAGAAGGAAGTTGAAGATGGATGGGGGGGAAATCAGATCATTCCCTGCATGTTTGAATGCAGAGATACAATTCATTTTCCTTTAATGTTAACCAAAATTTCAGAGATATGGTGGGAAGGAGACAGCTACTGAAATTAGGATAGCTTGATCTAGGTGCAAAGCTCACTCCCAACATAGATTTGCTGAGCAGCAATGCCTCACAGCATCATGGCTTTGCTATGAAGGGAAATGAAGTGCTGAAAAATACATGTCAAACCAAAGGTGTTAGCAAATACTATTTCTAATTTAGAACACTGGTATGCAGCTTAGACAATTCGCATCCCTTCAGAAATGCAGAGCCCTTTATGTCCTATAGTTTGACTAATTAGATGTTTCAAACTTCTGTTTTATCTCCTTCCGTACCAGTCTTGATGTGCAATTTCATCCGTAAAAAGTGGTATCAAGAGTACCTGGCAGAATAAATTTGAAAATGGTGGATTGTAACTCATCTGCACTATACTCAGGGGCGTACGAGAGGGGGCGGCGGCGGAGGGGGTGGGCCGCCACTGACTATACTTTCCACACAGTATCTTACCACTTTAAACAGCCATGGCTCCCACCAAGGAATCCTGGGAACTGTAGTTTGTCAAGGATGCTGAGAGTTGTTAGGGGATCCTCTATTCCCATCACAGAATTACAATTCCCAGAGTGTTTTTTCCAATCAATTCTTCTTAGGAACTCTGGGAATTTTAGCTTTTTGAGGGAAATAGGGGTCTCCCAGCAGTTCTAAGCACCTTTAACAAACTACAGTTTCCATTATTCTTAGGGGGAAGCCATGGCTGCTTAAAGTGGTATGATATTGCTTTAAACCTTTTAGTTCAGACGTGGTCTTGATCTCCCTGTCCCTGCCACACAACCTGAATAATGATGGAACCTGTATCATGGGAGGAAAACAAAGCAGGCACATATGATTCCTCCCTTTTTTTTTTTGAGCACAGCTATGTTTCTGGCAATTTACTGCTGGAGACATCAGTGTTTGTTTATTGCATTTATCCATCAGCCTTCCTACAAATGGAGCCCAGGGCAATATACAACAAAAGATAAAATATCAAAATACATCAGTAGATAAAATGAATTAATGAATGAATTAAATGAATCTAACTTAGTGAGTTAGAGGTCATAATCCTGGGATTTTGGGGGGATGTGACAGGTTATGTGGAGTAGCCCGCAGCTCTGAACCATAATCTCCCCTGCTCTGTTGGACTCAGCTGCTAAAGCAGGTTGGGCCCCTTTAATAGACGAGGTTGCTCCCATGGAAGGCAGAGCTAGACCTGTACCAACTATTTAAGGCTCAGTCTGCCTTTGACCTCTCCCAAAACAACATTCAAGCTCTATTCTTCTTGAGTTGCTAAGCTGAGCACTGCCTGGAGCTGTCCAGGGTGCCAAGCCTCACCTCAGACCTTTATCTCATCTTGCTGTTTGTCCAAACCTGAAGTTTCACCTTGGGTCAGAAACTGTACCGCCGAGGCCATTGCTTGAGACAGATCCCTGCTTGAGCAGTCGGGTATCAGAGCATACACAGAGTTCCTTGCAGAAGAAAGGTTCTGAGAGAAATCATATTGCAGTTCGTAACTGGATGTTTCCAAGAAGACAATACTGAAAGTGAAGTTTCACATATTTGTGGGAAACTAAGACATTTACATGTGTTTGTGTATTACCCAAGAGATGTATGTATTCCACATACATAGGCATGTGGAAGTATCACATGTATGCAAACACTCCAAGAGTTATTTTCCCCAGTATCACTCAGAAGTAAAGAGGGCAACACAAAGCAAGAATTAGTTATGAGTTAAAATTATACAAGTATGCACTCCAACTCAAAGGCTTCCTATTTTTATCCTGACTCTGTATGAAGGGTTTTCCCATGTACTTTTAATGAAACATTGTGACATGACACATTTCTTCCCCTGTGATGTGCTGTTTGGCCTGCCAACTTCCATGACAGAAAAGATTAGCGAGAATGCTGTGGAATTTATTTATTTTTAACTTTGCCTGAACATTCTTGCTGGTTTATAATTGGAAGGGGAAAAAAACCCTTTCTTCTAAGAGTTGAAACTCAGGAAGTATGTGCAATTGAACAATGAAAATACTTCCTCCATAAGCAGGACCTGAGCACAATAGGAAGCTATCTTATTCTGAGACAGACCATTGGGTTCATCTTGCTCAGCATTGTCTACACCAGGTTTCCCAAACTTGGGTCTCCAGCTGTTTTGGGACTACAACACACATCATCCTTAGCTAGCAGGACAAGTGGTCAAGGATGATGGGAACTGTAGTCCAAAAACAGCTGGAGACTCAAGTCTGGGAGAAATCCTGGTCTACACAGGCAAAAGTTCTTCAGGGTTCAAGTCTCTCTCAGCCCTATCTGGACATGTCAGGGACTCAAGCTGGGACCTTCTGTGTGAAAACCAGGTGCTCTGCCAATGAGCTACAGTCCTTCTAGATAGCAATGGCAGTATCCTGCTCATGTTTCTCTGCAACTGGCAACCAGAGGCATAACACCTCCAGTATTGACATCAGGACACAGACTTCAAAACTAAAAGGAGCCTTCTTTTCTACATGTTAGCTCACCATAGGCAGGAAGACACATACAGGACTTTGATCAATAGCCCTGAACAACTATAGTGTCTTGAGATGGTTGTATGAGGGTCTTCACCCTAAGCAGTTCTCACAATTCTTTAATTTTTATTGTTCTTTGAAGCTTTGCCTTCCAAACCCCGCAAAGAAGTTCCTGTGGGTCATTCCCCACAGAATGTAATATTGCTCAGACCACTTCAGGCTTTCAGGATTTATCTAAAATAACATATATTTGTTACTGCCCTTCTGCATTCTAAATAGGACAGAGAAGCCAACTTTGTTTGAACTCTACTTTGTTAACTTTATTGACTTTTTGGGACGTTGGTCTAAGGGAACTGAATGCAATCCACTTACCTGTAAAAGAGAAAAAGACAGTGTTTGGACACAATTTATACAATTTATACTCTCTGTATTCTATTTCTGTTAGTTGCCCTGTAAAAGTTAGCCCTTAGATGTTAATTTTACTTGCAACATGAAAAATAATGATATATTCTATCTTACCTGTGTTTTTATGATCTACATTTAAAACAATAAATTAAAACAAACTCAAAACAACAGCAGAAGCATCAGTGAAAGACCAAGGCTAAACCTAGTATGAAATATGCACATTACTCTTCCCAAGTAATTTCTCCCCCAGTATGGACATCATTGTTGCTGAATTTACCATCTCTGGGATGGTACAGCTGCCGCATCACCACAAAAACTCCGGGAAAGCCAATAACTTAAACAATGGTTTTAAAGAAAAGAGGAGGGAAATACTTCTTTTGGGAGGAATAAAGAATAACGGAATGAGGCGGGGAGGGGAGGAGGAAGAGCACACTCAGTTTAAGATTGGAAAAATAGCAAATGTGTCTGTTCTTTTGCTCTTCAAAATATGGCAATCTTACCTTGAGGCATGTTCACAGCATGTGGCTGGCAGCTGGCACAGAAGATGGGAGAGTTGAAATCCCCCTAGCAATTCACTTCACGGCATGGACCTCATTGGTTTTGGTTATTTTGGTTGAAATATTCTGACTGCAGGATTGCAGGAGGTACGCTCTAGGAGGCTAAGGAAGGCAAGGACCCACATCCCAGGTGGGGCTCACTAGCTTGGGAAGGAGGTATGTGATTCCTCAGTTGGAGTAGGCTCAGGATGGGTCACATGCCTCATCAAGCCCAGATGCTGCAATGAACAAGCAATATATAAAAGGAATAGTGTCCTGGCCAGGCTGGCCAGATTGATTATATACTGTATCTTGATAACTGATGTTGCCATTTTCCCACTGCCATTAGAAACCTTCAGCATTCAGATGACTTGCCTCAGGGATAATTCTTAAAGAACATGTTCTTCATTTTTAGTGCAGTGAGTTTCTCACTCTGACCTTCTGTTGGCTGGGATAGACCTTCCTTCGGGACTTGGCCAACTCGCTTCCTGATATTCTTAACAAATGTCAAACTTTGTTTGAAAAGAGCATTAAACTATATATTTATACACTCTTCTCTAAGGGCACCAAGGCTGCTTGGCTGATATGGGGATCTTTTCCTGTGGGAATCGCTCGTTCAAATCTCAGCTTTTCTTTGCAATAGTAAAAAACCAAAAAAGCCCAACAACAACGAAACTGTCACGATCTGATCTTGCTAATGCCTCATAACTTCTCCAACACAGATGTGCTCAATTGTCAGCTGGGATAAATGTTTGACATGGACAATGACTGTCATATTAATTTCCCACCAAAGATAAGAGGTACAAGATGGGAGAGATGGGAAGATTCTGCAAAGATGGCCTCTGTATCTATGTGCTCCTCCATCTTTTCTTTTTTTTTTTTTAAGGGAGCCTATCTAATATAAGTACACATAGAATACTAATAACAAAACAACAACAGTAACAACAAAAATAAACAATGATAACAATGTGGTTGAATGTAAAGAAACAGTAAGTTAAATAGAACAATGGTGGCCAATCTTTTTGGCAAGGATAACAGTTGTTGTTAGCATCTATCTGCCTTGAGAGACAATCGAGTGCACCTCTGCGGGTGAAGTCAAACTGCTGTGTTAGCAGTGACAAAGTGACCTCCCTGGGGTGCTAGCCCGGGCAGTGTGTATGGAGGGTCCTGGGCTGCCCAAACTACAAGACCTGCCACTGCTAGACCCAGCCACACTGATGTGGTCCAAAGGAAAGCAGAATAATACATCTGGCACCAGCTTGGCTGCATGACTTGCTGAAAGGAGGCATACAAGGTACCATCCAGCCAACTTAGGTCCCATCCCTGACCTAGGCAATCCAGGGCATATAGTGTCACAAATAGAGAGAAGTTGCATAAGAGATGGATTCAAATGACTCATTTACACATGAGACACACTCAGGTGAAAGCATGCATCTATTGATATCTAACCTCATGTTTTAGACCTGCCATCTCCAATTTGAAGTCCTACATTTGCTCCAGACTACAGCTTCCATCAGCCCTAGCCAGCACAGCTAAAATATCTGATGGGCACAAGATTGAGGGAGACTGAACTATAAACTATTGCGGGAGAGAGGGCAAATATGAGTACATCATCATCTGTTTTTGACCTATCATCACTTTTTGCTTCATCATCTCAGCCCACATTTGCCCTCTACACAGAAGCATTCATTCCAACAGCATTGCCCTTTGGATCAAATGAAAAGCTCCTGCTTAAACACTGTTCTAAACCAGCAGAAAGCTAGCAGAGTTTGATTGCAGGAAGCAGATGCAGCAACAAAGCCATTGATTGAAACCCACAAATACACAAAATGATACCTTCTACCTAGATGGGTCTGTGCAGCTTCACTGGCAATGACATTGCATCGAGCTATGTTTAAAAATACCTAATTGCTCAATGTGCTACATATGTGTTGCTACTGTTTGCTCTGTCTCTGGCGAGATGATTGTCCCTTTCCTATTACCCTACCCCCCCAGATAAACCTCCTTTTTTCATTCCCAGGGGTATGGTACTTTAAATTGCAAAACACGCAGTCTATTGCAAGCCTATCTGCAATAAACCATGCATTTCTTGTTCTCTTTCTCTGGGAAGGAGTGGTTTGTACATTTTGAATAGGAAAAACAAACAAACACCTACATCAGGGTGGGCTCAGGGGAGGGATCCAAATTTCAGATACACCAACACTTGATACTGTGGGGAAATTATTAGGGTGGTCTACAACAAAGTTTTACTGACAGCAAGCCCATTGAAATTAATAAACATAACTAAATTACACTCATTAATTTCAGTGGGTCTACTCTAAGTAAAACTCAGTTGACTACTACCCTTGATTATTAATGGAAAATATACACATTTGTTAATTTCTTATAATTAGTTTCAGTGGCTTGTGATATTTACAGTCTTGGTCTATGCATGTTTACATAGAAATAACTCCTCTTGCATGCCCAAGTCTGTGTAGACTGGAGGTAGCAGTCATAGGTGACTATTTATAAAATCTAGTGCAAACTGATTTCTCCTTCCACAGCTTGCAATCTGAAACCTGCTTACTCAGGAGTAATCCTAGTAGAAACAGCAGAACTTCTTCAAAGTGCATGGAGATAGGTTGCAGCTACAACCATTTATTTTATGTGCTTATTTGGTTTCTCGAACCGACAACATACAGGCCATAAGCAGATCTTTTCACAAATAATTTATTTCACATTATTTGGTTTTTGTCTCTGTTCAGTTGTTTTTTTTGCCACAGTATGTGTGTATATTCAGTAAAGGTTAAAGGACACACTGTCCTGGATAATAAAATCTTGTATTTATCTAGTGGGTAGCTATGATTCAGTCAGCCCAGTTTAAAATTGCTCTTGTTGTCCTGCCAAATAAATTTGTAGCATGCCCCAAAGGGCATTGCCTTCTTATCCAAAAGAGATGTACTGGTTGACATTATTTTCTCCTTGCAGACATTATTGATTCTGAATAACATTTCCCTCAAGGGGTGGAGAAGTGGGTGGAGGAGGCTCAGCTAAACAGATGCAGGCTGCTGGCGTTAGACACACTTTACCCTCCGGAGGGATGTTTTCCCTGGTTATCCGCTGCGTCATTCCGGTCCAACATATCACCCTCTACTTAGGGATGTGGATAAGTGCCACAAATTAGTTTACGTTGTGCAATGTCTAGGAGACAGAGAAAGTACCATGAACTCACTGGATGGCCTTAAGCAAGCCACCGATTCTCAACCTCAGTTACCCTCACCTGCGGTGTACTGGCATGTTTTGAGTTTAGCGGGGGGGGGGGGGAGTAAGCTGTATGCCAGAGTCTCTTACAATTCCTAGATCCAACAAGGATCCAATTGCTGAAACAGCCATGTAGGTTTCTTGGTAATGGCCCCTACATATGGACCATTAAGGTATCAAAGGAAGTGGTTCTGTGCTAGAGAGCAAATGAGTGGAACCCCCCTCCCTCTCCCTGGCTGTTAGCATGAAGGACAAAGGCCAGAGTTCAAATAGTATAGTGATGTTAGAAACTGCACATATTCTCTCGCAGTCAAAAAGTACTGATGACCAATTTAGCAGGGAGATTCAAATGGGATGGAAAAATAGGGTACTGCAGCAGTGGGGTGTAAGAGAGGGTTTGCAAGCTGACTAGTGAAAGGTAAATCATATAATTTATTACCAGCAAAATGGTTTTCCTGCATTCTTGTTTGGATGGGTAAACCAATCAGCCTGTCTTCTGGCAACTGTATGTTTATCATTACAGACAAAAATCAAGGGGAAATGTGGGCAGAGTTTAGTGACAGGATTACAAGTCATTTAAAGGAATAAAAGTATTTAGGCAGAGTAACACGGCATATTTTGTTTTAACAGTTGGGTGCTGCATAGAATGCATGAGAAAGAAACCTCATGTTAACTCTGAAGTACATCAAAGGATTTCACTATGCAGTATAACATTTATCAGAGGGATTATAATAGTATGGATAAAGTCAGTCTAGGCTAAACCTGAGAGCTTCTAGTGTCTGATCTTTCGTGACAATAAGAATTTTAACTGAAAGGGTAAGCACTGTAATCCTTCTAAGTTGCTGTGCACAGTTAAAAGGACTCTTTGAAGTATGTTAGAGCAATGCTTTTTAGACCAATTAGATCTGACAGTGTGTTTTTAGCTAACCCTTCTATGCACAGTTTTAGAGTATGTGGCAGACTGGGGGATAAATGGGCTTCATTAACTATGAACCCCAAAATCTGGGATCCCCTCAAAACTGGTGCCAAAATGTGCAGTTGTTTTGTAGCGTTTTGCAGCAAAAAACCCCATGTTTTGCAGTGCCCCCCAAATGGAGCAATAGCCACTCAAACTCGGGGGTCAAAGGGGAACCAAAAATCCAGCATTGTCCGATTCACTCCAAAGTGGCATCAAACTTTGGCAAAGATTTTGCTGCATTTTGCAGCGAAACCCTCATATTTTGCAGTGTCCCACAAATGGAGAAATAGCCACTCAAACCTGGGGTCAAACGGTAACTAAAACGCTGCAAAACTTTTACCAAAGTTTTTCACCATTTTAGAGTGAATCAGACAGTGTTACATTTTGGGGCATTAACAATGAACCCAGATTTGCTGTATCAATTACTCCATCTGTGGGGCACTGCAAAATGCGGGGTTCTCACTGCAAAGCGCTGCAAAACAACTTCAAAACTTTGGCACCCGTTTTGAAGGGATCCCAGATTTTGGGGTTCGTAATGAATGAAGCCTGACAAATGCTTGAGTTGAAGCTCTCCAAGCAGCTGCATAATTAGGCTGGTTTCCCTACAAGACTGGATGCACCTTTTCAAGGTTGCTCAATCAAGACTATATCTTGCAAACCTTCTAATACGTAGCCCTTCTTCTCTCCTTAAGGCTTCCCCCCCTCCATACAAATAACACTGTATCATATATAAGGGTGAAAAGAAATACTGCTTGTTTGTAATCTAGTTTTCATTTTTAAATAGGGCCAGTCTCTGATTTACTTTACAGTAAAATAATCAGATAAGCAAAACTTCAGCCATTCTGGAAGGATGTGTGGTATAGTAGTTAGAATGTCAGACTATAACCTGGGAGCCCAGGGTTCAAAATACAATTAATATATTATATATTAATTGTATATATACATACAATATATATATATTAATAGTGAAATAATTATTAAATTCTAACTTGGTTTTTATCTTATATTTTGGAAATTTACATCCAGTTTTTTTTTTCCCTTTAAAATTTTTGGGGAGCTCCCCAACAGAGTGGGGCCCTAAGCTATAGCTTGTTTAGGTTATACGTAAATCCGGCACTGATAGGACTTTCTTCTGAGGAGATACGGTGAGATCTGAAGCATCTAATCGCGCATCTGGGTCGCAACCGCGCAGACCCAGCCTTTGCAACTAGCTTCAAGCAAGATGTCCATAGGACTGATCCAACGCTATTAATCTCCAGGCCTTCAGCAAATCAATTCAGTTTAATTGTGTGTCCGTCTGTCCCCCCTGCTTTTTTCCTCCCGATGTGCGCGCATGACGCGTGCGGACTCCAAAGCGCCCCTCTCCAAAGAAATGCACGGGGAAGAAATGCACGGCGCATCCCTCCGACGGCACCTTGGCTGCCTGCCGCCCATTCCACAGGCTCCAGCGGTCTGCAAGCAGCGGCGAAGGGCTGCCCACAGCCGCCGCCGCCGCCGCCTCCTCTACCCATTGGTTGGGAGAGCTGGGCGGGCCCGAGCGCAGACCGAGCTCCCCGGGGGGGAACGCGAGGGAGGGGCGGGGCTTCGGCCGTTCTAAGTGGGGAGGGGGCTGGCCGCGGGGTACGGGGCGGGGGGGGGGCTATTTCTGTGGGAAACTCCCGCGCGCGAGGCGGCTTGTCGGGGAGCAGCAAGCGAGCAACAGGCTCCTCTCCGGAGACTTCGCTCTCCCGCTCGCCCTCTTCTTCCTTGGCCGCCCGGCTCCAGTGAGTGGAAGTCCCCTTCCCCGCCCTCCCGGTCCTCTTCCTTCCTTCCCCCGCCACCGCCTCCTTCTATGGGCGTCTTTTCTGGAACTGGCGGGAAGCTGGAGCTGTTGTGAGGTGCGCTTCACACGGCCAGCAGATTGTGAAGCGAATTATTGTTGGGTTTTTTTGCGGGTGGGGGGGGCGGGTTCCCGTCAAGGGTGTGTGTGTGTGTATGTGTGGGATACCTTTTTGCAAAGCCACGCGTCTGTTTGGCCATTGCACGTGGGAACGGGTTGCTTTTCCTCGCGAGGGGACGGGACGGGAGGATCTCCTTTTAGGCGCGTGACGCTTCCTCGACACATCGCTGCCCCTGCAGAAGTCGCGATATGGAAGGTTGGGTGGTGTCGACGCCGTGTTGGGCGTGTGTGCATCAGCTGCCACTTTGGGCATGCGGGCAGCTTGCTAAGTTTCCTTAATTATCGCATTCTGCCGTAACAGAATGGTAGAGTTGGAAGGGACCCCAAGGATCATCTAGCCCAACCCACCTGCCATGCAGGGATGATTTTGCACCTGCACCATACGGGGATTGAACCTGTGACGTGGGCATTGTCAGCACAATGCTCTATCCCACTGTTGGTCCGTTAGAATCCTAGGATTGTAAAGTCGGAAGGGACCCCTGAGGACCATCTAGCCCAACCCCCTGCCATGCAGGGATGAATTTGTAACTGTCCCATACGGGGTCCGAACCTGCAACCTGGCCGTTGTCAGCACCATGCTCTAACCAGCTGAGCTGTCCATGCTGGACTGTTGTGTGTGGGAGACAGATGCCTGCAAGGATAACACATGCTCTTCTCTCCCCCCCCCCCCCCCAGTTCAGAACAACCCCTGTGCCATTAATAGCCGCAGGACAGGCAGAACTTCAGTGAAGGCCTCTTCTCCCGCCAGTGAAATTTTGCGCCTGTGCTTATTGAGTCTCTGCCCGCCCTGACGCTCGCAGAAGATTCAGGAATCTTGCCAGGAGGAAAGGTGGTGACCTTAGTAGTAGTACCTTCTCCTTTTGCAAACGTTCGTATCAATTACACTTTCTACCAATTTTGAGGAACGCGGGTGGCGCTGTGGGTAAAAGCCTCAGCGCCTAGGGCTTGCCGATTGAAAGGTCGGCGGTTCGAATCCCCGCGGCGGGGTGCGCTCCCGCTGCTCGGTCCCAGCGCCTGCCAACCTAGCAGTTCGAAAGCACCCCCGGGTGCAAGTAGATAAATAGGGACCGCTTACCAGCGGGAAGGTAAACGGCGTTTCCGTGTGCGGCTCTGGCTCGCCAGAGCAGCAATGTCACGCTGGCCACGTGACCCGGAAGTGTCTCCGGACAGCGCTGGCCCCCGGCCTCTTGAGTGAGATGGGCGCAGAACCCCAGAGTCTGTCAAGACTGGCCCGTACGGGCAGGGGTACCTTTACCTTTACCTTACCGATTTTGAAGCACTTACTACCTGGGTGTGTGTCCCTAAGCCACTTGTCTGGGAAGAAGCTGCAGTGGAGCCCCTAGAGTACTCTAGACAAAGTGGCTTGAAACCTGAATCGGGGCTTCTGGGAGCCCAAAAAGGAAGATGTATGTTAGTAGGATGCAAACTAAAAATAAGCTAGCAAGCTCCCTCGTTCTCTCTCTTTTTCCTTTCCCTGGTTGTTTATGTTTGCTATCCCTGGTTAGTGTTATTGATGTTGTAAAGGACAGCTTGGGACTGGGGGTGGGGGCTGATTCTGTCACATTTTCTGGGTTGAGCTGGTTCAGGCTGGTAGCAATGTATATTTATAGTTTTACCTCATGACAGTATGTGCCATTCATGCAAAGACCGTGACAGGAATGCACTGCCGTACACACTGCAAAATTAAACCTCTCGGGCTTTGCCTCAGCTGGGCAAGGTAAAGCACCAAAACATCCAGTTTTAACTGAAAGTGTGATTTAAAGGAGGTTGTAGCTTTGTTTTTTTTTTCTTGCCAGGATTGTTGTAAAGAAAGTGTGGAATTGGCGGGTTTTCTGCTCTCTGTCTAGCCCTTCTCCTTTCTACCTCTAGACCAAGCTTTGTGCATTTGGGGAGGGGGAAGAACTCATATATGTCATTGTCAAAACCCGCTGTGCTACTTTCAGCTGAGGAAATCTACAGGATCTCCAGATTGCACTGGTCCTTGGAGGTACTCTGTTATGCAGGCATAGGCAAACTCGGCCCTCCAGATGTTTTGGGACTACAACTCCCATCATCCCTAGCTAACAGGACCAGTGGTCAGGGATGATGGGAATTGTAGTCTCAAAACATCTGGAGGGCCGAGTTTGCCCATGCCTGCTGTTATGCCTCCGAAGCTCAGTGTGGTGGTGGGTCTTTGGCAAGCATAAATTTGGCCACAAAAAACTTATGGAGCCCTGATTTATCCCCAGACCAAATAAGCTGCACGGCTTGTGAAAATGAGTGGAAATCCTTCCAGGCTTCAAGCATGAAGCTCAAGTAAGCTGACCTAGGCCAGTTTTGTAAATGTCTGACAGTGAAATTGGATGAAGAAAAGGGGACTGTGCTAAAAACGAAAACCCCATAATATGAAAACACTAGACATTGTACCATGTGTGTGTTTGCCACCCTTGGTTGCAAACACATCCTTTGTTTCTGCTGTGGTGTGTATGTAAGGGAAAACTAACAATGAGATCTGATATGTCACATGTGTCCATTGTTACACACTGCAAGGAGAATTTGATACAGGGCTGCCATTTACTGTGGCAGTCCTGTGTTATTCACAATTTCTAGTAATGCTCTAGTATAGTTTATTCCTTGACAGGCAATGATGAGCTGTGCATGGGCTGCTCTAGATCATTAGAGATCCACAACAACTTAGGACTATACAAGGGTGCTCTTTGATTTCATGGAATATATGACGGCGGTGTCTTGGTTGTCCATCTTCCCAAACTTAGAAATGCCTTCTGACATTGCGCAATTGGCATAGAGCTGCTCTTGGTTTGGCACAACTTCATCTTGTGCTATGTAGATGCGACCTTAGATGGGAGAAAGCTGAGGCCATGTCTGCACTGCTAGGTTGCTGAAAGGAAGAATAATATTAAGGAAAACAATTCAGATAGGACAGTAACAGCCTCTGACAGTGCTTCATTACTGGCCCTTGTTGTGAAGCTACTACGCAGTGTCTACAGAGAAACGGCTGTACTGTATTGAAAGATTCTCAGAGATAAGATCTTCACTATATTTTCAGTGCTCAGTCTTTTCTTCTTCTGGGGGAGGGCAAACAAATGGATCAGTTCTGCAGCATAATGTAGCCCTTGCATCAAACCTTGGGCCATCATATTCTATTAGGTATACTGCAAACATGCATTTTAACGCTCACATGAAGTGAACAGAGTAGTGTAATTAGCATGCGCATAACTAACACCCACTTTGTGCATGTGTGTGTTTGTTTACACATGCTCGCGTTTTGCTTTATTTCTGCAGCAAGCAGTAGGGTGTTGAATAATGACCACTTGTGTACCCAAAGAACATTTCTTCAGGCCACAATCAGTGTCGTATACCCCTGCTGGGGCCCTTCTTTCCTACATTTGCACTTTTTGGTCAGTTGACAAGAAATTTTGAGCAGAATCTGAAAGCTGTGCTAAATTGGCTGTGCTTCAACAAAGCAAGCAGCTGGTGCAGCTTTCTTGAACAGCTTGTATTCAGTGGAAACCGTGGGCTGAAAAAGGCAAGCATTCACTCTTAGCAGGGCCTCTTTGCACATTTTGTTTTTTAGGTAAGTATCTATTTACAGGCCAGGAGAAAGTGCTTTGCATCTTTCAGAACTGGCAACAATAGTGTTTCTGTCTAGTTAAACAAACTGATAATGGAATTGGGCTTTTATCACCCCATTGTGATGAAAAAACCAAAATACTTGAAAATGTTGCAGTAGTTAAAAGTTTCTTAACCATGTTATGCAAGATGCTTACAGTGGATATATTCCAGATCTGTTAAGAGTATAAGGGAGTCATGCCATTGATTTTACTGAGTTGTATACCCTGTTGCTTTGGTTATAATTAATGAGCACTTGGAAACAAATTCTGTTTAAAACTGGTGCTACTTGCTTTTGAGGAAGGTTGCCAACTTTATTTCGGGCAGCGTTGTGGTGCTTAAACAGTTGCATCAGAAGCAGAAATTCAACAGGTGAAGCTTTCCCTTGACTGCATATGCATGTTGCCTACATTTCAGTTTTTCACATAGCTGTTAACACATATGAACCTTGTAAGGAAAAAGTTGGCAACTGTGTTTGTCAAATATTATCTCTTCTTATCTTCTTACACTTGGCAAAGTTGTTTCTTTTTTGGTACGTTAAGACAGAGATAGGCAGACTTCAGGTGTAAATTATTAGAGATCCACCAAACAGAGCTTTGTGCAAAAGACATATAGGTAAATTCATAGTTCATAGTCCATAAATTTATTTTGAATACCCAAACTTAACTTGCAAGTCTTCCAATCCAGTCCAGTTCCTCACCACTATGTTTTCTTAATTTCACCAGTATAATTTTTTGAGGGAGGGAAGGAGATTAATTTTATTCCTGTTGTTACCCAGTTTTGAGTCATCCATCTTTGTTGATCTACTGGAAATCACCCAGTGATCTACCACAGAGTTCTGCCAGCAGATCCTGATCTATCTTTTGCCCACCTCTGTATCAAGGTGTTCTTCTGAAGATGCGTGGCAGATGTGCAAAACATCTAATAAGAGCAACTGCAATAACATGAAAGTACCTGATACAACGAAGAGTCTTGCGGTACCTTAAATAACAAATTTATTATGGCATAAGCTTTAATGGACTACTGTGCTTTATATCAGCGCACGTATACATGATTAGGTGGGGGATTGTAAAAAGTGAAATCGGGAAAATAAAATGCAGAAAAAGTTCAGACGGTGTTAATTCACAAAATAGTTTTTTTTTTTTAAAAAAAAATAGTTTTTATTAAAGATTTTCTTGGGTTACACCTCTATACATTTTTTGATAACATAGATATCCAGGCATTGGGAGACCGTTTAACACATGTGCCAAAGCACCCTTTGACTTGGTTCAGTCAACAAATGATAGCTTTGAAAATCCTGATGTATTGTAATTCAGAATCTTCAAACCATGCTAGAGGCAGGTAAAACTTTTCAAAAAAGCTGGTGCAGCAGCAGGGACATTCTAACAAGTTGGTCTCTTCCATCAACCACTTTGTGCTGATCTGAAGCCATTTTTCTTGCTTTGCTTGTTGCCACCTTCTTCCTAGTTTGGCCATGGCAACTACGGGTACAGAATAGAGAAGGCCCATCCATCTCTTTTTGTTAAAGAAATGTTAATCACAGGGAACATTTTATTAAGGAGAAAAGGTAAAGGGATTTGTTTTTTTAGTTCAAATCATATTCCTGTATTTCAGTGGGAACACTATAATGCAGTTGATGCACTGAATTCTGCTGGAGCACTGTTGCTTTTGCCTGTAGCAAAAGGAATACCTAACATGCAATGTACCATGTCTACAGACATTGCAGGTTTAATGGTTGCTGGCTTCAAGGCTCTGCTTTCAGAATGGCAGAGGAGTGTATTTTGTAGGTAGCCTAATAATGGATATTGCACGAAGATCGGGTGCAGCTAAGTTGAATTTGAAAGCAATGGAAGGAGACTTGAATAATGGTAAACTTAAGTCACATTGATTTCAATAGAGGTTAGCTGTGGTTAACTTGTAGAGATTTCACATGTGACATGGATGCTTCCAACAGATAATAACACTTCACAAAATATTACCCCTGTTCTTTTGCCATTGTTTTGCACCTGGAAAGAATGGAGCCTCATTAAAAGATAGCATCAGGCCATAGTTAACACATATGAACAGAGCGAAACACTGCACAACTTGGGGTAGGGATTGTTTTGTATATTCCTGCAAAGAGGAATCCTTTTGTAAAATGTATCCCAAGTACACTCCTATGGTGTGTTCTGTCGTATGACCCCTGAGCAATTCTGTAGAAGCAAGTAGCAAGAAAGTGTGAAGGGTGTTTTTACTGATTGTGATTCAATATCTCAAAATCAAGACACGAAGAGAGGTTTCTTGGTTTAGAATGTAAAGCAGAGATCTGTCATTTTGTTCGCTTGATTTCACACCTGGTCTGGGACTGGTGAAGTTGTTGGAACTCTGAAACTTTTGAAACCATATTGTTCAGTACAATGGTACCTCTGTTTACGAACTTAATCCGTTCCGGAAGTCCATTCTTAAACTGAAACTGTTCTTAAACCGAAGCACACTTTCCCAAATGAGGCCTCCCGCTGCTGGTGCCCTTCCACTGTTCGGCTTCCGTTCTTAGACCGAGGTAAAGCAAACTGGGACACTACTTCCGGTTTTGTGGAGTTCATAAACCAAATAGTTCATAAACAGAGCTGTTCTTAAACCATATATACAGTAATTAGATATTTTTATTTCTCACAAAAACAATTCTAAGTGTAAATATAATTCGGATAAATGTTAGTTTTATATAGTTTTATTTTTCTTGATGAACATCTGAAATCCAGATATAGAACTGGCTTTAGAACTATGGTGCATGGTTGTTTATTTAGGTGCTAAAGAACACGATTTCAGCAATGTTGAAGTGAGATTTCTATCAGTTTGGCTGTTTTTCTTACCCTATGTAGTGACAGATGGGGTTGCACTTAGTTCAGTGAACCATACTAAAGAAGAACAAAACTTGCATTAAATTACTGTTGACGATGCACTTTCTTGTCCACGGATGAGTGATGCAGAACTAACCTGCTGGAAACCAAGGCTTCATTCTTGCTTCCTTTTGTTTTGTGTCTCCCACCTAATTAAATTAGATTTGAAAATCATATCTGATAATTTCCCATTATCCCTTGTAGCTAGTGGGTAAACCTTTCTGGAGTGTTGTGGACTGGTGTAGAAAGCATGGCATGAAAATTGGGGGTTCTTGCTGCTCTTAGTGCATTGTTTTAGTGTAATTTCAGTGCAACTGGCATAGAAGGTATTTTGAGTTGCTTTGGTAGTCTCCAGTATTATATTTGATTTTTTTCAACCACAATTGATTAATGTTTCATCTGTGTGAGCAAGAACGTCACTTTTCTAGTGTGTCACTATTGCTTTTAGCTTCGATTGCCACAACAGCAGTCTCTCCAGTTAAGCTGGACAGTTCCAACCATGCTGCTGTTCCCTTCTATATATTTAGAACTTTAACAGGACTTAGGAATAATGGCTGGGACCCAAAGAGCCTACTTCAATCATGGTGAAGTGCTAGTACTAACCTAGGTGGTAGCCAATGTGGATGCCTTCATGTGCTCTACCTGCAATAAAAACATGTCTCTCCCATATCATTCTCTACAGCCACAGCAGGCACTGTAACTCTCTAGCAGTTTGACTTTAACTCTGAAGGTGCACTCTTCCATAGTCTCCTGAGACAGACAGATGCCAACAAGAAGGTGTGACTGAATCAAACAGCAATTTTATGCACTCTTTTTTGACCTAGTTTGAACTTTATAGACCTAGTTTGAACAATGGTTTAAATGAACATTACTGTAGTTAATAAGCCATGGCTTAGTGGCATGTGCGGGATGCGGGTGGCGCTGTTGGTTAAACCACAGAGCCTAGGACTTGCCGATTGGAAGGTCAGTGGTTCAAATCCCCGTGACGGGGTGAGCTCCCGTTGCTTGGTCCTTGCTTCTGCCAACCTAGCAGTTTGAAAGCACGTCAAAGTGCAAGTAGATAAATAGGTACCGCTCCGGCGGGAAGGTAAATGGCGTTTCCGTGCGCTGTTCTGATTCGCCAGAAGCGGCTTTGTCATGCTAGCCACATGACCCGGAAGCTGTACACCGGCTCCCTTGGCCAATAAAGCGAGATGAGCGCCGCAACCCCAGCGTCAGTCATGACTGGACCTAATGATTAGGGGTCCCTTTACCTTTACCTAGTGTTGTGTCTGAATACAGTGCAGTACTTAAGTATGGCTTGTTAACAAAAATAAGTCATAGTTTGTTGTCTGCTTACTGACTTTGACTATGGCTTAGGGTTGCGTGCAGATGTGGGCATTGTTTGTACATGGAGTGTAAAATATCAAGGATGGTTAAATAACGAAAGACCAGAGTAATGAAAACCTAGAAGGCTTGATAGTCAAATTGCACCTGACAACCTTTAAACTTCCTGAAGTAACAGGAGTATAAGTCTGTACAATTAATTTGGTCCTCTCTGAGTTTTGGGTATAGGAGATCTTTTTCAGAATCTCTTGACAGATGTCCAAAATCACCTCTGCTGGATTTTATCAGGATTTTGCCTGGGTCACCTAGTAACAAAACTTAGTGACACATTGGACTTTGCACTTGTGATATAAAGTTCTTACCATACTGGTTTCTGAGACTGTTCACCAGTTTGCCGGCTGTACAGTAGAATAAAAAACATTCATTCTAATTAGTATCTTGTTCATGTTTTAAATGGTATAAAAACCATTTTTATATTAAACATTAATTCTTTCATTAATGGTAAAGCAAGACTTAAGATGAAATGCTAAAAAATCAAGGTTTTAATCTGGGTTCTAGTGTATCAAATTTGTGTACTTTTTGTATTGACAAAGAGTACAATTTAAACATGGGGCATGGTGTTACTAATTTATTTCAGATGTTTTCAGTATTTATTTTATGAAAACTTAGCATTTTCCAATTCAGGACACTTAAGGAATAAAATTTCTTCCCTTCCTGTTTTTGAGATTGGAATTTTTACAATTTTGCCCTGCAATATAAAGTTTTGTTGTATCAGTAAAATGTGATCTATTTTGTGTTTATTTGTAGGACATATGTCGGGGTTTATATTAAGCCAACCTACAGCCGGATTTTTGCACTGCTCCTGCTGCTTTTAGAAGCTAAGTCATGGTTTGACTTACCATTATATGTGCAAACCCAGGCTTATACCGGATTTTTCGCCCTATAGGACGCACTTTTTCCCATCCAAAAATGAAGGGGAAATCTGTGTGCGTCCTATGGGGTGAATGCAGGCTTTCACTGAAGCTTGGAAAGCGAGAGGGGTCGGTGCGCACCGACCCCTCTTGCTCTCCAGGCTTCGGGCAGATATCCGCAGGGTATCCCTAGGCTGCAGATAGCAGCCTGCTGCCTGGAGCGCGGGGGGGGGGGGGGGGATATTTTTTTTTTCTTTATTCCCCCCCCCCAAAAAAAAAACTAGGTGCGTCCTATAGGGTGAAAAATACGGTAGTTTGTTTTGTTCCAAACAATCCAAACAGTAGCCAAGTTTTGTTTTCTTCTCTTGGTTTGTTGGGATATACAAACCAAAAGTCCAGGTTCACATGTAAAACGTTTTTGGTAGTGCTGCACCAGCAGGACCAAGGAAGGAGCAAAGTGGTCACAATTTTCAAAATGTGGCCTATCAGGCTTGCTAAATCATTGTTTGGCTTAGTGTTATGTGTGAACTCAGTAAAGATCTTGTTACTTTATTAAAAAGCAACTAACCTAGGAACAGGTATTTGGACTCAAATTTTGTAAAAGAGGAAAATGCAGGTTGCTTCAGTTTCAAGGATCATAAGAGTCTTACTGTTATGTTCAGTAACACATCTGAAAGTATTTGCAGATGAAGACTTGCTCAGATTCTTATGTCAACCAAGATGTTGGCCAAGTGTTGCAAAGAATCTGAAAGAAAATATTATCCTAATCACTATAGTGACCCTGCTGATATTGCATTCCAGATATTGTCAAACCTCTCGCATTGTTCACTGATACCATAATGGGCCACTTCCCCCACCCAAGGGAGTTCCTTTTGATCAAGTTATTTAAAACTTGAATGAAAATACAGCGGTCAGTTACTGCGGTGCTTGAAAGCAAAGCTTGATTGTGGCTTTAACATTTAGTATGGTCCTGGTGGGGAGCTGTTTCAGCCTGAAGGCTGGATTCCTTTCTGGGCATCCTTCCAGGGGCCACATACTGTTGGTGGGGGGCCAGAGGGAAAAGTGCTTGTCCGGATGGAGGGTAGAGGGGTGTGTGCATGTGGAAACTAGCTTGCTGTACAAAGGTAAAATACCGTATTTTTCACTCTATAAGATGCACCCGAACATAAGACGCACCTAGTTTTAGAGGAGAACAAGAAAAGAAAAAATTCTCTCCCTCTCTGCTCAGCGCCTCTCCAGCAAAGCGGGAGGAGAAATGGAAGGGGCTCCGTTTCTCCTGCCGCTTCGCTGAAGGGGCGCTGTGAAGCTTTCCCTCTCTGTGCAGCACCCCTTCAGCGAAGCAGCAGGAGAAGCGGAGCCCCTTCCATTTCTCCTCCCGCTTCGCTGAAGGGGCGCTGCACAGAGAGGGAAAGCTTCGCAGCGCCTCTCCAGTGAAGCAAAGCCAGGAGAGCAAGAGGGATCGGTGCGCACTGATCCCTCTTCTGGCTTCAGCGAAAGCAACGCGAAGCCTCCTGAGCATAGCGGAAGTGCTCCTGCTGCGCTCAGGAGGCTTCGGGCAGCTATTCCTGAAGCCAGGAGAGCAAGAGGGATCGGTGCGCACCGATCCCTCTTGCTCTCCTGGCTTCAGCGAAAGCTGCGCAGCCTGCATTTGCTCCATAAGACGCACACACATTTCCCCTTTTTAGGAGGGGAAAAGTGTGTCTTATAGAGCGAAAAATACGGTATACGTATTGGTTGCTCTATTCACCACTGGAATGTGGTATTCAGTGTGTTGTCCAAAAAGGAATGTGACCCTTGGGTTGAAATAGGTTTTGCACCCCTGTCTTATGCTCTCCTTGTGGCCATGCTGGAGGAGGAAAGGGAAATGTTTAAGCCCAGGGCTTCTCCACGTAATGATAAATCATAGTTGAGTGTTAAGTCTGAATAGCACCAATGTGTGTGAGAAGGCAGGTGTGCAGTCTCTCTGCTGTTATGATTCTTAACTGCAACTGCTCTTTTTAGTAAAGTAGATTTTTAAAAAAAGAATGCTGTTTTGGATTCCGTTAGGTTCATTGTTGCATTTCCCATTCTTACAAAGCAATTTTTCAGATTTTTAAACATGTCCAAACCATAGCCTCTCTGGAAGGTCTTAACATTGCTAGGTTGGGTGAGATTGAGATAAGTAGCTTTGTGCTACTTCAGTCATTCATAGAATCGTAGAATTGCAGAGCTGGAAGGGACCATCTAGTCCAGCCACCTGCGATGCAGGAATCTTTTTGCCAACATGGGACTCAAACCCATGATCCTGAGATTAAGAGTCTCATGCTCTACTGACTGAGCTATCCCAGCAGTCACTCATGATTTTACCACACTCCAGTATCTTCCGCTCCACTTATTTATAAAATTATAGTTTAAATATTTCCCCCCCAGCTTTGCTCTTGTTCCTTGTATGATAGGACAACAGTGACAGCTAACCATCATCTCAATTAGTACATCTCAGTTAGAACCTCCTCTTCTCCTTCAGTACAAGGTCCCCGGGTGGGTTACATGCAATATTAAAACAAGTTGAAAACAAATTATGATCAGGAAAATAAGATGGTGTGTGTGTGTATGTATATATGTATGAGGGTGTGTGTGTGTGTGTGTGTATACAAACACACACACACATATATATACATTAAAGGTAAAGGTAAAGGTACCCCTGCCCGTACAGGCCAGTCGTGTCCGACTCTAGGGTTGTGCGCCCATCTCACTTAAGAGGCCAGGGGCCAGCGCTGTCCGGAGACACTTCCGGGTCACGCGGCCAGCGTGACAAAGCTGCATCTGGCGAGCCAGCACCAGCGCCGCACACGGAAACGCCGTTTACCTTCCCGCTATATATATACATACACACACAATCACACACACATATATATGCTTTTAAAGACCCTGGAAACTATTGAAGGTGTCAAACGCATTTCTGGGGTGTGTAAACCACAACTTAAGAGATTGCTACAGAGAATGCCCTCTGCTCTGTCACAACCACCCAACCTTCTGAGGCAGTGGAACTGCCAAGAGGGCTTCTCTGTTGAGCTTAACATCCAAGAGGGTCTGTATGGAAGGAGGCAGTTTTTCAGGTATTTGGGACCAAGTCGCTTAGAACTTCAAATGTCAATGTGACCATCTTAAGCTGGGCCCAGAAATGAACCGGCAACCAGCGCAGCTTTTCTAAAAAATATGAATTCTAAGTGGAACTCCAGCCAGCCAGTATATCTCCTGCTGCATTTTGGTCCAGCTGAAGTTTCTTGCTATGATCTGTCCAGCAGCAGCAGCAGCCAAGAGGAACATCAGCATTTCTTTGTAGGCAACGGGAATGTTCTGTCCCATCATATATGGTGAAGGGGGTTACACCAAGAGGAACTTGGCAGCTCTGTGAGGCCAGCACCCTTCGCAAACTACAGCCCCCAGCATTCTTTGGGAGAAGCCATGGCTGTTAAAAGTGGTACAAAGTGCTTCAAATGAATGCCAAGAATGTGAGTTCGAGAGGACTTCCCTAAACTGGTAGGAGGGTCCTGATGTAAAGCGGGCACAATCTCCGCTTGCTCTTACCCAAAGCCCAACTTTGCATTCACATTTGATTCAATTACGTTTGTACTTGATATCTTCTTCTTAAAATAAATCTTTTGACAGAAAAAAAAACCATTGTTTGGCAGCTAACTTGGCTGAGACGTAGTGCTAGGGAACCGAAGCTCCAGCCTTCATTATTTTTTCCATAAAACTGCATATAGTTTGCGGAATGTTTCCCAACTGCGCCTCAGAAAAGGAGAAGAGAAGAAAACTACCGTGCTCGACTGTTGTGTCGAATGTAAAGCACATGTCACTGTCCTGGCTGCCCCGCTGTATGTACTCCGCACAGCAAATACTTCAAGTGGTGGAGAAAATTGCAACATATGCTTGGGTTAACAGAAGGTCATTTGACGCAGCCATTGCATGGTCAGTTCCAAAATCTCTGATCAAGTTCCCAGTATGTTTCACAAGGGGGTAACGGTTGTGGCAGGGGAAGCGTAGTCACAAATACACCAGTTGCTTGCAGCAGTTAAAATGAATGAGTTTCATCCACCTTCATTCCCGTCCTTTCTCAGCCTTGTCCAGAAAATTGGATGTTCAAGTAACATTGCTTTCATGATGGGGAGGGGAGTAAAAGGGGAAGGTAGGGGAGAGAGTATTTCAAACCCTGTTACTGATACATTAAGTGCTATTTAAAGTAAAGAATGCGTCTTGAAAATGGAACTCTCTGGCTTTAGTTGCCTCGGTTATAAATAAGTGTTTCTTCGACTTCAGAATAGATATTTTATATTATTTTGACAAGGCATCTTATGTATTAAATGTGCAGAAATGGATTAGATGTCTGCTAGTGCGCAAATGGGTCAGGTGTCTAATTCTTAATGTTAAAGGTTATCGTTCTCCTGGAGAATTGAATCACCCTGTATATTATAGGCTTAGAATTAATCGCAATCTCACGCTAAATGCAGCAAGTAGAACAAATCCCGGAAAATGTCTTTGTTTAGCAGTTCTCCCTCTTACTAGGGGCTGTGAGAGTCTGATTTGAATAGAATTTATACCTGCAGTAGCTGTGAGGCACATAAATGCTTTAAAGAGAAGATATACACTTTATTTATTTGCTTCTTTGTTTTTACTTACCGTAATTGTATTTTGAAGCGGTTTTGCTAGGCAACCTCATCCAAAGTGGCTTACAACATTTAAAGCACAGTGAGTGAATAATAGACTAATTTTAATAAAATAAAAAAATCCCATAAAGATGAAATAAAACATTACCAACTATAAAATAACAGTACCAACTATTTTAACTGGATGGTTAATATAAAGAGATGACATTTTCAGAGCCTTCTGAGATCCCTGTAGCAGATCAATACGACTCAGATCTGAAGGGAGAGAGTTCCTAAACTGTGGGGCCACCACGGAGAAAGCCCATTCTTTCATAGGCACCTCCTTCACTTACCTAGGAGGATAGCTACTTAAGGATGGTCTCTGAATCCGATACCAATGCATGGGGCAGGATTATGCAGGCACAGGCAATCCAACAGATAACTTGGGCCCAAACTGCTTTAAAATGGACCCAGTTAGCAGCATTTTACATTGGACCTGGACATGAAACTGGCATAAGAACAGTGTCACCGTGTCTCCCTTGGGATTCCATTTTCTAGCCTCTTGAAGTTTCTGAACCCTCATCAAAGGCAGCCCCCATAAAGTGTAATACAGTCATTAATATAACGTTACCATATTTTTTTTCAATGAATCCGGGGACACTTTTCAACTTGAATGGATTTTGTATGAGGACTGATTTGTAAATCCAGGGACTGTCCCTGGGAAACGGGGACGCATGGTAACCTTAATCTAATATGGATGTGGCCAGGGCAAGGATCTGTGTGGTCAGGTCAGACCTCCTCGGATGGAATCGCATCTGACATACCAGCCCAAGTTGTTAAAAAGGCATTCTTGGCAGCTGATGCTACCTGGACTTTCCCAGTCGGTACTGAATCCTAGAGCCCTCCTAAAATGCATCCATATTCTTTTATAGGGGGGCTAGGTGTCCCACACAATACAAACTGCAAACCTTCACAAGGCGCACAACCTAACTAATTGTGGCTAAACGCCTAATGAAACGGATGCAGCTTAAACGTAGTCGCAACACAGGCTGTGCAATGCTAAGCACACTCACTTAAAAAAACACCTAAGTCTGCTGAATTCAGCACAGCTAATAAGGTTTCTTGTGACATATTTTGTCGGATGATGTTGCTCTCTTTGGAGTTCAGAGTGGCCTCTTGCCCAATAATAATAATAATTTATTATTTATATCCCGCCCATCTGGCTGGATTTCCCCAGCCACTCTGGGCAGCTTTCAACAGAATATTAGAATACAATAATCTATTTTTGAATAAACATTCACAATCTTTTTATTGATAATAATCAGTTAAATAGTTTGAGGATTTATACAACTGTGTAACATGCAGAAAACAGCATTTTTAGAGAAATCAAAGACTGGAACTGAGGGAAGTCGGGGTGGGGGTGGGTTCTGTGGGGGGAGGGAGGAAAAATGGGGGGAAAATAAGGATGATATGTTTCTGGATAATATGTTTTGTTTCAATTTTGAATAAAAGTTATTAAAAAAATACAATAATCTATTAAACATTAAAAGCTTCCCTGAACAGGGCTGCCTTCAGATGTCTTCTAAAAGTCTGGTAGTTGTTTTTCTCTTTGACATCTGATGGGAGGGCGTTCCACAGGGCGGGTGCCACTACCGAGAAGGCCCTTTACCTGGTTCCCTGTAACTTGGCTTCTCGCAGCGTGGGAACCACAGAAGGCCCTCGGCGCTGGACCTCAGTGTCCGGGTAAAACGATGGGGGTGGAGACGCTCCTTCAGATATACTGGTCTGAGGCTTGGGCCATAATAAATCTGTTGTCATTTAAGATGTGGTTGTATGTGTGCCTGCTAGAGAGTTTGACAGAGGGCACTGCACCTATCTCAAGTGGCAGTGAATGGTGTAGAGGAAAATTAGTGCCAAGTGGAAAGCCACCAAATGTTGGTAAAGGCGAAGTCCCCGGGTCCCTCTCACCTTTAGCACTCAAAGGAACATAAAAATAGATTTGCCGGTCAGGTGGATGGCTGCCTCGTGATTAGGAAAACTCTGTGTAAAGGGTTCATAAGAATTAATCACACACTTCTAACCTGTCAGCGATTTCTTCACAGAGGTAACAAAGTGGCACCAAACTAGAAATAGAAAGTTTGGTAGAATCTTGCCCAAGGGATTGCAGTGGAAACTTGGTAACCTCTAGGGGAGAGGTAAAACACTGTTATTTATTAAAAGCAATTTAAGACACAGTAAATAAGTAGAAGGGCTTCCTTTTTGGTTGTAGAATGAGGTGGGTGCCAAACAGCTGATTTTAGGTGTCATGAAAGGACAGCAAGCTTTTAGTAACTTCTGCCGCTTTGGGTTTTTTTTCTACCATCAAGCATTATATAATTTTTTTAAAATAAATGGATAAATTAGTAATACATTTTTTCCCTTCCACTGAAAGGCACTTATGTGGTCTCCTGTCTGAGATGCCAGAATAGCTTGGCCAGGCTTGGGTAGAATACATTGTGACTTGAGAAGAAGGGTGCCATTTTCTTTTTCACCTCAGGCAACAAATTGTATTGAGCCATCCATGTCACTTGCGTTCTAACACGTATTGATGTGGGACTACTCAGGGATCCAGATTTTTTTGTGGGTGGGGGGAGTTGTCTATAGCATTTGTTAACAACTCATCTACATTTTGATGCTATTAGTAGTAACAATCTCTAAAGCAGTATATTTCCAACATAACAAGAAATATTTGCACATATTTGCCTTGCACATGAAATATTTGTATTTTTAACATCAACCTGAAAGTTAGAATGAGGCTGAATGGCCTTCTCCCTGATCTTAATACCACCAGTCAAGGATATGTAGCAAGGTCCCTCAGGCATCCATCTGTCTGTCTGCAGCTTCAGTTGATGGAGACATAATATAACAGAAATTTCTGGAAGAACAAAGACTAACAACATTGCATTAGCCCTAGGTGAATACATTCTTGGGAGGTTGGAGGCAGTGGGTACAACAGGTGAATGTGTGTCTGTGAATGCCCTTTTTTGGGTCAAAATTGCTTATACTGTAGAGCCAATTTGCAATTTTAGTTTTTAAATTGGGATACAAAGAGCACTAAGGTTTAGGTGGCTTAATACAAGTGTGGCCCTGTCGTTTGGCAATGACATATGTGTCTGCAATAAATCCAGAACTGTCAGTTTGGTCCCCAGTCATTAGTTTAGAACGGGGAACTACAACTATTTTAAATGCACTTACTTCGTATACATAGTTCATAGCATTACATCTGCTTTGTTTTCTTGTTCTTTTTTGTCTAACTTCAAGAAGCTTGAATGGCTCTTGCTCGGGATGCAATCCTGTGCTGAGTTAAATTTGACGTCGGTAGGTTTTGTTGCTGGGGTAGGACTGAAGCGCTTCTTGTTCCTAAGCCATTGATTGCCAAAGGGTGAAAATGGAAGGAAATGAAGGAAAGTAGTGATCTGAATCCATCTATGACTATTGCTGTCCATGGAACTAGGGCACCAAGTGCAAGCCTGTCCTCTTCCTGAAAGCACAGGCAATTATGTGGGCACATTTGCAGCAACTGAATCCCTTCCCCACCCTAGCATGTTCCTGTGGACATGTTGAGAGTGTAAGGCTGCAGAAAGCAGACTTTCTGCCAAATCTTGTTCCCTTGGGTTTAGAAGGAAACCACTTGCTGTTGCTGTGTGGAAGGGAAGGGGCGTTTCACAGGAGGAGACTTGAATGTTCTGGATACTGGTTATCTCTCTGTTCCCAATTCATTGCAAATGGAAATAAGTATATTTCTAGAGAGGTGCAAACAATGCAAGGATTTTCGCAATGTAACTGCAAATTTTAGCATTTACTTTCTAGTTTTGTTTAAATGGGGCAATAGACAACAGCGCTTGAGAGAAGATGTCTCTGGTATGAGCCCTTTTGTGCAAAAAAATATTGGCATCCTATGCCTGTTCCCACATTGAGGTCCCAATGGTAGCTTCAACATGTGTAGTAGTGGCAAGTTCGTAGACTTCACTACCCAGTTGCGCTTCTTAACACCATGTTACTATGTTTACAGTTGTGAAATTTGTCTTCACGAACACTCTTGTTGGGGCAATCTGGATCCAGTTTCATGGAATGGGAAAGTAGTTGCAAAAATAATCCTTACTTGACTAAATCAAAGCTACAGTGGTGCCCCGCAAGACGAAAAACCCGCTAGATGAAAGGGTTTTCCGTCTTGGAGGTGCTTCGCAAAACAAATTTCCTATGGGCTTGCTTCGCAAGACGAAAATGTCTTGCGAGTTTTTCCGACTTTTTTTTCCTTCCCCCCCCCTTTTTCTAAGCCGCTAAGCCGCTTATCTGCTTATCCGCTAAGCCGCTAATAGCGCTAAGCCGCTAAGCCGTCAATGGTCTTGCTTCGCAAGACGAAAAAACCGCTAGACGAAGAGAATCGCGGAACAGATTCTTTTCGTCTTGCGAGGCACCACTGTATATACAAAGGTAAGAACACAGCTGACTCAGGAAGGGGTGTGTGTGTGTGTGTGTGTGTGTGTGTGTGTGTGTGTGCTGGCCCCCAAGCCTCTGGCTAGCATATTTTGATGCATTTGCTTGCTACCATTTGATGTTGCTTAAATCTGCCAGCTCTCTGTTACCATCTGAATAAGGATGAGTTTGCTTTAACTTTAAGCTTTTCTCACTCCCTGCTGCCTTTGACACAATCCTCACTACAAATAGGGTGGTTTTTGTTTTGTTTTGTTTTGTTTTGTTTTGTTTTGTTTTGTTTTGTTTGCTTGCTTGCAGGCGGATTTATTGAACTTTGACTTCAAGAGTTTATTTAAGGCCTATGCCTTTAAAATGGTAGTTCCACCCACAGGCTGCCTTTAAAAAAGGGAAATCACTGTTGTGAGGTGGAGCTGAGGACCGCACTGCCAACAAAATTATAAGTAGTTGCTTCAGCTTGCTTGGGAACATCTGGAGTCCGGAGGATGATATATAGTAGTAGGTCTCTGTAGCAATTTTAGAGACGTTGAAAGCCAGATTGAGTTACTGGTCTTAGCAGTTATATAGCTCCTAGGATCTTATGTCTATGGAAAGGGATTAATCCTTCCTTTCTGCAGACTTGACGCTGCCACCCAGTGAAATATTTTTGTGAGCTTGTCTGTAATTTGGTGAATCTCTACTTATCACCAGAGATAAGTAAGCGGTTGTGACTATTTTTTGAAATCTAGCATAGCACTAGGCAGCAACTTGCAAGATATCTTTTCCCGCATAAAACCACGGAGAATTGGAATTCTTAAAGACGACTTGAGAAAATTGGTGAGTGCTTTATATCCTGTGTATCTCAAACTGCGTACTTCAACTGAGGTAGAATATCAACCCATGATTTGGATAAAAATAATTAAAAGTAAGGTAATGATACTGTTTTATTCATTCTATTTGCACTGATAATTCATATGGCAATGCTGTTTATATCCTGTCATGAAAGCATAGCTATCTCTTTGCTGGTGTTAAATCTTTTCTGAAGTCCTATCAAATTCAACAGTTCTGTATAACATTAAGATTATAATATACTTTTTCTTGAAATTCATAGCTAGCCATCACTAATTTCAGAAATTCTGCATATTTTAATGTTCTTAATCTTAAACACATTTAAGGCATTTTGCATTTGAGTATGTTCTCTGAGAAAGAGATTTATAAACCATGTTTCCATGTATCTATCAGAAAAACTGAATTGTATTATGAATTGGTATTTTAAGCTTCCAAGGATATTTTGGTGAAAGTAAGATTTTGTGCAAAAAAGATGCCTTCATGTTTGACATGGTAACTACATCAATCTGTTTCATCATATTGTCGCATGGAGCACAAAAGAGTACTTCTGAACTTTGAAGTGTCTGCTCAACATGCGAATAGGATTTAGATCCATGGTGTTCTGAATCTGGGTAATCTTGAGCTTATCACCATGTCTTAAAGCAAATGTGGAAAACCTGGGTACCTTACAGATGTTGGTACACTCTCATGGGGGGGTAGGACCATAGTTCAGCAACCAGTTTGTATACAGAAAGTCCCATATCCAATCCCTGGCATCTCTAGATAGAGCAGGGAAAGACTGTTGTCCAAAACCTGGAGAGCTACTGCCAGTCACTGTAGAGTCAGTGCTAAACTAGAAGGACTCAATAGTCTGACTTAGGAACATAAGAGTTGATATAAAACATCTTCCTAGCAGCCTCAGCCACTGTGTCTGGGGATGAGATGGTGGGAGTTGTGGTCCAACAGCATCTGGGGGCCACCACCCACGTTTGTATAAATATGAATAAGACAAGTATTGCAAAAGGACACCATGAATTTGCAGTGTGGAGGAGGCCCAAGCTAACCACTTCAGCTTTTGTCCCTGGACTTCTCACCCCATAGAAAAGAGAGGGGGGGATATCTAACTGGTTTTAGAAGTGAGGTAGTTGTTTTCTTGGAGATAAACTCTGAACTGGTGAGTGAGACAAGATGGGGCTTCCTGAAGGAAATCGTTGGAAGAAATCAGAACATCCCAACACCAAAAGAAGGACCTGTAAGTAAACCTATACAGCATGGAGTTGTTTCTTAAAGGAAGCCTAAGCAGCCTTCAGCTCTCCCAGATGCAGCAGGTGCAGAATTTAGAGACTTGGTGTAAAGAAGGCTTGCTGGAGGACTAGCTGGAACTAGCCAAAGAGGTTTATGAGGCAGATGATTTTTTGAGATTGGATAGTTTACCCCAATAAGTTTTCAGTGTCTGGGATCAGGTTCTTATTATTGGTATACTTCTAAGAAGGATTAATGTCAAAACCCCATGAGTTATGAGGTCAAAGTCAACTTGAAAGTTTAAGTTACAAAGATGCCGTGAAGAAAGAGGGATTACTGACAGTTTGTCTAGCAGATCAGTCCTGCTGGTGTGGCATAATATACCTCAGTTAAGTGACTTATTCAAGGTTTAAAGTTTAGGTCTATAGTTTTGCATAGGGCGCATTATATTGGCGTGGGTTCAGGGGCAACTGGAGGAATAAAGAAGAGTTCCCTGCAGAATTGACTGTAGATGTGAGAAGTTTTGTAGGTTTGGCATATATAGAGATGATTGCAGTGAAAGACAGGAGACCCTAAGAACCTGTTCACTGAGAGAGGGTTTGGAAGCTTCCTGTGATCTTCGTGGAAATATGCCTAGAGAACTTTTGAGAAGCAGTAGAAATTGCTACACAAATTGAGTCTTTCTACATAGCATCTGGACCAAGAAAAATACTGTCGAGTAATATCCAAAGTGCTGCCAATTTGGTACGCTGGAATTAGTTCACAGGTTAAAATTACCGTATTGGCCTGAATATAAGCCTCACTTTTTCCCCAAATTCTGACCGTGAAAAGTTAAAGTGCGGCTTAAATTTGCGACCTTACAAAAATTGGCTTTTACGATATCGCTGCTGAAACAGACATATGGTAAAACAGAACAGGTTAGAGTGCCTGCAGAATTTTAAGGTAGCGGCTTATATTCAGACATTGTCTTTTTTCCTCTCCCCCCCCCCCCTTGAATTCTAAAGGTGCAGCTCATATTCAGGTGTGGCTTATATTTGGGCCAATATGGTGGATATTGGTACTTTCTGGCTTCAGTGAACTAATTTGTAAGGAATCAGGAATACTGATTTTGAAAAGGAGATACACAACTGAAAGTTCATCCAGAAACCACAAACTCCACCACTGTCAGGAGCTGCTGCACTTTGCCCTAGGTGGCGAACCACTGCAACCTTTTTCGTCAAATGCCTTTTGGGCTGATTACACGCACCCAATCGTACCATTGGATCTTTCCGGGCAAGCTTCCTTTTCCAGTTGACCCTGCCTTGAGCTACATGGTTTACCTGAGATGTAATGTTTCTGTTCTTTCTCTTTGGTCCTGATTCTTTTAGTGTTCTGCAATTCTTACCTTCTGACCATCTTGACTCCTGGCACATATTCCAGATCCTGCTTCTTCCATTCTAAGCCTCTAAGCTATTATAGTTCATAAAAAAGACATCTGAGCGTGAAACGTGGGCTGTGAACATTTTACTCTGAATCCAGAGTCTCCAACTGCTGACTATTAGCCAAAATCCATATTGATCTCTGTCCTATCACTTATGAAATACTGCATTTTGATGTGTCCCCCTTCCCAACTAGCTTCAATCTGAATTGAGAAAATGAATGACCTAGCTGCATTTCAAGCTTGCAGTATCCACGCCACTTGAGAATACATGATCTGATGGTGTCCACGAATGTGCCAGATTTTGAACAGATCTGATAAAAAATGCCACAAGTACAGGAAGTTAGCTCTTTGAAGCGTGTGCCATTTAGTGGTTTTAAACCACTGTGGTTTGTGTGGTCACTGCTGCAATTCACTGAACATAGGAGAAGGCCCTTTCTCCTTTGAACCAATATGGAAATAATTGTCTTTAAGAGCTTCCAAGAGACTCTGGCATGCTTTCAGCTGCAGTTACATAACTATCCAGTATTGTAACAGGCTTCAGCATAACACAGGGACCGAGCAGTCTGGCCTTGTGTACCAATTCTGATAACCACTTTCTCATGGTGATTAAAATGCTGAGCTTAAACCAGGGGAAAGTGGGTGCAGGTGCCTATTTGCACCATGTTTGCCGCACAGTTAGCTTTCCCCCAGTTGCTTCTCTCAGCCTAGCCTACCTAACATGGGGGTTGTGATAAAATGGGGAGCAACTCTCATATATAAGTTGCATTGAGCTCCTTGGAAGCAGGGTGGGATATAAATGGGGGGGGGATGAATTACCGTATGTTTTGCTCTACAAGACGCACTTTTTCCCTCCTAAAAAGTAAGGGGAAATGTGTGTGCATCTTATGGAGCGAATGCAGGCTGCACAGCTATCCCAGAAGCCAGAACAGCGAGAGGGATCATTACTTTCACCGCACAGCTTTTCCTCTTGCTTTTCTGGCTTCTAGGATTCAGAATATTTTTTTGTTTGTTTTCCTCCTCCAAAAACTAGGTGCGTCTTATAGAGCGAAAAATACGGTACTTCCAAGGCCTTGGTATCATTCTTTCTACAATGCCTCATGGCAGTTGCTGTTCGAGCAATTCAGTCTTGCTATGGCTAACCTTTTTAATCATTTATGGAAAGCAGGCCCTGCGTTTCTTTCTCCTTTTCATCTTCCCTTACACGTTTTGAAGGATATTTTTGAAATGAGATTGCCTACACTGAGGGGGCTCTCCTGCAAGTGCCTGTCACTCTTTATCACTTTTAATATGTAGAAATTGCTCGGAGGAATTTCCATCCAGCCTTCTCACGGTCCATAGCATTGTTGGTATTATTGCAAACATCTGCTCAGAAGTAGGAGCTTTGATCTGGGACTGTTTGCTGAATTCAAGCACGGTGAGGGACAAAGCTGAATCGCTCACTTGGCCATGTGTGGCATGTTAGGAAAGTTGTGGTGTGTGCTGCCTAATTCCAGGCCCGCTAAAGTCAGTGGCTGCTTGTGAATGTCTGGATTGCAGCCTACGACTGCCATCAAAAGGACATTTGTTCTGTTGAAATCAATGATGTTTAATTCCAGGTAAGTGCCTCCGGAGGCCACCTTGGTCATACCTGTGCATATCAATCCTAGTGGTGCTACTGTGGCTTTGCAACATTTTTTCTTCTATATTTATTACAGTAATTTATATCCCACAGAAAACTACTCAAGGCAGGTGTAATGGGATAAGGGGTTGCTTGTGCGTAAGCGCTAAAAGGCTCCCAGTTTTGTAGTTAGTTTTAAACTCTCCCTAACCGGACAGCCATAAGTGCGTGGCTGCCTTAATCACTGGCAGAATCCGTCAGTGGGCGTTTCCTGAATTTCTTCCAACATAAGAGTTCTTTGACAGAAAGTCTCCTCCTTGATTCCCTGCGCGACAGCTTTCTGCGCAGAGTGGGCGTTCCAAGGGGAGGTCCTGAGCTCTCACCACTGGTCTTGCTTGAAGCGTCTCTGAGCCTCACCTCCGACGCTGTCTCCTCCTTCCCTCCTTCTTCAGCGGAAACTCTCTCTCTCCCCCTGCTGGTTCCCTCCTCAGCATCCGAGGGTCTCCCAGCATCCGAGAGCCTCTCCACCACCCTGAGCTCCGATGGCAGTTCCCTGACATCAGGTCTCAATTTTAAAATATGTAGCGAAAAAATGCAAATAAAACATTGTTAAATATATTAAAATTACAGGAATTTAAAGACATTAGTATTTCGTTTTTTAAAAAGCACGTTGGAATAAAACTGTTGCTTTTGCAAGTTATTATACAGCAATGTAATCTTGATGCACGTGCCTCTTTTGCTCCTCACAAGGTCTTTGCAATACCACACACTCAGGGTTTTTGTGCAGCGGCTGGATTGTTTTGCGAGCTGCAGTGCCATGCAGCAACTTTAAGCACTGCACCGACTGTTTGCCTTGTACTGTGTAAAAGCAAACACATAGTTAAGAGATCATTTGCTTGGGTAAACTTCAGTTATCACTGCCGCTTGTGGGGAAATGATGTCTAAAGTTTGGCTTCCTGTGGCTGCATCCTGTACCCGCTTGCTGCATTGAACTCAATGGAAGTTAATTCCGAGAAGGCATGTATAGCATTGTGTAGGTTAGGAGAGTGTCCATTAGACCAGTGTTTCCCAACCTTGGGCCTCCAGCTCTTTTTGAACTACAATTCCCATCATCCCTGACCACTGGTCTTGCTAGCTAGGGATGATGGGAATTGTAGGCCAAAAACATCTGGAGGCCCAAGGTTGGGAAACACTGCATTAGACCATAGAATTATAGAGTTGGAAGGGACCTTGAGGGCTATCTCATCCAACCTGCTTCAATGCAGGAAAGTTTGGGGCTCAAACCCATGAGCCTGAGATTAAGCGTCTCATGCTCTACCAATTGAGGATAGGATTTCTCTCCCCTCCCAACTTATAGTTATTTCTTGATTGCTGTAGAATTACTTCTTTATAAAGGCCAGCCTACTAATAACACAAGGGATGCGGGTAGCGCTGTGGGTTAAACCACAGAGCCTAGGACTTGCCGATCAGAAGGTCGGCAGTTTGAATTCCCTTGATGGGGTGAGCTCCCATTGCTTGGTCCCTGCTCCTGCCAACCTAGCATTTCGAAAGCACGTCAAAGTGCAAGTAGATAAATAGATACCGCTTCGGCGGGAAGGTAAACGGCGTTTCCGTGCGCTGCTCTGGTTCGCCAGAAGCGGCTTAGTCATGCTGGCCACATGACCCAGAAGCTGTACGCTGGCTCCCTCGGCCAATAAAGCGAGATGAGCGTCGCAACCCCAGAGTCGGTCACGACTGGATCTAATGGTCAGGGGTCCCTTTACCTTTACTAATAACACAAATACAGGTCATCAATACAACTGATTGCAGCGATATCCTTGAACGATATGCAACTGATGCATTTGAGAGACACAGGGAGTGTTTCTTTTCTAGCTCTCTTTAACAATTCAGTTGACAGAATGGATGGAAGTATCAACTATTCTAGACCTACTTTCCCCTCTAAGCAACTATCTGGAAATTGAGCAGGTGATGTGCCTACACAAGAAGCCACCTTGAAACTCCTCAGCTCATGCCTTGAGGTTCATGATGGAAGAAAGATGGGATGTAAATTAAAGTGCCTGGAGCACTGGGCTGATGAGAAGTAAGGCAGGGATGTGGTAGAAATGTGCTGTTTCTTTTTAACCCACTCCCCACATCACATTCCTGCTTCGTATGTGAACTCACGTCTACCATTGTTCTACCATGGGGTGTTTGTGACTTAGAGCCTCAGTTCTGAAGCTTTGCTATTCATCACTGCTTTTCGCTGTGGATTCTATCCAAAGACAGTCATGTACATACTTGCTGCAGACATTCAGGGCACACACTGCTGAAAACTAGTTCCAGCTTTTCTTATGTAGCACTTGCTGGTTAAAACTTGACACTCTCAGTTCATAGAATCATAAAATTGTAGAGTTGGAAGGGACCCTGAGGATCATCTAGTCCAGCCCCCTGCAGTGCAGGAATATGCAGCTGTCCCATACGGGAATTGAACCTGTAACCAAGCGGGCCATCCAGAGGAATGTCAGTAAAATGCCATAATCCAGATACGGACATCTGTACATGGCGGTAGGCTCCTGTGTAATGCTTCCTGGAGCAGGAACTGCGTTGTGCATCGGGATGTGAACGCTGTCTGTCAGAACAGCTTTTGCTTCCAGTGGATACATTACACCTGGCCCAAAGACAAGGATAAACAACATTTTTCCGTGTATCTTTGAGCTTGGAATGCATAGCTCTACAGTGTTACCTCGGGTTAAGTACTTAATTCATTCCGGAGGTCTGTACTTAATCTGAAACTGTTCTTAACCTGAAGCACCACTTTAGCTAATGGGGCCTCCTGCTGCCGCCGTGCCTCCGGAGCACGGTTTCTGTTCTCATCCTGAAGCAAAGTTCTTAACCTGAAGCAATATTTCTGGGTTAGCAGAGTCTGTAACCTGAAGTGTATGTAACCTGAGGCATATGTAACCCAAGGTACCACTGTACTTGACTGAACCGATTAAACTGATCAAAACTTCCTTGTTAGATATGCCAAGTTACCAAACTGGCTTTGTGAGTATGTATATAACATATGCCCAGTTTCCACAGGGAAAGAAGCCAAAGTGACTTCGCCTTTCATGTATAATGGGAAGGACTTATACGAATAGCAAAGCTCCCCCCCCCCTTGTTTGGCAAATAGGTGGGCACGCTCAGTGTCATCCAATCACCTGTGGCTGCTTTTCCTCCACCCCCTATGAGCAAGCAGCTCCACACCACCTCCCCTTTCTACTTTTAAGGCAGATGTTTAAGTAAAATCAGTCTGAACCGTTTGCTGCCTACAGATACAGAAATCCATATAATCTGAACATTATTGTTGGGTGAGTAAAGCTTGGGCTGAAAGTAAACCTGTATCGAAGTAGAAGCTTTGCAGCTTGGAAAACATTCATTGAAATGGTTTGTTGGTAGGAATTAGCAGTTAAGCGTACAAACTATATTGGAAACTATATTGAATGCTTAAAAGAAATATAGAAACGGGGTGTGGGGAGGAGGATTTTCTTCCTCAGGGAAGTGTCTGAAACTCTGATGGTGCTTTGCTTTTCTCAGTAAACACCTTAAGGATTCCACTGCTGGAATTTTGCAAAGATACTTATGTGCAGCATAGATGAAAACTGACAAATAATCTTGAAAATGTTTTAGCATAATTGAGCATCTGGGGCTGTCTTTTCTCCTTCTGCTGTAGCTTAATGGGCAGCTGTTCTAGAGTGATAAGGCTGGAAGGTGCAGGGAGGAGAACGCTTTGCTTTGGGATTCCCAGTGTGGCACCTGATGACACCAGGACAGCCTCTGGCACACAACCCACTCCCCTTGTACCTGCCAAGGCCTGCTACTTCTCTCAATTTTGCATTTTAAAAATTGAGGAGGGTTGGGCTTTTATTTTGGGGGTGGCCTGTTTTTTTGCCTGTGTTCCATTTGTTTTCAGTGTGTGTTTTGTCTGGCAGGATTCTGACAATCATCAGTTTTTCTTCTGTGAAATGGGTACCAATGACAGTTTCTTGGATTTCCTAATGTGTCTCCTGGGCCCAAAAGGCTGGGATCTCCAGGCTTAAGTTTCTAAAAACTTTTTTACAAGCTGCAACATGCATGCCGTTGCTATTTTTCCTTCTTTTTCTTTTTTTCATTTTTTAAAAGTTAGAGGAAGAGCCCTGGTGGCAAGTTTTTTACGAGTCGGTATATCAGAAATGGCAATCGTATTATCAGCAGAAGCTTGCAATAGCAATTGTATTTACCTGCAAAAGTATTGCCTTTCGAAAGCTGTAAAATGTGATACCCTTCCATACCTGCTGTGTTCAGAACAGATGTTCGAGTACTAGGCATCAGAAATAACTGAATATTTATTGTGACTGTTGTCGTACTTTCATAGGACAAGAGAGAAATGCAGCTGCAGCCCTATAAGAGTTATGGGCTAGGACTATCCTACTCTGGATAGTTGAATTAGCTAGAGCATGGTGTTGATAACACCAACTTTGCAAGTTCAATCCCCACAAGGTTTTCAACCTTTTTGAGTCCACAGCTCCCTTAACCAACTACATTCTTTTTGCGGCACCCCTGTGGGGCTCAGGAGCCCAGTTATGTCACCCCTTTCCTGCAGAACTGGCAGCCCCTCACCCTTTCTTGAACACCCTCCCTTGTGGAGTGTTCCCTCAGCCTCCTCTCCCCTCTCCTTGGGAGTCCTCTGTGCAGCTGCTGCCACTGTCCCTGGTCTCTGAGCTGCCCTCCTGCCCCAATGAGAGGTGCCTCCTCGCACTGCCCCACAGGGTCTGGGAATTGTCTGTCCATTCCCAACAGCAAGGCCTGGTGGAGTGGCTGGCTGGGCTCCCTCGCCCGCTTGCTTGCTTACTCCAAGGCCACCTTAGCTCCTGGCAACCAGCACTCCCCTGGCCAGCCCAGAGTCACCATTCGCCTGGGGAGCCTTTAGCCAGGGCTGCTGCAACAGCTTTGCAATCCTCTGGGAGGCAGAGACTCAAGAGGGCATGGGGGCAGGGGGAGGAAAAAGGGACAGAGGCCAGTGTTGCCCACAGCACCCCTGACCATCATTCAAGGTGCCCCAGGGTGCCACAGCACACTGGTTGAAAACCACAGCCATTTGGGATAGCTGCATATTCCTGCAATGCAGGGTTGGACTTGATGATTCTCAGGGTCCCTTCCAACAAGTCTATGATTCTATGGTTGCGAGGGCCCTGTGGATTATAGAACATAAATTGGTTTTTTTAAAAAGACTTTTTTTATTAAAAATTAAAACAAAACATATTATCCAGAAACATATCATCCTTATTTCCCCCCCACCCTCCCACACAAAACCCACCCCCCCACCCCCCGACTTCCCTCAGTTCTAGTATTTGATTTCTCTAAGAATGCTGTTTTCTGCATGTTACACATGTATAGATCCTCAAACTATTTAGCTGATTATTATCAATAAAAAGTTTGTGAATGTTTATTCAAAGCCAGCCAAGGAGTCCAGTTCGCTTTGTTATGTCTTCAAATACTTTGTAAAGGGTTCCCATTCATCTTTAAAGTTGCAGTTATCCTTGTCCCATAGCTTATATGTCCCGTAGCTTATACTTACCTGGCAGGGGAGACAACTTGATAATGGAACATAAATTGAAGGACGTTAGAGGGTAGAGTTGGTTTTGTTTTTTTAGTTTAGATTGTGAAGGTTAGAGTAGAAACTCCTATCAAGATACATTAGCAGGAGTAGGAATGCATAGACTAGTGAGATTAAATTTATTGCAAGAGCAGAGGGAGCTCTCATGTGGCAGAGGCTAGTGGGTGTTGTGAACTTTGTGTAATTTAGATTGGCTGCCTTTGGAACAGCAAAGTAAATGGTGCAATAAAACCTGTCCACAGAAAGCAGGAATAATTATGTATTTAAATGAATGAGTAACTACTGACATCCTAATTTTTGTGCAATATGGTATGCTTTGGAAAAGAGGTAACAACTTGGATTTTAAGTTGTTGGTATTTAGTAGTAGTACAAAAATGTGTTGAACAACATTTTCAGAGTATACCACAGACATATGCAATAGAAGGATGTTCATCTATCATCAAACCAGTTCAATGGTTTTTAATTTCAGTTCATAATGCTTTGCAACAGATGTGGTTTGCTAATATATATAAATTTACTGATAACACTTACATACTATTGGCTTTCAAACCATAGAATGTTAAAACAAAATTTAAAAATTCCTTCCAGTAGCACCTTAGAGACCAACTAAGTTTGTTATTTTGTTTCGGCTACAGCAGACCAACACAACTACCTACCTGTAACATAGAATGTTAAAATACAATAATGATAACAGAATAAAAAGAGTAAACAGATAATGGATTAAAAATTGAATGTTGTTGTTTTTATATAAAAAATCAACAGAAAGTTAAATAGCATAGTGACCTAGACAGTATTACTGATATAAAATTCAGAGGATTCATGATTTCACAATTTAAAAGTTTGAATTGGTTTGGGTTTTTTAAAGTCTGTACCTGGTGCCTAAAATGAAATAAAGTTTATTCTACACCTTGGGACAGGAGCGTATTTTAGCAGCAATTTGTGCAAAATGAATAGGACTCTGTAGTCAGTGACTCTCTGCTGCAATGTCATGTCGGTGAGCATTGCTGTGCTATGCAGCTTTTTATCTGGTGGATAAAACTGTGTAATTTTTATTACATATAAATGGTGGGTGGCATCTGCACAAGTCATGCATTGACTAGACCTATTGGAAATGGGACTTCTACCGTCATTGATCTCATTGGATCTACTCTTGACTTAGTCAGATGGCACTCTATGGCAAATTTGGAGGATTGCAAAATGCAGTAATCTCTCTTATTTTTCAGGCTCCTTCATCCAGAATGATAACCTGTGGACCAGCCTTCTCGTTCGCCCGGTGCCTCTTGCGGAGAAAAATCGTCACTGTGGACAGCCTTGAAGATAGCAAATTATGCCGCTGTTTATCCACCATGGACCTTATTGCCCTGGGAGTAGGAAGCACCCTCGGTGCTGGCGTTTACGTCCTAGCTGGAGAGGTTGCAAAAGCAAATTCCGGACCTAGCATTGTTGTTTCTTTCCTCATAGCAGCCTTGGCTTCCGTGATGGCAGGGCTTTGTTACGCAGAATTTGGTGCTCGCGTTCCAAAGACTGGCTCTGCCTATCTGTATACGTACGTCACTGTTGGCGAACTCTGGGCTTTTATCACTGGCTGGAATCTCATTTTGTCTTATGTCATAGGTGAGTTTGGAAGACCTCGGAGGCTCTTAAGAAAACGCCAACCACAGCCTACTTGGCTTTTGTGACCTGGCTGCTGTTCATAACTGGAGTAATCTTCCGCTTTCATGCATAAATGTGCACACAGAGAGGGGGAGAACACTTTTGGGGGGACATGCTCTCGATGTTCCTGACCTTTTGGTGGCTATTGGCAGCAGTGTGAGTGGGACAATATCCAGCAGCCAGCAAAATGAGAAGGGAATAGAATTGCAATGCACTGAAATGATGAGAGGTGAATGGCATATGGGCTAGGAAAAAGGTTCTTCAAGCACAAGAATAGGATGTGGATCCCTGTAGTGGTTATGGAAACCAAAGGAAATGAACCATAGTCATATTAGTTATTCTCTTGGTGTATGTGACTAAATTAAATATACCACTACACTACATGACGATTTGACTTTTCAGGCATTAATGAGCTCAGGTTCTTACCTTCTGCATTTTATTTTCAAAATTTACCCTATAAAGTTGGTTGGGCTGATGTGACTTGCCCATTGTCAACCTGTAAACAAAATTGCTAGTGGAGAATTGACCTCTTGCCTCCCATGTCCCACTCCAACACTTTTTCTACTATGCCACACTTGTGCACAAGCCACGTGTAGATTCCAAAGATAAAATTATGCTCTCTGAGAGGTCAACATCAAACAATCCCCAGATTGCCTTTGATGACATGCCTCTTTTGACAAGGAGGACAAAGCCTTTGATGTCACTGCAAACATCCAGCATATTTTCTAAATAGTGGTATAGATAGTTTTTTTTTTTTTTTTTTTTTTTGCAAATAAATAATTTTTGCTAATATAATTCTTAGAACAATTACTTGGTTTCTCTTGTCTTCAACCGTTGTGTGAATAATGTTGGGTGTGTGGTGCAGCATTCATCTTCCTTTTGAAGACAAAGCAGCAAGAGTTTCTCAGATTGTCATCGAACATGAGGCCCCCGTGCTTATTCCTGAAATTCTCACTGCATAGAGCAACCAGTGTGGTCCTGGGAATGTGCACGCATGGAAGAAGCAGTTTCTGACTCTGTGTTAATGTGAATAACTGCTGGGAATTTGCAGCCAGGACTAGGCAAATGCAGAGACCCATTTCTCAGTCACTGCCAGGAAGCAACAGCTGGGACTGGGGGACATGATTGGTTAGGCATTGTTCCTCCACATGGGTATATCCCTTGGGATGCTCTGCATGGAAAACGCTTCACAGTTCCACCCAGTTGGTTGCTGTAAATATTAAATAAATTAACTGTTTGTGCTGTCAGTTGGTACAATGTTGTTGCTAGAAATAACAATACAATGCATTGCAACAACAGGGCACCCGTGAAATAAAGTCATAGCATGTAGAAAAATGAACTCACGCTGTAGCAAAAAAAAAGAAGAAGCACTAAATAGACTGAAAATGCACATTTCCTCGTGAAGCATGTATTCTAAGAAGAATGTAGAGTTTTTGACAAGATTTCCAGAAAATGGGGTAAGGCCAATGCTATTCCCACTCAAAGTAGATCCACTGAACTTACTGGAAATGGCTGACTTAAATTCATTAATTTCAGTGTGTCAACTTTGAGTAGAATTAGCACTGGGTACAATTTGCTATCTCATTTCATTGCTTCATCAAAACCAACTTAGAAATGAGGAATTTCTCATGGTAACAGCTGAAAATAACCTTCTGGCCTGTATCGGGTCTCTTCCAAAAAACCATATTATCCGATGTGAGTCATCTGCAGTTTCCCAAATGGGGATTTATTGTTTCCAAAATAGAAATTTATTCCCAACATTAGGAAGGGGCACAAGGCTGCAACATAACACAAAACCACATCCAGAATAGAGAAGAGCAGAGATATGGCCTCAATAGCCCAATATGTATCAATAACAGCGAAAGATTCCACAGCATTAAATATATAATAATGCCTAGTAAATACATGTAGGTTTTGTCTTTTACAATTCTTATAATTGCATTGTGATGTCCATTGTTTTTGTTCCATTTCATTAAGGTACATCAAGTGTAGCAAGAGCGTGGAGTGGTACCTTTGATGAACTCCTTGGGAAACAAATTGGTTACTTTTTCAGGACCTACTTCAGAATGAATTACTCAGGTCTAGCAGAGTACCCAGATTTTTTTGCTGTCTGCCTTATATTGCTCCTAGCAGGTAAAATATATATACTTAATATTCATTTTTCTTATCGTCATTTTGTTAATGGGGAAATTCTGCCCAGATGGCAGGGTATGTTTAGCCTCAAGCATGACGTATCAGCAAGTTTAGGAATCCCATCAAGCTGTGGGCCAAAAAAATTGGTTCTAGTTTTTATTCTGTCATTTTTGTTTCCTTTTGAACAATATCTTCATACCTCAGTTTAGGTCTATGATATCCTAATTTCTAGTGGAGCTCACACATGCATATCCTTGCAATTCTAGATTATAATTTATTGAACTACTTGTGGAAATGTTTGTGCGTGTACTGGATATGTATCATACAAGGGTACAATCTTTAGGAAATGAAAATGAAAATTCTAATCCAGTGCAGCCCATTTTTGAAGAAATGTTTATTTTAAACATATTCATTACTGGATTAATCTGCTCCAGTAAAAGTTAGCAAGAGTAGCTAGATAACTTTGTTCTTCATATCATTTATATTTGTAATAATATAATAATAATAATAGTTGTTGTTGTTCTTTTATTTATACCCCACCCATCTGGCTGGGTTTCCCCAGCCACTCTCAGCAACTTAAAGCATATGTAAAAGCATAATAAAAACATCAAGTGTTAAAAACCTCCCAAACAGGGCTGCCTTCAAGTGTCTTCTAAAAAATAATATTAATTGTATTGCTTTTGGTCAGAAAAATAGACTTAATGTCAGAGATATAAGTTTGAGCTCTCGACTATTGCCTCTTCTTCTCAAGCCAGGGCTGGTCCACACATTCACTAGTCTAGGAATCTCATATGCATAATGAGTAAGAAGCTTATGCCCATGTTACCTGTTGCATGTACAATGCTATGCCCTTCACGGGTAGATGCATATGTACAATTCCAACAATCTCCCTAACTCGAAGGCCATGTGGAATTTAAAAATAATCACCATCAGGTAGAGTTGTGTTGTGCGTGTGCTGGTGGATATAAGGCCATTTGCTTCTGACCTGTGAAAGGGATTTCTAGGTGGAGCTTATCTCCTATTCTGAGGTCATGTTTACATCCCCAGAGAAAAATATGGACTTGAATGCTTTCTGTGTGTACAGAATTTCCAGCTTGGTGAGTCTGTGAACCAGCCTTATGAGATAGCTCATGTAAACAAAACATTATCAAATTGTAATAAGCATACTATTAGAAATGCTAACATGTAGACCTTAATCATGTTACTTAATTTAAAAAATATTGTTTTATAGGCCTATTATCATTTGGAGTCAAAGAATCTGCATGGGTGAATAAAATCTTCACTGCTGTTAACATCTTGGTCCTCCTCTTCGTGATGACTTCTGGTTTTGTGAAAGGCGATCTTCATAACTGGAAGAAAACAGAAGAATTTCTTATAAACTACACAGTATACATAGAGTAATACAGGGTTTTTGTGTTTGCTTTACTGCTTTGGTTGCTTAGAATGGAGATAATAATCTATAAGCTATGTGATGGGATTTATCCATGTTTTAATAAAAATAAATGTAACCTTTTAGATTTAATGCCCAACTAACAGTTGCATCGTCAACCGAGAGTGAGAAAAGCATTTTATTTTATTTTTGGCTAGAGGTCAGACATTTTCAATGTCACATTTTGGTTGTAATATCCTGGCTTGATCCAAAGCTGGAAACCATAATTTCCAGCTTTGGGTGAAAAAGGAAAGCAGTAAATTACAGGCTTCCTGATTTAATCACCTCAAAAGGGAAAACAGAAAAGCAAAACAGCTGCTTATACAGGCAAAGGGTTTGTGCATTTCTCATCTTATTAGGCCAACATCATCATCCAAGCTAGTTCATTATGGTCCTCATAGGCAGTTCATTTTTCATGCAGTGAATACTGCTAAATACCACATCCGTACGCAGGGAAACTTGTCACAGAGCTGCAAAATCCCTCTGATAGCAATAAGTAGCTAAAAGTGAGTTCTAAATGTCCTGACATTTTCGGTGCTTAAGTCCAAACCTGCAATTTCAATGTGCATTGGGCTTTGAACCCTGCACTGTTTCCATGCTCAGCTCATATCTTTCTGTGCTACGTATGGGAACAGTCATGGCATCGAGACTTTAAATGTATTTGGGGGGTGGTTCTGACACTTCAGGAAAAAGGGCAATAAAGCAAAGAATAAAAAGCACCTGTGCACAATTAACCTTTGATTTATGTGTGTGAATGTTGAGAGCCACTGTTGTGCACCCAACCACTCAAGTTATGATGTGGGGTTTGTAAGTCCCATGCCTACACAGGATACGACGTAATGATTATTATTTGGGTTTTTTTAGAAACCTGTCATCTTCTGAAAATGTGACAAGTGCATTTGGAGTTGGTGGCTTCATGCCATATGGCTTTACAGGAACACTGGCTGGTGCTGCAACCTGCTTTTATGCTTTTATAGGATTTGATTGCATCGCAACAACTGGTAAGCTGCCTTTAAAAAAAAGGGCCATGCAGTTGAAGTTGTGATTTACATGTGCTGGAGCTGTAGTGTAAAACCACTGTGTTCCTATAGCATGATCCTATACATTTTAGAGAAAGACCTGCAGACGCAATGCTAGAGTGCATGCTTTGCATTCAAAAGGCTCTTGGTTCTCAGGGTTGCTATATTTCAAAAAGTGACATGTGTTGCCATACGTCCAGATTTTCCAGGACATTTTGACAATTTCCACCCAGACACTGCTTCCGAATGCAGCATTCCAGATATGTCTGGGGAATTCTGGACTATGGCAACCCTATTGTTTCTTCACTTGATGGTGTTTCCAGTTAAAAGGATTTCCAGTAGCAGGGCTGAAAGAGACCTTTGCTTGAGTCTGTAGGCAGGTTGCTAAGCTTTTTGGACCTGTGGGCACTTTTGCAAACTGTACACACAGAGATGAGCAGTCACACTGCAGCCTATTCTACTGGCTACAACAGAATGCTTCTTTCAAGCCTAATTTTCAGCAGGGGGGAGGTGGAGGTAACCCTGTGATCATTGTGGAGGGTCTCTGTGGGCGCATGTGTGCCCACAGGCACTATGTTGGCAACCTCTGTTATTACTCCAGGTAAGCATGCATAGGGGTTGCAGAGCAGAAGCCACCAAACACTCTGATGCAATCTTTGTTCATTCCTCTCTTGGCCTGAAAATCTTACCAACTCTGCCCCATTCATTCTGTATCACAAACAGAATGGCAAGATCTGTTTCTTGCCGCACTTTAAAATCCATTCAGCATGATAATCTGTAATTGACATAAATTACATAGGCCAAAGGAGAGACATCTTGTCCTCCTTTTTAATTTGTTGCATGTTCTAAAAAGGCATTAAATCGGTTTTAAGAACCATGTTATCTGTCTCTCCAAGGCATATATATTAAGTTCTACTTTGTGACTTCATGCTCAGTCGCCCCTAATAATTGGAAATATCATGCGTAGGCTCAGTACACTGAGAACCTCTAAAACCTGCTTTCTCAGCCAGAGGTAGCATACAGTGTTTCTATGGTAGTTTTTTTCCACTCCTACATTACACCATTTGCTCCCTCACTTGGCTTAGAGTATTCACAAGTTTCTATCAAAGAGCTATGTTTTCATTTCCTCTTCCTCACTCCCTGTATCATCCAGGCTGGTTTGTTTGTTTTTGGCCTGTAGCAATTTTTTGAACTTTCATTGCAATCACAGACCAATCCTATCAGACAAAGCACTTTTATCTTACCTGGTTTGAAGGTGTTATTGGTGACCCTGTAGTAGTGCCTCTGTGCTTTGCTTACCTGCCCACTATCCCTTTTCCACTACCTGTTTGACGACACCACCCTTTTTCCCCCTCTCTCTCTCAGCACAATAGCAGTTATTTCTGAATTAGCATGCGTAGTACTGTGCTGCTGTGATATATAAATTGGTGTATTTTAAAATATCCCCCCCCCCGGCCAATAATACTTGTTTTTATCTTCACAAATCACACAGAATTCAATTTAGACCAGTAACTTGATCCCATCTGGAGTTTCTGTGTTTTTCAGTACTCCTGCTAGATAAAAAGTAAAGTCTTTTGTATAAAAAATAAATCTCACTTTGCCCAAGTGGACACACAATCTCACTGTTTGCCATCTTCCGTACTCTTATTCACACTAAGAATAAAATGTCGTTTTTCTCCATAGGGGAAGAAGTCAAGAATCCCCAGAAAGCCATACCTATTGGGATTGTAACTTCCTTGCTTGTCTGCTTCTTGGCCTACTTTGGTGTTTCAGCTGCTTTAACTCTGATGATGCCGTACTATTTAATTGATGAGAAAAGTCCTCTCCCTGTAGCCTTTGAGTATGTCGGATGGGGCCCAGCGAAATATGTTGTAGCAGTGGGATCTCTGTGTGCTTTATCGACAAGGTAAAAATAAGGAAAACTAAGTCATTGCCAGGAAAATGGAGCTATTTTTAAAAGTTTTGATTCATTAGGTTTGCTAAACAGAGATGTTTAGAATAATAATGTAGTTTGTTACGGGTCAAATGTAGCTCAGCTGTGTAAGTCAACTATTTAAGTTCTTATTTTGTGAACTTTTTCCTTGTGAAAGGAAAAGTTACGTTCATGAGTTCATCTCTTTCTGCCTGTGCTAATTTATTGACCATCATATTTGCTGAATATTGTTAAGAATGCACTGGAGTAATATTAAAATACATGTAGTAGTGTGGGTAATGAAAGTATATTTAAGTACTTTTTCCAGGCTTGGATTCTTGGGGGTTTTTTGGGGTTTTTTTTTAAAAAAGCATATATTGAAAATGCATGTTTTAACATAATTTTGGTGTAAAATCAGGGGAAGTGTAATTTTGCAGAAACCTTATGCTCAAATTTGTCTGAACTATCCAAAATCCATCATGAAAGTGTCTGCATTTCTAAATATAAGCATGTACTAAAGAAGCTGCATCTAATTTGGGCTTCATAAATCACTTACACTGGCTGCGTTTCCACTTGAAGTGGCTTTACCATAGGAATCATAAGGTTGGAAAAGACCCCCACGATTATTAGGACCACCCTTCCTGTCCTACTCAGTTCAAAGTAAATGTGGCTTAATTGCAAATTGCTCAAGCAAGCATTTAGTGCAGGGATTCAGTGTTTTTAAAACTTACCAGGGCTGTACAAGCTTCCTAACATTTGCATATGCTTATTTCATTAACAGTGCCGAGGCTGCTTAGCTGATATGGCATTTAAAATCATACAGTTTAGCATACACTGTGACCTGTTTAGCATCCTGCAGCGAATTAAGTAAGATGTCACGTTTACTTCACTTTTGTCAAATGCAGACATATCACACCTAGTCGCTTGATCATGTCCCGGTGCCTCCATATGGGCTTGTTGCAGCAGGGACACTGCATACAAGCTGACTGGGATTAATGTTTACAAGAGAGCAGGCAGACCTTGGGCCACCCTGTAAAAGACCCATAAGATATCTGGGAATCTGGCAATGTGCAGATTCTGGAGCAGACCCCAGTCCAGTCCAAGTCCAGGAGGATTGGATCACTGGGTCTGTCAGATTGTTTCACCAATCCTATTTGGCATGAGGGTTCCGTTAGAACACAGATTGGGCAAAGAGGTACTTAACAAGAATGAAGTTTTAGCCTTAAATGACTTAATACATGATATAATGGGTTTTTGGCATTTTAAGAAAGTGTTTTCTGATATTGCCTGTTTCAATCCTGCTGCCTGGTGCAATCATTCAAGGTGCTGGTGACGCTTAATTGCATTGCAAGTATTACTACATGTTTTCTACTGGTATACCATTTTGGGGGGAAACTGCAGTGAAGGCTCAAGTTTCTTCAGTTTTGAGTATTTTACTCCAACTGTTACAGGCATTCTAAAATCATAAATAAAACAAATCACATGATCACAAGTGACTAATGGTGTAATATATAGCATTAAGATATTAATAGTTAAATTGATAGATTTTTCAGTCAATTAAAAAAAAAAGTAAACCACAAGAGTTACCATTACAATTCACCAGGTTAATCTAACATTTTGGGGCCTTCCTCTGCAAACCTGGAGGTTTTGTGTCAGCAGCTTATCTTTGAAATATGGGTAGGAATATTACCGTAATTCTGCCTTAATCATTGGCATAGGACAGATCACTTAATTAGGTTTGAAACAAACCTCTCTTCAGAGGATATAGGAAATAACGACACAAGAATTTTACTGTGAGGACCCTGCAACGCCCAAGTAGAAAAGTGTAGTTGAGGTTCCACCCCTCCAAATATTGTGAGGAAATCTTTGTGCCTGTGACAGATGCAATGTGATCTCTGTGGTGAAGAAGGTGAGGGTGTTGCTCCATACAGAGAAATACATTCTGTGATCCCTGAAAGTGTTTGAAATACTGTAGACCATAAAGGCTGCAAAGTACTCTGTGCATTAAAAAAAAAAAAAGCCTGCACACAATATATAAAAATTAATTGAATGGTTGAAGAAACTTGTGTCTTAACTGCAGTGTATCTCATGTACAATTTTATCTCCATCCCATCCCACATTTCTGGTATCGTATGCTGTTAATTGGCCTTGTTTCTTTTTTGCTCTAATGCATTGCATGACTTTGTGTTGGCCATGTTGCATGTTCTTTTGCTTTTTATCCAGTCTCCTTGGATCCATTTTCCCAATGCCGCGTGTAATCTATGCTATGGCGGAGGATGGGTTGCTTTTCAAATGTCTAGCTCGTATCAATCCCAAAACGAAGACTCCTCTTGTTGCTACTTTGTCATCAGGTGCTGTAGCAGGTGAGGCTCTAAGCAAATTTATTATCAGGAAAAGGGACATCTTCACCCATGATCAAATGTAGATTCTGAAGCAGTTGCAGCTCAAATGATAAAATCTGAATCTCAAGAGTTCAACTATTAAACCTTTGGTGTTTGTTTCCAGCCTCGCTTTTGGTTATTGGAAGTGCATTTTACACATATAGTTTCCCTTTTCTTCCCATGTCTGTGTTTTGGATTGTCTGTTAGTGCATAATATTCTTACTGTGGCATTTGAACAATTACATTTTTTTGTTCTAGTCTTCTGGGCTCTATGTTCCCTTTGCCCCGCATTCTGTTTGCCATGGCACGAGATGGTTTACTCTTTAGATTTCTTGCCAAAGTGAGCAAGAGGCAGTCTCCAGTTGCTGCCACAATGACAGCAGGGCTCATCTCCGGTAAGCTCTTAAAGCAGGTCTTGCCTAACTGGGACCTCAACCCCGTTTTCACGTGCAAAATTTATGTTAATAAGATGGGCCTGCTTGCTAACTTCCTGTGCATGCAAATTGGGGACAAAACTGCTGACTAATCAGAAGAAGCAACAATTCTGAATTGTGGTGGCGGTGCTGGTGCTGGTTGTGGAGGAGCAAGCTCATTGGAGGACCTCTCCAAAGCTTTCCTCTGCTGTGACTAATGGTACCTTTTTATGCATATGCAAAGAAGGAAGTGTGGGTGAATAGCTATAAAACGTCCTTGCTTTCTCATTAAATTTTGCCATTTGGGCTATTTTCATCCCAGCCTTTCATATACTTCCTCTATAGTTAATATGTTGTTTAAAGTATATTTGACAATTTAATAACTGCAAATGTAGCATGAAAAGTATTCCCCTCCCCTGCCAATATGACATTAATATCTAAAGCTCAGCATAGATAGTCCCTCCATCTTAAACGGTGTTAAGATTAAATGTCTGGTTTTTTAAAGATTAAATATTTAATACATGTCAATACCAACATATAACTGCTAATTATATTTTGCTTATAACTTTTGATGGCTAATGTTTGCAAAAAAGAAAGCAGATAAACAGAGGTGTCAGGATAGGTAATTTAGAGAATAACCATTTTCTTAAATTGTGGACTTGGTGCAGTCTTCCAAATCTTGGTTGCAGTTTTCTGTGACTTCAAATGAAAATGCAATGACACCTCTTTGCTAGCTTCTAACTTTTCAGTATGTTAAAGCTAGACTTTGTTTATTCATAGTGATATAATTGTATTAAGGTTAAACGGTTTTAAGTTAAAAGTGTAAGTGATATGTGATGGGATGATGAGCTGCTTGTGCGTAAAAGCTTAGTCCCTCAGGGTTTGCTCAGCTTAGCAAAACTCTGTCTTTAGCGGAGCCCTTAAGCATGGCTCCCTCAGTCGCTGGCAGAATCCGACAGTGGGCGTTTGCGGAATCTCTTCCAACATAAAAGCTCCTTAACGGAAACGCGTCTTCTGGACTCTCGGCGTGACAGTTTCCGGCGAGGTGTGGGTGTCCCTATAGGAGGTCCTGAAACCTCCTCACTGTTTTCGCTGGAAGTGTCCCAGAGCCCTTTTTCCGACTCCCTTTCCCTCGGAGCTCCTTCTCTCCCCCTGCTGGTTCCTTCCTCTGCTGTTAAGTCTCTCCTAACCTCCTTGAGCCCTTCCACCACCTGCTCTGATGGCAGTTCCCTGACATGATACAACTGAACCAATAGCAAGTTGCCCCTCTGAAATAAACACTGTAAAGACATCTCTGTGTCCCTCAAAATCATGACTTCTAGCATTAAGCATAGTTACACATTGAATGTGCACCAGTTCATAGTTCCCTTGTAAACTATAATTTGAAGTAGGATTGCAGACTATTTTTTGGAGGGACATAAGCCATGGTTTGTTTTGATGCACATGCCATACCATGGATAATTGTAGCCTGGGAAGGGGACATAGTTTTGCTAGAGACTGGCTACTGATTTTAAACCCTTGGTTGCAGGCAGCTAGCATGACCTCTGCAGAATACAACAGTACTGGGTTTTGTTTTGTTTTTCAAAAACTTTTTTCATCTGTGCCTTGCATAAGCCCTCAAATACTTTTGCTTAGTTTTAACACTGTTTTAAAGAGGGATTATCTTTTATGAGTGCTTGAAAGCTCAACACTTTTAATTCATTGCATGAGCTTTGTGTAGTAAAAGAAAAGAAGCAAGATTTGATATGGGCACAGCGTACCAGGAACATTTCCTATTTTTGCCTTATTAAAATGAGCCAGAAACAGCTTGCCAAACTCCCATTTTATAGCATGGGAGATGCTCACAGTGTATTTTGCCTATTATGTCTATGCATGTATTTAAATTAATGGTGTCTGTCATGCAAAATGAGTTTATACCATTTTCTCATGTGAAAGCCAAGTATTGAAACTACTGTGTAATGCCCTGATGGCACCAAATTTCAGAGGGGAATTAACTCAGTTCCCCTGAAGGTTATAAAATGCTACTGCATTACTAAAATCTTAATTTTGGCCATAAAACGTTTAGAAGACAATGGTTTGCTTCAAATTGTATGAACGTTTTAAAGACCCTTAAGGGCAAGCGTTAAACGTTAATGGAGATGGTAGCAAATATTCATTTTCAGCTTAATACAGACATGTTTTTAATACTAGCTCTGCTTTGTCTTGTTTTTCTAGCTCTGATGGCTTTTCTCTTTGACCTAAAAGCATTAGTAGATATGATGTCCATTGGTACGCTTCTTGCGTACTCGCTAGTAGCAGCGTGTGTCCTCATTCTTAGGTGAGTTCTAATTTTGGGTTATTAACTAATTTGTTAGGCAATGTTGTCTAAATCCTTAAATGTTTTTGTTTCTGCCATAAAGTTATATATACATGAAATTACACAAACAGACAGGATAGCCTTCAAATGCAGATTGTGCATGAGAGCAACTACCTTAGTACTTTTTAGAAGTTCACATTCCACTGCTGTACAAGTTTAGGTACTGCTGTAAACCGAGGAATGGGAGAATAAAAGTTGCTTGGCATCTAGGGCAACTTGTATGAAATAAAGCTCTGTTGTATAGTGGTTCTCACCTTTAAGTGCTTCTTTAATGCTTTCCATATGATGTTAGACTGCAAATCCCATCATCCCTCACTGGCTGGGGATGGTGGCAGTTGCCATTCAGCAACCACATTGGATAGTTACCTTTTCGGAGCTTGAGACAGAGAAATGCTCAACACTAAGGCACCTCTAAGCTAGAAAGAGATGCTTTCTTAAAATAGCTGTGGCCTAATAAATCTTGCATGCAAATTCTGTCTTCCATGCATCTTTGGTTCGGTAAAGCAGACCTATCTCTTGTGGTCTAATCCCAGCTCTGATTCCTTATAAATATCCTGTGGACTAGGAGTTCGCCCCTTTGGTTGTGCTCTGCTCCTGGGGCTGATGGGTTTACCATATTGAGGGATTTCTGGGGCCAGTGGTGCCGTTATTGAGAGTTATAATGCATATGAAGGGATTCACCATATATTGGCCTTTCTGGTTAGGCCAGAAATGGTCATTAACAGCCCCCATACATGTCAGGCAACCCTCCTGCAATTTCCCAAGGAAAACACTTGAGTGTTTATGTGGGGGGGTGCTGCTGGCCAATGCTGCCTTTGGACACATGGGCTGCCTTCAGTCAGTGGTGCCCAGTGCTCATCTGGTCTTTCCTGGGGGGTGGGGAGGGAGGCTAGGCAGTGTAATAGCCAGCATTGTTGGGTGCCACTGCCCAAAGACATGCAGGACTCCTTCAGGCAGCGATGACCAATACTTCCCCAGATGTGACTGATGCTGGCTTCTTTCCCTACTTGCTGTGCATCTTTGAAACATTAAGAGAATCTGGACCTGAATGTCCTTCCTGTAATATGCAGATTTCAGTGACTGTAAGACTGCATATTGGTGGCAACTCTGGCTCTATTGCCTGAATTAAATATCAATAACAAATGGTGCAATAATGCCACCCAAAATATAGAGTCATGTCTTTTCTTGCTGTAGGCCTTGTAGATTATAATACATTGTGCCTTTAATTTTTATTTTCTGTGAACCTCACCATACACAAATGTATTTGTGTGTGTATGTGCACAAACAGGTACCAACCCAGTTTAAACTATGAACAGCCAAAATATTCAGCAGAAAAAGAGGCTCTTGCGGGATCAGAGAGAGAAAGTACGAATGAATCTCAAATGAGTATGGTACCAGGACACAGTTTCAGCTTACAAACACTGATTAATCCATCAAGTTTGCCCACGGAACAGTCTGCCACCATGGTTAGCTTTCTTGTATGTCTGTTGGGTAAGTCAAAAGCTATCTAAATACTTGGACTATCTCGGAAGTGTCAACTGATAAGCAAAATGCATTGAAACAAAATGACGGATCAGATTCACTTATTCTTTTGAACTTGTCCAAAATTTCAAGTATGGAAAAAGAGGGAGAGGAGCCTTTGCATCCCCAATTAATTGGAGTAAACATGACTGCAAGTCTAATTTTGTTTTGACAGCCTAATTCAAAACAAAGGAATGTACAGTATTGGTTTTTACCTGTCAATATTGCTGAAGCTTTATGTCACTTAAACATTTGAGATTTTGAAATGCTCTCTTTGTTGTTGTCCCCCCCCCCCCATTTTGATTGCCTCTGTTTAGCTTTCCTGATTTGTGGCTTAAGCATTCTGGCCACCAACGGGATTCATCTTCTTGCCAATCTGGAGCCTTGGAGTATTTGTCTCTTTGCAGTACTTTCAGTGCTGTTTATCACCATTGTACTTGTCATCTGGAGGCAACCTCAGAGTCAGCAGAAAGTAGCATTTATGGTAAGCAGTGGTGATGGTAGTGGCATCAAGTGCAAAACCTCACAAACAGGTTTTTTTTGGGGGGGTGCTGCGTGACTAGCTGCCCTTCTGGAGATTACCACCCTGTCACTTTAGTGGCTACCTTTCAGTTGAATTAATAAATTAGCTGTTGCCTTAAAAAGAGCTTGACTGATATGGTGTTAAAGTTGCTTTTTGTGGCAAGCCAAAATAGTGGTTCTTGTGCAAATTTGGCCTTGACTGTAGAAAGAGTTGAGAATTCATTTTTACTACAACTGAAACGTGTAAGATTAGATGAATTTTTTTTTAACAATCTTTTGATTGATTGAAGATTAATTGGGCAACAGATCTTTAAAAAATTTGTTTGTTTTTAATGCAAAAGCTGTGGACCACAAGATCCGCGTTCCTTATTTTATCTTTCCCTATTTTCCCTTGTGCATATATAATAAAATCTTGTGTAGCCCATGTGTGTACTACCACTAAATTGTGGTCCTCACCTTCCCATTGCAGGCCTATCAAAATTTAATTCATTAGTTCTGCATTTAAAATGCATTATAAGTAGGTAATGTGTTCATTGCAACTGGACTAAGACACTTTGCCCTATAACTTTTATTTTATTTTCAAAATATGGATGTGTCAGTTCAGTAGAGCCCCTTTACAAATTTAATTAAAAGTATGACACACTGGATATTTGTCAAAAACACTGAATTGTAAAAAAAATTGTCCTTAGGTTCCACTCCTGCCATTTTTGCCATCTTTGAGTATCTTGGTGAATATTTACTTAATGGTACAACTAAGTGGAGAGACTTGGATCCGGTTTAGCATCTGGATGGCGATTGGTAGGTATTATGTAGCTGAATGTTGTTGTGAACTTTTTCTTGCCTCCCCCCTAAGCAAGGGCAAAAGCTTAAAAGCCATTTTCATACTGGGTGACCCAAGCGGATATGGTGCAAAAAGAGCATTTAGGCTCTTAACCTTGCTTGCTGGGCAAAGCCTGCTCAGCATGCAGGTTCTAGAAGCAGCTCCAAAGGTTTGACTGGACACAATTTTTGCACATCCGCATACGTCTTGGAACTGAAACCCCACATAAGATGAGGGATTTCTGTATATAATTTTTGAGAGTAGTACAGTGGCACCTTGGTTCTCAAACTTAATCCATTCCAGAAGTCCGTTCCAAAACCAAGGTGTGCTTTCTCATAGACGGTAAGGCAAAACGGATTAATCTGTTCCATACTTTTAAAAACAACCCCTAAAACAGCAATTTAACATGATTTTTACTATCTAACAAGACCATTGATCCATTAAATGAAAGCAGTAATCAGTGTACAATATAAAATAAAACAGTATTGTAGATGATAAAAAATTAAAAAAAAAATTCTTACCTGCACTGATGGTTGTCATTGTTTAGATGGGGGGCTTTTATCCATTTCCGCAGTCAATCAATCAATCAATCAATCAGTTAGTCAGTAGCTGAACCGGGTTCCACACAGTCACAAAAACAAATTAACCAAAAAGGCCTCAAAAACAAAAAAACGCAAAATAAATAGCAAAAACAAAAGCGCCAAACCTAATCCGTTCCGGAAGTCTGCTTGACTTCTGAAATGTTCAAAAACCAAGGCGCAGCTTCTGATTGGTGCAGGCATCCCGGAAACAATAGCTGACAGCTGCATCGGACGTTTGGCTTCCGAAAAATGCTCAAAAACCGGAACACATACTTTTGGGTTTTTTGCATTTGGGAACCAAGGCATTTGAGTACCAAGATGTTTGAGAACCAAGGCATCACTGTACTAGAATGGAAGCTTAGTGTGGATTAAAGAAACCTATGACCACAAGTGATACCAAGATCTGAACAAGTGTTCTGGTTTTGTAATCTTGGGTAGTGCAACAGAAATATGACAAAACTGAGAGAACTTACATCCCTTTCTTTTGTTCCTCTGGAAGGCTTCTTCATTTACTTTGCTTATGGCATCCGACATAGTGTGGAAGGCCGTCCTAGGGTGGAAGATGAAGATGACGAGGACGACAGCTGCTCCGAAAAAAGTGCAGCTCCAGAAAAGATCTATGTAAAAGAAGCAAACGAGATTGAAAATGCAAGTGAAAGTGCTCAGTTTATTACACATGAAAGGACAAGTGAATGTTAATGGTTGCTAACTACCATGCTGCATACGTCTTTTGAATAGTGTAACGGAATGTAGTTGGGAGGTTTTTTGGGCGGGTGGAATGCCAAAACACTTGCTCCCGAAAGATTAGCAGTAACCTACTTGTGCTTTGTGAAAACATCAATAATGGTCTAAACCGACTGCTAGATATTTCATCCAGTGGAGATTTACCTCAAATTGTGTTTGCCTGAAGTAAAAACTGCCAAGGAAGTGGAGGGGAACAAACTCCCGTCGGCTGATTTTGCCTGTTGTGCTAAAAATGTTGGGAATTTCCTTAGCGCACCATCGTACAACTTGAACTGGCATAATGTTATATAATTAGGAATTTTTAAAAGTGGGAAGCTGAACCATTTTAGGTTGTGTTATTGGGGACACATTTTCTTGTTTCTGTCTTTTAAAAATGTGTGTAGCATTGGTCAGTAACTAGGTACCTAACTGCTTAGCCTCTCAAACTTTAAAAAAGGGAAGGAAAAAAAACCTATTTAAAAAAGCCAGTTACCCAGATGAGTACATAGATCAGAAACTTGGCAGGCTTTTGCATTGCGATGTAGTGCTTCTCTGTTTTAAAAAGTGTTAAATTTTTGCTACCACTGTATATGCAAATAATGTATGCTGCGAACATCCTTTTGAAAAGCAGTGTTTGTAATGCCTAACATATGGATGGGCTCCGTATAGAATGTTTTGAAATTACCTTTTACCAGTCGTGTTCCAAATTCTCCTTCTCGATGGTGACAATCAAAAAGTCACGCTACATGGTTCCTAAGATGTAAGAAACTTCAGAACAGTGGCAAACAGCATATGCCTATGGAACTGGGAATTTTTCAAGTCCAGGTGCACCTATGGAATTGTCCTGTTACTGCTGAATGTGTATACCCTCTGAGGTTGTAAGTAACTGTCCTAGGTCCAATGACTGATGAACTGTGTACCTTCCGAGTCTCTGGCCCACCAAGTATATTCATTAATTTCTGTAACTAAGGAAAATGAAACTGTCAGCCATAAATTGGCTGCATTCAGATGTCACAGTAAACCATGGCTGCTTATGATGCGAACAAGCTGTAGTGAACCTCGGGCTTGCATGCTTCTCCCCTTTCATCCTCTCCTCTGGCATGGCTACAAGATGGAATTTGGAAGTTTGAACTTCTTTATTTGAGTAACTACAGCAGGAAGTTTTTGCCCCAAACCAACAAATTGTCAGTAATCTTAATTGTGGCTTGTTTGAAATAGACTAAATTTAAATCATGAGCTGTTAAGCTGGCTTGTTTTAACAAACCATAATTAAGATTAACCAGTTTAGGGTTCAGCTGCAGCTCTAAACAACAATTAATAATAATAAACATAGCCGTGTAAGCTTCCAGTCTGCAAGGCTGCACTTAATAAATATAACATGGATTATGATGAGGATTGAATTCAGCCACTATTTATTTTTTTGCCCTTGCAAGGGGGTATTATGTCTTTCAGTGGATTCTGCTGTAGTCATAACTTATCTAACATTTTTGTATAAATCATGAACAGAAATTTAGATTTTTCAGGGAATATGTTCCATCTCCTTAAAAGAGATGGGTATTTGGAGGGGAGAGAGGAGTAAAAAAAAGAAAAGAAAGAAATATAATTCAAATAACATTTAAGAATACAGAGTTATGTTTAACAGGTGACAGGTCTTTTTAGTTTTGAAGTAACATTTTATAAATAAAATTTGAGGCAGTCATAGGCACCAAAGGATCACTCTTGGTTACATTATTATCACTCATGTATACAGTCATAACTTGGCATTGTGGCTGATGGGCAAGTTGTATTTCTGGCACATGTGTGTCTGCTCCACACATTCATTTGTGTATGAAGCAACATATGTATGTATGTGAGAACAAGCCAAAGAGAAAAACAAAGCAAAACTGTCCTGCAGCATTAATTTACTTATTTTCTTAAGAAAAAGAATAGGGGCTGTGAGCAGCTATGGCTGTTTCTTCTCCTGGAGACAGAGGTAGGGTAATCTTACAATATACCTAATGCCTTTTAGTTTATTAATGTTGGGACCATGTTACAACAATCTGTCAAACGTTTCATCGCAACTGTTGGGTTAGAAAGCCATGTTTTAAAAAGCTGAAAATTTCAGGATTCAGAGAGGGGTTTGGGAACAAAAATCGTTTTTAAAAGTGCCTTAGAAAAACACTCAATCCAAGATTGTGGATTTAATGCTTTTTCTGTCAACAGTTTTCTTAGGTAAAAGGTAAAGGACCCCTGGATAGTTAAGTCCAGTCAAAGGCGACTATGGGGTTGCAGCGCTCATCTTGCTTTTCAGGCCAAAGGAGCCGGCATTTGGTGGTTCAGATTCACACAATAGGGTGAGCTCCCGTTGCTGTCCCAGCACCTGCCAACCTAGCAGTTCAAAAGCATACCAGCGCAAGTAGATAAATAGGTACTGCTGCAGCGGGAAGGTAAACAGTGTTTCCGTGCGCTCCGGCTTCCGTCCTGTTGCACCAAAAACGGTTTAGTCATGCTGGCCACATGACCCGGAATGCTGTCCTGCACAAGTATTAAAATACTAATGAGATGATTATTTGCAAATAAGTACATCTTAAGCACACTGGGTGGGGTTTTTTTTAAGTTTGATAAGGAAAGTAAGGTTGGCTTTTGATGTTACGGAAGGGTGACCAGGTGGGAATGCTGTGTGTTTGTGTGTGATGTCCAAAGTCTACAGTGAGGGGTGGAAGATCCAGATGCAGATACAAATTCACACACACAGTGAAAGAGAGAGCTGTTTAGGTTCTTAGTTATGATTCTTGCAGAGTAAGCATATAAGGAGGAAACACAAATCCGTTACATTGCTTGCCCCATCTGACTTGGCTTATATGTAATTTTTTTATGTCAGCCTAACAATACTGAGTTTGCTAGGAACTGTAGATACGGCAGCACTGTTCTTTGACTTAAAAATGTAAGAGAGGTATATTTTATCTTGCCTTTTTGTATAATCTTATATTAATAGCTGAAAGAACACTTTTATGAAAGATTACGAAATATATGGAATGTGAGAAATTGTGTTAAGATGAGAGAGGGTGCCCTGATTGCCGCCATTATTGAATGTAGATAGTAATGCAGCAGTTTTTAGCATATTGCTCTGATTGACTGATCCGTTTGCAATGTCCCCAAAACAAAAGAGATATATATGATTATGATAATTTCTTTAAAAAATGTATTACTGAAAGAGTCACATTTTAGTAACTAACTAAGATCACAAAGTTCAAAGAAAACAAAAATCACAATGGGGAAAATGCAGATCATTTTAGCAGACAAACTTCCACAGGTCAGGTTTGTAGCTAATCAATATCTATTTAGGCATCATTATATTATGGATGTCCTTAAAAGTTGTAAAGTGATGAATAGCAATCACCTTTGTTACGACTTGAAAAACTTTACTACTGTGTGTACTAAAAAACAAAACAGAAACTCAGAAGAGACAATCAATACTGTTTTCGTAACTATTTTAAGATTTTCTACGTTTTGTCAGTTTTTGTTGTATCTTATTTAATTTTAATAAAAATGTTGGAGGCTCAGGTTACTTATCCAAGCCTTACACGAGACAGAACAGAATGTTAGATTTTCAAAAAGAGGGTTCAGGATTTATGTATACTGTAGGTTGGGCCCAAAGGTTCCATTCCATGAAGGGAAAAGACTCCTATCAAAAGAACTTCCATGGGAAAAAGGGAATATGTGTACCCAACCCTATGTGTATATATAAACATCTGGTGGAAATACAGGTGGTGCATAAACATTGCAAGAAGTATAGCAGTTTTTAGTGTCTACAGAAGCATTGGATTATCGCTTAACTCTGTAAAATGGGGTGGGGAATATCAGGCCTGGGGTCTAATTGTGGCCCTCCAGACCGTTTTATCTGGCCCTCAGGACTCTCCAGGGCACAACGCTTACTTGGTCTGCTTTGAACTCTACTTGAGGGCATTTGCCTTGGCTGGAATGTGTCTCTGAACTCTGATAACTAGCCTACTGTACAAAGCTAAAATTCACGTTTATTGAACCACCCACTTATGTCTCTGATTATGCGTACAACTGGTATATGGCCTCTGGACTGTTAGCCGGAAAAGAATTTATCCTTTGGCCTGAAAAAATCCTCCACCCCTGCAGTATGTCATATTGTGTGTGTTGTGTAGCAGATAAGTGTTTTCGTTCTTTTTGGTAAATAGAATTTAAGGCTTTAAGGACATTTATTTTCTCAAACCCTCTTGCAGCAGTTAAAAAAACAGGGGGCTCAGGATTTCTGTGTGGATTTCATTGCGTTGAGTCCTTGCCTATACAGTGGCTTTCTCATTCATTCCAATGGAGGGAGCAACTTCACATGCCCTCAATGCAGACAGGTCTGACATTTTGTCATGGGTGGTCTAAGGATACTTGGGCTGGTGGGAGACAGAACAAAATTGAAACACACATGTTTAGATACGTTTAGAGCTATTAAAATTATTAAGCTAGATACTGCCTATATGTCTGTTTTTGCAAGTGGAGATATACAGAAAGCCCATCACCCACTCCTGTGTCATGGTCCTATAGATCTGCTTTTTCCATGGGAATGATGGGGCAGTCAATGTGCAGAAGAGATTTGTATATGCATCTGAACACATGTGAAGTTCTAGATTGGGTTATTGGGTTCATTCTCTACAGTTCTACTTCTGTCTCTCGCACTTCTAATTGGTGATGCTTTTTCTTTTCTGTCTTTCCTCCAAAGATTTCAGAGCAAGGGTTTTTTATTATTATTATTCAGCCCCAAAAGCCATGTAATGTAGGCTGGGCCAAGCCCACCCACTGAGCTCTAGGACTGCGCATTGAAATAGTTTTGCTCCACTATATAACCAAAGGCAATTTTTAATTTTCCCCAAACCCTGAAGCTTTGCAATTGTAACAGTTCTATTACTAACCTATGTCCAAAGATAAGCAAAATAAATAGTTGTTTCCCCCATTCTTCCTCGCATCCCTAAACGTTTTAATTAGTAGCTTCTATTACTGCTTACTTTAATTGTACCTGGTTTCACAGACTATGCCCTTTTCAGGTCCAAAGAGCTATGAATGCAAGAGGGATTTGAAAATACAATGTACAACCAAATACTGGGTCTAAAAAAACTTACTGAATATAACTTTTTGGTTGCAAGTCTGTGGATTAGTTCATACCTTCCTCTTTGGGCAGAATGTTCTCCCTGAAAACCCTCCTCTCAAACAAGCAATTGCAAGGAGAAAGTACTGACTGAAACAAAAGCAGATAAATTTTGCAGCTATATTGCACAGCACATTGCTGTCCCTTCACTTTTCTAGTTTTTTGTTCTGCTGATGCTTTTCTTAGCTTGTCCCTAACTTCAGTGGCCATTTATGTAGGTCTCCCACACTTTTGGTAGATCCAAACATTTTTTTATGGTTCAAAAATATTTTTCTTCCCATATTCATAAAAAAGATCATTCTAGAAATACAAGGTTCTTTTAATTGTGTGACAAAGGCTGAAATCCCACAGCCATTCACTTGGAAATTAAGCTCCACTCAATGCAGTGGGACTAATTTCTGATAAATGATGCATAAGATTGGACAGTAGATCAGTTTCTTTCTAAAGATCCCTCCTTTTTTATTTCTGTCTCTGGCAAATTCCAGGGAGCTCAATGGGAAACTTGGGTCAGGTCTGTAGAACTCCCACAGAAAGTCTCTACACGTAAAAACACATTTTGGGTGTTTTAAGATTTTATAAAAACAGTGCTTTGTATATATTTGTATATTTTAGTCATTATTACCATGTATTATGTTTGCTGCTGCCTGTGCACATAAATGGGGATAGATCATTTTAGCTTCAGTCAAGATAATGTTTAATAATCTGCTAGATTTTTTAAATTAATGTAAAAATGTGTTCAGAATGTGTGACAGATAAAATACTTTTTGGTGCTTTTGTTTTTTGATGTTCATAAGTTGCAGTTACTGTAGACTAAGAAATTTATACTGCTGCTGTTCACTGTAAAAAAAAAAAAGCTACTTTTGACAGTAATTGTGCATTTGTTCTACATTTTTTAAAATAAAGTTGTACATGTACATTTCATTTTCCAAAGTGCTGGAGACAACCATGATATAACATAGTTTTAAAAATCTATAGGAATATCATATTCAGAAAATATACTGATAGCCATTTATACTCTTTGCCACCTTGTTTCCTTCCATAAAGGTTTGTATTTACATTTAGTTCATGAAGTGATAAATAATCCTGTAACATCTTTTCAGCTGTACACTTCAGATAAAAATATCAATTTCAGAAATGACATTAGCACTGTAATTCCTATTTTGAGAAGATAGAAACATGGGTGCCAACCCATTTAGCCAATTTGATAGTTTAGCACCCACCCATTTGACTCTTTCACACCACGTATGCCCACCAATGCATCTTGGACCTTGATAGAGAGTTAGGCTTGCCATACGTCAGAAAAATTCCTGGAAACAGCTTAGTAAATTTGGGGTCTTCCTAAAAAATGCTCAACAACTTTGCGGGTATCAGGAATTATACTTTCTGTAATATGACAACCCTGTGAGAGGTGCAGATTATATTCCCACTCCACTGTTTGGATGTTATCTGTATATAAAGTGACCTGTTTAACAAGTATGGTGCAGTTTATTCACGCTACAGTTGCTAGGAATACTGCAGTGCAGTTCACCTGTCACGGAGTCATGGTTTGCCGAAACAAATGAACCTACCAATTTGTGTGGAGGCTTCCTATACTTTCAAACCCAACCTACCATTTCCATGTTCTCTGAAGCATCTATTACCCTATGACCATTTGGGCAACAAATCGTATTCTAGTATATTCATTAACGTGCCGCTGACATCAGTATTTCCCAAACTTGGGTCTCCAGTTCTTTTCAGACTACAACTCCCATCATCCTCAGTTAGCAAGGGATGATGGGAATTTACTCTCCAGCTGTTTTCGGGCTACAACTCCCCTAGCTGGTGAGGGATGATGGGAATTGGGTCCAGCTGTTTTCAGACTACAACTCCCATCATCAAAGTTCTTAAGGCAAATTTTTCCTATACCACCCTGTGTCCCAAACACATCATTGCGCCAATATCCCCTAGGTAGAATTATGGATCTGGCGTAGGACATTTAACTGCTGGTGCCAAAACTCAAATCCCCCCAGTCTAATATTCCTAGTGGTACAAGACTGTCACAAGAGTGCCTGGTCTAAAATTGTCAATCAAAAACATCACTCTTGTGGTTTATCCCCACAACAGTTACTCACCGTGGGTTATAGTAAAACAGTCTAATTTGTCAATGCCTAAATGATATCGAGCGTCAGAATAACTTGGCACCAATAAGGAAAATTTGCCCATGGTATGACCATTTTCCATCCTCCCACTTTGATTCTCTGGCAACCTATCTGCACAACCTAGCAATTCCAAAATATAGACGCACTTTTAACCTCGCAAGACTGAATGTACTGCCATCAGCTGTACCTGAGGTACGATTCCAACAGATTCCACACGAAAAACGCTTATGTCCCTGTGGAGATGGCAGCATTGAATCAGTGGCACACGCCCTCCTGGCATGCACTCTTTACAAAGACCTGAGGAACGAGATTATCACCCCTCTTTTATTGTCCATTCCGGGTCATCCAACCACTGCCACGGTGTCTTTTCTCCTGGCAGATCAAGAGGAGCAGGTGACAACAAAGGTTGAAAGGTTTTTAGCTGGGACCATCAGAATAAGGCCCACTGTTTGACAGCTGATTCAGGATCCTAAACTGTGTTTTATTATACTCAACTTTTATTTTGTTCTCTTTTGTTGCTATGACCAATGGCTAAGGCAAATAAAGTTCTTATTCATTCATCCCATCATCCCTAGCTAGGGAGGGGTGATGGGAATTTAGTCCCCAGCTGTTTTGATACAACTCCCACCATCCCTAGCTAGTGAGGGTGATGGGAATTGGGCCTCCAGCTGTTTTCAGACTACAACTCCCATCCCTAGCTAGCGAAGGATGCTGGGAGTTGTAGTCCCCAAAACAGCTGGAGACCCAAGTTTGGAAAACACTGGCTTAGGCGCCAAACTCTGCAATAACCATTCCTGCGGGGGCACTAAAACACCCTTCATTAATGAAAGTCCATAAAAAGCACCTGCCAGCACCAGAAATTCAACGGCTGCTTAAAAAACAGGTGTTGTCCAGGACTGATAGCGCCTCTCCTAGTCCAGCTCAGCTGAGGCCAATGTGGATGGGATTAGCGCAGGCTTGGTGGGAATAAAGATATTGAAAACAACCACCACCACCCTGTTCTCATGCGCCTGAGGAGGAGAGACAGCTGGAGGGCGTGTGGTGAGGTGGGCGAGAGTCTCTCACTAACAAAAAATGGGGCGTCCTCCACCCCACTTAACTCCAGAACTCGCTCCTGAGGCGGCGTCGCTGCCACGAGCGCTATTAATGACTGACAGCATCGCGGGGGGCCTGAGGGCGGGAAAGGAAAAGGCCGCTTTCCCTCACAACCGCCTCAGTCGAGCCGGGCCGCCTGCCTCGGCCTCCTCCCGCCGACGCTTTCCCGCCCACCCGAGTTGACGACGGGCCCTTTTCCCGGCCGACTTCTCCTATTCTTCCCGCTATGAAGCCGTGGCTGCTGCTGCTGGGGATCCTGCTGTTCCACCAAACGCTGCAAAATGGTGAGTCCGCCCGGGTGGCCGCTGTGCGTCTCGCGCGCCCCACCGCCTTCCAACGCTCAGCATCCCTTTCAAAAAAAACACCCTTTAAACCCCCCACCCCACCCCATGGCGTGTATCCCGTGCCACGCCGCACTTATAAAACTTTTTGGGGGCGAGGGAGAACTGCCGCCTCCCAGTTTCTGCCGCCTTTCCCGCCACTTGGCAGAGCGCCTCCTTCTCCTCCTGGCTAAGCAAGTGTGCCTCAGATTAATGGAGTCCGTTAGCTGCTGCCACCTCTCCTCGCCCCGGGAAAGAATGCTGAGAATTTGGACGTGGGGTTTTTTAATTTTTCTCCACACCCCATTTAGTTACCACAGGACTGTGCTGCTCAGCATGGCTCACATACATAGCTTTGAAAGCAAACCAACAAACCCCAAAACTTGTTTTTTTAATTAAGGTTTTAATGTCATGTTACGGGATATCGCATGGTGTTACTTTAATATAATAATGTATTACAGTTTGAACAAAACTTCTATTCAAGTTAGATGTGAAATAGGGTAACGGCATAAAGCATCCTGGCAGTGGCGTAGCGTGGGGGGTGCAGGGGGGGCCGGCCGCACCGGGCGCAACATCTGGGGTTAGGGCAAATCCACGGGTTAGGGGGCGCAAATCCACGGGTTAGGGGGCGCAAATTACTTGCCTTGCCCCGGGTGCTGACAACCCACGCTACGCCACTGCATCCTGGTAAAATTGGTGATTTTCACCAGTGGAAGACACGATCGATCGGTGTTTAAAGCTCCCTGTGAGCATCAAAGGGACTAGTATCCGATAATAACTTCACACGAGTTTTAATAGTCTGTTAGGATGCCCCAATGTCCAATCCAGGTAACTCGAGGAAGATTATTTGCCTTTCTGTGATACTTGGTGCAGAAAATATTGTCATATTGCAAGAAATGTCTACCAAAACTATTTTTTGGGATTAGTTTTAGACTGAGTTGCAGGACATTAAACTGTTCTGCTGTGGCCATGCTCTGTATCTGATATGTATTGAGAGAGAGAAAGATTAAGTTGGTTTGGTTCTGGGTTCATGTGTGTATTGAAGATGGGTGTCTGGGCTCAGTCTGGTGTTCTAACCATTGCATCACTCCTAGGGGCTGAAGTCTTTTTGCCTCCCCCCCCCCCCAATAAAAAATATTTTTTTAATTTATATCCTGCCCATCTTGCTGGGCAGCTTACAACATATATAAAAACACAACAAAGCATCAAACATTAAAAAAACAAAATATCCAATACGAGCAACAAACAGTCCAATAAATCAATAGAAACCAATAACAACAACAATAAACAGTTTGCAGTTATACCCAAATTAAAATAACCGCCAACCCCAACTAAACATTTAAGTAATGTCAATAACTCATAACTAATTCAGAGAAGAGTTTCCTTGAATAAAAAGTTAACTTCACTGGCCTCAGGTGATTCATGGTTTTGTTCCTGACCTATGTCTGACTCCAGCCCTGACAGCTTTGGACACTTGCTAATTCCAAGGCACTAGACATGCCTAGCACACAGCTCAGTACATACAGGTCTTAGTTAGCTTTTAACACCCCAAGCCTTGATTAAATTCTAACACCTTCTAAACCCAGAGATTTAGAAATGTGTAGTAGCCACAAACTGATAGCAATCGGCTTGCTATGAGAAGGTATGGATTACATCAGTGCTTTTTTTCTGGGGGGGGGCGCAGGGGTACGCATACCCCTAAACATTTTGTGAATCTAAGTTTGGTGTCAGTATTTCAATATGAGTAGGAAAATGAGAGTACCCCTAAACATTTTTTTAAGGAAAAAAAAGCACTGGATTACATCAACTGGGCAACTGCAATACCCAACTCCCTTGACAGATGTATATGCTAACGATAGATATGATTTTCTTAATGCTCGCATACTCAGGAAGAAAAAACAATTTTTGCATTAAATTAAAACTTGGTTGGAAAGTGCATGCTGCTTTTGCTGTTGGGTGGGCATGCTACTGTCCCGTCACAGCTGCACTAAAATACTGAATTTCTGTCCTGTTTATCTCCTACTAGGGAACATGCGGGGGAAACTTCATAATGAACCAGGCAGTCCTTCTCAATTGTTTGACTCTAGAGACTAAAATTAGGGTGACATACCTACCCTGAGAAAGACCGAATACCTTCTTCAAAATGAACCAGGAAATTCCTTCTCGTTGTCTTTTTAAGAAATGAAACCTCAGAGTCTGGGTCACCTGGTAGCTTGAGGCCCAGTACAGATGTGCGCTCCCACCCTGCTCTGTGGCCCTTGTTCTTAAGTAGATTGTCAAATAGGCATATTTATCCCAGTACAGTATCAAGTGACCAGCAATACATGAATGAGCTTGCTTAGATCAGTCACTGCAAGTGTAATTTGTGTTTCTGTTCCAAAACACAGTATTTCCCCATGGAATCTTTTTATAGGTGCTAGCACAAGGATAATACAGTACTAATTAAAAGGGGAATATATCTCTTGGAAAAACATTAGAATTAAGGATTACAAGTAGTTTTACATGAACAAACCAAGTTTGGTTTTCTAGAATTCTAAGTCAACTTCCAAACCTATAATCTCAGCTGTTCTTTCTACAACTGCGTGTTCATATGAATGCTAACTAAGAGTAGTAGCTTCTGGCAAAGATAATTGATTTTACACAGAAGTGTCATCTTATCCCATGGGAAGACCTAGTAATTGCTTATTTGCATGTGTTAATTTAAATCCATGCAGATTTAAAATTGCCTGTTGCTGAGCATCCTGAACTAACAAAAAATGAACAGGATGTATATACACACAAAAGCCCTCCATGCTGTCTTGGCCTATTTAAAATAAATTGGTTACAAATGCTAATCCTGTGTCAATATTCTGGGTTCCTTTCCATATGTGAGGTGAAAAACCCCTTTCAGGAATTTTTTTGTACCCAAAATAGAGCATGATATTTTCTTCTTCTCTCTTGTGATAGCTATTGGTCAGCCTTCAAAGAACAAGCGTCCGAAGGAACCGGGAGAGAACAGGATTAAACCCGCTAACAAAAAAGTAAAACCCAAAACTCCCAAACTAAAGGAGAGAGAATCCACAGATGCTTCTCCAAAAATCCATTCCATAATGACACAGGTGATGGATAAGGGGCGTTTTCAGAAACCTGCTGCTACTCTGAGCCTCTCTGCAAGACAGAATTTAGAACTGCGGTGTAAAGGAAATAAAATTGAATGGAGCCATCCTTCAGATCACAACAGGGTCAGGTAAGACTTTGAAAGGTGGAAATGAATAAAGTTATCCCCAAACTTTACTGTTGTTGTTTTTTAAATCAATGCAAATGTTGATGTTCCTTTGGTAAAATATATTGGAATGTATAGAGAAGGGGAAAAGATTTCAGACCAGAGGGATTTATGACAGACCATTGCCAATGTTGTTTCCATAGAATTTAACCTAAAACAGAACTCAAGCTAAATAGAGGGGACAGGGGCTTTTGCTCAGATGAAATATCTGGAAACTTCTTTGTTGAAAGAATTGTAGGTGTAGTGTTATCATGTGCATATTTATCTGGAAGTAAGTCCAAATAATTCATTAGGACTTCTGAATGGATTTAGGAGTGCAGCGGTAGTCTTGTTTCACACGTGTGGTTTACAGAAATTAGTCTTCTAACTCAGATGTAAGTTTCTTATTGGGTGTGCAGTGGTACCTCTGGTTACAAACACTTTGGTTAAAGACTCTGCTAACCCAGAAGTAGTACCTCGGGTTAAGAACTTTACCTCAGGATGAGAACAGAAATTGTGTGGCAGTGGCAGTGGGAGGCCCCATTAGCTAAAGTGGTACCTCAGGTTAAGAACGGTTTCAGGTTAAGAACGGACCTCCAGAATGAATTAAGTTCGTAACTGTATTCCCATCTGCCCAAGAAATACATAGCAATAAAAGGTAGATGTTATCACAAGAGGAGAATGTTTTGTCAACATTCTAGACTAGATTAGGAAAGTAGTCTTTATTTGTAATTACTTTTAGCTTGCCATATTGCAAACTGTGTGAAGTAAGCTTTTTTCTAGATACATCCTGCACCTGCTGTTTCAAGATAGGGTTTTCTAACAAGAATAGCATTCTTAAGATAGAAGTGTAGATGAATTTTAGCTGCAAGACAAGGGCCCCTATCTAAGTTTTGTTCCTCACTGTGAACATTTTTTTGGGGGGGGGGCGGTGATTCCCTAGGGGAGTCACCAAATTTTAATTACTATTAGAAATAAATGAATACATTGCTGAATAACAAGATGTGTAAGTCAAACTCTGATATATATGGTTAGCATTATTTGTGTTTATAGTGATTGGTATCTTACATTGGGATAATAATGATTTTTACAAGCTCATATACCGGTAATTCATTGCCATAGGATGTTGTGGCTTTTGCTACAAGTACCAATTACTCTGAAATGTAGTTTAAATAATGTTATGGAAGAAGTGTTTGAGGTTTTACAGACCTTGGTAGCCAGAAAATGCAAACGCTTTCCAAGATACGACATCCCTCTATCTCTGATGAACTTCCATCACACTCAAGTTAGAAAATACATTAGTTGGCCAGATCCAGTACAGTATTGCAATTATTCCAAATGGTTTTGTTTTTATTATGCAGTTAACTGAGCCGCAGCATATCTGACCACTAGATGGCAGATTTCACCAGAAATAATACTGTCACATAGCCTTGGCCAGAGGGAGTTAATAAATAATTATGTAAAGGCAGAACTGACTGTACTTTTAATGTGTTTGTGTAGTATTAGACCAAAATGCCAAAATGCCTGACTATAAAAGTAAGCGAGGTACTGTATTTTTCGCCCTATAAGACGCACTTTTCCCCCTCCAAAAATGAAGGGGAAATGTGTGTGCATCTTATGGGGCGAATGCAGGCTCCTTGGCTTCAGTGACAGCAATGCGAAGCCTCCGAAGCCTGCGCTCTGGAGGCTTCGCGTTGCTTCCGCTGAAGCCAGGAGAGTCTGCTCTTTGAGGCTGGCGGTGGGGAAAGCAGCGCTTCCCCCATCGCCAGCCCCAGAGGATGGGGGGCAGCAGGAAGGCGCGCGACGCCTTCCCGCTACTCTCCAACCCGGCTTCGAGGCTGGCAGTGGGGGAAGCGCTGCTTTCCCCATCGCCAGCCCCAGAGGATGGGGGGTAGCAGGACGGTGCGCGACGCCTTCCCGCTACTCTCCAACCCTCCTGTGGGCTTTTGCGGCAGATGGGGGAATTCCCCCACCTCCCGCAAAAGACGCGCACTCTTTAAAGGGGCTCCGCGGCTTCTGCTGGCTTTTCTATGAGGGGGGGGGGAATTCCCCTACCTCCTAGAAAAGCCCGCAGGAGCCGCGCACCCTTTAAAGAGCGCGCCGCTCTTGGGGGCTTTTACTCGAGGAGGGAGAAGGGACTGACTGGCCGTTTCAGTCCCTTCTCCCTCCTGGTCGAAAAGCCCGCAGGAGTCACGCTGGGCTCCTGTGGGCTTTTGCGGGAGGTGGGGGAATTCCTGTCCACTGCTCCCAGAGCTGCGGGGGGGGGGGGGAAATCATATTTTTTTACTTGATTTCCCCCCCCAAAAAAAAAAAAACAACTAGGTGCGTCCTATGGGCCGGTGCGTCCTATAGGGCGAAAAATACGGTACTTTGACAAACGAAGACCTTTTTTTCCAAGGCGTGATGTCCTGAAAGGATATGGTAAATTTGAAATGAGGACTCTGTAGTATTTTTTAGTACTTCAGTAGTCTCAGCATCTGGTTACCCATTTAAAATACTGAACTTTTAAATGTAGTTTTCTAAGGGTGCTGAGAGTTGTAAGGAAACCCCTATTCCCCTCCCAGAGCTGCAGTTCCCAGAGTGGTTTAACAATCAATCCCTCTCCTCAGGGAACTATTAGAGGAGGAGGAGGAGGAGGAGGAGTAATAATAATAATAATAATAATAATAATAAGTATTATTTATTTATACACCACCCATCTGGCTGGGTTTCCCCATGTTAGTAACCATGTTAGTCTGCTGCAGCAAAAAGTTCTGTGGCATCATAAATGTTAACAAAGTTATAATTGTGAACTAGATATCCTGTATGTTTTTATTAACTTATAAATGCCAGGATCTTTGTCTACGTTACATTGTGAATGGTCACTGTAATTACTTTGCATACATCTAAGCTTCATTGTAATTATCTCCGTGTTTATTTCTGGTACTTCCCTCTGACACTGCTGCTCCTTTTCTCTCTCTGCACCCCTGTGTACTTTCCAACTCAAGAGGACATTCCATGTACATGATGAAGTAGAATCTGGCCTGCCAAACTTACACCATAATACTATTGTGAGTTTGGGGGTGGGGTGGAATCTTAACAGAATATCCCACTGTTCAAGGGCTATAATAGCCCTAGGTATGGGTTGAAGACAGGAGTGTCTGGCGTGTTCTGGTCCAAGGGGTCACAAAGAGCCAGACACGACTAAACAACAACAAGGTATGGGTTGTTATTATAAGCAGGCTTTCTGTCACCCAGGGCAAAGACCCAGTTTGTCACACACACCCCAACATGTGTTTGCGTACACACACAACTTAACACATTTGTTCATGAAGGACATAGAACATAGTTTGAAAGAGGCTGGAGAAGAAATAATATTTCCAAAATAGTAAAATTGTCTGTGTATGTATCTGGCTTTCATTCAACCTTAAGTAGATCTCCTCAGAGAGTAATAGGTCATTTGAGGAATTCTAAGAAGTATTATGACTGTATGATATTATTATTATTATTATTTTATTATTTTATTATTATTATTTTATTTTTATTATTATTATTATTATTATTATTACTACTACTACTACTACTACTACTATTATTATTTATTAATAGTAGTAGTAGTGGTAGTAGAAGAAACTGATAATGATCAGGCACATAATAAAGAGTAAGTCCTATCGAACTCAATGGGACTTACTTCTGAGTAGTAAATGCTTGCAGTTTAAGGCTCTAAATAATAAAATAAAAGAATAAATAGTCCACAAGTTTCCTTAAAAAAATTTTGACGGCTGAACCATTGCAGTTAAATAATTTAAAGTGGATTGGCTACATTTTCCTTCCAAATTACAGGAAGGGATAAATACAAAGTGCTTCGTATGTCAGCATCACATTTCTTTCATTGCAGGTATTTCATTTTCGGTATAAAGAGGACTCAGTTTTTGTAGCTGATTGTATTCAGCAGTGCCCCTTTTATGTATTCATATGATGTAAACATGTATGTTTTCCTTTAGATCCAAACACACACACACACACACACACAGAGAGAGAGAGAGAACACAAATACATAAGCAAGCAATACGCCAAAGTGCATCTGTTCCCAAAAAGGGAAGGAAGTGGTGTTCTGATCTCTTCACCACTTTTAATTGATCTCTGAGACATTGAAGGAAGCCAAAGAAGAAGAAAGCAACAACAATTCCCCTTTTCAACTTTGCTCGGAGAGGATTTCACCAGGATTTCTCTGTCGCACACAGTTCCAAAAATGGAGAAAGGGGAAGGAGGATCATTTTCCAGGTTTTCCAGCTTCCCCTTGCCAAATAAGCATCCGTCTGGGCCAGCCACAGTAAGAGGAGGCCCACCCCCCCCAGCTGTGAGCGAGCCCTCCATCATAGGCTCAAGTTGCATATACAGGGTATGCTCTCCCTCGTTCCAAGGAAACTAAACTCTAGGTAAGCAGCTAGAAGCCCTGGAATCTTGCACGGCTCAGAGATTGGGGTGGCGTACAATAATACATTTCTAGCATGAGGAAAGTTGCATCACCGATGTCTCTTCAATACCTCCACAATTTAATGCAAAATTAAATCTGTGTAAGACATAGTGAATTTTTATTGTAGAAGGGAGCATGTAGTTTCATAGCTGTGAATCACATATTAATGTATATCCTTTGATTTCAAGTGCCATAAATGAAAAGGTGATGACTGAGGCAAAGTGAGTAATGCTTATAGCACTTCCCTGCTCTTCCACTGATGTGCCTAAAGCAACATAGTAAGTGAAAAATAAAGATGGAGGAGAGGAAACTGAGCCCAACAAACGTATAAAATGCCAAAGAGCTGACCATTGCAAGCCCGTAAACATTTAGTAGGACTGTAAGCATGTAGTTCATGTTGCTATTATATAACAGGACATATTCACCAAACAACTGAAGACACTACCAAGTATGAAGTACCATGTTCTCAGTTATGGTTGAGTACCACATTCTCAGTTATGGTTGCAAGTAGCGGTACATATTGAAGTTCTGAAAGAATAGCTTTGCAATCCAACCAGGTGGGTGAATTTTCTCATACAAGATGGAATCTGCTCCCACGTGAGGTGGTGGCCACCAACTCAGATGGCTTTAAAAAAGGATTAGACAAATTTATGGGGGATAATGCAATGTTTTGCCTTCACTATTGGAGGCAGTATGCCTCTGAACAGCAGTTTCTGGGAATCAAGAGCAGGAAGAGTGCTGTTGCACTCAGGTCTGTTGTGGGCCAGGAGTCAGCTTCGCCTGCTGAACAGCAGCCTGAAGGGGGAGAAGGAGTGTCCCAGCCTTCAAGGTGGAGAAGGTACTGATGAGAACCATCTGGCTTCAGCCTTCTTAAGCAGAGCTTCCAGCAGCAGTCAATTGCTGGTAATAATGCTTGTAGCTCCTGGCCCTACCTTGCTGATTCTTGCTCTTGACCCCATGATCATCAGATTCCCTGACCCCTGGACCATCTGACCACACGGACTGCTGTTTGCCCAATCCTAGGACTGGACCTGATTTTGGATGCTGACTGCCTCCAGGAAGTACACTTCAGAGGCTCTTCTGGTTGGCTGGCCAGATGCATTCTTGAGGATGACTCACACGGTTGTCATGAAGGCCCATAGCCACTTCATAAAACTAGTCTGCAAATACTACCTCATGAGGAGGCTGGTAATATGCTGCTACCTTTCCTTCAGCTGGTTCAGCACATTCTGAAGGTCCATAAGTGTGGCAAACAGTCTGTGACAGGATACAGCTGGGGGAAATCCCAGCTGGGAAATCCCAAGGTGCGTTGTTTTTTGAAAGCAAAGAACAGAAAGACAATGAAAGAGTATCTTCAAGCTTCCATCAGTAACTAGCTATACCATGGTGCACAGGTAATTACTCTTGCAGTGGCTTTTTCAGCTAAATCATCCTGTCATTTTCTTCATGAGATGCAGATCTCTGGGCACAGAGTATTCAGGTGGTGCTGCAGCCTTTGCAGATAGTTTAGGGAAAGTCTCACTTGGATGATTTGGAACCATGAGAGACTACAGTTTCAGATACTTTGGGCTTTTCATATTTCAGCCTTTAGAATGTTCTTGATTATGATTAATATAACAATAATTGGTTCCAGCTATACTAGGCAAAGAACCTGGTAGAAGGATATTATTGTGATCCTGAACAGGTTTACCAAAGCTGGCATGCCACACTTGATTTTAATTGGCGCTCATCAAGATCACCATTACATTAATCATGAATGATTCCACCTTCAATTTCATCTTTCCCACAAAAGTGCTCTGAACAGAAGGCAGTCTTTCCCCCCCCCCCTCAAAACCCAGAAGCAACACTTAGGATGACCATCTCTTACCATGCTGATGGTGTACATATGGTGTACGTATTTCCTGGCTGTGAGGCATGAAGGCCGCACATTACAAGGCCCTTTCCACCTGACCTAGGGAGCAGGGCCCATACTCATCCAGCCCTACAAGAGAGACTCCTCATGGGGCTGGAGGAACATCGCCCGGCTGTGAGTGCTGAAGGCCGCTCCCTGCAAGGCTTTTTCCACCTGGCCTAGGGGGCAGACTCACCCAGCCCTACTATGTTAAATATGCATTCTGTAGTTGACCACCTTTGTAATGTTTTATTTTGAAATACTTTAAGATAATATTTTAGTTTTCTGTTATGTTGCTTTGGCTGTATATTTGACTTTTTCAGATTGTTTTATTGATTTATTGATATAATACAGGGGTCAGCAACCTGCGGTCCATGGGCCACAAGTGGCCCACGGGGGTCGTTTAAACGGCCCACGAGACACCCCTAAACCGAGCCACCTGCTCGGTGAGCCCCTGCACGCTGCGCTAAACCGGCGCAGAGCAGGGACTCACTTCCGTGGCGCCAGAAGTTGTGTCGACGCAGGCGTTGGAAGTCACGTCTGCGCAGATGCAATCCAGCCTATGGAGCGATCTCTGTCGGAGTGAACTGGCCCAGGCGAGGTAAACCTTGCCAACCCCTGATTTAATATGCTGTAAACCGCTGAGATTTTTCTTAAAAATATAAAGTGGTATAGAAAATAAATAAATAAATAAGCCTTTGCCACTGTTTCCCAAGTCATTCAGAGCTTGCTGTGGGTGTTGGGCAGCATTTTGCTGTTGCAAAGACGTATTAAGCTGATTTGACATCACTACTAGTTCTTCTGCAAGAACTGATGACATGAATAATATATCTGATCTGTTTGCTTCTTTCAGCACTAAGAAATCTCCAAGCTCCCGTATCAAGAATTTCATCACTCTTGTTTGTAATAGTACCTTTTCTCCCAGAGTCTGTGAGGGTGAAACCCTTCATCTCCTTGTAGTTTTGGCTTCATCTCAATCAAGATAGACCGTCATGGGAAACTGTCCTTGACTCGTCGGCTTCTATTTCCTTAGTTATCCTTGTGTTCTTACTTCAGTAACTACTTGCACATACGTGATATTCAACCTGCAGACCAATCATTAGAATCTACCCTTGGCCTTTGCAGAACTGAGTAGCCCTCACAATCATAAATGCATGATGATACTCAACTATAGGGTGATTAATATATGTTCATCAAGGTTTAGCCCTTAAGCATATGATCTGTTAACCTACAAACTCCAAGTTACTGCAGCTACCCTCCTTTCAAGTTGGTATTTGTCAGCTTGTTTGAAGTGGTGACTATGAGTCTTTGGTCACATCCACAAATCCATTAAAAACACATTTTTATCACTTTTAACAGTCATGCCTTTCTTCAAGAATCCCGGGAATTGTAGTTTGCTCCTCACAGAGCTACAGTTCACAGCACTTTAAACTACAGTTCCCAGGATTCTTAGGAGGGAAGCCGTGGCTGCTAAAGTGGTATAAGAGTGCTTTTCATGTGTGGTGTGGATGTGGTCATTATTCTGGGATGTCCTCTTTCACATCTGTCTGTCTAAACTGCAAAGCTATTATTCCAATGGTCGGCTTCAATGTGTGCTACTTCTAACCACTGCTAAAGTGGTATTCAGATGCTGTACTTGCCAGCATCTTTAGTCATTTGGTGCCCATTTCCTGTAAATAGTGACATTAATCAAATGAATATGCAAGGGTGTAATATGAATTTGCTTTATGGCATATTTTATCAATATTGAGGATCAATTTTGTTTCCTCCATCTTTATTCTCCATATAAGTGCTGCTACTTCTTATTAATGTTCTGTTCATTCAGTCAGTCAGTCTTTAGAAGATTAGGTATCATGGACTGCAACTGGAGCAGTTTCTGCCAATTCCCACATTTTGCATTTCTCTAGCGACATACTTCAAGTTGAGAAAGAAAGGGGTGCGTCTGAAATTTGTGGACCTGTTTTTCAGGATCTACTGTACATATGATGCTTTGATAAGTTAAGTGCATCACCAATTAAGGCAATTTTCATGGGCATAGGAAACAGATTAAGGGATATCTCTTATTATTCCAACATTCTTGGTAAACATGCAAGCTTTTGACTTACAAAGCATTCATTACCAGGAAGCAAGCTTTAGTCAATGGTTTTAGCCAGTGACAGAAATGTAAAGGTTTGAGAAAGAACTCATAGGTGGTTAATTCTCCATTGTGTATGGTTACACCTCACTTACTCATGCAAAAGAACAAATGTGTGTCTGGATACATGCTGCTGAGCTGCAGAAGGGGAGACTTGCACCCAACCTCATGCCTTCTCAAGGAGGGGCGAAGGGTAGTAAGTCCCAAGCAGACAGTATATCCATAATTCCAGCACAGCAGGACCATCTGGCCCTGTGCTGGCCTCGCAAGAAGTTCTGAATTGAGCTACTGTCATTTAAAGAGGAGAGCGGGCTAATCAGAAAACAGTTAGCATCCTAGACAGTTGCCGATACAACAGATTAATCAGCAGGGGGTTGCAGGCTGTTTTAATGACCTAAGGAACTAAGATTTCTATTGAAGCTGGCTGTTTGTGTTGATGGATACAAACAAACAAACAACTCAGATACCATTCTGTTTCTTCTTCTCGGACTGTTACAGTTCAAACCCTTTGCACCAGAAATTCGAACCATTTTCAGATTAACACTGAAGTCCAATGAACTGGTTTCAGAACGATCAACTTGCTGAGACCCTACTTCTAAGTAAATAAGCATAGGATTAGGCTGCACATAATTTAGATATAAGAAGCTGGTAGCTGCTGATAGAGTGCTTATAGTAGGGCTGAGGTTTTTTTATACTTCGCTTTTAAATGGAAATTTTATACCACAGTAATCTAAATTTTGGGGTGAGAAAACTGAATTCTGCAATGTCTCTAAATTGTGCATATTAAGTATATTTCCTTGTTTATTTTCCATAATATCTTAATGCTTCTGCTAAACAGTGGGAGAGACAACAAACTATGCAGAGGGGCTCTGAAACTCTGGTTTGAAGTGGTCGAAACTTCTTTGCTTTCGTCAAGCATGCCTTTCTAGCATCTTGAAACTTGCCTTTAAAAAGGGGTGGGGCTGAAATTTCTATGATTTTTTAAAGTTTCACCCAACATCAAACTCTGTGTTAGCGCAGTGCTTGCCTAAAATTAAAAAACACACCTAGGCTTTCTTCTACAGCACTGATACATCTACATACGAGTTTATCTTGTGCTACTTAATGGGTTCTTACTGGGAACTAACATTTCAAAAAGATATCCCAGGTTGTGTAGGGATTTGGACAATAGAATGTTGGCATTTCCGCAATAGAACTAGCTTTGCTTTGCATGAACTGAATCAGTGCATATGTGGGTGGGAAGGAAACTCTGGAAGAGATTGATTTCTTTCAAAGTCCTAATTATTTAGCTTCCTTAGGGATACACTATGGATTTCCTTGGAAAGTTATTTGGTTATTTTGATTGCTGGATGGCTTATATGTAGAGGGTTTGATGGATGGCTTATTGTGTAAAGAATTGAGCCAATCAAACTGTATGGTTTGCTAATTAATTCTGACCTTAATTTGTCTCATTCAGTGGTGCTCTAACGATATTTAGCAGACTGTGATAACTGGGGGAGTCAAAATTGTTCAGGCACAACTGCTTCTCTGTATTAGAGATACTCAGTACAGTATTGAATATCTTGCCATTTTCTCTGCAGGCATATATTCCTAAGCTACAATCACATTATTCACTTTTTTGGTTAGCTCCCCAAAAGGGGCTCATGCAAAGTATTCGTCCCATGGCTGCTACCAGCCAAGCCCCTTCCTATGAGGTCCAAAGATAAGCAAGAAGCCAAGCAGGATTCACAAGTAAACAGCTGAGGGATTCCTACCCATTTTATTCTTCCTATGTGCTCAATATATAGAGTTACAACTGGGAAAGAGATCCTCTTCTCTTCAAATGACCATATCTAACCACTCTGCCAGCCTAAGCACCACACCCTCTCAATTAGCCTTTGGCTAATAAAACCATCTATATACCCTTTGAAATTGTGTATGTGTGTTGAGGGGCAGATTGTTGGTTTTGTTTGTTACTGTGTTGTGCATGGTTGTGTTTTTATACTGTAAACTGCCCTGTGATCCTCAGTTAAAGTGCAGTATAGAAATTTGATAAATAGCAGCAGCAGCAGCAGCAGCAGCAGCAGCAGTAATAATAATAATAATAATAATAGGTTTTTTAATAGTGCCCAGGGCATATGTCATAGGGCTGCCATATTTTGAAGAGAAAAAAAGAGAGAGCACATTTGCCGACTTCTACTTTTAACAATGGATCTCTGTGACGACTCTACCCATGAAAAAGAGGACGTGTCCTGGAAAAAGAGGACATGAAACCTGAATGCTGCCCTGTGCAATCTTACTGACATCGCCTTTGCTTTCTTATATCGAGTGCCAAGAAACAGAAATAAATTGTCTGGTGGTATTTGTTGCTTTGGTCATGCAAACACTTGCAGAGTATTTATGTTTTGATCAGTGTTAGAAATTAGCCAGGCACCAGACACGTTTTGCTACTGGCGTGGGTCCAGTTACAACTATGTGGAGATTTTTGGGTCACAGTTTAAAAAGGTAGCAGAGAGCCATGCTGGTATGTTAGGGAAACGACTGAAAACTAACATTAGGCCAATACAGTGGTACCTTGGGTTAAGAACTTAATTCGTTCTGGAGGTGCTTTCTTAACCTGAAACTGTTCTTAACCTGAGGTACCACTTTAGCTAATGGGGCCTCCCGCTGCCGCTGCGCCACCATCGTGCGATTTCTGTTCTCATCCTGAAGCAAAGTTCTTAACCCGAGGTACTATTTCTGGGTTAGCGGAGTCTGTAACCTGAAGCGTCTGTAACCTGAAGCATCTGTAACCTGAGGTACCACTGTATTGATTGTATTTACTAGCTTGATTTCAGTTCTGGACATGGGATGAATAAGTGAACAATGGCAGTTTCTGCTACCATTTCTGTTTCTGTTGGAAGTCTCCAAATTCCTTGCCTGGGTGTTTTGTACGGTATATTGAAGTCCAGCAGCAGAGGTTGGCCTGTGTCCACTTCCCTCTGTTGCTGCCAGCATTCAAAACTCCCATTGTTCTCGGTGCATTTTGCGACAGGGAGTTTCATTAATGCGAGCAGTTTCTGAGCCCTGAGAGCAGTACTGCGCCTAAGATTTCAGATTAAAACTTCCACTGCTGGAACGAAAGGAGGACGTTTTTCTGCCTGAGGACTGGAGAAGGGACCCTCATAAGAATATTAAGGGGGCGGGCAGGGGAAGTATGGCTTTGCTTTTTGCAGTCTTCAAATGAGGACTAGACCATGTGAAAATTGAACATAAGATTTTAGTCGAAACAAAATAAAAAAATTCCTTCCAGTAGCACCTTAGAAAGCAACTAAGTTTGTATCTGAAGTTTGTATCTGACCAACCTAGTTGGTCTCTAAGGTGCTACTGGAAGGAATTTTTTTATTTTGTTTTGACTACAGCAGACCAACACAGCTACCTACCTGTATAAGATTTTAGCTGCAGTTCATTCATTTTCAATTTCTTGTTATAAAAAAAGTGTGCTTAGACATTCCATTGTTGTGCCCATAACCTAGGTTTAAGGTGCCATTTTGCTCCTGGCTTTCATATCTCAGTTTCTAACACTGGTTGCTGATATCTTGAAGAGAAGGAACATGGGCTCCAAGTCCCCATCTCCACTTCCCCCTGCTGCAGCCTTGGTAGTGGCTCTTGCTCCTGGTGCACCTTTTGCACAGCGGGTAGAAGATCCCTGTCACTGGCGCCATTAGGCCATTAGGGCCGAGTTCAGACCATCATTCTGAACCATGGTTAACCAGACCTTGATTTATAAACCTTCACTTGGCATGTCATGTGAACCTGCCACTAGCATGTTGCCCTAATAAACTTTGCCATGAACTAATGTAGTTCTTGGACTGAAATGGTCCTCCATAACCTTTGACTTTGTGCTTTCTCTTTGTCCTTGCTAGCATCAGGCAACATGACAGATATGGGCAGCTGATTCTGGCAAATGCCACTGCAGCAGACACTGGTCAATACAGCTGCTGGCTCCTGCAATGCAGTGGCTACAATTGCAAGAAGGATGAGACCAAAACGGGCTCAACGTACATCTTTTTTGCAGGTAATGGAATGGCTCATTGCTTCCAGAGGTAGAAAGGTCCTTCCTTAATGCTATCTTTTTTTTCATCTTTGCACTTCACGGTATCCCTGTATCGAGTGGGCAGCAAGTGTTTCTGATAGTGCAGATTATACCCTCTTTTGTGCTCATTAGTTACATGCTCATTTTTCAAAGCAGTTCATTTTTTAGCACTGCTGTATTTGGGTTTGCTTATGCAATCAGTCTTCGTCTTTTAGTGATACGTTATCTTATTTAAGCTTCTTGTTTACACTGAAAATATTTTATTGGAGATCAAAGCAAGTTAAAAAAGAGGAATGGTTAATTAGTGCCTGCTGTAGAGAAAATTGTAGAGAAAATTTACAGTCAGACACATTATGGTTATTTAAGGTGTGCAGTGGTGGATGAAGTTAAAAAGTCACTGCATGCACATCTTCCCTTAATGCAGCCTTCCTCAAGCTGTAAGTTTTTGACTAATTTCCTCACCATTGGATGAGCTGCTTGGAGCTGATGAGACATCTGACAGGTACCAGGTTGGGGGGTAGGTGTCCCTAATGAATAAGCAAGATAAGGAGCAATAATGTGAGGTGAAAATGCACTGCGTAAAGAGCGGTGATTGAACTAGGATAAAGGTAAAGGTAAAGGTACCCCTGCCCGTTCGGGCCAGTCTTGCCAGACTCTAGGGTTGTGCACTCATCTCACTCTATAGGCCGGGAGCCAGCGCTGTCTGCAGACACTTCCGGGTCACGTGGCCAGCGTGACGAAGCTGCTCCAGCGAACCGGCACCAGAGCAGCACACGGAACGCCGTTTACCTTCCCGCTGGTAAGCGGTCCCTATTTATCTACTTGCACCCGGAGGTGCTTTCGAACAGCTAGGTTGGCAGGCGCTGGGACCGAACGACGGGAGCACACCCCGCCACGGGGATTCGAACCGCCGACCATGTGATCGGCAAATCCTAGGCGCTGAGGTTTTACCCACAGCGCCACCCGCGTCCCTTGAACTAGGATACCAGGTCTGCAAATCATGATTGGTACAGATATGGGGCTGTGGGTGGTGCTGCGGTCTAAACCACTGAGCCTCTTGGGCTTGCTGATCACAAGAATGGCAATTCGAATCTGCGGGATGGAGTGATCTCCCATTGCTCTGTCAAAGCTCCTGCCAACCTAGCAGTTTAAAAGCATGCCAGTGCAAGTGGATAAATAGGTACCACAGCAGTGGGAAGGTAAACAGCATTTCCGTGCACTCTGGCACTCATCATAGTGTCCCGCTGCACCAGAAGTGGTTTATTCATGTTGGCCATATGACCTGGAAAAGCAGTCTGCGGACAGACGCCAGCTCCCTCAGCCTGAAAGCAGAAATGAGCGCCGCACCCCATAGACTTAACCGTCCAGGGGTCCTTTACCTTTTACCAGTACGGATTCTGATCAGAAGTAGAGGATTCTAGGTGGTGAAGTCAGTACAACAGCTCAGTTTGAAAAGATCTGGTTATTTTAAAAATTCAGAAATGCAGTCACCATTCTGAGACTTATGCTGGAAGATCCAAATATGCTGTTAGGATTCTTTTAAAACTGCATGCAGTGCGTTATGGAGGCTGCATTTGCAGTCTGAGAGGCCCTGCTGAGCACATTGGCCACATTCAATAAAGGCTTAGTGATTTGGGGCTTAGTGTTTAAATTCAATTGCTAAGTATTTGAAATCACAACTGAAAATGTAATTCTTGCAGAGGTACTATGGTTGCCTCTCTCACTAGGTCAGGCTTGGATAACTTGTTATCCACTTTTCATGTATGCCAGTCTTCATGTGACTTTGGGGTGTGTGTTTCACAAGGCTCACTAGTCTCCCAAGAGTGGTTTGTTTACCCCTGATAGATCGGGCATTTGTTTACAGGGGACATGCAAATTAGAGATGCATTGAAGCCATTATATATTTAAATTAGTTCATTCATTTTCTTTTAGAAAACTACTCTTAAAGGTAATGTTATTGTTGGTAAAAATCAGATTTCTGCTAATAAACCATTTCTCCCATTATTGATGTTTTTGCTGTGGTGCTGGTTAAAATGGTAATGACTGGTGCGTGATTAATATCCCTTGCCTTGCTTCTTCCTACAGATAAAGGGGAGCTCTTCGTTCCTTCTGCCAGTTATTTTGAAGTTGTCTACCTCAACCCAGATAAGCCAGCGGTAGTTCCTTGCCGAGTGACCAGCCCATCAGTGAAAGTCTCATTGCACCAGGAGTTCCCAGCCGAAGAAATCCAAGTGGATGGAACCAACATTATTTATGACGTGAAGAAGGGTTTTATCTATAAGCATCCAACATCCGATCACAAGGGAGTGGTTTACTGCAGAGCAGAATCGTGGGGAGCACCTCAGATTTCCATCAAGTACCAGTTGCTTTATGTGGAAGGTAAAAAAACTAACCGAATGGCTCAGGCTAACATCAAAGCAAGTTCTACTGTACACTCTCGCAGTGCTTTAAACTGGCCCTGAGTAATTTCCCACACAGGTTAACACAGTGGTGATCTGTGTTTATGGTGATGTGGGTGGCGCTGTGGTCTTCTGCCAACCTAGCAGTTCGAAAGCATGCCAGTGCAAGTAGATAAATAGGTACCACTGCAGTGGGAAGGTAAATGGCGCTGGTTTCCATCACGGTGTTCTGTTGCACCAGAAGCAATTTCATCAATCCTGGCCACATGACCCAGAAAGCTGTCTGTGGACAAATGCCGGCTCGCTTGGCCTGAAAGCGAGATGAGCACAACCCCATAGTCACCTTTGACTGGACTTTTAACCATCCAGGGGTCCTTTACCTTTGCTTTACCTTATGGTGAGGCTACTTCACCACAAGCAAAACACATTCAAATGTGTTTTCTGAAGTCAGCCAAGTAAAATTATCAGCATAGTGAAACTTTCCAAACCTCGAATGTATATCTGTTTTGAAACTGAGGCGGAAGATAGCAGTTCTCTGTTATCTTTACGCAATACCTACATTTTCCACAAGCTATGTTAAAGAAAACTTAAAACCAAGGGAAGCCTTAGATTAGAATACTACAGTAATATATCTGCACCAACAAATATTTTTGCCCCCAAACAGCAGTTGCAGCTAATTTGTGAGCAAATTACAAGAGAGTTGTGTGTCTTTTGGGTGGGGTTGAACAATAATGAATTAAAAATTGATTTTGAGTAGAATTTTAAATTGTCAGTATTTTTTTTCTACTCCCTGCGTAAATGTTGTTGACAGTAACTTGAATGCAACTATTAGCAGCTGGTGATCTTGGTTTCTATGTTGTGGAATTTTCACTTGCTGATTTCTACAAGTCAAGCTGGTCCATCTGCAACCCGGTAGGCTATTAAAAATGTGGAATCACTTTTTATTGTCTCTCACCCATCTCTTTGAACCAGTCCCTAGTGGCCCGCCTTCAACTACAATCAAAGCATCATCCAGTACAGCAGAAGGTGGTGATGATATCAGTGTTCTGTGCACAGTTTTGGGGGAGCCAGATGTAGAAGTGGAGTTTAATTGGATATATCCAGGGCAAAAGGTAAACTGCTGCTTGTTTTCTTATTTCTCTAAAAAAAAAAAACCAAAATAGAAAATGACGTGAATAGCATGAAATTTTGGAAGGCATGAAAACAAAGCTTATTCACTACAAAGTTGCTGAAGTCTTGAGAACGATGCAGGCAGAGGGTAATGTTGACTGGTAATCTGGTTTTTTTTCCCCTGCCACTTTTAGCTTGGAAAGATTATACACAAAGGCCTGATTTGGCCCAAAATTGGCCATCCATATTTTGGATAAGTCTATGCCCCAAAAGCCTAACAAAAGGACTACTATAAAGTTATCTACATCAGTAGACACAAGGGGACGTGGGTGGTGCTGTGGTCTAAACCACAGAGCCTAGGGCTTGCTGATTGGAAGGTTGGCAGTTCAAATCCCCGCGATGGGGTGAGCTCCTGTTGCTTGGTCCCAACTCCTGCCAACCTAGCAGTTTGAAAGCACATCCAAGTGCAAGTAGATAAATAGGTACCGCTCCAACGGGAAGGTAAATTGTGTTTCTATGCGCTGCTCTGGTTCACCAGAAGCGGCTTAGTCATGCTGGCCACATGAACCAGAAAAACTGTCTGCAGACAAATGTTGGCTCCCTCGGCCAATAAAGCAAGATGAGCACCGCAACCCCCGAGTCGTCTGCGACTGGACCTAACAGTCAGGGGTCCCTTTACCTTTTACATGAGTAGATAAGGAATATGCTTTACAGAGCGCGCTTATCATTATAATCTATCACAACATTTTTCTACTAGGACATCCTGATAAAATTTTGAGGGTTATTTCCCTTCTGCACTTTGATTCTTCACCACTAGATTTTAGAAAATCAAGTTATATTCACCTACTGTTCTGTAGAACAGTAATTGACTCTTTCGGGTTTCCTTTTATTTTTCAATATATTATTGTAAATTCACAGATTAATATAATTGTGAAGCTGCTGGTGTACGCAGTTATTACAGCAACACAAACTCTCATCCTGTCTCAAAGCACAACCCATGCCATCAGTTTAGCAATATGTGGCTACTAAAATTGATTAGTAACACAATAACATTGATTTGTGGACATTTCCTTTATTTTGTGTGGTGATAGTGGGCATTAGGATAAAATGCAATTTGTTCCAAAGCCTCTTTCTGGTTCTGAGAGGTGGTAGAGTCAGTTGTTCCTTTGCAATATGGTGCTTGGATATTTTGAATATTTTTACCACAACTGTGTCTGAAGTGGCACAGTTCTGCCCCATGATCTCTCATGCATAAATCCCACTAAAACCACTTTAACTCTTGACAAAACAGATGGCAGGACTACATACCAAATGTCTGAAGTTCCACCCACTGCATGGATTCAATTAACTTTTCAAAGGTGGTATTTAAAAGACTTACATCTTTACATCCTTGATCACCTTACACTGGTGAGTCCCAGACTCAGCTGTACCAAATAATCTGGACCCAAAAGAAATCATAGGACCAGTTTTCCCAAAGGTGTTTAAACTAGACAAAATACCATTAAGGAAGTATGGAAGATGTTGTATTAAGGCTGTAATCTGCTGCCACACTTTGCTGGCCTTACTTCCAGTTAAACGTGCCTAGCTAGGATCTGGCGGCATGTCACATATAGGTGCTAAAAATTCCCCAGTAAATAATCTTCATCTGGCATGAATACAAAGAGAGGCCAGCCTTAAATGGTCATGTTTCCCCTTCAGATTAAAAGGGCAGAAACAAACAAGACAGCCCTAGAAGCAGCAAACACATCTTTCATTGTATGGGAACAGCTGGGATTCTTATTGCAAAACCAGCAGCCTCAGCATCTTCCGCAATAGCTCTGCTTTTCAGATTAAAACTCCTACGCTAGCAAGTAAACTACTGTTAATAAAATTAAGTACTGTGTTTACAGAAATGCTTCCGATTACTATCTCATGTTAAGTGTTTTCCAATCATTAGTATGAAAGGCCTGTGGTTATCCAAGACTCTTGGAGGCTGATCGACAGAGGAATTGGTCACACCACGAGAATTTCCGAGAGCCTTATTACCGTTGAAGATTTTGAGACCATTGATGGTGGAAACTATATTTGTATAGCTCAGAACCTTCGAGGACAGACCACAGTAGCTGCCTATGTTGAACTCATCTGACATATTGAGCTCTCGGACAAGACGGAACAGGAAATGTATTGCTGGACTGCTTCTGGCAAGCTTTGCCTTCAGAACTTGAGATAAGTGGAAACAAATCTTAATATAATTCATTCTTACTTTAGAGCAACACAAATGCAAGCATGTGGTTGTAAATGAGGGTTATTGTGCAAGTGTAGCACAAGGGCTTAGAAACCAAACCAGGAACTAGAATATCCATCACTCAAAGTTGCCTTAGAGAAATGACCATCCTATCTTCATTATGGAAACACTGAATTACCACACAGGGTTGGTTGCAAAAGGGTGCTAAAATAAGTCTCCATCACATTCTGAACACTAAAGCACTATATAAATGCTAAGCATTAAATATAACTCAAGTCACTTTTTAGGAAATATACATTTCAAAGCCATAATCTCACAATATTCTTTTGTCATTAGGAGATAAAAGCTAGCTAAGTTAACGTTAAAATTAGCCTTGCGCTTTAATTTGCACACATGAAAAGTAAATAAATATCAATTGTAACATAGATGCACATGTCTCCTGGTAGCTTGGAATGTAATGCTTAGTTTGCTCTGTAAAATTTATTCCCCCTGCAGAATTAGTCATTGTAAGTTTTGTAGAAATTGCAGTACAATATATGTGTTTTAATATGCCATCTTTAGGTATAATAGACAGCTGCAGCCTGAATGGTTGATGTTGTTGTCATTTGTAAAATAAGTATCAAACAAATAAAATACTCTGCAAGTTTTAAGCATTTGTAGATTTAATATTAAAAGTAGTTTTCTTATATTTATACAGTAGTACCGCGGGTTAAGTACTTAATTTCGGAGTTCCGGAGGTCCGTTCTTAACCTGAAAATGTTAACCTGAAGCACCACGTTAGCTAATGGGGCCTCCTGTTGCTGCCGCGCCGCTGGAGCACGATTTCTGTTCTCATTCTGAAGCAAAGTTCTTAACCCAAAGTACTATTTCTGGGTTAGCGGAGTCTGTAACCTGAAGCGTATGTAACCCGAGGTACCACTGCATAGGGGACATGACTTACTGCATGTTACTCAGCTGTTTACATAGTAGAAGGATCCAGTTTTAGTGTTCAGTGTGAAGGTCTTTTGCTGATCACACCAAAAGAATTCTAAGCACTAAAAGAATTCTAAGCAAGTGTAGAATTCAAATTGAATTCAAATCATTTCTATTGGTAACTGCATTTAGAATTAAGCACTCATCCAGCCTCTGTAGAAGGGAAACAAAAACAACATCTTTTAATAAATTAAGTTTCATCCTCTAATGCAGCTGTAAGTTTTGAGCAATACATAATGCTGGATGATTCGACAAAACGCCACTTTCTGTGGCAGCTTATTCAATCTTATTATTACTGTGTGCAAGGTCATCTAAAACAGAAGCCTCTTCTGTATAAATGGCTCAGAATGTGGATGTTATGCTTATAACTGTAAAATTATCTCTTTAGCCTCAGTATTTTTGCTTTTATGTCTAAACAGGCAAGAGTCTTGAACCAGTAAAAAAAATTTATTTTAATTTTCAACACTCAAGTACATATAATCAAATATGACCTTGCCAAAGAAATAAATTGCTCCAAGTCATACTTTTAAGCCAAGTTTCAGCCTATAGCGGATTTTCATAGTTAAATAAATCAATCTCTGAACAACAGTTAATTTAGAAGTGCTGATATCTCTAGCTATATAACAGTGCCATAAATGGGTTTGGGCAGGCAAAATGCTTCACGGGGGAGACACACTTTACACAATGTAAAATTAAAATAATTCATCCTTGAATTTTTCATATTACAGAGTAATATTTCAGTCAGTAATAACTAAAACCTGCTGTTGAAGCCAATGTTTCTGCACCCTAAAGTTTATTAACGTTTTTCCCAGTGCTCCTTCGGTTTTATGGAAGGGGACAAGGATATCTCAAGACCTAGCTCTCAAATTGTCAACATCTTTGCTACAAACCACTATGGGTTGAATCCAATGCTGTCATTGCATGCGTGGGTCAGTCTTCACTTGTGCAACATGCCTTCCCTTTCCACTCCTGTACCCTGCATCCCTCTGTGCCCCCAGAAAATCTGCTCCAGAGTGCCTCCAACCCTCAAGCAGATTGAGGGTACTGGGGGGCAGTAGTGGAAAGGAGAGGATGGGCAAGCCCAGTTGCAAAAGTGGGAGTCTCTCACTTGTACAACTGTCATATCAGCTACAACCCTATGATTTCATCAGGCTTTGATTAACAAGTTGATTATTCAACAGCAATGACGGTACCAGTGCGTCTTGGATGTGTGAGTGATGACTACATAACCAAGCCATAGCACTTAACAGTCCCATCTAGATCTGATAGCAGAGATAGTGTTTAACCATAATAAAAAATGCGTTTGTACATACACGAATACATGTTGAACAGGTCATTAACAGGAGCAGACATGCAGTGAGTCATCTTCAGATTTGTAATGCAGCACTGAATGTTGCCTATGACACAGACATCTTCAACCTATCATGTCAGCAAAATAATCACTTTTTGTTTTTTCTGATTCCTGAAAATCTCATGCTAAATGAAATGGGGGAATGCAGAGTCTTGCAGCCAGTTGGTTAAAGTGCACATCGACAAGTTATCAGTTCGGGATGTTTGTTCTTCGCAATGCAAGGAAGTGCTACTGACAGCTGTACACAATGGCTGTGTTCATACAACATGCTAAGCCCGAACCCTTGGCTAGGCAAAACTGAATGAACATGTGGGCTCTTAGGGAGGAGCTTCTAGCTATTCAGCTCCTCTCTGGGAGCCTGCACATTCGCTGTTTGGCTTAGTACATTATGTGAAAACAACCAATCCTACTGTTCTATCCTAATAATAGCATCTGAATATATATATATATATATTTCCTTTAGTATGAAATCCTGTGATCTCAAGTCAAATCAGACCATTATTCTCCACAGCTGTCGTCACCCTGGAAAGGGCTGCATGTCTGAACTATCTACCACCAGATATCTAAAAAAAGGAGTGGGAAGAACATTTAACTAGGTGAGAAAAGAAACCCCGTTCTTATATAGTTACCTAGGGGAAGCTTAAAAATATTTTGAATGATATTTTGTGGTATGAGAGGTTATCGGTCTCATCGTAAATTCCACTATGCAAGTAGGCAGACAATGACAAAAATCAAATAAAAATCTCATCCTTTGACTAAACTGGAGCAGAGAGATAAGGAAAAACGTAGAGCAGAAGCGGCAGCGTTTCCTTAGTCCCAGAGAAGGGGAAAATCTATGATGAAACATGCATAATGGCAATATTTTATTTATGAAGTACATGTCACTTTATTCTTCAGCTTTCGTCCTTTATAATATACATAGCAAAGGTGGCTGCATCACACACACATAACACACTCACCATGTGATACATCCAATTCACTCATGCCACACTCGGCGTCTCAAGGTGTCTATAATAAGGAACGTATTAAAGGTTGTGATCTTTTATTTATAAGCCCCTGAGCATATTTTTTCTCTCCCTAGAGTTAGGTGAAAAAAGGCAAAAAACCGAACAAGACTTTCCTTGCTCTTTTAAGTGCTTTGTGCAACAATGTTCAGAGAAGTTATCACTGAAGTCTTTTTGTATTCTTTTAATACAAAAGAATTGAGTTCTAGCCATGAACTCCCATTACGTTACAGCCATTTCTCATGACAGTCATTTCCAGTTATATTTCAATCACGCGCAGCTAATATAGCTCTTTGCTCCCTCGATCCATGTTTTTTAGTTCTGCAGACCAAAAATGAAATGCCTGTATGGAGAGTGTCTCTTCGTTCAGTGGTGTCATCTAGGCGACACGGTTGGGCTGGAGAAGGAGCCTGAATTCCTTGGCGATTGAAAAGGCATTGGTGGAGTACTGGGGGACAGTTTTCTCGGGCTGCACAGGTCTCCATTGTGTAGCTTCCACAGAAGTTCTTCATTTTCCATTGACAAGCGCTTATTTACCTTTGATTCTTTCTCCAGAGACTCTTGCAAAACTGCCTGTTCGGTGGAAAGTTGCCTGTTATAAGAGAGAGAGAGAGAAAGCAGACGGTTACTGTCTAGGCTGGACTAGCAACAATACGCTTGCAAGTGTACCCTCTTTCCCCAAAGGTGTTTCTGTTCAGGATTTCAGGTAGCTACAGCCTTCCCCAGAATTAACAGACATGGTTGCTGAATTTAATCTCCCACCAGTCCCAGCCAACATAGCCAATGATTGGTGGTGATGAGGATTGCAGCACAGCTCTCCTAATCTCTGATGTTGTTTTTTCTCCCATCCAACAATTAGAATTCTGTGGTTCTTAAGGGCAGTTTCCCTGGGCTGTTTGGAGGTTGCTTTTTGCTCTCTTTGGTTTACGTTTTGTATTTCTGCACACCTGAGAGTTCACTCGTGGGTGCAGGTAACTTGCTTCCTCCTTAGTGGTTTTGTTGTGGCTCCAGTCCTGTCTGCACTCAACCTCGAGCTAGAGGGGGAATGATCACGTGACCATATTGTGGTTTGCCAGTCAGCTGCTTGTGGTGCAAGTACAGTGGTGCCCCGCAAGACGAACGCCTCGCAAGACGGAAAACTCGCTAGACGAAATAGTTTTCCGTTTTTGAGTTGCTTCGCAAGACGAAAACGTCTTGCGACTTTGTTTCCTTTGTCTTAAAACCGTTAAAACCAAGGGTGCTTTGCTTGAACAGCTGCAGTTGTGACTTGACTTCGAGGATTTGGTAGCCTTTTTTCAGACTTTGCTCATTTTTGAGGCTTTTCCAAAACTTTTCCAGAACTTCTTTTGCATCCATTTGGTAAGTTAAACTTTTAAAACTTTTTTTGTGGTTTTTGGATTTTGGGTTGGGGTGTTTGGGATTCAAGGACTTGGTGTTGGGGGGGGGGTTGCAAGAATCTGGGAGCTTGTGGTGTTTTTTCTGCATTTTTGTGATTTTCTGTGACCATTGGGCCATGTTGTTGTTTTTTTAAAAAAATTCTGAGTTTGAATTTCTGTGTGCTGCACAGTTTGCAGCGGTTGGGGAGGGGTTTGCAATTTCTGTGTGGTGGGTGGGTGGCTGGGGGAACAGTTGAGGTTTTTGAAGACTTCGGTGATTGATTGTTGAAGCTTTTCCAGAAACTTTTCCAGAACTTCTTTTGCATCCATTTGGTAAGTTAAACTTTTAAAACTTTTTTGGGGTTTTTTGGATTTTGGGTTGGGGTGTTTGGGATTCAAGGACTTGGTTCTGGGTTTGAATTTCTGTGTGGTGGGTGGCTGGGTGCTTTTGAATTTTTTGGATTTGAAGCACAGCACTGATTTTGTGTGTGTGTGTGTGAGTTTACGAAGGTAGGAGCTGTGCTGCCATGGGACCCAAGAAGACTGCTGCTGCAGAGGCCGGCGAGAGGAAGAAGGAGAAGGTGACGCTGGAAATGAAGAAGGAGATCATCCGGAAGCACGACGGCAGAATGCGTGTGACGGACCTCGCCAGGGAGTACGGGAGGAATCCATCGACCATCGGGACCATCCTGAAGATGAGGGAGAAGATCCTGGCGACTGATGCAGCCAAGGGAGTCACCAGGATCGTGAAGAACCGCCCAGCTGTTCTGGAGGAGGTCGAGAAGTTGCTGCTCATCTGGATAGAAGAGAAGCAGCGTGCAGGGGACACAGTGACTGAGGCCGTCATTTGTGAGAAGGCCAAGGCCTTGCACGCAGACCTTGTCTGGGAACAGCCAGGAACCTCAGGCGAGCCAGAAGTCTTCAAGGCAAGCAGAGGTTGGTTTGACCGGTTCAAGACAAGATCTGGAATCCACAGCGTGGTCAGGCATGGAGAGGCTGCCAGTTCTGATGTTCCTGCGGCTGAAGAGTTTGCAGCGGAGTTCCTGGAGGTTGTGAAGATGGAGGGCTACGTTCCACAGCAGGTTTTCAACTGCGACGAGACCGGGCTGTTTTGGAAGAGGATGCCCAAAAGGACTTTCATCACACAGGAGGAGGCCAAGTTGCCTGGCCACAAGCCCATGAAGGACCCCGTCTGACCCTGCTCTTCTGTGCCAACGCAAGCGGCGACCTGAAGATCAAGCCCCTGCTGGTGTACCACTCGGAGAACCCACGGGCCTTCAAGAGACATAAGATCGACAAGGAGCAGCTGAGTGTCATGTGGCGATCCAAAAGTAAGGCTTGGGTCACATGTGTGCTGTTTGTGGACTGGGTCAATCTTGCTTTTGGCCCTGCTGTCAAACAGTACCTGCTGGACAAAGACCTGCCGCTGAAGGCTTTGCTTCTGATGGACAATGCCCCTGCTCATCCTAAAGGCCTTGAGGTGGACTTGTTGGAGGAGTTCAGCTTCATCAACATCATGTTCCTGCCGCCTAACACCACGCCGATGGATCAGCAGGTCATCGCCAATTTCAAAAAACTCTACACCAAGGAGCTTTTCAGGCGATGCTTCGAGGTGACTGATTGCACCACCATCACCCTGCGGGAATTCTGGAAGGACCACTTCGACATCGTCACCTGCTTGAAGATGATCACCACGGCCTGGAACGGGCTCAGCCAGAGAAATTTGAATTGCGCTTGGCGCAGCCTGTGGCCAGACTGTGTGGCACCAAGTGACTCTGATGCACCAGAGTCAACAGTGGTGCAGGACATTGTTGCCTTGGGGAGGACCATGGGCCTGGAGGTCACAGAGGAGGACGTCTGCAAGCTGGTGGAGGAGCACGACCACGAGCTGACCACCCAGGAGCTGGTTGAACTGCAGGCAGAGGCTGCGCAGGAGCGGGCCTCGCTGGAAGAGGAGGAAGCAACTGAGGAACGGCTGTCCTCCAAAGAACTGAGGGACATTTGCCTGAAGTGGAAGGAGGTGCAGGCTTTTGCAGAGCGGCACCACCCTGACAAGCACGTGGCACATGACCTTGGGAACACTTATGATACGACGGTCATGGCGCCTTTCAGGGAGGTGCTGAAAAGGCAGATGAAGCAGCAGACTATGGACAGGTTCTTGAGCAAGAAGCAAAGTGTGGAAGAGGAACCTTCTTCGAGTGGTCCCCCCGAGTCTTAGAAAATGTACTGTACACTTTGTTGATTTTTAAATGTTTTTCTGTCATGTTTAGAAACTTAATTTATTGTTCCTTCAATTTTTGAAATGCTCTTTACAGTATGTGTGACTTTAAAGAGCAGTTAATAAACTCTTTTTGTACCAAATTTGGCTTTGTTTGGACTTTTTTTGACCATAGGAACGCATTAATTGATTTTCAATGCATTCCTAAGGGATTTCGTGCTTCGCAAGACAAAAAATTCGCTAGACGAAAAAAATCGCGGAACGAATTAATTTCGTCTTGCGAGGCACCACTGTAAACTCTGTGGACAGGGACCGGAGTAACAAGCTGCAGAGCTTGCCTGCTCTATATCCTTGCCCTTAAGAGATGGTAGCCCCGTAATCCTACAAAAGGACAAAGCCAAGCCACTTTCCTTGCATAGGATTTAACAGTAGGGACTGAGCTTCCTGCTGCAAGGAGTGGAGAGCAAACTTCTTGTTTTTTTTTTTTTTAATTAATATTTATTAAAGATTTTCAAATATAACAGAAAAAGAAAAACATCCAAATTTAAAACCTTATTTTCATTGGCATCTTTCCAGGACTTCCCCTCCCCTCCCCCTCTTGTATTCCAATTCTTTCAAATAGGTTCAACAAATTCTTACCCCAAATTTTAAAATTATTATCATTGGCCCAATTTAAAAAAAATATTTTCCCATCCCCTAAAATCGACCTGTTCCCTTCCACGAGTTCCCCTCTTTAATATGCAATACAGATTAAGATAAAAAAAAAGAATAAAATGTAATTTAACACCCTTTGGATTCCAAGTTTCCCTCCCCCCTTTCCCGGTTGCGTTCCCAATGTCCATCAATGTCTACTGTCATCCTGGAGCTCCCACATCTAAAACCAGAGTCCTTCACCAGTCCGCTTTACCGTCTTTTTATTAGTCTTTGCCATCTTTTGGTCATCTTTGGTTTCACATGTCCAATCTTGAAAGGAGTCTATCTTCCAACTTTGTCCAGTTCTTGTTATTTTCTCTCTCCTCCTCTTTTTTTTTTTTTTCCCCTGCTCTCCTGCACAAATGTTCTAATTCCAAAAAGCTTCTAATTCCTCTGCAGAGGCTTTGTTATTCAGGAACAAAACATTACGTCAAGTCCCTTCCATTCTTTAATAGATAAATCTATTGTCTCCTTTAGTGTGTAGACCTCTGTAGACAAAATAGTGTTCCATTTCTGCAGTTTCCCAGGCGATAAAAAGTCCTATTCAAATTCGATGCCAGCAATACTTGTAGTGTCCCACAGCTCCTCTAGAGGGATTATAATAACTCAGTTTCCTTCCCGATCACATCCAACAGTCAAAGTAACTTATTATTCCTTGTTTTAAACAATTTATATCCAATTTGTAACAAATGTGACCAGCAAAGTCCTCGTAACAAAGTTCTCTTTTTGTTCTTCCGCTTTGACAGCTCCTTTGACAGCTGTCAAAACCTCTATTTCTCCTCTCCCGGCGCTCTTTCAGATCGCTCCCGGGGTTTCCGGGGGGGGGGGGGGTTGCATTTTAATTCACATTCCACTTTTCTCCTCCAGCCCAGTCTTATAATTTTCCATCGCGAAGTTAATAACTTTATCAAAAAAAAGGTTGCACTCGATCTTAGTTGTCAAATCCTTTGCTTTAGCCCCTCTACAACAGGGGGGAGGCTGACTTCCTTTTTGCACCTCCCCCGCTCGCTCCGAATTTAAATAGAATTTTCCCCCTTTTTTAATCCAAGTTCCAATTACTCACGGGTTATTCTTTTAAAGACCAAATTTTCAATGGAAGAAGTCAGCGCTCTCCGTCGAATGGCATGCGGCTTCGCTCGGCAGGGGAAGCGGAGGACTCACAGCACCCCCCCCGTCACCCGCTCCGCAGCCTTTAAAAAGGCTCCTTCGCGGGTCGGGGGGGCACAAACGGTACCCGCCGAGTCACCATGCCCATGGGTTTCAGCGCCCATGGTTTTTGAGGGTCCCCGCATCGCCGGCGCGGTAGAACCCCAGCCCCTGCCGAGCAGGCTCCCTCCGGAGCTCGGAGGGAGTCCGCCATTCGGTGATGGCGCCAACCCGGAAGTCCGGAGAGCAAACTTCTTGAAGGCACAAGAAACAGCAAAAGGGGAAAGAGTAGTTATCTGATCCTCCTTTTTAAAAGCTAAACTCTTCCACGATTCAGAAAAAGTTACCACCAAGGACTAATAGTCTAACTCCAAACATAAGCAGTCTGAGCAAGTACTTTCACAAATCCAGCATAGTTTAAATATAAAGAGCTTAAGGAGGCTGCTTTCTCTTCTGCAGGGACACAGAACCTCAGCCATTGACCAAGTAGTACTAATTCTCTATGCAGTGGCTCTCCAAAGCTGTTTGTACATTAAGTAATGAAGCAGAATCTCTTGAAAACTGTTCTTAGGCAAGCCCCTCTGAAACTATTAAGAAATTGTGCTAACTAGGTAAGTCCACATTCAAATGCTGTGTGGACTGTGCTTTTGTTCCTTTTACTGCAGGCACGCCCCACCTGCAATAGGCTTGAGGTAATTTGCAGTATATACAATTTCACTTGAGTTCTCTACTTTCTAAATCCACCCCCCCCAACAGAACTACGGCAACTGTTAAACTACAAGAGCAACTCAAACAAGTATTTTAGAGTTACCTGGAAAGCTCCATGTGTTTGTCCATCCGGGCTTTTAATTCTTCATTCTCCTGCTGAAGTTTTCTCATTTTCTCCACTAAGGCTGCATTGTTCTCCACCTTGAACAAATGTGCAAATTTAATGTGTGGTGGGGAGGGGGAGAGGCCAATTTATTTTAGATGATGCCAGGTTGTCCTATTGTGTCAATTTATAAAATAACATCTCAAAATCTACCACAAACATTATTATTTAAAAAACTTGCTATTACAGCTCCAGAGCTCAAGCATAAATTCTCTACTACAAACTTGTAAAATGCCTCCTTTACCCTGCACTAATCTAGTCTGTCTTGTTAAAACTAGTAAGAAGCACCTTATAATTGAAAGAAAAATGGGAGAGTTGACCAGAGTCTTCCAGTTTCTTCTGTTCAGCATCCTTATGTTTTTGGCTGCACAATCTGGATTTATGGCCAGTGTATTGTGTTTAGGTTTAAGAATTAAATGCTGTGGAATTAATGATCAAGGGCAATATAAAAGTCTCTAAAATTATAAATACTACTTAGCTCTGCTCCCTGTCCCTTGGATTTATAATCTGTTCCTCTGTGCGCTCTGGAGACGAGAGGCCTAACTTACTTATTTACATGTGCTCTGAGACCAGTATATCATCTCAGAAACAATGGCACCCACTGTCCTGGGATCTCAATGTCCCCAATTATTATGGTGTTTGCCCAGCCTTACTGCTGCCATTTAGATGACACACCCTGCTGGCTCCTCCTGCCTCTGGCACAGCGACAGGCTTCCAGAATTTGTCACACTTTAAAAAGCATGTAAAAGAGGGAGGCACGCATCTCTCTGTCTCTGAAACCACCATTCTCAGAGTTTCCTGTATGGGGTCACTGCTCAGAATATTGCTTATTCTGCTCTGCATCTGCATTACTCCAGCAGATATTAAGCAGAGAAACAAAAGTTTGCATAAACACCCTCAATTTACATTCTCTTTCCACATCAACAGAGCAGAATTGTTATACCATGTACCTGGATTTATACAGAATGTTTTAAATGTTCAGTATTTTAAGTGTGCAAAAGCCCCCTATATTATTTCAGTAACCCTTACAAAAGTTCGTGATATACTGTCTATATATGACAGATGGGAAGGCCTGAGACGGAGAGAATGATGGACTGCAAAAGTTCATAGGTGGAAACTTACCGTATTTTTCATACCATAGGATGTTCCGTCCCATAGGACGCACCTAGTTTTTTGGGGGGGAAATAAAGGAAATTTTCTTTTGCTTTATTTCCCCCCCAAAACCAGGTCGGGGAAACCGAACCAGGTCGAGGAACAGCGGGATGGCGGCGCTGCGCCTCCCTGCTGTCCCCCGAGCTTGTGGGGCTGGCCGATGCGAGGGGCGCTCTGCTTCAGCGCGCCCTGCCCGCCGGGCAGCAGGCTGCTATCCGCAGTGTGGGGAGCCCTGCGGGGAACTCCTGCAGGGCTCCCCATGCTGCGGATGTTTGCCCGGCGTAAGGGGCGCTCTGCTTCAGGGCGCCCCGCGCGCCGGGCGGCAGGCTGCTATCCGCAGCGTGGTGAGCCCTGCAGGAGTTCCCCGCAGGTCTCCCCATACTGCAGATGTTTGCCTGGCGCGAGGGACGCTCTGCTTCAGGGCGCCCCTCGTACCGGGCAGCAGGCTGCTATCCGCAGCAAGAGAAGCCCTGCGGGGAACTCCTGCAGAGTTCCCCACCCTGCGGATGTCTGCCCGGCGCGAGGGGTGCTCTGCTTCAGGGCGCCCCTCGTACCGGGCGGCAGGCTGCTATCCGCAGCCTAGATAGCCCTGCGGGAGTTCCCACAGGGCTGCCTAGGCTGCGGATGTCTTCCTGAAGCCTGGGGAGCGAGAGGGGTCGGTGCGCACCGACCCCTCTCGCTCTCCAAGCTTCAGCGAAAGCCTGCATTCGCCCCATAGGACGCACCCAGATTTCCCCTTCATTTTTGGAGGGGAAAAGGTGCGTCCTATAGGGCGAAAAATACGGTATTTAGCTAAAGCTAATTAATTTACGTTAGCTCCACAGAGGAGTATTATGATTCCTCTTTCCAGTTTTACTCCTCATTAACTCCTCTGTAACTTGAATTTATTGCCACAGTGTCTACTTTTGCATTATCAGCACAAATCCAGCTTTTGGAAGCCTAGCACTCCAAGAAAAAGCTCACCAGTTTTTCCATCTTCAACAATTTGATATCTTGTTGATGTAGCTTCTCATTTTTGATCTCCAGCACTGCTTTCAAACTTTCCAGTTCTTGTTCCAGATACATAAGCTGAGGGTTTTTCTGCAAAATGACATGCAAAGTTAATGGAGGCCCCTCAAGGTTGCCATGCATAGCAAACATATTTTAAGTTACGACTGTAAATATTGACTTGTTACAGATTTCCTTAGCCAAGCAGGGGAAAACATTTATCACACACACACACACACACACACACACACACACCAAGGTACATCTAAAAAACTTCAAACTCGCAAGCTGTTTGTATGGAGGAATAAGAGACAAAGTCTCTTTAAAACAAAACTTTCACAAATGCTCTAAATGTATTTACAGCTCTTGTGAAATTATTTTATTGATGTAAAAAGTGGTATATTGCTGTATTTTTAAACCACGCGTAAGGTTATCTATCCCAAGGTAAAATATACCTATAATGATAAAAACTTCAAATGGGCTTCAACCTTGAAACCACAGAAAGTCATCTTGTAATGAAAATGTACACACACACATCTGTCTGTTGAAATCTATCCAGAATTGTTTTATATTTGAAAATTATGGAGATCCGATCTCAAAAAAAGCAGCTGATAATTAAATTTAAACCCAATAGCTAAGATAATATGATAATCTAATGAAGCTCAAACAAAGCAAGGCAACAGCCAAAACCATAGAAACAGATAACATAGGTCCAGGTGCAGGCAAGACTATAAACATCTGTCAACTTTGGGGTTTAAGGAGAAAGTCTTCTGCACAGACCCACACCAGATCTTCCAACTTAAAACTACAGTAACTCAATCTGCAGAAAATGGACCACTACTCTGAATTGTAGACCCAGAAAAAATGATGTAATGCACCTGGTTCAAAGGCTCATAGTATCTTCCTATCCAGAAATCATAGGGCAGGTTGTCATTTTAAAAAAACACAGCTAAAAATAGAAAACCAACTAAGCTATGTGGATGTTCTCCCCACATATGCAGTGTGATGGCAACTAGGCGTACATGACACTAGGATCTGTCAACTTTTTACACCAGGGATCCACTTGAACCGCCCTCGTTCTCTTAAAACCAAGAGTGCACTGCTCCTAGTGCAACACACCTGGTCAAGCAGTCATTCATCAGTTTAAGCCACAACATTCGTAACTGCTATTCATGGCTGGAACATTAACAGTGAAGCCACAGCGCGGGAATTGAGATAAGACAATGCGATGCCTAATTGGTCCCTTTGCACGAGCACAAAGGTTTTGATCCAGCAGGGAGGCATCTTTCACTCATGGAAGGAGAGGAGACATTATTTTTCCAAGCTCCCCTTCACCCAGTAGATCCCAGCCTTCCCCTCCTCCCCACAAAAAAAGTCTATTTCTAGAGGATTATAAAAGCAAGTCAGCACTTACAATATTTGTTTTTTCTTTGGCTGTACGTTTTTGCTCTTCCAACTTAAGCTTTTCATTCAGGGAATCATTTTCACTCTGTAATTCACTAATCTTTTTCTAAAAGATTAAAAACAAACAAACAAACACCCCAAACTTAAGATCTGAGCCTCTGCTATAAAGCCAGGTAACATTTTAGGAAATTGCTATCAAGTACACTAAATAGAAAAACCCAGTGTGAGAAATTAGAAGTTGCAGAGATCCTTAACACAAACAGTAGGTCAGAGTTTAGAGAAGTAATGCTCCAAAGCATAGCTGTTCTGGCCAAGGAATTTGTCTAAGCAAAAATATAAAAATAAAATGCATGTTTTATAAAGAATCGGGAGTTGCATTGCTTATCCCATGGTTTCTAAGGGATAACCAGAAATATGTACTGTTGCACACCACCCCCAACCTTGAGCAGTTTGAGGTTCCCAGGGGTTTGGTTCCAGGTGGTCTGTGTATCCTTTTAGAAAACGAGTCACAGCGGAGACTGTGGTGTTTTTATGCTATATGGTTTATGTACAAATATATACAACCTGAGCCTACAATGGAGGGCACAGCATCAACATCCCAAAGGGGTCTTGCCTCTTCCATAGACATAGCTTTGGGTCCAAACAGCCATCATGCTCTGCCTGCTGTTTTGTGTCTCGGTCACAACTCCTAACTTCTTACTCAAAACCCTGGCTTTATCAGTTGAGGGAAAGGTCTTCTCATTGTCTAAATGGCTCATCCCTTAGGCTATCACCTCACACAGGAAACTAGCCTGGCTTGTTTAACTTTTAACACTTGTTGATTCCAAAGGATCAGAGGTGTCTAGCACACAGGTCGATACACTTGGGTTTTAATTGGCTTTTGAAATTTGCTGATTCTAGGGGATTTAGAAGTGTCTAGCACATAGCTTAATACGCACACTGGCTTGGCACCCAAGTGTTAACACCACAGATCTTAATTAAATTCTAACACTTACTGAATCAAAGAATTTAGAAATGTCCAGCACCCACAAACTCATAACAGTATGTAGTTTTAGATCAAGTTGAAGGTACCTGTGGCTACTCTGGGCTGGCCCAAGACATTTTGATACCTGGCACTCCCCTCCCGACCAGGGAAGGAGTAGTGAGTGAAGATCTACATCAGGAACAAGGGGAATAAAGATCTCCTTTATATTGGGATCTGCTGCCCCTGTAGCTCCTGCTGCCCGAGGCCTCATGGGTGGGGTGGGGTGGGCCGGCCCTATGGCAACAGTTCCAGGACATAGCTGTCAACTTACAGATTTGAAAATAAGGGGCCAGCAGCCTCAAAAATAAGGGATCAGCAGCCAAAATAAAGGATTTTCCGGGCACAGGTATGTTCAACTTCTGAGCCCCTCCGAGCCAAAGGCAGAAAGTCCAGCCAGCAGCCAAACAAAGCCTCAAGCCTCAAGGAAAACCACTGTCACCTCTCCGCTGGGAAGTGCTGAGCAAAGGCGAATCCCCAGGCAACGCGGCCGATTTGATCAGCACAAGGCATGCAAGCTCCACCCCCCAGTCGTTCTTAGACTCCTTACTGGGTGAGCAACGCAGCCAAGCAACACAGTTGGAGCCTCCCTCCTCCCTGACCAGCAGGGAGAGAGAGAGGAGCTGCTTCCTTTGAAACCTGGGAAATTTAAGGGACATCATCAATAAGGGACAGCAGCGGGACATGGCGCTGAGATAAGGGACTGTCCCGCCAAATAAGGGATGCTTGACAGCTATGTTCCAGGATGTTCTGCAAATACAAGGTACATGTTGACTTTGACACTGTGGTGGCATCTAAATCTAGCAATGTTACAGTTGCCTCTGGCTTAGTAAGCAAAAGAGAAATTCCAGACCTCTAGTAGTAGTTGTTTTTCTTGGAGAGATTCTTCAAGTGTCCTTCTTTCTAATTCCTGGGCATTCTTGAGCTCTGAAAAATGTTTAGAGTCTTAACATTGCACAAGTGTACTCGCCTAACTTCTTTACAATACCTGCATAGTGTGGCTTTCATGGTTATTTTGGCAGGGAAATTTTAATAAGGTACTGACCTCTTGTCACACTGCCAGGATTATAAACAATAAATGTATTTAGCAGCACAGCAAAGAAACTTCCTCTCTCACAGCAATAATGCAATGTGTTTGGTACCATCAAAGCATATAAGCTATGCACTTTACCTGTAAAGGACAATTCGTGGTTCTTCTTCAGCTCATCTATCCTTTCCGTATGACTGGTTTCAAGCTCTAGCTTAAAGTTTTCATGTGTAATATTCAAGTTGTCGACCTGAGGAACAACAACAGATTTCGCTTACCGTGTGCCAGGATGTTTGTGATATCAACCACCAGAGCCTTGTTAATTGCCACTGTGGCTATTTTTATTTTATATCATTATTACTGTTCATTCTTTCTGCATTTTGTTGCCCTTCAACCTTACACCTCTCAATTCCTTCTTCCTCCCCCTCTAACCACATACCTCCATATACACAGAGCTGCCAGTTCAGGATGACACTCCATATATCTAATGAAACAGACCTTTGCTTAATTCATCACGATCAAGGGTTATCTCCTTTGCCAATTTTTATGTCTGAATAAAGGAGGTTGTGCTTAAGAAATTCAGCAGATGAATCTCAGCCCAACTTCCATCCTGCCTACCTGTTCTTGGAGCTGTGCTTTGTATTTTTCAGCTTCTTCGATACAGATGCTCTGTAGTTTTTGGCATTCTGTTGTATAGAACTGCTTCAGCCTTTCTTCCAGTTCAGACAAATCTCTTTGGTGTTGCTGGTTCAGCTGCTGCACAAATCCTTCGTAAGCTGCTTGTAGTTCATGTCTACCTTTCTCCAATTTCTCATAGGCTGCAGAAGCGGTTACTGAAGACAGAAATGCAGCGACGCTCTATGTAAATAAAATGGTTTTGCAAGCACATGCTCACAGGACTTCTTTTAGGGAAGCATAGCCCTCTTCAACAGAATACCATCTCTGATGACACATGGGGGGTTTCTTCCTTTCCTCCAGCCCTATAGTATTCAGGGATAGGACCCTAATTCTGTGAGAAAACACAGGTTTTGCAGGCAGACGTTTCAGCTTCAGTCTTCCTCACTGGAATCCTGAAGAGTCGCTGCCTGTTAGTTTACGACAGCTTCTTGTTTCTAGGTAAATTCTAGACCGTAACATTTGATTCAAGTCCCACATCTTAAAATGCTTTTAAAAAGCTAAAGGTTTTTTCTCCCAGAGCTTTCAGGAGGTCTGGCTTCTGCAAATGCTCATCTAAATTTCCACAAATTTTATATAAAATTAAACTGTACAGAAGACTTTTATAAAAGTTGCACAGGAAGTTTGCTTGGCATCTTTGTTGACGCCTATTGTTGTGTCTTTTTATTTGTCCACAGCTACTTTTTTCCTGGTTTTTAAACTGATACCTCCCTTACACACACAGACATCTTTTAATGACCATCTTTTATTGCACCCATGTTTGAAATTGGACTTCTGACTTATCACACATGGTTATTTTTTATATATATAGCTCTCTTGCTCGCTCAAGAGAGTGTGCTATAGTATTTCTGTGTTTATGCTGTGGCGCTGTGGGTAAAACCTCAGCGCCTAGGGCTTGCCAAATGCATGGTCGGCGGTTCGAATCCCCGCGGCGGGGTGAGCTCCCGTCTTTCGGTCCGAGCTCCTGCCCACCTAGCAGTTCGAAAGCACCCTTCAGTGCAAGTAGATAAATAGGTACCGCTTTATAGCGGGAAGGTAAACGGCGTTTCCGTGTGCTGCGCTGGTGCAGGCTCGCCAGAGCAGCTTCGTCACGCTGGCCACGTGACCCAGAAGTGTCTCCGGACAGCGCTGGCCCCCGACCTCTTAAGTGAGATGGGCGCACAACCCTAGAGTCGGACACGACTGGCCCATACGGGCAGGGGTACCTTTACCTTTACCCTATGCTGTATATGCTATTTTGGAATATTATTTCTTTCTTTGAAAAATACCCTCTTACTTCCTAAATTTATCCAAACCAAAGCTAGTACACTGATAATCTGAAAGCAGCCTAACTAATCAGATTTGCACAAGTACTCTATGTGGTCATCATTCAAAGAGCTCAGTTTCACCTAAGGCCATAATATCTTAAGAGCATTGTTACTGTACCTCTCCTTCAATGACGCCAGAAGTAGGTGAATCAATGACAACTTGCTTCCCCTACAGTTTTATATTTTAAAATCCCCAAACATGTTCTCCCCCTATTCCTGCTTCCCATGTATTCCCTAGTTTCCTAGCACCAGTTCTTTCAAAAGTGGAACAGAGTTTGCTCACAAAAACCCCCACTCTATGTCATAATCTAGCCTTGCCCAAGTTGTTAAGTGTTTATAGCTATTCTGACTTCTGTAAAGACTTCATATTAAAAACTGGGAGGGGGGAAGAGAAAGAACTGAGAAGATCAATAGCATTTTGCACACATTATCATTCTGCTTACCCAATATGAAGTTACTTCATGTGTGTGAAATACTTAGTGCAAGGAGCATTTCACTCTCCCTAGTGCATCATTGCAGAGCAGCAGAGCTCCCATTTGGAAAGTAACCCGTTTAAGAAATTAAGCTTATGCACATGGTTTTACACAAAAACCTTTCAAAGACATCCACGGTGCCAAACAAAAAAGGGCTCTTCGCCTAATGTATTGTAAGCTTCCAGCAGATAAAATCGCAGTAGGCCACAAAGCCCTTAAGAATAGGCCCAAATATTTTAAGGCCTGCTATGATTGAAGCATTTTACAAATGCAAACTGAAAGCTAAGTGGGCATTTCTAACTCTAATCTGTGATACACAAAGATTTCTTCTGAAAACCACCACTTAAAACATTCACCCTGCTTTAAGAATGTGACAAGTAATTATTCTCATAATAAAAAAGGCTTAAGTATCTCTGAATTAAACGAAGGGTATATACTTCAACCACATTTCACAGGCACAGATTCAATTCATCAAATACACTATTTATATAGATAGCACTTTCATTAAGTGCTCCACATTCATCATCTGATTGATTTTTTTTTACAACAAATCTGTAAGGTAGGCCAGACTTGCCTCCACATTACAAGAGAAATGGAAGCCAAATCATTGCATTATACCTAGGGCTATCCAATGGGCTTTAATTTGCTGGAAGGCACCCAGAGTGGCTGGGGCAGCCAAGTCAAATGGGCAGTGCATGCATATATATATATATCGGAAGCAAAATGGACAAATAGCACACATCTCTTCCTATCACAGCAATCTCTCTATCAAAAAGTCAAGGATTCTAAAGCTTTTAAGAGGCAACTCTCATTTGGCCAATTTAAGCCATACCCCATCTCTCACCATTTTAGCATTACGGTCATCTGCTATGCTGCCTTGCAGCATTTAATCTGATTACTGTAAGTGACAATTAGCCTGCACCCAAGTTCATTTCAGACCTGTTGTCTACCAGAGCCCGGCATGACACATGGCAATGAGTAAGATATAGCACACTTTTACAGTTGGTTTGCTTACTGGCAAAATGCGGGATAAATGTCTGCAAAACCATTTAGGCAAACAACAAAATCTATTCTGAAAAGACACCCCCAGTAAATGTTTTGACCATTAGACACATGTTTCCAGGAGGCTGCTCTGGTAGGCTTAGTCAAGTTGGTGCCAGGAATTTGATGAACCCAAGGGTCAGGCAGACAACACTCCAGAGAAATGCAGAGCACAAACATATGAATACTGTACAGTCAGGGAATTAGATTGTTCTGGTTCAATACTATGTGTCTTAAAATCAGTTTTGCCGCTGCATTGATTTAAGGGTATTTTTTTAAAAAAATGCAAAGGACAGCACAGAAGCCTGTACTTACCTAACTCTCCGCGAAGATTGACAAGTTCTAGCGACAGCTCTTTACGTTGTTTTACCACTTCCTCCCTCTGAGGAAAAAAAACAACACAGAGGCACATGGAATGTTAGTGAACACTCCAAGCAGAAAATACAACATTTGCCAATGCTTAACTTGCATGCTATCTGTAGAATGACAAGAAACAGGAAAGTGAAGCCAAGATATGAATCATCCAGGACAACAGCTTCATAATGTTAGAAAAACACAGATGGCCCCCTGAGTTAAGGAAGTACGTAACTTGCAATAAGAACTCTGCCAATGGCTAAAGTACTCTTCAGTGGGGTTTTAGTTAAGTACACAATTTACTTTAAAGTTAACAAAACTTTAGTTTGCAAGTTAAGAAGGGTGGGGGTGCTAAGGATTAAATAAACAGTGTGTATTAAGTAGCATTCAAGTAACCTTCCAGGATGCATGATGTTTGCCTCCAACCCATAACTGCGAGAACATCGTTAGGGATAAACAATACGTGTAATGTACTTTGTAACAAAGGTAAACATAAGCTTCGGCACAGAATACTCTTAGCCTGCTAGTACAAACTGATAAAGCCTCATTGCAAAATTTAAACGGCAGCTGCAAGCTGCTGTGCCTGTCAAGGTTTTGCACAAAACACCAAAATTACAGTCATCTTTAAGAGTTCAAAGTGCTTCTGCTGTTAGCGCAAAGTTAGCCTGCAATCTATACTTCACTACTTTTCTTTCCACTCCCACTTGCCAAACCCTGTATTAAAAGAAGTTTCTGGACACCCCAGTAAAGAGTTCCGACTAAAGCACCAAACAGCACCCACATAACAAATCTACGCTGTGCGAGCATTTCAGTATGCTATCTGCTTCCAAGATGCAGCAACTGCTGTGGAGAGCAGAACATTGCAGAGGTCGCCAGATCCAGCCTGCCTTCCTTCCCTCCAGCTGCTGGAACCATTTTTCACCTTGCTTGCAGCAAGCCGCTGCTTTTAAAATCCTTGTTATTCCAGGAGAGCCCCTACAGTGCAAATGCCAATTACCTCTTTTGCAGCACACTGAGAATACAGGCACATTCTGCTGCTGGAGCAGCCCATCGTTCAGGTTCTCTGCCCAACCACATCCACGTAGCAGGCATGTACAGGTGGCAGGGACTACCGCAAACCAAACTGGTCGGCCCACGCTTAACTCACAGCTAGGTAGCGCTCCTTTGGACACTGCCTCAGCTCGGCTTCATTGTGCTTTGCAGTTACCGTACTTCTTCTACTGGTCTCTCCCCCCAACACAGAAGCAGACACTGCAGCTTCTGCACTTGGCACAAGCAGCCAGTGATTACTTAAAGCCACAGCCCTTTCGTTTTTTGAAAAATGAGAACCAGACATTACAAAGATCGATCGCCACTTACTCAAATATCAGCTGGTACAGTGAAGGGTGGAGGGGAGGAAAGAGCACAGAAATCCCGACTACCTCTATGGATAATGGATCTTATTTTTAGCTTTTCTGAATTAGTTATTCTAGGCTTTCACTCTTAATTTATAGAAGAAGAAAACATGGCATGAATTGTAAGGAGCCGAGAGAAGGTACAGACCTTGCCAGTACGACTATGCTATCATTTGTTATGTAGCTTCTTCGGTGAACCTGGTGCTTCTACAAGATAGTCAAATCTCTGCTCCCAAGGAGCTTACAATATGGTTTTAAACAGTCTTTAAAACATCTTTTTCCTGTTACATTTGATGAAGCTATATATTCATTAATATTTCAGCATTGCTTTCGTGATTGCCCTCACAAGCACTCTTTTATGATTTAGACCACTTGCTATTATTCCCATTTTACAGATTACTTAGTAACTGGCCTGAGTCAACCCTGTCGAGTCCATACCCAAAGGCTAAAGCCTAGAACCAAATCTATCTTTATATTTGCTGTGGGGAAACGGCACTCATTCACTCATTTTTAGCTTTCACCAAAATAGACATTCAAAAATAAAACACTATTTTTTAAAAAAAAATCACATCACTGATGAATAACACACCAGCCCCCCCACCTTTTGTAGGGTGGAGTTGACATCCAGCCTGAAAAGTTATGGGGAACTCATACACCTGCGTATTACTTTATAAAAACCAGCTTAAAACATAATGTTTTCGAACTTCCAAGTCTCATATTTCCTCCAAAACACTCAAGGTGGCAAACATGGTTCTCCCCTATTTTATTCTCACAACAACCCTTGGGGGTATGTTAGGCTGAGACATGTTAAACAGCTCAAAGTTGACAAGCGAAGTTCACAGGTAAGTGGGGATTTAAACCCTGGTCTTCCAGAGCCAACACTCTAACCACAACACCAACGCGGTGCTTCTCATAGAATCAAGGAATTGGAAGGGACTCCTGAGGGTCATCTAGTCCAACCCTCTGCAGTGCAGGAATCTTGACTAAAGCATCCATGACAGATGGCCAACCTCACAAAGGTACAATGGTACCTCGGGTTACAGACACTTCAGGTTACAGACTCCACTAACCCAGAAATAGGACCTTGGGTTAAGAACTTTGCTTCAGGATGAGAACAGAAATCTTACAGCGGCGGTGGGAGGCCCCATTAGCTAAAGTGATACTTCAGGTTGAGAACAGTTTCAGGTTAAGAACGGACCTCCAGAACGAATTAAGTTCTTAACCCAAGGTACCACTGTATTGGCCTAATGTTAGTTTTCAGTCGTTTCCCTAACATACCAGCATGGCTCTTTGATACCTCTTTGCTACTACAGATCATCATTTATATTGCAAAACTCGTAATGCCGTTTAATCAAGTCTGCGCTAGCCGTTTAAACAAGTCTGCGCTAGCCTCAAAAATTTGGCCGTGAGTTCTTTGGGTAACCTTCCCTAAGTGCATCTCTATTCCTCAATTCCCCAAGTGCAAGAGCAGTCTTAAACCAGGAATATCAGTGACAAATTCACAGGTAGGTTTTGGTTGTAGAAGGAAAGGCCTCTTTAGCATTTTGCCATTTCTAAATTCTATACTGTATATAAAACAGGGACGCATGGAAAATATTTTTTTTATTACTGAGTAGAATTAAGTTCTTCATGTTGCACGTATACAAAGGACTATGGTAGTTTTAATTCAAAGAGCAAGAACTGCCCTGCTGCAGACAGACAAGAGAAAGCCCCACCTTGAGAATACATTTGTTACATTCAGGACATTCATTCCAACTGCAAATTGGTTTAAAACTCACAAATGAGAAAAATCCACTTATCTGATAACCCGATTAGTGACCAGCCACTCCTACTAGCCATCGGTAAGACCAACAATTAGGACATTGTTCTTAGAAATCTGAGGGCAATAACTCTATGGATCCACCCATTAGGTGGAAAGAAAGCATTACTGTTAAGCGAATCACATGAACAGCCCAGTATCTAGAAGGTCAATAACTTGGATATACAAAATTTAAGATGGTTCTCTTGCACGGAACCAATTATTTTTGCCAGTATGAGCTACAGAAAACAAATCTGGCTAAAATACTTTAATAAAATAGATTAGCAGCAAAGGGAAGATGTCCGGGTAAGCGGCCACAATCAGGACAGACACACACACAACACAAACTTTTACTGGGCTAAAAAGGGGGCATGGCCCACAGAAAGACTTGTGGAAGCTTCAAGTGATGCTAAAGACTAGGACCCAAAGATTAGCTTAAACTCATGCAAGCAGTTTTGCTAAGCCCACCTCCCTCCACCCCGCCCCCAAATTCTCTGAAAGCTGACAGAATGAAAAAAAAAACACTAAATAATTATTTCTTCCCAGAGAAAAAACCATCATCCTACCCTGACCAAAGGCAGGGCTGATCTGAAGGGTGGGATGGCTGAAGGAGGTTGTGAAAGGCTTGGGGAGACCGTGCCCATCCAGTCCAGTGGAAGGAGTCATCCTGTCAATTGAATGTCCTCCAGTCCACACAGGCGAACAATTCTCTTTGAGAGCTGACACTGACTGACACTGACACACACACACACACACACACACACACACACACACACACACACACTGCAGGACGTTCCTGCAGCCAATCAAAAGCCGCACCTTGGTTTTCAAACAGTTTTGGGAGTCAAACGGACTCCCAGAATGCATTCTGTTTGAGAACCAAGGTACGACAGTATTACAAGTTGTTTTTAAAAGGGGGTGGGAATTATTTGGAAAACCAAACAAAAACAAAGGTAGTCCTAAAGCCACCTCAAGCTTTACACACATTTATATTAGTGTGCAAAACATGGACTGATGAAAAATGAGCAAACAGTATTGCTTCTGGAAACAAGCTGAATGCATAAATTGTTCAGTTGCTGTTTTTCAGTTGCTGCTGTGGCTTATTTCTTTTTCATGAAGCCCATCAAAGGTTATTGCACTAAATTCAAACTGAAGCCTATTTAGGGAGCGAAGGGAATTCTATTTCAAATTTCCATTATTCAGTGCTCCATTAATTTCAGCATTCTATAATAATTCAGATCTGGCTTCAAAATTCTGCAGATCCCAAGTTTGCATTTGGCAGAAATGTGGCTAAACATTAGTGATTCGCCAAAATTCCAAAGGATAATATAGAAGAGGAAATTTAAATCTGGATTTAAAACATAGAAGTAGGTTTCATAATATTCTCCAGGGATCCCCCAACTAGATCACGTTCCCCCACAGTGCATTTTTACTTTATTTCCTTCTCCCACTTTTTAAAACTACTCATTTGACAGTAACGGTGTGACCATAGGATGAAAGCAGAGGGCCTGCTCATCTGTGAAGTCAAGAATTAATTATCAAGAATGCAGCATCAGCAAGTTCCAGAAAACTGAAAGATGTGCAAACATTTCCAATCAATAAAATAGGTCATGCACACTGCTAATCATGGGAAGACATTACTATTTCCTTGGCTGTCATAGTTGGGGGGGGGGGGAGAGAATGACCAGCAGTTTCCCCAAGTCCTGCACAGACCTTGTGAGGTACTATTTTAGCTGTAAAAGCCACAATTGATGGTACCAAAAATCAGTAGACAAAATCTACTTTCCTCTATTTTGTGGATTTGTTTCAACTCTGTTTGTGTTACCCCAACTGGGGAGCTACTGAAGAGGGGGAAATGGTTCCTGTTTCTACAGCAACCAGACCATCGCTCCCTTGCACAGGGAATTACAGCCAAATAAGCACTGCTGTCAAAGTAATACACTAGGAAGGACCATCATTGGCATCCAAAATGAACTATATCCTGTGCAAGAAAGCCATCTGATGGGTTGCCTCGTCTCCCAACCCCTTTTCCCCATGCCACTGTTTTTGCATTTTGTAAAAGGGTGTTCTGAAAATACATCTCATTATGGTTCAGACCTAGTTCATTGAGCTGCTGCTGATTCAGATCCCTGCCATTAAATAGCTGTATGTCTGTGCAACAACTACAAAAGGTTACTGCGTTTGAAATGTACTTATACTGTGGTACCTCAAATTACAGACACTTCAGGTTACGCGTTTTCAGGTTACGGACTGCAGGAAACCTGGACGTACCAGAAAGGGTTACCGTATTTTTCGCCCTATAGGACGCACTTTTTCCCCTCCAAAAATGAAGGGGAAATGTGTGTGCGTCCTATGGGGTGAATGCAGGCTTCAGGAAGCTATCCCCGCTGCCCGGCAAGCTCCCAGAGCAATGCCAAAGCTCACCTTCGCCAGCGCTCTCCGACCCGTTCTACGGGCGGGGGAAGCTCGGGCTTCCCCCACCCCCAGCCCCTCAAGCCCCGGGAGTGATGGTGAACGTTCGCGCACCTTCGCCAGCGCTCTCTGACCCGCTCTGGGGGCTGGGGGCGGGGGAAACTCGGGCTTCCCCCACCCCCAGCCCCACAAGCTCCGGGAGCCACTCTGGTTCCCGTTCTGGAGGCTGGAGTCAAGGGAAGATTTTTTTTCCCTTTATCCCCCCCCCCCCCAATCTAGGTGCGTCCTATGGGTCGGTGCGTCCTATAGGGTGAAAAATACGGTACTTCCGGGTTTCACCAATTGCGCTTTGCACATGCACAGAAGTGCCAAATCGCATCACGCACGTGCGCAGACGCGGCGCTGCAGGTTATGAACGCTGCAAGTTGCCGATGTGCCTCCATCACGGATTACATCTGCAACCTGAGCTTCCACTGTAACAGGATGTTTTGTAAAAATATCATAGTACTATTCAACTTTCCACTTATATGCATTCCACACCCTCTATGCCTCTAATCCCAAATCCCACGTGTCTTCTCTTCCTCTTTCTCAGTCCTCCCACATCCTTGGGAACACAACACCCCCTCATCTCCTGCAAGCAGCCTCGCTCTTTGGAGTTCCCTATGTAATCATGGACATGAAATAGCTGATGTCAGACCAGGCTGAGTAGTACTGCTCTGATGAGGAATGGTGGGAGCCTCCCCCTCTCCCTGCTCCTGAGCAGGATCCTGAAGCTGCCCAGGAGCAGTGGGACAGTATAGATTTAGAACAGTGGTTCACAGAGGGACATAGTTCAGAAGACAAACGTTGGGAAGAACTGGGTGGTGAACAGCTAGGAGAAGAAGAACTGGGAGAGAGAGAGAGTGAACAGACTCTCTCTCACTGGAAAGTATTCAGCATATCTGTCCAAGGTCACGTAGAGCAGATAAGGGGGCTACACAAAAAGCATAGTGGTTGCGAGATCAGGTTGCAAGACGGAAGTGACGGGGGGGGGGGAGTGGGTGGAATCCTTAATTGGGAACACCTTTATTCCGAGAATGGAATCTTTGTTCTTTTCCTGTGATCATTAGACTGGCCTTGACCAGAGCCAGGGCCTTTTCAGCCGTGACCCCGGCCTGGTGGAACACACTCTCACAAGAAACCAGGGCCCTACAAGATTTGACATCCTTCCGCAGGGCCTGCAAGACGGAGCTGTTCCGCCAAGCCTTTGGTCAGGGTTCAGTCTGACTCCTTTTCTCTTTGTATAAGAACAAGCACAAAGGAGCCCGCTCACAGGTCCTTAAAATATCAGTGGAAACAATTGGTCCTGGCGAGTATTAACCGCTTTCAATTTTAACCTGAGGATTGTCATTTGTCCAGTTTTAACTTTAATTTATTTGAATTAATTTTGGAATACATTTTAATTGATTGATTGCTTGTTTTTATGCACATTGTATTATTTATATGATGTTAGCCGCTCTGAGCCAGGCTCTGGCCGGGGAGGGAGGGGTACAAATAAAATTTTATTTATTTTTATTTTTATTTTTATTATTGACTCTTTAAATGGTAAGGAACTCTTTTTGCTTTGTCCTGCTTATCTATAGCCAAAGTTGGGGGAGCCGAATCCCCGGAGCCTGACAGCTAGCTCTCCCCAAATCCTGTCAAGAAGAAGTAAACCATGTGAAACTAGCAAGCAGGAAGTCCTCTGGATAGAACTGAAGACATTCTAGCATTATTTACCTCTTATGGTTCCACAGATAAGTGGCTAGGAGCCATCATTCTTGAGTAGCAAGACAGCATTTATTTATAAATTTACCTTGTACACCGCTTTACATTTCAAGAAACCTCAAAGTGGTTTACATCTGCATTATAGGAGAGCAAGACATGATGCAAGAAGATACAGATTTTGACTCCAGTGATGGAGAGGCTTTTTTTTAAAGTTTTCTCCATCTCACTGTGGAGGGAGGTTATAGCCCTGTGTGTCTCCAAAAGAGCAAGATACCCCTGTATTAACCAATGATCTTTGCAGGATGGGGGAAAAAAATCTTTCCATGCATGAAAGTCAAAGATTGTTGTTTGTTATTTTCCATGGTAACGAAACCTAGGTACGAACATGTGGAGGAATAATATTTGCCTTGTAAAAGTTGCCAGGTTTAGAATTACTATTTAAAAGATTTGTATTTAAACCAAAATGCAGTTATTGCAACAAACTTACCACCTCTTTCTTGTGGCCGGATATTAAGTTCAGAGGCACAGATCGATCTAATCCAACGTAGGCCTTAAAGAATTTTACCAGTTTGCAACCCATGAGTTGTGCAAAAAGTATTAACGTTATAGGCAAGAAGAACTCTGAATGGCCCAATAAATTCATGGACAATTAATGTTGTATTTTACAGATCTGACGAGTGTATTTTCAAGAGAACAGGCAAACCCATGTTCTCTGGGGGTAAAGTTGTTATACATTCTTAAAACGCTATTTCAAGGAAGTTGCATTTATGTTTGAACGTTTTTCCAGCCATGTTTTAATTAAAAGCCCATGTTTAGGAAACAATGAGCCCACCTCAATCTTTCTCTCAGTATAAGGTTAAAGGATTAAAGACAAAGGTGATGACATCAATAGTTGCCACAACAACAGAGGCATCACTAATATAGTATTGTGACCTCATTGCTTTTTCAAGTAGAAGGTCCAGCAATTGTTCCATTTCAAAACCAGTGTGCATTTCAGCATAAAAATGCATAACACACCTTTGAACGAAACACTTCAAGCAATTATTATTCTTAAGAAAATTATTCCTGAAAGTTTTCCATCTTGATACTCACTGATATTATCTCCCATTCCTGACAGACTTCAAATGCAAATATTCCCACGGAAAAAACTGAACCAGTTTGAAGTCTGTATTCCATCGACAATTTAAATGATGACATCACATTAAAGCCAAGTTCAAACAAAGAACAGATGAGAAGTTAAACCTGTTTCTTGACTACTGAATATAGTAACTCACATGACTATACAAAATATACAAATCCCCCCCACACACACACACACATGTAGAGAAGTGGGTGGCTGGGAGCAGGGTTCCCGCTTCTCCCTATTATGTAAGGGTAATTTGGTTTGCTATGAAGGGTTTTCTGTCTGTTTGGAGGAACATTCAGACCACCTGTAGGCTGAAGTGATAGTGTAGCACTTGCTTCAGGGGTTGAAAATCCAAAATGCACCTCCCATAGTGGTAGCAATAGTTGATCTTTGCTGCCCTTCAAAATCCTCTATTCAAGGAAGGCTGCATCACCCTGGCTCAGGAAAAGCTGAAACCACGCCGAAAAGAAATAGGGCTATGTCCATGTTCTTTGGGATTTAATGGAAATGGAAATAAGGGTCAATCAAGCTAAACAGAGCTACCAGCTCCTGCTTCTGAAAAAGTTCTGGCCACTTAGCATAAATGAGGTGACATAAGTGTCCTTGGATGTATGAAATGAGTCGATAATAAGTGTAAAAGATTTCCTCTTGTCTAAGCCGCAAGGCTATCATCCAAGTAATAAAAAAAACAAGTAGTTGATCAGATGATTGTCATCAATTAGATGCATATAATTCTACATAAACTTGCATTTAGATTAAAAAAAAACAGGTATGAAACAAGAATAATGTTTTGGGCTACATTCATTGCTACAGTCTGCTAGAGCAAAGCTACTCATCTATGCTGCACAAGAGAGGAATTCCACAAAACAAGGGCGCTGGGATTTTTTGTGTGCAAGAGAATTATGGATTACTTTGACTATGTAAGGGCATAATATAAAACTCATCAGTAAAGTGAAATATTTGGAAGATCAGACCAGTGTAAAGAGGGTGTGTGTGTGTGTGTGTGTGTGTGTGTGTGTGTGTGTAAACTCTTGCTTCTGATAAGGAGGATCTATTAAGCAAGACCTGGCCACAAACAGGACCATTCCTTTGGTTTCTTACAATTTGCCATCTATTTTCCCCTGCCCCACCCCATCTGTTGATGCTCTCAATGAACAAATATCTGAAAAACGAACTGGGAAGGGAACACAGCTACAACACTATGAATTAACTCTATGAATAAGCAGACTTTTCAAATTTGGTATGAGTGTTACTCATTGGAATTGCCTGTCCTATCACCCACACATCCCAAAATCTGAAGAATTTAAAAAGCAAAGTGACAGATGAGATACTGTCAAATTCCATCAACTTTTGCCTGAAAAAGTTAACCAGCCAAACCTGATGCATGTTAACCATTCAGAGACTAGTGACAAGTGTAATAAATTAATGCTTAGAAGTAACTGTGCTACATGAGGATAGACAGTTCACTGAGAGGTCACTGGCATCTGGCCAAGCATTTAATGCGTTCAGAACTGCAGTGCTATATATCTTATTTTTTAAACTTGCCAACTGCATATGCTTCTAAAATACTGCTTGAAGCAATCCATAAGGTATGCATTTAAGAGAAATATTATTGGTGAGAAATTCTATTAAAACCCAGGTTGCCAATAGAAGAACACAAAATGCCCAGAACAAGGAAAATGGCCCATCATTTACCATAGGGTGAGTACTACTCATTTTCACCTTTGTAAACAACATTTCTGAATCTAGCCTCACAATGAAATTAATGGGTCCTCCTGACCAACAAAGCACAGAGGATTAAAAATAAAATAAAAATCCTATTAACTTTGCAAAATACAAGATGAAAATGGTTCTGCATTCTTGAAGACCTTCCCATGACTATAAGATGGCACTCGCACCTTCGCATGGGAGATTCCATGAGAGGAATGATCTTTAAATTAAACTCATGGAAAGGTCACCACCTAGCCTATACAATGCTGCTGATCTATTCTGCCAAGTAGTTTACATGTCGGTCGTAGTCACACCCTAAGGACAACTCTGAGAGACAAGGCAATTTTCATTTTGGAACTGAAGCTCAGAGAGCTAACCTTGAGAACATTGCTATTCCCGGAGCTACATAGATCCATCACTAAAATGTGGATTTGACTCATCAGGGAGGGAAAAACAAATTGGGAAACATCCATGCTTGAACAGCCCAGAGCAATGAGCAATGACAGCCATGCATTCCAGACATGGGAAGGATTGGAATGACTATAGGTATGAATGAGGATGCTGCCCAAAGCATGTGTGTGTGTGTTGGTCGGTATTCATGTGTGTGTGAAATAATAATAATAATAATATATTGGTACCTCGGATTAAGTACTTAATTCATTCCGGGGGTCCGTTCTTAACCTGAAACTGTTCTTAACCTGAAGCACTACTTTAGCTAATGGGGCCTCCTGCTGCTGCAGTGCCACCGAAGCCCGATTTCTGTTCTCATCCTGAAGCAAAGTTCTTAACCTGAAGCACTATTTCTGGGTTAGCGGAGTCTGTAACCTGAAGCGTATGTAACCCGAGGTACCACTGTATATGTAGATGAACAGGATTGAAAGGAAGAGGAGAAGCAGGACACCGCCAATGTAAAGAAGAGGCTGCAGTGGGTAAAGATGAAGGAAAAGAGGAAGCAGTGGGAGAAACATTGGCAAAGGGAAATGAAGGCTGTAAGGACAATACTTCATATTTAGTTTAGCTGAGATGTGTTAATGGTTGGCTTCCTTTAAAAAAGTTATGCAGTTTGGGCCTTTTAAGATGTTTGTTAATTTTATTTCACACAACTGTCTAGCCTAGCCAGATAAAGCAAATAATTAAGGATAATTAACTTCCAAAATAGCTGGTGCACTTAGTATGCTCTTCCAGTTCAGACAAGACTTGACTGCTTTTATATTGCTTCTTTTAAGAGATGGATTTTTCTTTGCATATATCAGTTGGAAAAGTAAACAACATTGCATCATCCATTCTTATTTCTTCTAATGCTGAACTTAAAAACCCCATCCAGTTTCTCTTTTATCAGAGTAGGAATGGGTAACTTTAGCATTCCAAAATTCTGAAAGCTGGGATATTTGTTTAGAATTAAAAGCTTCAACTTTACTGGCTTACGACTGCGGACATAACAACTTCCAACTTTTCAGGGTTAGTTAGACAAACCATCTAAAAGGTAAATTTGGATAAAGTGCTGTCAATACAGAGAAAAAGAAACTTGCAAATAGCATTGCAGCCTGGGACCATTTCCTCTCTGCGTACTTAACATTTACAAGAATTAGATGTCAGATTCTGTATCGTCTGAGCAGATTTAACTGGTAAGAGTGGTGCAGAACTAATTTATGTTTTAAAAACAAAGGCATTCAAATTACAATTTATACACACAGCATGCCACTTAATTGCAGTGCGTAGTTATGTGTTTAATCATTTGATACTATACCATGAAAGATCTCAAAGAATGCGTTGTTGTTTAACAACGCATTTAACACATTTAACACATTGCAGACCTGTTTGCCCTGTTTGCCTTGTATTTTGAAATATTCCATGCTCTCAGGAGATAATAGCCCTTACAGTAAATGGGCAGTTGCCTGACTTCTGCTAATCTGTATATGGGGCTATTCGGCTACTCCTTCATCGTGATTTCACACACCACCCAATACACACAGTGTGAAACAGGAGTGATGCCTTTTCCTTGCTTCTCTCTTATTCTGAGATGGAACATAGGAATGAACACCCATCATCTGAAGACAGCCTCTTCCCTACTATCCAGGGCTAGGCAATACACCAACATCTATTTATGGTAGAACATCCTAATTTGAGTAAACCTATGAGGAGGGAGGAGTGGAGAATCAATACTCAAATATTCCCTGAATGCATAATTGTGTTACTATAGTGCTATTATTTGTGGCAGGTAGGCAGTATGCTTGAAACCCTTTAAATTCCTGGGTCTAGCAAGTGCTGAAATTTAAGTAAGGGTTCAAATTGTTGAAACAGCCAGACAAGTTTCTTGGTAATGGCCCTCTAAGTATGGGCCATCAAGGTAACAAAGGACGTGGCTCTGTGCCAGATAACAAACGGGTGGGCCCTCCTCTCTCACTTGACAAACAAAAGCCAGAGTTGGGAGTTTTTAGTTAAGTGAGCTAGAAGCAGGAAGCAGGTTAGGAAGCTAGAGAGACACAGAGAGATGCCTCATATCTCTTGGAATCAAAGGCTGTGGCTATGGGAGAAGCATGGCCATTTTTGGGTACTGATGCTGAGAACCCCTCCATCGTAAGCTCAGGTTGCATATACATACCCCTCATTCCAAAGGAAACATGAACCCTGAATTAGCGCCTGGAACCCCTGAAATATTGCCCCGCTTGGAAACTGGGGTTGCGTGCAACAATAAAAGCCTATCAACATCCAAGCTCCTTCATATTTAGATATTTTTTCAGAACAAATCAAATCAAATGTAGAAAAGATGTAAAATGCAAGCAATACTAAATAATTACCATAAATGTGCATTCAAAACTCTGAATTAACTTTACCTCGGACTCCAAGTGCTGGATCACAATAGCCAACGCTTCAAATTTCTGATGACTGATGCCCAAGCATTTCTTCAATCGCTGGATAAGTCCACTTTGGTTCTCACACTTTTTTTTGTATTGTGTCAGCTCGTGTTGTTTTGTTTCTGGCGAATGCACTTCAACAGATGAACTGCGGGTTTGTATGAATGAGTTCTTGGGACTCTTCTGCTTGCCCCTGTCAACTGCAGAACACAAAAACAAGAAGCAACAACTTTGAACGTCGTAAACGTCAAGAGTACAAGTAAATTAGGTGTATCAAGTAATTATTTGTCAAACTTGTGCTTTTGGGCATTACTTTGATAGCTGCAGAAAGCAAAGTACTTCAAAACAAGGAAGACTCCCTATATGCAGTTTGCCAAGTTGTCAGCAAGTGTTCTATCGCTATATTTTGTAATAAATACTGAAGCTTATCCATTAGCCTGATCTAGCAGCATCTTTTCCCACGCATTTCTATTTTAAAAAGCTTACCATAATATTGCAGTGCCTTTCTAGCATATACTCACAATGCTGCAATCTCAAATGCAACAGCTTGCTCAATTTCATTTTCAAAGCAGTTTTAATGGCATATTTAACATAAAATTTGCACCACAGGCACTTCCATGTACAAATTTCCATTGCAAATTACAGCTTTACCATTTCTGCTTTCCAACATAGACACTTCCAACTAGGTTTAGCAATCTTTTCCCTCTTAATTGCGGAGTTTCTCAGCTTTATAATGAAAAACACAAACCCTGAAGTTAAGGGACCTCTCAAGTCCATTAAAAGGATTATCATTCAAACATGAGAAATATATAAAAAGATAGTGGAAAGATAAAACCAGGATGTACACTGTGCTCCTTCCTACAATTCCAGCATTGCTAAGCATTATTGGGATTTTCACTACTGTGCTCTGCTCATTGGCAATCATTTCTAACAAGCCACATTAAACATTTGGGTGGCTGATTAATTGGCAATCATGTATTACTCAGTTTTGCCAAAGATTAATTTCCAACATGGCTTTATCAAGCAACATTCCCCAGATGCAGTGGTGCAACTTCTCTCATGTTTCTGGCAGGTGCCCTTACAAAAATACCGTGTTTTTTTAGCATGATGTATACTGTACTAATAAATATACAACTGTTTCACATTTGTAGGAATATTTCTTCAATTTTTATACTCTTGCCACCATTACATACCCACAGCCCTAGAGGCTCTATACAGAGGTCAGCAAACTTTTTCAGCAGGGGGCCTGTCCACTGTCCCTCGGACCTTGTGGGGTGCCAGACTATATATATATTTTTGGGGGGTGGGAATGAACGAATGCCTATGCCCCACAAATAACCCAGAGATGCATTTTAAATAAAAGGACACATTCTACTCATGTAAAAACACGCTGATGCCCAGACAGTCTGCAGGCCGGATTTAGTAGGCGATTGGGCCGGATCCGGCCCCCGGGCCTTAGTTTGCCTACCCATGTTCTGTGACAACATTCAAAACAAGAACTTTCTTTCCAAAGTTACTTGATGCACTGGGTTCCCTTAATCTGTAATTTGAAACTTTTAAAATGGGGGTTGTATCCAAAGTTGTCCTGTTTGCACAAGGACTTTTGCCTACACAATGCGCTCTTCCTCTTCTCCCCCAATAAAATAATCTGTTCTAGAGGTTCTTCAACTCTCTGGAACAGATTTGAGGGGCACACGAGGAGGAGAAGTCCTTGTGCGACTTTGCTGGATAATATCCTTAGTGTCAAAAAGGAGATGGTCGGACCCGGAAGAAGGGAAGGTGGGTGAGTAGCAGACTATTGTAATGGTTGTGATAAGCAATACTGTGTATCTTAAGAAATACATAGAAAGAGTTTTAAGGCTTTGAACACTCTAGGCCTAGTGAAGTACTGTTACAGTACACGCTCAGAGTAAGAAGCACACAGATTTCAAGCCATAATCAGCCCACCACAACATTCCCCTGCCCCTGAAGTCCATTGCCACACGGTGCCCATCTAGGTTCAAAAACAAGGGGAGGAGGAAATCTTCAGGTCGAACAAGATACAAAGTGAGGGAATGGGCTCTTCCGACCATTATATTGCCTTCTCTTGCTGGATTAAAAGTAGTCAAATCTGTTCTTTATTGCTCAAGATTAGGCAGTATTAACCTGGCTGATACCCAATAAGCCCATCACTACAAATGAACATCTCTCTTGGGTAAGTAGCTCATGGAGGGTACCTTTGAGCTACTTGTAAGATCTGAGCAGCTCATTCTTAAGAGGAGGACATTATTTCGGGTTTTCAACTCATTTCAACTGTATAAACTACATTTGGGCTGATCCGGGAACATTTTACTACTGAGCTAATTTACATGCACAGGAAAAACAACAACCATTGTTCAGCCTAGCTTCATAAATTGGTATCTTATTATATATGACAAATGGATAAAAATCACCAAGTGGCTAGTTAAGAGCTGAATTCGTTAAAAGTTTGCATTATTTTGTGTTCCAGAGATGACTCAATTTTAATTCTAGAACTTGTGTGTACCTATGTGTCAGAAAGCCCCTGAGCCCCTCCCAAAAAATTCACCCAACCAATGTGGAACCTTATAAATTAAGCCCATTTACTATAGAACGACCTTCTGGAAAAACAGCTTAGCTAGCTAAGTGCACAGACTGGGAAGGCCACTGATATAAACACTGCCTAGGACTAGGTTTACTGTAAAATTAACTTGGTAAGAATACCTATACGATACCTAGTCATTTCCTCTTCCCCTTCTGCAATTTATTAGTTACGTATATTCATGAGTATGAATGAAACAAAGGTAACAGGAAAACAACATAACCCGTCTACGAGACCAGTAAATTTATTTTATACATAGTGTTACGGGTTAGTGCGGGAACAGGGATCCCCCCCTAGATCTTGGGTGCCAGATTTCCCTCTCTAGATTCTTTGGGTTTTGCGGTTTAATCAGTGCTGACAGGCTGAGCTCATTTTTCTGCCAGAGGGGCAGAGGAAGATGATGCCCTTCCCATTAATCCAGGCATGTCCAAAGTCAGTTTCAGGGGCCTAATCTGGCCCGCTGGTTGGTTTAATCTGGCGCCTGTGGCAGTTTATTTCCTGGGGTGAAATCCTAAAAAAACCACAACAACTTCAATCCTAAAAAAGCTCATCATGAAATCCTAAAAAAAGCTCAAGAACTTCACTTCAATCCTTAAAAAAGGTTAACAACTTTGGCTGGCCCTTTGGTCGGCCCTCACAGCCCTTCACTTCATCAAATCTGGCCCTCTTTGAAAAAAGTTTGGACACCAATGCATTAATCCATCTACAAGACAAAAGACCCTACAGGTTACGGAGATGGGGGTTTGCCAGGGCAACGTGGACATGGTGTCACACAGGAATATTTTCACCTTTTAAAACTGGGCTTGGAATAGCGGGGAGGAGTTGCTCGGCAAGGGGTTTCCTGGGAAGGAGAGGCAGGGAGCTGAAGGTCTGAACCATCTTGGTGGGCTGGCTGAAGGCAGGCTGGGACAGAGACATGGAGAAGTCTCGGCATCCAAAGCTGCACTGCTGCGGGGAACAAACCCCTCTGGAGATGCGAATGCTGTAAACTCTGCACTCCCTCCACTGAAAGCTTCCAGTGTAAATACGAGTAGAATAAACTGTATTTCTTAAAGACATGACAGCCTCTGCTGCACCTCGATTCCCAACAGAAACACGACACTGGAACCCCCTGGAATCTTGGTACCGCTCGGCAGAGATTGGGGGTGGCATGCAACCTTTGTAACACATTAAAAAAAAAAAACAGCAGTCAGAATACCTCTTGCGGCCCAAGAGCTGCCTACAAACCTGACTGATATCCTGAGAACCGCTGCAGGTCTAACCAGGTACACATTTGTGACTTAACACAAAGTGAGGTTGTTTCCCCCCCACACACACACACACTGCATTTCAAGTTGCATTTGCATGTTGCTGTACACACAAGAAGGCAGGTAGGGATGTCTTCAACCAATGCACATTACCTGGTTTCCCTGTGCCTGCAACCGCCCCCACCCCTGCCCAACTCCTGCTCATGGAGCTGTTGCCTGTTCATGTGAAATGGCCGTCTTGAATGGTCAAGCCTCAGCTTAACTGCAAAGTGTATTTTCAAATTGGATAGAAGCTCATTTGAAGGAAGAGACACCACGCCACAGTATTTCTCAAGGAACTACATGATAGCTATGGGTCGTGGTTAACTTCAAACACCAGTGGAGGGAGCACAATGGAGCCAGAGTAAATGGCAATGCATGAATAGTCTCTTACTGGATTTAGTGTTGCAGTCTCCCAGTGTCCTTCAAAGATGCCAAGTTTTCCTCTTGTTAGGAAGCAGGCAAGCACACTGGTCTCTTGTTCTTGTGAAAAGCCCTCATTCCACTGCATTCTGAACTAACCCTACAGCACGGTTGCTCTCCAGATCTTATTACTCCTCACAACTCCCATCATCCTTGACCACTAAGCATGCTGACTGGGGCTGTGGTTCAGCTGCATCTACAGGGCCTGATTAACCACCACTGCCCTAGAGGAAAGTGCCAACAGGACAAAGAAATGTTTTCTTCAATCACAAGGCACACTTTTGTATTGGTAAATTATTTCAAGTGGGAAATTCATCCTGTAGATAGGTACAGGGTCAAAGGGTGCTGAATAATCAGTCTTGAATAGGAGCACAGAATCAAGCAGTCAGCAGAAAAAAATATTGATGATCAATCCAATTATTTCTTTCACCCAAAGAAAACAGCAGGCTTGAAAACTCTCCCTGACTTTCAAGCCACCACTATTTGTACCTTCTCATTTGCATTCACAACACAGTCTACTAGACCTGCCACCATTTATAAAATTTGGCTCCTCTTGTATGTAAAACCTACTTTATGTCGAGTTTTAAAGGCGATTCACAGTCATATTTACTAAAAGTTTTTATTTCAAGCAGGTGGGAAATTGTTTTAACAAGCACCACATCCTTCAAGTGTCTTGAAAATCTTAGTATGGCTTACTGAATAACAAAGATGTTTGGACATCAGCTAAGGATCATTGCCTTAGCTTCTGGAGAGATTTCTTCTGGGCCAGAACAATATATTTGTGCAGACTGAGCAAAGACTGCCAGCATAAAGCCAAGATCTAATGCAAACTGGCATGACATCAGTTTCCGGTTTTGTCTTTCCTTCTTAATAAACATGTGAATATCTGGTTCCTCAGCTTGCTTACACAGTTTTTCACATCTGACAATATTTCAAGCAGAGAGCCATTCTACTTAGCAGGGTGTTTTGCAAACAATTTCACACCCTGTAGGCAACACAAGGGGGCATATTTAATCTATTGCTCATTTCCCCAAAAGCACTTGTCTGAGTCAGTTGACAAGCTCAGTAGGTATTGCTTAAAATAAGAACTCGCCATGAAATGTTCCAGCACCTTTTACTCTAACACACTACAGGTTGTAAAAAGGTAAAGGTAAAGGTACCCCTGCCCGTACGGGCCAGTCTTGACAGACTCTGGGGTTGTGCGCCCATCTCACTTAAGAGGCCAGGGGCCAGCGCTGTCCGGAGACACTTCCGGGTCACGTGGCCAGTGTGACATCGCTGCTCTGGTGAGCCAGAGCCGCACACGGAAACGCCGTTTACCTTCCCGCTGGTAAGCGGTCCCTATTTATCTACTTGCACCCGGAGGTGCTTTCGAACTGCTAGGTTGGCAGGCGCTGGGACCGAGCAGCGGGAGCGCACCCCGCCGCAGGGATTCGAACCGCCGACCTTTCGATCGGCAAGTCCTAGGCGCTGAGGCTTTAACCCACAGCGCCACCTGCGTCCCTTCTTTCTACAGGTTGTAGAAAGAAGTTAATCTTCCCCCTGCAGATAACTCCTTACAACGTCTCAGTATGTTACTTTCCAAACATTTCTTTAAAGCAAAACAAAACCCCAAAACCCCAAACCTACTTTCCTAGCTTAAAATTATAGTTGAATTACAAGGCTACTACATTGTTTTTCAAATAATTAAATGTAGGAATTTTTCTCCTGAGAGAAACAGCTTTAATTTCAAAAGTCTGCAGTGATATCAGTCAGGCAAAACAATTACAATTGTATATTTCTTACCCAACGTAGGATTCTCTGCATTCCCCCCACTCTGACAGTTTGTTCCCCACTTGTCTATACTTCCAACTTCTGCACCCATGCACTGGGATGCCTGTTCTTTCTCATCCGTAGTAACACAAGTCAAGCTGGCAGACATTTTCGGGCTCTTCACCATTGTCTGAAACACTGTAATATTAGTCAGATTGTGGCTCACTTCCTTCATCAGGGTCACCATGTCAACCTGAGTGTTCAGCCTCATTTCCATTTCCATCCAGGCTTTCTTGATATCCTCAAGCACGCATTTTATTTCCAGCTGGCTGGACTTGATCTCTGCCACAAGGTCATCTTTAATTGTCTGCTGGATCTTCTGCAAATCTAAAGTTGTTCCAGTTTCTTTTCTGGATTCTGCCATGTTGTTAGGTTCCTTTTGTTCAGCTTCTGTCACCTCATAGTTGACAAACTTAGGTTCTCCTGGGATGGCAGCTAAGCTCTCCATTACTGTAAAAGCACAAACTGACTAGTCCCCACCTTCTAAAACTTGCAAAAAAGAGCTTCTTTGTTGAGAAGACAACAAAATAACTTCTTCAGACCCTCTCTTCTTTGTCATCCGTGTGGCTGGATAAAGACATTTGAAATGAATGGAGCACATCTTCCTAGTCCTTGAAGTTCAGCTTAACTGCAAGTCTTGGCAAGAATGTACCTGTGCAATGGATGCTCAACATGGTCACACCCAAACCAATCAGATCCTTTGCTACATTCATGTAGGAGGCCACTGAAAAGATACTCTCAGTCATTCTATCCACGTGTCAGTCAAAAGAATGCATGTGGGTGTTCTCTTATTTGCATGACTTGTCTGTCTTCTTTTGGCAGTATAGGATGCATCTAATAGGAATTTGCGCTTTGGAGTAAAGAAGAACCCATCACAGGTAAATAACCACAGGTGCTTTTTCTTCTGCTTTTCCAATTTGCCTTATTATCTGAACATGATGCTCAAGTTGATGACTTTGAGGCCACTAGAGCTGGCATTTCACTTATCTTTAACAATACATGTCAACTCAGAAGTAAGCTGCTCAGGTGAATGGCTACAGGATTGCCATCTAAGTCACCTTGCAACAACTGAAACCCATCAGAATGGTAAAGGAGCAACCCACCTAACCTGAAAAAGCCATCCTTTTAGGTGCATCTGCACCATTTAGATAGAATAATTAAACTTCAAAGTTGCTAGCACACAGAGCATTTAAAATTCCACATGAATTATAGATTTAGGCTCTGTGAACACCATTAGTTTATTATTAAATATTTTCCCCCCAAGTGTACAGCTACAAAAAAGGTATGATGAAGAAATGAGCCGCAGGATGTACATCAGTTAAAATTAAGCAGTGTTTCAATTCCACATGAGCATGCGTGCAAATGTAAAAACATGGGCATGTTTTTGCATGCATTTGTAGTCTTGTATGCGTTTGTAGTCATGCACACAGCCAAATGCAGTTCCTTCAGCACACCAAACCACCTGTCCCTGATAGTTTAGGAATCTCAGTTCAAATGTGACCCATTAGAAGCATGCTTGGCAAATCATATGAAAATGGTCTTATGGTTTTGTATGTCACAACAAGAATGCCGGCAGTCGGGTGTATTACAACCTGGGGCAAACAGTACTGAAACCTAAGCATTTTATAGCTCTCCACCTCCATCTCTGCATGGCTGCTCAACCACCAACTACAGCCTCAGACAAAGCTTTAGGAGGAGACCTCACGAGGAGACTAGTTAATTAAACTAGGATAAAAAATAACAACTTGCGAAACATTTCTACAGTAGATAATGGATACAGAACAGACAGCTGGCGAGAGGGCTAGCAACAGCAATGGAAGATGCTTAGATCTCAAATCAAATCTTAATAACACTGTAAAAATTAAAGCCCTGTAAAAAGATTAACTAATTCAACTATGACTAATAAGTTTAAAATCCCATTTTACTTATGGAAGCTATTTTCCACGTGTGGCACAGTCATAGACACCCGACTCTCAGCTGATTCAGGAAGGCTGCATTTATATCAAACAGGATGTGACCAAAGTACTTGAACAACAATTTAAAGACGTGAGAGTTCTGTTTCTAAAGTAATCATTAATATTGTGAGCACAGACCTGCAGTATCACTTAAAACATTGTTCAATATTTTAAAAGTAGGAATAATTAATTTAATCCTCCTGCGATGAGGCTACATTTTAATATTTTAATGTTCCATTATTTTAATGTTGTATTTTATTTTTGTTTTTAAGTTTGTAATCATCCATCTTGTTTTTATTATTGCTTGTAAGCCGGTCTGAGCCCGGCCTTGGCTGGGGAGGGCGGGGTATAAATAAAAATATTATTATTATTATTATTATTATTATTATTATTATTATTATTATTTTCAAAATATGTTTGAGAATTTGAAAAGAGAATACCCCTTAACAAAAACTTTCGAAAACAAGTACTGAACCTAAGGATCTGTTTGTGCTCTGGACTAAAAATTGAAACTAAAACTAAAACTTTGAGCCAATTAGAACAAATGTTTGCAATGTTGATCTCAAATTCCAAACAGGTCTCGCAGGAATTTGTTGATGTAGCACAGAACAAACAGGAAATTGTCTTTATTAGGAAATGATTACTCATTTAAATATAAGGTAGATCTGCTGGGGACACGAGTAGCGAGACTGTTCCAGTACAATGAGAACTAGAAGACACTGGGAAGCAATCATATGCAACCAATATAATGCGTTTTAGGCACCAATTCCAAAATTGGTTGCACAAGTGCTTCAGATGAAGCATAAATCGCAAGAGGACCACTAACTACCATTAAGCACAACATTACCCCAGGGTAATGTTCAGGCAGAGATAATGGCATACAAAATTAGTGTCTGATAGAATTACAGCACTTATATGCTAGCACCATTTGTATTTATAACCCACATTTTCAAATAAGCAACTATGTCCTGATCCTTTACCCCCAAATGCAAATTTTTAAAGTTTGCAAGACAACCATGTCCCAGTGCTCAACACTACATTTGCTTTCAGAAATGCCAAAATGTACCGGGACAGAGATTTTTAAGTACCTCCTACTGCTAGAACACCCATATTGTTTGCCTAAATGTTGTGTGTATTAAAGTAATACCCAGAATTGGATGCTCCTAGAGCCACTTTTTGAAGAGATTGTTGTAGAAGTGTTACATCTCAATAAATCAGCCTGTCATACGGCTTCCTCAAGTTATTAATCTTCATTCTTCTGGTACCTTTCTTCCTAACCATTTCCCCCCCCATTCTCCAACTAAAGCCAATCTCCCTCTATTAATTGGTGCCCAGTTTTCAATGTTCAACTATCATCTGACTTCAAACACTACCATGCCAAATTATTTATTAAAACCTCATTCTTCACCCTGGCATACCAAAATCCATCTTCTTCCTCAATTGTTCCTCCTTTCTCCTTTGTACACACAGTTTTAGATTGCAGGCATACTGTTTCCTACGTACAGCATCTTGTCTATTTGCTGTAGGCACTTTAGGACATGAAAATGTACACATCTTCTGGTGACAAATCAGCTGATTAAGACCTAATGGGCACTGAGAATGAAAATTGCAATACTGTTTCGGGATAACTGTTTGGGATATCTAAGCTGCAGCACAGTAGCGTTCTAAAATGCGATTCTTTGACAATATGAGTTGCATTGGTAGTGGCAGATCAATTAATGTGACAGTGCCACATTCATTCATGTTCAGAAGCCATGTGACTGAATGCAAGTTGCATTCTCCTCCAGAATTCATATACGGAAAAGGTAGGTAAATATTCTGCTATCCTCACTCCTCTACCATATTGCGTAAAGATTATGGCTTTGCAGGGAACTAAAGGCAACATTGTACGGGAAGCTGCGGAGGGCATCCTTCCTCTTTAGTTCTCACTACTGGCTGGGACTGATGAGTTGGGAGCCCAACGTGGTTAGAGGTTAGTCACTCCCGTTTTAGAGTCATAAATGCCTAGTTTACTAGGCTGGTTTCACCATGGCTCAAGCATTTCAAGCCATGAACACTAAGAAAATCAACTCTAGGCCCTAGAAGCATGACTAGTGTTGCCACAGCAACAAACATACATTAAGGCTCATAAAGCATTATTTACCAGACAGCCCATGACCACAAGCCTCCCCCCCCCCCAATGCCTACAGCACTTTGGAAACATTTTTAATTAAACGTAATAATTTTAAGAGTTTATTACAGACATGTGTGCACCCAAGTATGCCTTCCAAGTGGGAAGAGTTTTCCCAGATAGAAATAAGACAAGCACAGGTTCTAATCTAGTTAACTTCACCACTACATTAATTAGTATGGGGCTGCAGAAGCAGGTGTAGCTAGGAATTAAACAAATGGAGAAACCGGTCTTGCAGTGAGTTCACCCCATGACATTGTTTTTATTCCCTTGATCCTATTAATCTTAGATATACATGTCCCCTGATGAATAGCCATCTGTGTCTTCAAATATACTGTCTGTTAAAACTGCAATATTTAGCCAAAACAGACTGAATTTATTAAAAATATGCTTGACTAAAAAATTATTCCGGATTAATTGAGTAGCAGCTTATTATCTTTAACATAAATACTCTTTAAAAAGCCTGTCTATGGCAGGTATCATACAACATTCCCTCCTTAGAAGATACCTTCTGAGACACAACAACCCTGCAAAAAGAATACTTCTGATTTTTTTGCTCCAATAAAAAAAAAAATCAGTTTATTAAATCTGACTACCAGATTATCAGTTGGACAGCAATCTCTCTCTGCAGCTTTCTGCAGACTGTTTTTGAAACTACAGCATAAGAACCAGAAGGTTGGAATCTTATTTTGAAGCTTAACATGCAGTGAATTGCCTATACTTTATGACATACATATTTTGGTTTGGATACAGAATAAATTAGTTGCAATTGGTATTGATGTTAGTCTCACTGATTTCAATTGGAGTTAACTTTTTGCATAGATACTGATGGGACCTAAGTGCAACTTAAAGGGCTGAATCCACACTAAGTGTATTTTACTCTTCAGAATCTCATTCCTCCCTCAAATGCCTAAATTTGCTATGAAATACTACAGAACCCCATATAAACAGAATACTTCGCCTCTTCAACTACATAATTTTATAATCTTTCTGTATTTTAAATCTTTTGTTGGAAGCTGCCCTGAGTAGCTGGGGAAACCCAGCCAGATGGGCAGGGTATAAATAATTACTTATCAAACCTTTATTAGGCATTATGCAGGTAAAACCATAAAAGGAAAATAACATATAAAAGCCTTGAGATATATATAAAAAGGCAGGAGTTGGCTACATACAAATATAAATATATACATATAGAATCAGTGGTTTTCCTTGTTAACCTGCTCCTTGGAGGACTGCTGCCAAAAACTCGGCTACCCCCGCCGTTACCCTTTGGTCAGCGTCGGATAGGTAGAGTCCCACACATTCAGCTTGCTGGGGTTCCAGACCACCCGAAAGGGGGGACAGCACGCGTTGACGGAGCATACTGTACAATGGGCAATGAAAGAGGATATGCTCTACAGTGTCCGGGACATTCATAGAACATCTGCAGAATCTCTTGCTTCTGGGAATGTTTTGATATCTTCCCCAGACAAATGCTGAGGGAAAAACATTCAAACGGGCCAGCATAAAAGCCCTACGTTGGGCTGGGATTATTAATTTAGAGACGTAATTGGTTCTGCAATCTAAGATATTTAAATCGTAGAATCTGGGGGAGCAAATTTTGTTTACAGCTGCCATAATATTTTGTCTCTCGACATCCTTTAGTCTAGTTAGGATATTATGGAGAATATATTGCTCATTAGAATTGTACAGGAGCTCCAGCTCGATGCCTAAAGATTCAATTTTTTTTTCAAGGTGCTGATACCATCTTGATTTATAAGGGTCTTTGAGCAAATCAGCGAGCAGACTTGATGGAGGGCAGCGAAAATGGCAGCGTAACCAATACTTTATTGAGGTGGACCATGCCCAGTATTCCATTGTGTGTATGCCTATTTCTGCACACATTGTTTCATATTTGATCATAAGAGGGAGTCCAAGAATACGTCTCAAAAAGCTGGAGTGAATCTTTTTTATATCACTGTTATATGCTTGGACCCATAGCGGGATACCATAGAATATCTGGGATTGCACTTTTGCTTGAAATATCTGATTGGCCGCAGGAATAAATTGATTACCTTTCTGATAATAAAAACGGGCAACTGCTGATGAGATGCACTTTGCCTGTTTTATGGCATTTGTGCGATGGGTTGCCCACCCTAAGTTGCTCTGGAATAAGATTCCCAGATATCTATGGATTTTCACTTGTTGGATTTCTTGCCCTCTTATTTTCCATTTCTCTAATTTCCAACCATTCGAGAAGACCAAAATTTTTGTCTTCTCATAATTTATAGAGAGTTTGTTACATTCGCAGTAAAGGATCAGTGAAGATATAAGACGTTTCAGACCCAAGCTCGTTAGTGATAGTAAGACAGCATCGTCTGCGTATAATAAGAGAGGAACTGGTTTCTGATTGAGTTTAGGGGCATGTGATTCTATTTTTTGAAGGTAATCTGGCAAGTCTGATAAAAATAAATTAAATAGAAAGGGGGCAAGAATACACCCTTGTTTTACCCCTTTCGAGTTTGGGATGTCTGAGGAGAGGTGACCTTTGGTGTTAAGTTTGACTTGACAGGTATTGGAAGAATGTAAATTTTGCATTAGAATCAATAAGCGCTGATCAATTTTTAATTCTGTGAGTTTCCTCCACAACTTTGGGCGGTCAATTGAGTCGAATGCACCACGAAAATCTACAAAAGCAGCGTATATCTTAGATTGCCTTTGGGATCTGTATTTTTCAACCAGATGCATAAGTGTAAAACAGTGGTCTAGAGTAGAGCAACCTTTGGAGAAACCTATTTGTTCTTTCCCTGGTAAATTTAGATTTTTCATCCAGGTAAGAAGTTTAGATAAGAGGTGCTTAGCGTAGATTTTCCCTATCACTGATAGTAGGCTTATCGGTCTATAATTCCTTGGTTCTTTTGGGTCGCCATTTTTAAAGATTGGAATAATTATTGATCTTAACCATATCTCAGGTATGGTCCCATATTTATCTATAAGAGTAAACAATTGAGCTAAGGGTTCTGCCCACCAATCTATATAGGTCTTAAATAGTTCTATTGGTAGACCGTCTGGCCCAGGAGATTTCCCCGATTTGAAGTTTTTAACTATCTCTCTAATTTCCTCTTCCTCTACCCTTGGCCACTCCTGGAGTTTATTAATTTTATTTTTAATGGTTTCATTTCCTTTAAGTTCACCGTGTAGATTGTTAAATACAGATGTAAAGTATTGGGACCATTTGGATTCTGCAATTGGTGGCAGAGTTAGTTGATTTTCGGCTTTCAGTCCTCCGTACACTAGGCTCCAGAACGCTTTGTTGTTTTTACTCTGAATTGAGTCGAATAATTGTAGCCATTTTTGGGTTGCGTATTTCTGTTTCTTTTCGGCCAGAATATAATGGTATTTTCTTTTTCCATCAAGATAAGAGGGCTCTAGTTTAGTGCGATTATTTTTAAATGTTTGGCGCAGTTTTCTTTTTAGCTGGAAACATTCATCATCAAACCAAGGGCTAGCGCTATATTTAAGTTCCCAAACTTTAGGTGGAGTACTAAGCTCTACAAGCATTTGGAAGATTTCATTATAAATTTTAGGAATATCACAGTAGGAATTAGTGGTCTTTAAGTTGAATAATACTTGTTTTCTCAGGTTAGCTGTAAGTTTATGCCCCACTTCTGCACTCATTTCCTGGGACCATTTTAATTGGGTCATTTGTTTGTATTGAGAAGGTTCTATGATATTGTGCTTAGTTATTTTGGTTTCGTCCTTTAAGCTAATAGACAGCAATAATGGCTGATGATCGCTTTCAGTGCGCGTTCCAATTTTGAGGTCCATGATCGAATTTATAATATTATAAGGGACAAGAATATAGTCGATGACACTGCATCCTCGGGGGGAGAAGTATGTAAACTCCCCGCTTCTATCGCCATTTGTTGAACCGTTCACAATCTGCAAATTAAAGTTGTTACATAATTCAAGTAGGCGTAAGCCTTCGTTGTTAACAACCCTGTCTCTGGAGAATCGTCCTATTTTCAGGGCATGTGCGATATCATTATCAGTATTCCAATTTAGTTTGCTACATAGTTGTTCATTGTTGGTTCCCACTCTGGCATTAAAATCACCTGCTATTATCAGTGAGGCATTTGGGTATTTATCGGACAGATTTTCTATATAAAAGGTTAGTTGTGACCAATTTTCACTACTGATGTTGTTTTTGGTTGGGGGGATATAGACATTTACAAGTAGCAAAGAGTCTTTTTTTTGGGTTAAAAGTAGAGCTTGTGCAAGTGGTAAACATATTTCTAGTTGCTTGATTTCAAACCCTAAGTTGTCTTTGATCATACAGCAGAACCCTGCTTTCGGCCGGCCCTTCGTGTTTGTTTTCAATGCGGGTTTCGTATAGGAGATGAATCCGTTAATTTTAATATCTCTAGTTGACCATGTTTCTTGTAGGAGTATTAGTTCAAAATCCTTAAAGAAGTTCATTAGGTCTGGGTCTCCGTCTTTGTTTCCCCACCCTGCGATATTCCAGGACAACAGGCGTAGGATCCGTTTTTGGGTTGGTGGCTGGTTGACAGCATTTAGTCATTCTAGTTCTGTCATTAAGTCCAGCGAGGAATTTTTTCTTGTGCAGATACAGCCATTTGTCGCTGCTTTCGGTGGGGGACGTAATGGTGGATCTTTTAGATTCTTTTTTAAAGTGCGGGAAATTAGAATTTCCTCCCTTTCTTGATTTTCTTCCTTAACTGTTCCTTGTTCCTGAGAGATTTCTGTGGTTGGTGGGCTATTATGGACAGTAGGACTGTTTTTAGTCTCTACTTCCATTTCTTTGGCCTCATTAGGTGTTGAGCTCGGTGTGTCAGGTCTGTTGGAGGTCATCTTTTGTTCGGCAAAGTTAGAGTCCTTTGTGGTACTTAAATAAGGGGTACCTATTTCGTTTGGAGCTAGTATTTGATATCTCAGCCAGGAGTTTGTAGTCTCATTACTGGAGTTTTTCCTTGCCGTTTCATATTCTAAAGGCGGCTGGATTTGTAGCTCTGCATCTATACATTTGAAAGTTCCATTTGCAGCTCTCTTTTTGACTATGCATTTTGGGGAAAAGGCTGGCAAGTGTAAAGTTTGATTGTGTATTGTATCTACTGCATTTTGTTGACCTTGTCGGTGAATTTCGGTCAATCTGGCCTGTAGTTTCGTCAATTTACTGAGTATGTTTATTTGTTCTTTATCTGGTAGCTTGGCAAAATTACTCAGCAGATCTTCTTCTTCTGGGACTGTCCAGTCTATTGTGTCAAGGGCGAGGTTGTTATTTGATGCTACAGTCGCATGGTTTGGGAGCTTGGATTTTTCTTGCGTAATTTTCCGGGTAGCTGACTGCGGTTTCTCCCATCTACTGGGTTCTTCCACGGGGGTAGGGGAGATGTCGGCTTCTGGTGGAATGGCCTTGTTCATCTTATTCTGTCTTTTAGATGCAAACAATGGTCTGGGTGATATATCTTCAAAATGTCGGCGCGGAAAAATTCCTTTCTGGGCTAAATGAGCCTTTACCCTTAAGATTTTAGTTGGGATTCTATGACTACCAAATCTTAGTAGTACTTTTTTGGAATATCCGTCGTTAGTGAGCCTCTTGACTGCTTTTAAGTCAATGCTTCCGCCCTCAGAACCAAGGAGCAGATTTAGATGGTGTCTGGCCCAGAAAGATGACTCCCAGTAAGGTAGGGGTCCTCTATATGGAAAAATGTGGAGAACAATCTCACATGGCCTCAGTATCAGGTTGATTGAGTGAGGGGGGCTTCCTCTGATTTTTGACTGATTTAGAGGTATAAATTTGTATTTGTTCTGTTTATTTCCAGGGGTTGTTAAGGATGGCAAAAAGGGAGTGAGTTGCCTCCTTTCATCTGGGTTATCCAGCTTCTTGGAGATGTTTTGTAATTGTTCAAAGATTTTTTGAACTGTTTGAGCAGTCAATAGGCAGCATTCCTCCAGCAGCTCCACCTTTCTATCAATTAGTGCTTGTGCCTCGGTTATGGGAGTAGTAGCCTTGTCCTCATTTACTCCTAGGGATATCTCTTCAATTGTCTTTCCATGTAAGGAGTTGAGGAAGGTTTTGGGAGGAGATACGTGCTGTTTTTGAGGTAGCAGGTAATTATCTAGATTACTCTGTTTAAAACCAGAGGGCTCTGTGTCAGTTTCTATATCAAGGCACCTGGGTCTTTTGCCTCTTCTCATTACTAGATTCTTAAATCAATGAGATCAGACTTCTAAATAGAATGATAAGCTGCCCTGAGTAGCTGGGGAAACCCAGCCAGATGGGCAGGGTATAAATAATTAATAATTATTATTATTGTTTTTATTTATTATTATTACTCATATGTTTTCCAAATACATGCATACATTTGATTAAATATGTATTAATGGAACACCTGCGCCATGAATCTGGGAAGAACTATATCCCAGGGATTGTGTTTATACCTTTTACCTGTAGTCTATTACCTGGCTGCAGGTGGTGAAACCTTACCACCAGCCCCGACATAAAAAGCCACTTTTCAAGATATTGCCTCCTTCATATACATTGATGTTTAATCTTTTAGCCTTTTAATTCTATGCAACAAATGATGAATACTGGGAAAGATGATCAAAATACTTTTTCTTAGCCATGTCGATTTTCGGGACTGTCAAACTTCAACAAAATTAAACATGCTACGGAAAATGCCATTGGAGCAGCACAGAAGGTAGATGTAAGTTAAAATTTAGATGTACGACTCAGCAGCACAGAAGGTAGATGTAAGTTCAAATTTAGATGTACGACTCAGTAGTGGTGACCAGACAGGGCCCTGTTTCGGAGTACAGAGAAACGCAAGAAAATTTGGATTCATTTATCTAAGACGCATGTTGAAAAAGAAACACAAAAGAATTGAATGATACAGACTTCCAACAGATTTATATTCCTTAAAAAACCGAGCTGAAGAAGGCATTTACTCCGAAACAGGGCCCTGTCTGGTCACCACTACTGAGTCGTACATCTAATTCATACTCCGGATACTTCTTTTTGGCCCTATTTGATTCTTTATTCTGACTTTATATAATATGGACTCTTTTTGACTACCATTGAGACTTGTATAAAACAATTGTTGTGTACTGGTATTTTATGTACCTTTATACTATATCACTGCATATTTGAAACTACATTATTTCTGCACTTAAACGTTGTGTTTAAATTTACTATTATTTTAAAACTGTCGCACTTATACGTTGTTTTTAAATTTACTATTAGTTTAAAACTGTTATTCTTAGCAGAATATACACGTTTTTCTTTTCAACTCTCGAGTAGGAATTATTCCTTGTATTGAAACTTTTGGCCAGAGCTCTTGGTATATCCTTTTCAGTATGAGAATATTGATGCCTCTTCTTTTTACTGCCTAACGTAAACATGGCACAGCATTACGAGTGCTGTGGCAGCACAGTGCTTGAGACAGACAGCATTTAAGTAGTAAGAAATAGTAAAAAAAAAAAGGATGTATGGATTTAGCTGTTCATGTCTGAGGTCCAAGATTAAGCCAAGTATGCTCAAATCATACAAATATATTAAACCTTGCAGAGGGGAGGGCAGAGTGGATTTAGAGGCTATTTAAAGTTGAAGCTGTGCAAAAATAGACATCAAAAGCATCTAGTCTACTAAGCCTCACTACTAAAAGTGCTTGCTTTGCAAAATTAAAGCCCTGGAAGGATTAAAATCCTCACTGCCCCTGGGTAGCAATAGACTGTTCATGTAACAGACAAAGGATACCGACAGAAACTTGCAGTGTGCAGCCAGTATTAGGTCACGCCATCTGCTAAGAATCAAATCCTTTGCTTCCACTGTGAAGCTCCCTCCAAACCCTGGTGCTGCTTTCCAGATGTATTGGACTACAACTCCCATGTCCTCACGGAAATGTAAGACCCCTTCAATGCCATAGCCTTTTGGTATAGATCAGTTTTCCCCCAACCTGTTGGGTTACAAATGTTATAGACTGCAACCCACCAGATTATGAGAGCCCAGGGATGATGAGAGCCACAGTCCAAGATGCCTGGAGCGCAAACTGTTGGTGAAGGCCAATACAGATTAGAGGAGCAGAAAAGAAAGAAGCTAAATGCTTAATTAAAGGATGACTCATTTCACAAGCTTGCTCTCTTCACTTCAGTCACATTGGTCCGTTCTTCCAAGACAGAAATACATTTACAAATGGTTTTTGGATGCCTGTGCATGTAACTCTTCTAAACTAGGAGCAGCATTCAAATCATAAAACTAAAATATCTCAGGTGGCATGCCAAAAGCAAGGCTTCAAGCCTAAAAAGGCAACTGAACTTAATTTAGGCTGCAATCTTATACCCACTTACCTGGGTGTTAAGTGCCATCGAACACAACCGAGTAGACATCTACAGAACTGCACTGTTAGTGGGTTAGGGCAGCAACGAAACTCGGTGGCAAGAGAGAAGACAGGATATCAAGTGTTCTGTTACAGAACGACTTGCTTCTACGATAGCAGCTTCAAAATAGATCTCTCTCTCTCTCTCTCTCTCTCTCTCTCTCTCACACACACACACACACACACACACACACACACACAAATCCAGGGTGTCCTAGTCGCACTTCTGCATGGTCAAGAACTAGAAGAGAAGAAAGTTCCAAAAGAGAAGGCAAATTGGAACAAAGTCCAATAGAGGGAGTGGCTGCCCAAAAGCACTGAGCTCAGTACTTTGCTTCCATCCATAGGGTGATGCTCACATTCCCAACCTGATGTGCACAGAATAGGCAGCCATACTGAAAAGTCTACCTGCAGCACTGAAGCAACTCTGGCTTCTGCCAGGGAGGATACAAGGAGACACTTGTCCTGAATCGGCCTTGAATCACCCTTTCCCCATCGGTAGGAATCCCCAGCAGCTGCTGATGGCACTACCACGACAGAGAAACAAAGCAAGGGATTGCTTAGGGCTAGAAAGACTACCCCGCAGCTGGACTTGTAACTGTCCACAATAGAAATAAATAGAGCAGTTTTGTTTCTTTGGCAAAAAGGAAACCAAATAACCTCCACTCGTTCAGATACCTTTAGAATTAGGCAAAAGCCTACCCAGCCATTCAACACTGGTGACCCTATGGTTAAAGACAGTGGGAATATAGCCTTTACCTGAGAATAATTTTATCATTTAAGTGAGTATGCAAAACAATAGAAAAAAGCCCTACCATACTATGTGCTTCAAGTGTGTCCATAGTGGGGTTAACATGAATTTTTATAGTGGATTTTCTTCCCGTATTGGATTATCCACCTATCAGGAAAACCAAATTTAGTGGGGGGGGGAGTGTGGCTCATTACATGGCTAACATGTGGGGGTCACAAAACAAAATGACACACAAAGTAGCTTCAAATCAACTTCAACTCCATGGTGAACGAACCTTAAGAAGCTTCCATAACAGATCGAAAGCCGACATTTTCCCATTAATCTGAAATTTGGGACACTGTCTCCCTCCCTCCCAGGAGCCAGCAATCAATTGGCGAGGAAGCAAGGATCTGAAAGTGTCCTCTTCATGCACGTAAGCCAGATCTTGTATATGTGTGTAAATAAACCATATACCCTAGAGACACCACAGTCTCTGCTGTGCCTCATTCCCAAAAAGAAACACGGACCTGGGTAAGCATGCCTAGAGCCCCTGGAATCTCACACCACTCAGAGATGAAGGTGGTGCGCAACAGTATTCTTTTCATGAGTGGACAGAGACAAATTCTAGACTAAACATCTGTATAGAAACAATCTAGAACAGAGCTTTCCAAACTGTGTGTCGCGGTATGTTAGTGCATTGGTTTTCAACCAGTGTGCCATATAACAACAACAACAACAACAACTTATTTATACCCCGCCCATCTGGCTGGATTTTCCCAGCCACTCTGGGCGGCTCCCAACAGAATATTAAAAACACGATAAACCATCAAACATTAAAAACTTCCCTAAACAGGGCTGCCTTCAGGTGCCTTCTAAAAGCCAGATAGTTGTTTATTTCCCTGGGGTGCCTTGAAAGCTGGTCAGGGGTGCTGCAGGCAACACTGGCCCCTGTCTCTCTTTCCTTCCCTCCTTCCTCTGATGCCCTTTTGCATCTCTGCCTCCCAAAGGTTTGCACAGCTGTTTGTTGCAGCATCCCTAGCTACAAGCTCCAAAGGTGAATGGTGCCTCTGGAAGAAACCTCTCTTTGGGGCAACACCGGCAGCTCAGAGACCAGGGCAGCAGCTGCCTAGAGGACTCCCAAGGAGAGTGGAGAGGAGAAGAGACTGAGGGAACCCTCCACAAGGGAGGGTGTTCAAAAAAGGGTGAGAGGCTGCCAGCTCTGCAGGCAAGGGCTTCTGAGCCCCACAGGGGTGCCACAAAAAGAATGTACTTAGTTAAGGGAGCCGTGGACTCAGAAAGATTGAAAACCTCTGTTAGTCTGTTAGTGTGTGCAGTGTATAGTTGTGTCATGCAAATGCTCCCGGCACTAGTAAAAACTCCCAGAGCTAGTAAAAACTGAATGACTGTGTTGCTAAATGATGCATGTCTAAAAAGTGTGTCATCGACATTAAAGTTTGGAAAGCTCTGATCTAGAACCTGGACATATAGTAAAACTATTGTGCTCTTGGTTTCATAATGTTCCCCAAACAACTGGGTAGGTAGAGGGAGTGCCCCTAAAAACAAAATGTGCCTTTGGGTCCAAACTATCCCGCATTGAGAATCGCATAAAGCCAGCTTTGATCAAGGTCCACGAATGATATCTGTCACAGTGAATGGAAGGGACTGAAACAGACTAAATCACCCTGAGCCAGACACCTGGAGCTCAGGAACCTCTAAATGAGTAGAGTCCATCCAGAGGATCTCAAATTATGCAAACTATCTCAAACTTGGTCATCCATTTGAGACCAAGTGCCAAGCAAAAAATGACACAGCAAGCTACACCCCTAAGCAGGGCTTTTCACCAAATACACCACTAATGCTACATCGGCATCAACACTCAGGCATCAGGAAAATTAGGATTTGGTCTGCCAGCCAGAAAAGGTACAGAAGCTATCTTTTGTCCTCTCCTCCACACACAAAATGGCCTCTTCAAGACTGCTGTTCTTGAGTTTTTACTGCTCATATTACTACACAGTTAGTACTTGCTAATAAGCTCTCCTCAGAAACAAATCTCTCTTCTCCTACCTTTCCACAGATTAGAGACTAACTCCTAATTTGAGAGTAAGAGTCCCACTGACGTTATATTCTTGTGATGCCAGCTCCGACCAATTTGACAGATACTGCATTACTTGTAGAATTTTTCGAAGGAGCACAGCTTCTGACATGTTGTCACTTTATACCAGTCACAGCATCTCAGTTTAATGGCTGCAACCAATATTTGCCTACGTTTGCTAGAAGTGGTTGCTGCATAATGGATGTGCCATAGCTACTCATACTCCTATGCCCAACTGGTCTAGAGCTTTTTGTTGACTGCGCCACTTCAAAGTTAAACAAAGCTCTTCATGGTGCACGCAAGCTGCCGTACGCTTGTTTCCTTGGGTAAGATTTTGTGATACTCAAGTACAAAATATAAACATTACTTCAAGTTGGCGAGGGCACAAATGTATTTTTTAAAATGGTCATCACTACATGTTAAGTAGGTATCCAATCCCTTTCCAGTTACTGCTTCCGTATGCTTTGAAACAGAAAGCTGTTTAGACATGCACAAGCCACTGAGAATGGACAGCTTATTGATTATTGCAAGTCTTCACATAGGGAAACCATACATCAAGGGGGGAAAATAGCCCATATGGTTCAAAACAAACATTGGAATCTGTTCGCCTAACTTTCGTGGCAACTAACGATGCCTATCTATAATAATAATAATAATAATAGTAATAGTAATAATAATAATAATAATAATAATAATAATAACAATAATAATAATCAGAGACACAATTCACATTTGACCAATATATTACACGTCTTAGAGAAGTTTTAAAAAAATCAAGAACCTCAACAACATTCTAGGCTGCCTTAAGAAGGGTTTCTTTCCTTTTTTGAGGAACTCATTTGGGAGAATATGTTATGTAACCCTAAAAATAGGACACAGCTTTCACAGCAGTATACTCATACAATATGCTTCGATTTACCCCCCCCCCAAAAAAAAAAAAATCAGCATATTGCTTACTCAGGAAGAGGAGGGCAGGGGAAAATAAAGGAACTCAAGGCTAAGGCAGAACCTGAGTAATTTATACTTGCAAACGTGGGCCATATTATTTGCATAATGAGCTTTTTGCGGCCTGTTCTGCCCTAGATGATGGACCTTTCTTTTTTTCCTGACAGAGGACTGATAAACAGGTCTTGTCCCATTTTAGTGGAGAAGCACATTAGCTGCGGTGGCAAGCATAGCCAATAGTTTTATGAGGCTCCTGCAAAAGGAAGAAAGCCGTCGGTGTGTGTTTTCTACTGCAGCGCCTAGCTCCCAAAAGACACCTAGTGGTCCATATATCACAGCTGCAAGGCTGTACCAAATACCCTCCATCAAGATGGTGACATTGAAACTCCTCAATTACATCTGTGTTGACACACAAAGCAGAACTGGGCTGATCCTGGGAGAAGCACAGTGCCTTGTTTATGCATCTTGAAGGCACCAAAAATTCACTGTTACCAAGTGACCGCGTGCCTTAGGAGGTAAGCAATGTTTTGTTATTAATCAGCTAAGAGATTTAAAAGGCACCCCAAAATAATTGGGCATCTAATTCTTGGAAATTGTGGGTTTTTAATACATGTACTTACAAAAAAACCACAGGTAGCAGAGGCTTTCCACTCCTCCATCATGCAAAAGGGAGTGCCTCTTCCAAGATGTGTGTCTGTAATGCGGCATCATCATCATCATCTAATAATAATGAAATAATGGTTTTCTCTTTCTTGTTTATAGGCAATTTTAAATCAACTAAAACTCAAGCAATCAACTATGACAGGCATAGGCAAACTCAGCCCTCCAGATGTTTTGGGACTACAATTCCCATCATCCCTGACCACTGGTCCTATTAGCTAGGGATCATAGGAGTTGTAGTCCCCAAACATCTGGAGGGCCGAGTTTGCCTATGCCTGAACTATGATTTCTTCCACTGGGTGATGCTACCTATTTGTTAAAGGGCTAGGAGTATCAGATACGACACACACAAAAACAAGTTCCTCTTAAAGCATTTCCATGAACATTTATGCTACCATGCTGAGATCAATCAAGCTGGGGGCAGGGAGAGAGCTTTACTTGATGCAAAAAATTTTATAACACACTTAATGTTGAGCTCTGCAGCTCGGATTATACAATACAGGTCAACAATTCTGGACCCATATCTCATGAGCTCTCTTTCACACGTTCTTGGTGCAAAGAACCTCCACATTGCTGTTGCATGTTTGCATCATTGGCTTGCCAGCAAAGGCTTATGTCTTCAGCTACTTGTATAACCATTTCCCCCGGTTAAGTATTCTAGCCACAGCCATAGCAGAAAAAGCACTTTAACCTTAGCTACCAAAAGAAGACAAATTTTACTGACCATCTATGTGCTTAAGGGAACAAAATATGGCCAGCTAGCTACATGGCCAATTACTGTATATAACAAATTCAGCCCCAGCTTTCCAAGACCTATGTGACATGCACATAAAAGAGTCATGAATGCAGTGAAAACAGGGATATTGAAAACCTGGATATCTTCCACGGTCTGCGTGTAAACATACTGTATTAAGAAAAGGCTTGCTAGCAGGACATTTTTTATATTTTACTTCCAGTTAAGAAGGATGTGCAGTTAATATGTACAACAGCAGACTCAGATCACAGAACTACACGCACAAGAGCTTTCATGTATACACATACAGAACTCAGATCTTGCTATCAAGTCAATTGCAATCTACACACAGATTTTTTGCAGGGTTGTGTATGTTTGTTTTTTGCAGCTGAGTCTTACACATCAGTTGGTTAGTAGCAATGTTAAGTAGCATATCTACCTATATTCCGATAAAAATATTTGTTGTTTCCCTTCAGCTGTGCCACACATGTTAATGCTTGGATAGCTCACTTGCCTATGAAACATCTGAACTGTAACAATTACCCTGAATTATGAGATCATTCTGACTGCTGTGCTAAGCACACATGCACATGCACATGCACACACACACACACACACACACACAGAGAGAGAGGAGGGGGGAAAGGAGGGAGGTGAGAGCAGACATGTGCATAGCCAGCCTGAATTGCATGTCAAAAATACCCAAGGGACTGAGATGTTAGGAAAGATTATTAGTTGCCAGGCTGAAAAGGAAATGCCCTGGGGAGGAGAAGGGAGGGGGAGACACAAAAACACACTATAAACAGAGCGCATTAAAACTGCTTGGTGCCAGAGACATGATTAAACTCCGAAAAGGACTTTCAGTTACATATTTGCTGGATGCACTATTTGAAACATTATGCTTTCCAAAAATAGAATGTATAAAAAGAAAGCTTCTACATTTTTCTGTTTGATATGCAATGTAGTACAAAAAATGTTGATGCAGATGTAATTAGGTCACATTTAGAATACATTATGCTTATCCGTTTCTTTCCAGGAACAGTATTTACTATATTTTTACTGCCTATCTATGTGCACTAGAACTAAGATTATTTTTTGTCCAAATTCAGCAATAATCTCTCAGAATTCCATTTAGAACACATTCTGCTTATTACGCTGAATACATTTCAGAACTGTATAGAAGACAGCTTTATTTAAAATACACAGTCTGATTTATAATATATGAACATCTGAATCTATATGCCATATAGTTAAACAAAAATGAAGAACCTGATCCTAAAATCACATTCTTTACTTTATAAATAGATTACACATCTGTCAGATCTCTGTTTTCTCTCCCCCTCCCTCCCTCTCACACACATGCACGCACGCACACACTAAGAAAATGATGATTAATTTGTCTGACATGGTGCAGTTTAAGGTTTAATGCTGCAAGAAGGAAACAGCACTCTGAACAAATCCTAACTGCTACAGCAGCAGAAGTAAACAAGACAAGATGTCCCTCATACACAGAGAAAAATTACCGACCTGCATGAAAAATAACTGTGTTTTTCCCAAATCCAGCAGGAAGTCGAAGATTTTGTAGCAACCCTTTCGCAGTTAGACGAACATGCATATTGGATAAGGAGAATTTCGGGGACCATAACATGTCTTCAGAGCAATTGGAAGAAAACCAAGCAGGAAAATGCCTCCATGTACTGTCACATACTATATTTGTAACTCAGCATTGAGGCCATGCAGTAGCTGGCCAGAGGAAAAAGGAAAACAAGCTCACAGTACATCAAAAAACAACAACAACCTCCTCTTGGTTCTTCACTGAGATTCCACAGACGGATGAAAAGCCAGGAGAATCCAAGAAGGCAGACACTATATCTACAATGTAAACGCTGCTGGCAGCGTCTTTCCCCACCAGATGCTGTAAAACAAAGCTCACCCTTAGAATAAAACTGCTCTGTGAGATTCAGAAGACAAGCAGCCTCTGAATTACATCACACTGTTCATGTTTAATCTACGAAGGGACCCAGGAGGGATGGGGAGGAGGAGGAGGAAGAGGAAGTGGGTGGTCTCCCAAGCTGAATATATCACCCAGTAATGTCACACATCTCATTCTCTTGCAAGACCGCTAGAGGAGAAGATTTCACGTTCCACAAGATGGATTAAGATTATTCCTCATATAACCAAAGGGCCTTTTATCCTTTTTCACAGTTCTGAAATATGCTTACTCCCAGCTATCATAGCCACTTACACATTTTAGCACTTTCTAACCAGACACATCAAAAAACAAAAAACAAAAAAACAAAAAAACCCAACAACCCTTCACCGGGATTCCGCTGATATTACGTATTACTGTTGTTTATGCGCCCGTGAATTCTTGATGAAATTCTTCACTTAAATGGGACCGAGAGAGAAATGCTCAGAGAGGGAAGTCAGGCTGGTTGTGCAGTTTCATGGCACTAAAAATGCCTCAGTTTAGTGACGGGCAACATGCTAAGCCAATACAGTGGTACCTCGGGTTACATACGCTTCAGGTTACAGACGCTTCAGGTTACAGACTCCGCTAACTCACAAATATTACCTCAGGTTAAGAACTTTGCTTCAGGGTGAGAACAGAAATTGTGTTCCGGCGGCGCGGCAGCAGCAGGAGGCCCCATTAGCTAAAGTGGTGCTTCAGGCTAAGAACAGTTTCAAGTTAAGGACAGACCTCCGGAACGAATTAAGTACTTAACCTGAGGTACCACTGTACTTAGGAAGACCACATGAATCTGTGTGCTCCAGAAGAGGGGCTTGCAGCCCTTTCTCTCCCCACCTCCCAGGACATTTTGGTGCTGAGCTAAGCCAAGGTTTGGCTTAGTGTGCCATCCAGACCCGGTGATTAAGGTCTCCACTCAGTATTCACTAGCTCTAACCAAGAACAAACATTTGCTTAGCGGATCTGTGCAGTTCTGCAGCAAAAAGGATCAGGGAGGAGTCAAGTGCATGCCAGTTTCATCTCCAGGAGCCTGCGTGGTCCCTTATCTTGGCATAGCATGACATGCAAACCATGCCATGATGATTAAGACTGTGTACACACCATATGTTTACATCACATTCCATACACACACACCCAAAGAAGAATAATGGGAACTGTAGTTTGTTAAGGGTGCTGGCAAAACTGTAGTGCTGAGGGCTAAACTACAATTCCCAGGATTGTAGGGGGTGGTGGAGCAGATGTGTTTTAAACATGTTGTGTGTACACAGCCTAACATAAGAGGGTGCATGCTTTAGACGGCATCCAAAGGAAACCTGCCAATTCAGGAAGAGATAGCAGATGGGTTTTAAAAGGAAAAAAAAAATCTGCTATTGAGCCAATATGTCACATCATGCAGGGACTCACAAGTCAACAATTATCTATCTATATGTAGGTGTGACTCTAAACCTAAAACATCAGATTTACAGAAGGCTGTGCTTTGCTTTCCTTCAATTACCCAACACCCAAAGGCAACCTTGGGTATTGTCTAGGGATTTCTGTTAGGGCAATAAAAAACAACAGCAGAGCCCCCAACTGTTTGGCTTCATTTAAATTGTTTCTAAACAGCTTTTAATCTGCGGGTGTGTTTTTTTCCATTTTGGAGTTTTGCTGTTTTTTTTAATAAAGGGGTGTAATATGTGTCTGGGAAAAGAGGAGCTGGGGAGACCAGGGGGCCCCAATTGCAGTGGTCCAGGGTAGGGGAAGGTATGGCGTAGGAGATGGGAAAGGCCAGGCAAGGGCACACAGTACAGGCAGTTAGTGACTGTGCCAGCCGTTCCTCCGAACTGGGGAACTGCAGTTGTCCTCAGGTCTGCGGCTGCTGTTGCTAAATGCCAGGTCGGCTCTCAGCAAGACCACCCTCACCCATGATCCGATTATGGATGAGGAGGTCTGTATCACTGAGACCTGGGTGGGTGAACAGGGTGGAGTTGGTCTCACCCAGCTATGGCCACCTGGGTACTTGGTGCAGCATCAGAGAAGACCTGAGATTTGGGGAGGGAGAGTTGCTGTGGTCTACAGAATTTCTCTTTCTCTCTCCAGGCTCTCTGTTCAGTTATGTGGGGGGGAATAGAGTGTGTCTTCCTGGCACTGAGCCAGGGATATATGGGATTCTGTTGCTTTGCCACCAGCCTTGCTGCCCAGCTATCTCCCTGCCTGAGCTGACAGAGCTGGTCTTGGAGTTGATGTTGAGGACTCCCAGACTGTTGGGACATCCATGCCAAGACAACTGTCTCTGGGGTAGCTCAGGACTTCATGGCTGCCTTGACCACCATGTGGCTGTCCCAACATGTTACCGGCCCAATGCATGCGGCAGGCCTCATCCTGGACCTTCTTTTCTTGACTGGGGGGGGGGATATTGACATCAGCCCCTTGTCATGGTCAGATCACTTCCTGCTGGTGTTTAGGCTTTCAGCGCCTTTTCCCCTCTGCAGAGGCAGGTGACCTATGAGGATGGTCTATCCTTTGAGGCTAATGGAGCCAATGGGTTTACAGATGGCTCTGGGGAGTTCTCCAGCTGATCTCTCTGATGCTCCTGTCAAAGCCCTGGCCAACTTCTGGAACATCCGAATGGCTCAAGCCATTGACATCATCGCTCCTGAATGCCCTCTTCTGCTTTGTGGAGCACTCTTGGCATATTACACTGATCCTGACCCAACTGCACTGGCTGCCAATTAATTTCTGGGCGGCCCAGTGTGATGGTTTGTCCTATGAAGCCTGAATGGCTCAAGACCACAATGTTTCAAGGACCGACCTGGACTCTGCATTCATCTTCTGAGGCCCTTCTTTGTGTGCCTCACCCCTGGAGAGGACCAGAGGACCAGAACTAGCCTTTTCTGCAGGGGCTACCCCTTTTGTGGAATGCTCTCCCCAGGGAGGCTGGCCTGGCACCTTCACTACAAAACATTTCTCTATAATCAGGCCTTTGGCTGATTAACATTCTATGTCCCTTAAAATGTGTTTTTGGGAAGGTGGGTATGGGTTTGGTTTCATTTTCATTATGTATTTTGTGTTTTCATTTTGTATTTCTATGTTGTGAGACCTTCAGATGCAGTATACAAATTTAAGAAACAAACACACAGATGGTTGGTGTGAAACTTCCCGACCTCAAGAACAACAACAAAGCAATGTAAAATCTGATCTCCAGGTCTGTATCCAGCTTCAAGCAAAAGACAGATCTTTCTTTACACAGAAGTATTTGCAGGCCCAGGCGCAGTAAGCCTGCAAATGCCTAAGCAAAACCAGGGGCAGAGTAATAAAGACACAACAAGCCAGTTCTTTGGATTAAATAGGTCACAACTTTATTCTTTACTGATGTAATATGGTCTTGGTGTAGACATTGGGTGCGTATCCTGTATCAACCAGCTCAATCTGCTGGCTCATCATTCCAACAGTACCGATCCTGGGTTAAGTACCACTCCATGATGCACATCAAATGGAGACGTCCCTCCAGGATGCCATTTTATAGGGGGTCTGAGACCCACCCACCCCTGTCTGGGTATTCTAATAGAGGCACTCCCAGCCAGACCACTTTACTGGGGTATCACAATTCTTTGGCACAGGAAAGTAGGGTAGTGCACTGGTCCACCCCCTTTGCCTAGACTAAGAATACAACCCAATGTTTTATCCACCACACAAGGCAGTCCCTCCTGCCCACTTGCTGCCAAGCCATCAATACCTGCAACCAGTCCTGAAGGTGATATTCAGAAGCCATCCTTTGTTGCCCATATGGGAAGGATGCATGCCATCAGGCCTGAACAAGGAGGGCATTGTAGTTGAAGGTAACACCAGAGTGCCGTATCGCACGGCCTGTCACCTGCAGCAACTTGCACAACATCACTCTGTCCACTTTTTCCCTGGCACAGCTGATAGCTGCAGGCTCTGCAGCACTCTGCCAGAGCCGCCTTTCCAACAGTTCTGACCAGGAAATGCTGATAAGAGGATGTGCTGCTTGCAGGGACTGGAAGGTCTGGAAGGTAGAACCTAGCTGTTTTCTAGATCTGTCTCCAGCCTTAATCAAAAGACTCATTCTTCTTTACTACTTACTGCTGCTCTCTGGCACAAGGAACCCATGTGTTAAGTCTGGAGAGAGATCTGGAGAATTGCTAGATTTTATATTTTCAACTGTGGTGAAAAACATAGTTCGCTCTTTACTTCTTCCCACACTGCTGCATAAGACTGATAACAATGCAGACTTTATGAAGTCAGTTTTTCTCTCTTCCCACCTTTAACACCCTTTGCCGATGAAGTGCTCTGAAGGACTTGAGTTTCCTCACTGTTTTGTGGCACTTTTGAGAGGCCCAATAAAATGTAATTGGTCTATTGTGGTTTTCTGGCATTTCTCTACCTTTGCCTTGAAGAAACAATTTTTCAAACCCACTGGAAAAGCAACAAGGTATATAGTTCTCCTTTCAAATAACAATAACAACTTCCTACCATTCTATAGAAAGCCAACCAAGCCAAGGAAGGAATCCAAACAAAACAAGACATTGGATTGATCTTTATTACGGCCATTGGCCCATTACACGACAGTTTCCCATACCAACGTAATATACTTAAACCTCCAAATTTAAAATTTTAAATCGCCAAAACTTACAAAAGACAAACAGGAACCAAAGCAAAATAAAAACAAAGACCACCATCATACATTACAATAAATCTGTAACCTATACATCGCCCTCTGCTCATAAATTAATCAATCAGGGATATCAATGGTGATCTAAAACATAGATCATGGTTTAAAGCGGTTATCCGAGCCACACAGGAGTCCGTTTCTCTTCTTTAGGGATAGGACGCTGATCAAGAATCTGGCAACCATGAGTGATCTTAGGGGGTCATCATCAATTAGTAGATATCTCAGTTTGGCTTCAATCGTATCATCGGCAATTCCCTTAAGATATTGTGCAAGAAACTTGCTCCTGGCCGGTAAGTGAAAAGGACAGTCAAAAATTATGTGATGCAACGATTCCGGTGCCCCACAATTACAATCACATAAGAGCGATATCTGTCCATTGGAGAATCTATTTCTCAGCACGTTCGATGGGAAGGTGTTGAATCTTGCCTTTACAAAGGCATATCTATGAGCTGAGGAAGTTAAAGAATTCAAATAGTTTGGGAGCCTTAAGAGGGGTAATAAACCAAGATTTAGAGGTGAGCAGGTACCATTGCCCAAGACCATTTTCTGCTGCAAGTCCATCTCCTCTAGTTTACAGGTTACTGTTCTTTTAGCTGGGACTATGTCCTGCCCTAGTAATTTGGATGGGGAGATTCCAATTGCCGTAATTTTCAGCTGTAAGTTTTTTACCCATGGGCTCTGGAAATCATCTCTCCACATACATTGTATCAAGTACAAGTTTGGGAGATTGTGCCATAGAGATAACCAGTGACAAAGTATGTGCTTCCACAGGGCATTTTCCAGGGATACAGTATTTAGTTCCATGCGTAGCGCTGTATTACTTACACAGTTGGGCAGTTTCAATATCCCTCTTAAAAACTGATTTTGAATGACCTCCAGGTGAGATAGGTTGACAAAAGTCCCCCAGATTGAGATGGCATAAGCAATTGTCGGGATCACCTTGGCCTTGAAGACGTTCAATGCCGATGGGATATGTAGGGCCCCATCGGTGAAGAAGAATCGCAAGATCGCCAAGGAGATAGCTTTGGCTCTATTTGTAACATAGGCAACATGGGCCTTCCATCTAAGGTTATGTTGTAACCAAACTCCCAAATATTGGAATCTATAGACTTGTTCAATGACTCTCCCATCAATTCTCCAATTATGGAGTTTCCGGCTCTTTGAGAAAATCAGGATCTTAGATTTTCCATAATTAATTGTAAGGGAATTTGCATTACAGTATGCTCCAAAAGTTTTTAAGGCCCTCCTGAGACCTACTCTAGAAAAAGAAAGAATGGCTGCGTCATCCGCATATAGTAACAAAGGGCAGCGATAAAGTGCTAGGCGGGGTGCATGAATCCTTTCTTGGGTCTCTATTAGGGGAGACCTCATGTCGCTTATGAACAAATTGAACAGAAGTGGAGCCAATATATAACCCTGTCGGACACCTCTGTTAATGGGAATTGAATTGGTGAGATCACCCACCGGGGTGAGTCTCACTCTAGCCGCTGAGTTCTCATGGAGTTTGATTATTAGCCAGAGAAGCCTTCAACAAAACAAGACAGAATACAATCCAATTTATTGCTGACTTCCTTACATTACAAGGCCCAGACCTCACAGTCAATATATACTAGGTACAAGAATGCTCCTATCCTCATTTTCCAAAGAGATCTCCCTTTTTCATCCATCAACCCACAGCTGCCAACTGCCTAACTGAATCTTCCACCTTCACGCCAATGGCTCAGCTGCTCTCAGAATCTCACCGTCCAATCCAATCTCAGAAAAAAAATAATCCAATCACATCTGAGTACGTGACCGGAAAGACACAGAACTTAAAGACACAGCAACTCTTTTCATGTGAAATTTACCTAAAAACGTTCCCATCATTTTACAGGAGCCTTTGATTTCATAGAATCATAGAATTGTAGATTTGGAAGGGACCCCAAGGATCATCTAGTCCAACCTCCTGCAATGCAGGAATTCCTAGATGTAAACATAATGCTTAAATACTGTGTGGAGTCCTATACAATTATCATTGCAACACTGCTCCATGAGGCATTTACTAGGTGTCAGGAATGTGGTTTACATCTGCAGAGGTACTGTTGTGCAAATATTTGTCTCCTACTGCATATACAGAATAACTCTTAGTCTGCTCACGTCCCTTAATATTTTGGGTCTACCAATTAATCCTGATTCAATAAAGAGATAATCAGTTTGCGTAAATCATGATTAACATTGAACTACCAAGTCAACAGGAAGAAGCCTTCAAGAGCAATTGACAACGCTAGGAACCTTTTTAGACCTCTGTGTTGAGGAATCCAGTATCACTAAGGCATCTATAATTAACATTTCATGTTATAAGTAGCACTTCTAATTCAGTACATGCCATTCATCACTCTTCGTTGACACACCGAACCATTAAGGTAAATGAAGGTTTCACCAAATGCATTATTTACTGCTGAGCTCTAAAACTGAAGGCAGGTGTACAAGACTTGGAAATGGCAAGTGAACATCTTACTACATGCAGATTGCTGGCTTAACCTCTACACTGCAGACCACAATCAAAGATAAATATATGAAGGCTGTGTTGCTCAATGCCAAATTGTATTTGGCATTACATACAAAATTATTACATCAGATGCTATCAACTCCAACATTTTAGTTCAAATACTTTCTTATATGCTACACAGGATTCAGAACATCAGTTTAGCTGGTCTGGTTGGTAAAGTACATTTGGTTCTCTAAGCTTTATGTCAGCCTCAATGTGATGGTAAACTTGTCACCTGCATGATTTAGATATTAAATAGCAGGTGCATGTGGATGGGCCAATCAGGGCCAGAGTTGTAGTGGAGCTGTTAACTCTTTCCTCCCATGTCACAGTCCCAACACAATATGCCCCCCTGAAGCTGCTATAGTTAGAACAGGATGGGAACTCCCACTGGAGAAGGAATTAGTGTTCTGTAGATTGATTACAACATTGGCAAACATGTTGATAAGAGTGTTTGCGCAAAGCTAACACAAAAGAGGGTAGAGAGGACCAACAGCAGGCAGTGTTTTATTTCTTACCGTATGTGTATGCTACCTATGAATGACCTGCAGCCCTCCTGATTTTCCTCATCTAAAGTTGCCTCTGGTTTCAGAGCACAGTTGGAGGGAGGAAAAGATTAAAAATAACATAAGGGGCATTTGCAGGGGAAGAATTAAGCCTTATTAAAAAAATCAGAGTTACGAATCAGGGCCAAATGAGATGGAATTCTGGCAGCAGGCCCACCCAAATCATGTATGAAGCAAGGAGCATGTGAGGCAAAAGCTAATGAGCAGAAAGGGTGCTGAATACACTCCCTGCCTTGCCTCTCCCCGTGAGCTTTTCCCCCAACCAAGTTCTGGAAACAGAATTAAACCTAATTCCAGAACTGAACCCACACTGGAAGACTCTCAGTGGGGAATGGAACCATGACTTCTTTTTGTAGCAAATGATAAAGACAACCCCTGGAGGGTCACAGGTTCCCCATGCTTGGACAACAGAGATGTCATACTACCAGTATAAAAGTCTCATATCAAAAAAGGTGCAGGAAACAAAAAACACTAAAGTTTTCGCCAACTGCTTCACCCAGAAGACCACCATAAAATATACTTAGGATCAGGACTGGAACTCCTCCTTGCTAGCGCAATACTTTTAGGAACAAAAGGGAGTGATTGAACTCACCAGAACTGAATGTAGACAATAAACTTCGAGGTACATTTTGTCCTGAAGGTCCTGCAAAAGACAAAAACATAACTTGAACTGTCATACTCTTTAAAAAAAGGAAATAAAATGCACACACTATCCTTATGGATCAAGCTACTCCTCAAAGGCAACATACCCAAACGTAGCCAAATGGTTCATTCTATATAACCAATACCAAACAAAAAACACAGAAAATGCTACTTCAGAATTTGGGTAAGTTGGAGGGACACTTGCCCCTCTCAGGATTGTACTCCAAATTGTTTCATTCTCCTGAGCAACTCCCTGCCAACATAGGATTTCATGTGCATGTTTGGAGGGAACCCATGCATGTGAAATTTGTAGGGTTGAGGCAAATAACTAACGGTTGGAGTTGCAGGCAGCTAACTATTGCCCGCACTACTCAAAGTAGTTTCTCCAGCTAGTAAGGAGCTGCCAGGCAACTGTTACATGTGCTTGTATGAAGCATATATATTTGGGCTTAAGTCGATTATCTTTAAACTCTTCAGGCTCCCTTTAGATTATTTTTTAAAGTACTTGGTCATACAGTGAGTGGATTTAAGAAGCAGGGATATGCTAAATCTTCCCAATTATACATTTTGCCTTGCTGAGAAGTGACATGGTATGTTATCGGCAAATGTGAATATGCAATTATCACTAGGAGGACAGGCTTTTCCAAACTGCAATACTGCATACTGTTTCACTGTTAGCATCATCATGTATTATTCCATGTTTAAAGGCATAAGCCTTGATTTCTGCGCATTTTCTCTTTTCTCTCTATATAAGAAGAAATGCTCCTTAAAAAAAACAACCACCACCGCCACTATTCAGAGACTAGGTAACAAAATTAGGTTAATATATACATAGTTCCTCAAGCTACTATGCATCATTCTGAACTTCTTTTTTTAAAATCCTTCCCCGTTCTGAACAATTAACTTAAATGAATGAAAATCAGCACTGTTTTTGCAGGTTTGTAATAGTTGTTTGGAAACCTATTACTTTATCCACAACATTTATCTACAAATTTAGTTCCCTAGGTGGAACAAATAGCAAAATGGATACTGCCATCATAGAATACAACAATTCTTACACGCACCAAGAAGCATTTCCACTCAGTGGAATAAGCATAAACTTAAGCTTTAAAGTAAATGGGGAAAAACAGACAGGTACACTTGCCTTAGTCAACACCAGTGCTTAGATGCCCAGGGTTGAGCAAAATCTGCAAAATCCAAGACAAGTAATGTTTCCTAACATTATAATATTGTATAAGCACCATGCCAGTTAATTAATCCTTGAGCCATTTGGATAGAAATGATGTTGGAGATAACACAGATGAACTTATAACCTTAACTAATATCACCACGCAAACAAAAATGGGACTAATACTTTACCCAGCTGCTGATTCCCTCTTGCATCTCTGGTTTTCCTTCCTGGAAGAAGTGCCCCAGAAGATTTTGGCAGACATTGGCTCACTGAGCTCAACTTGCTTTTCACTCCTTTAAAAAAAAGGAAAAAGACACCCCCACAAATAAATTAGACGTTGATATAATGAAAGTATGCAATGCATCTGTAAACTTTATACGAACCACCTGACACCTTAGAAAGCCACTCATCAGTGTAGACAATGCCGAGCTCGATGGATCAATGATTTGACTCAGTATAAGGCAACTACCTGTGCTCCTAATGATATAAAAAATAAAAAAACTGCTGCCACACCATGTCAACCCCTTTCCGCCCATAAGGCCTAGAAGGACATAATGCACTGAGCTGGAGATGGGACAATGCCCAACATCGTGTCAGTCTCATCATGCTTTCTATTCAACTAGAAATTACAAAGGGTAACAGGGGGGAGTACACAGAGTAGCAATACCAGTCCCATTTCTCAGGATGCCTAGAAAGACTGTTTGGACAGTACTTCTCTCTCCACCCAACTTTTACATGCAGCAAGTTCAGGAGAGGATGTTGGGTTTGCATGCTTATTCTCCCCCACCATACACACACTATAAAGAGAGGGTATCATCCAAACAGCCCTAAGATTTTTCTCTCTCCCACACAAGAATGCAGCTAATTGTACTTTTAATTTATCAGCAGAAGGGACTACATTCTGCTAGGTTCCAGATCACACCTGGAACTATTCAAGGTTCTGTGACAATACTGCCGAATCGATCAAGTGTTTTCCACATAAAGAACATTCCATATGATTTACAGGAAAAGAAAAATCAATATTAGGGATTCTGATTATTTCTTCTGCCTAGGGAGATTTTTGGTAGATGTGGTCAGTCCTTGTCTAAATTACCATGCTGGTCTTTGCCTGAACACTGCTTTCCAGCTTAGAAAAATCATTATGAAGACATTAGGCTGTCTCTCCCCCCCCCCCCTTTGGTCATTTAAGCTGCAATAGTTTCAGGGTTCTCTTCCCCCACCCACAAAGATTATCACCTATTTTAATCTTGTGCTGGAAGAGATCACTGGAAGACATCACATGGCAGTCATTTAATTAGCCCCTGACCTTTTCCCTTCCACTGATTTCAGCTGCCTAGCATGACCTGTAAGAATTCTTGGCTGGGACTACGCACTTCTATGGTTTGTACAGTAGCACACTGCTGGTATTTAAACAAGCAGACGTACTCCTCAGCTACAGTTAGACAATCATCCATCAACGTTCCAGCATGTGCTTCATTGCTGGCAATTTGGTAGCTTCCTCATCTCATATTGCTTACTGAAGGAAAACATACGCCTGGTTTTTAAAATTAAAATATCCCATCTTTTCTATTTTTAAGCTTGCAAGAGTCATAAATCTCAGAACTAATACGTAGGGCTTGTCATGTAAGGCATTGGTCTCCTCCTGCCCCTCCTGAGCAAGGCTAGAATGGATTTGCCACTAAAGCCTTCAGAGCCATAATATATATATTTAAAACTACCTGGCAGGGAGATGGGAGATCCCAGTGACAATTTACACCTGAGATAACTATCTTCCTCTGATCCCAGAGTGACGCCAAACCTCTACCTGTCAAAATATCTGGGTTCTGCTTCACTGGAGACTGCCTGACCAACGACGAGTCTTTGTCCCTGCCCTCACATCAGGGTCTGTCCCCTTCCTAATGTAGGGGTCCAGGAAATATATTGTTAAGACTAGATGAGCCTTGTGGTCCCTTACAACTCTACAATTCTACAGTGGTGCCTCGCAAGACGAAATTAATCCGTTCCGTGAGGCTCTTCGTATAGCGGTTTTTTCGTCTTGCGAAGCAAGCCCATTGACAGCTTAGCGGATTAGCGCTATTAGCGGTTTAGCGGCTTTTAGCGGATCAGCTGATAAGCGGTTTAGCGGCTTAGGAAAAGGGGGGGGAACCCGCAGGATCTCGCAAGACATTTCATCTTGCGAAGCAAGCCCATAGGGAAATTCGTTTTGCGAAGCGCCCCCAAAACGGAAAACCCTTTCGTCTAGCGGGTTTTCCGTCTTGCGAGGCGTTCGTCTTGCGGGGCACCACTGTACATTTATCTATCACTGACCATTGTAGAGCCTGCAACCACACTCCTAAGTAGACTGAGAACACTTATGCTATCATCAAACAAATAGCTTGGGATCAGTCAAATTTTTAGCCACAGATTGTTTTTCAGTATTCTGTTTTGACCCTTTGTGTCCTTCCCTTCCTCCTATTTTATATAAAACTGGGTAATTTTGATTTCTGGGTTTGAAGTGTATGGTGGCCAAGCTCAGTAATTCTTGTAAATTCCCACATGCCAAGATCATTTTGGTCCATGCTACTGCAGCTTAGGATCAGGGTTGTTAAAGATCAGATGTTCTTTGGGAGAGGCAAGGGGCTGTGGGCTCTATTTACACTCTGAGCAAATTTTAAGGGAACAGGCCGGCCAATGCAGAGCGCATTATTCCAAGGGCCTGGGATCTAAGATTTAATTGAGCCCCATCACCCCTGCCATATTTATTCCTGTCTGGGGGGGACAAAGGCTGGAGTTCATAAGGATGAAGTGGCAGCAAGGACATGGGAGCTGCTTGAATAAAAGTGAAGTCAGCAAGCTTAAGAGATGAGATACCTTTTGGGGTGCTTTTCAGGGAAAGCACTCTCGGCCTAGGAATGGGCTTTAGAAAGATGGATTCAGCTGTACCATTCTGACAAGACGACTTCGAAGGCCACTCTCCATTTCTGATTATAATTGTGGCACTTGTAGCTATAAAGGAAAAATACAAGCCATAAGGTAGTTCAGTTTAAGTACCAGAGACCAAGAAAAAACATGCCAAATATTCAACACTTTAAACTCTTTTTGCTATCAGAGAAGTCTTGATGTTATAGTGCAGCAGCAAACACAACAAGACTTGTGGCAGCTTGAAGACTAACAAATTTATTATGGAATACACTTTCAGATGTATCAAGTTTTATCCTCTGTTGTTAGAAATATATCTGTACATGGAGAGTCAACAGGCACATTAAACTCTGGTATTCTTTACAGTGTTAAGATAGACTTAGCATCAGGTGCCACAAAGTTTGAAAGTGGAACCCCATCTATCATTGCTGATGGGCTGCTCATACCTAGACCTAGGGACACAAAGGAAACAACTACAAAACCGTTGTGTAAATAATTGCAATGTAACATGCATATGCTCCATTTGTGTACATAGATTTAGTCAATCCACCAGTCTCCAACACACAAACACTTACTCGTAGGGAGGCATCCCTCATACAAAGATGCATATCTGGTTTAACAATGCCATAGTGTATTGTCTAATTTTAGGTGGCTATTGTAAGAGGACTGAGACAAGCTACCACGTTTTCATTACAGTACAGTCCCGAAAGGAGTTCCAAAATTATTCTTCCTACAGATCTATTTTCCTCCCTCTATATTGTTGTTCCTTTATAATTTCCCAGTTACTCTACACAATGGGCCTGCTTCCCTGGACTGTTCATTTATTTGGCACTATAGTTGTAGCATTACATTATTCTTACCACTATTATTATTAGCTTATATAGCCACTTTCTTAATCCCAGGAACTGCCCAATATTTAGTGTATCCCTTCTGCATCTTTATTCATCCCACTATCCATATAACGTCCTCATGAAACAAGGCAGAGTTTTTACAAAGTTTTTCCTATTGGGAAATTCCTATTTTTAAACAAAGTGAGCCACTGTTGTCTGTGCTCTGAGCACCCGTAAGGAGTGGAGAGGAGGAAGCTGGAGGAAACACACCAACTCCAGATGTCTACTACTAGTCATTTCAGGGGGAAAACTTTCGATTTTTGCTTCATATGAAATTAGCACTCGCTTTCTGAGACGCTTCTTCACTCCTCTCTAACATACTGCAAAAAAGTATCTCCCACTGGGGCTCTGCTTGCAAATAGCAAAGCCAATGGCATGCTGCCCATTAACCAAAAATGAAGGATTAAAAAAATCCTGGAACAATACTGCTCGCAGCTCATACCTGCTGTATACAGCACATGATCACAAGGAAATAAAACATTTATGTATCTTATAAAATGTGCCCTAGCCTGCAAAAAGCTTCTGCCACAATAAAGGCATGTGTACATACAACATTCCTGATCTCTTAAATCATGGGAGATCACAACCCCTTCCTTCTCCTGTGCATAACTTCAGCCTGCTCACGTTCCTTCCAACTGGATCATGATTTACACCAGTATCAAAACCCTACTTGATAGGGTTGGCAGGAGATGTGTAGCCACATTTGCAGGAGCAGCCAAATCCCAGTCCCCTTACTGCAGGTATTTGAAAACTACAGCAATCCAGTTATGTTGAGGACTTCTACATTGTTCATTCTTTAGTCCGAATCTCTATTTGAAAGCCTGCTCACTTTATTTTAAGATCGTGCCCTTATTTTGCACCAACGCAATTTACCTTGGTGGAAAAGGAAAGCAACACCAACAGAAGGGAAAGGGAATTTTGTTCTGCTGGATTTAGTAAGGAAAAACAACAAGCGTCAAGCCGACAGCCATGAAAGCCTCTGTCAAGGAACTGCCATCAGTGCCAGAGGGAGAGAGCAAAATCCAGCGGGATTCCAGAGAGCGTCCCGGGATTGGGAGAGGCAGCCCCTCTTCTGGGGAAGAGAATCAGCGTAGCACCAGTGGAGAAGGGGGGCAGATGGGGGAAGCGGCGAGGCGGTCCCATGACTCCTTGCCGGGGACCAGCGGGGAGAGTAGAGGTCCTCCGCTGCCCACGCCCTCCTTGCGCAGAAGGCTTTCGCGCAGGGAGAGTAGGAGGAGACTGGGTGTCAAAGAGCTTCTTTGCTGGAGGAGGTTTAAGAAACGCCCACTGACGGATACTGCCAGCGATTGAGACAGCCATGGGTGAGTGGCTGTCCGGACAGAAAAGGTTCACTCAGGCAATACAGCCAGGTGTTTGCACCGGCTTACGCACGAGCAACCCCTAGAACCATCATAGCCTCCATATGGATACTCAGACACCACATGCTTGAAACACAAAAACAGCTGCTGTAAAGAAGGAAGCATCAGTGTACTGTCTGGACTTCTTTTTCTCTATGGTCACGGTAAGATCCCAGCACTATGTTCCTATTGTTCACTGTGAATGTTGTATGTTTAGTGTTTCAATGTTTTTTAACACAAGGGTGGACATTATACAGAATGTGGCACAATAATGGAAACTGCGGCATATGGGATTTCGGTGAAAATCATTTGACAATCATTCTTAAAGAAGTCATGATACTGCTGGCATGCAACTTTCCATAGCTAAGAGCCACTCATTTCAGAAAAATCTGGTAGATTTTTAAAAAAATCACATACTTCTAATCAGTGCTTTTTTCTTTTTAAAAAAATGTTTAGTGGTACTCTCATTTTCCTACTCATATTGAAATACTGCCCCTCAATGAGGCCAAACTTAGATTCACAAAATGTTTAGGGGTATGAGTCCCCCTATGTCCCCCCCCCCAGAAAAAGCACTGCTTCTAATACACTCTGACATCTACTGTGTTCATTTTGAACAAACTAAGAGATACTTCACAAATTACGGAATAGAACTGGTCCCCAAGTTTCTACAACTGGCCAGGCATATCTATGCTATAATTTTTGAAGGACATTCACATGTCAAGCACTGTATATCAACCACTCAACTAGTCCGGACCCCAGGGTCATGTTTACTGTGATGTGTAAAACCCCTTTGAATGTTACAGAAAACATATGGTCAGACAATAACAAGCATCTATTAAATGAAGCAGAAAGTGACTCTAGTATTTAAATTATTTACAGTCCTCCAAACACTCTTCCTTTGTTGTGGCACTTGGTGATAAATACAGGGGTCAGCAAACTTTTTCAGCAGGGGGCCGGTCCACTGTCCCTCAGACCTTGTGGGGGGGCCAGACTATATTTTGAAAAAAAATATGAATGAATTCCTATGCCCCACAAATAACCCAGAGATGCATTTTACATAAATGCACACACTCATGTAAAAACACCAGGCAGGCCCCACAAATAACCCAGAAATGCATTTTACATAAAAGGACACATTCCACTCATGTAAAAACACGCTGATTCCCAGACCGTCCATGGGCCAGATTTAGAAGGCGATTGGGCTGGATCCGGTCTTAGTTTGCCTACCCATGGTTGTGTTGCTGCAAAAACATGTAGGCTATTCTATCATTACACCTTGTTAGGTTAGCTTCGGTTGTTGAATTTATGTATTGCTTCCCACCTAAAGTGATTTACAGCCAAGAAAAAACCCCTACAATAAATAAAAATCAAAGAAGCTTAGTTTTGTTTTGTTTTGTTTTAAAAAAAGCTTTAACTGTATAACTATATAATTGCTGCTGCCCAAATGCCTGGGAAAACAAAACACCTTTGCTTGGCACCCAAATGATGACAAGGCTGGCATCAGATAGACCTCTTAAGGAGAGCATTTCATAAATGGAGAGAGTGCAACATAAAATGCACTTTATTTCATTTCTACCCTCCTGAACCCCTTCAGAGGGGGCACATAGAGATGGGACTCAGATAACGATCTCGTGGTATTGATAGATACATATGGAGAAAGACAGCATGGCACTTGGTTTCTTCAAGATGGCACAGTTCCAACATTAAAAAACAAACAAACAACCAAAATATAACACTTTTTAAAAACACCACCCTGCACAGCTGACTTAAAACCATATTACAAATATGTTCACTCAGATTAGATGAGTACAACAGTCTAGTCAAGCAGAACACAAGTCTGTCAAATAAGGCAACGGGCTTTCACAACTTACTCTCCTTCCCATGGCCCTAACTCCCAAAATCTTCAATGCACGTCAATGTTTTTTTAGTGTTTTTTTTAAGAAGGCCCATTTAATTACATTTAGAATACATGTTTGCTGGCAACGCAGATCTGATGTTTCAAGTCTGCAAGGCCTGCTGCATGTCAGAACTCATCATGATGAAAGAGTGGTCTAGTGACCTAGTTTAGTGATAGCAATGCACTGGGTCTTTGCAAGGAATCTTGTTACCGTAACAGTGTTTAAAGATACTGTTCAAAGGGAATTAGCACAGTGTAATATAAACTAATATGCCTGAATCAAATGTGCAATCAACCATTTTTAAATATCCTCAGTAGTGATTTAGCCTATGCCAGGATGGTAATAACCAATTAATAGCATGCAGGCTGCTGACTTAGCTTATTTTTCAGGAGTATATCATTTTCTGTACCTTCTCAGTGGCCAGGAAATACAGCAAGAAAAATGGACCAGATTTTCATCTTCTATGTGTATCCTGCTATCCGAGACGGACAGATCAGTCTGTTCAAGACAGAAACTGGCTAAATGATCCCTACAACCTGTTAATTTTCAGGCTTAACCTTTCCATATTGTTGTATCACTAAAAGAATAAGAAAAAATATTCCAATACTTATGTGAGAAATTGACTACCTTAAGCTAAGGCCAAACTTGCTGAGTTGTTTGGAGGCAAAACCTGTACATGCCAGGTTTATCAGAATTTAACATAATCCAGCAAGATAACAAATTTGCAGTGCGAATGCCAACATTCATTTTTGTTAGAATTCCAAGCCCAGTGGTCATTCTCAGTCTTGTTAATGAAGACATAGTTTACTCTATTTGTTGAGAATACAACTGTTCCACTGCAAGGAGGAAAACACACTTTATAAGCTTGCCAATAGTTAATATAATCTAACTTCAGCTAGTAAGATCTAGGTTAGATTACTGCAATGCATTATATGTGGGGCTGCCTTTGAAGACAATTTGGAAGCTACAGCTAAGGCAAATTCAGAGAGTAGGTTACTAACTGGGACCAGAAAATCTGAGCCTATGACACTACTTCTGGCATATCTGTACCGCTAATGGTTAAGTTTCCAGGCTCAATTCAAAGTGCATCTTTGGACCTCAAAGACTACCTCTCCCCCACATGAACTAGCCCAGACCCTACAGCCTTCATCAGAGGCATTTTTCTGTGTGCCACATCCAAAAAAGGTGCAAAGGGTGGAGATATGAGAACAAGCTTCTTCAGTAGTGGTTCCCAGTCTATGGAATGCTCTCCATGTCTGGCACCATCACTGTCCGTTTTGAGGCACCAGGCTAAGCCCAGTAGACCTGAAGGAGCGTCTCCACCCCCACTGTTCAGCCCGGACACTGAGGTCCAGCGCCGAGGGCCTTCTGGCAGTTCCCTCACTGCGCGGTTACAGAGAACCAGGCAGAGGGCCTTCTTGGTAGTGGTGCCCACCCCGTAGAACACCCTCCCATCAGATGTCAAGGAAATAAACAATTATCTGACTATTAGAAGACATCTGAAGGCAGCCCTGTTTAGGGAAGTTTTTAATGTTTGATGTTTTATTGTTTTTTTAATATTCTGTTGCCAGATGGGTGGGGTAGAAATATTATTATTATCATCAACCCACACTTTGGGGGCATGTGGAGAGGGGGGAGGACTAGTCCTTACTGTATTCTTGGATGGTACATAGTTTAAATTTGGTTTTTAATTGATATTATTCATTTATATTTTATTTTGTTCAAGTCACTTCAGCAGACCCCCCCCCAAAGGGGCTAATAATGAAAATAATAATGCTGTTCTGGTACAAGTCATTCATAAGGCAGCCTTTTTCTTTCTTCCTCATCTCATTGCCCTCTCCAGCATATCTGAAACACCATCTCTGACTATAGCATAAGAACAGTTCTATTGAAAACTCTGCATAAACTCAGTTTCAACCATGCTGAAGGGAAGGCAGTTTCCTTAAAACCGGTGGTGGCAGCTGGTGGGCAGGGGTTGGGGGGGGTAAGAGAAAGAAAAACAGCCCAATTTCAAAACACACACACACTGCAGAAACTACATTTAAAAAGAGAGAGAGTGAGAGAAAATGACATAAAGCATTGGGCACACAAAGCAACAGAATTGTTACTTTCCACTTGCTTTAAGAAAAAGGTCGTTTTACAGATATGCACCGTTGTTTTTTTAAATCCCAACCGCTTTGCTGAACAAGCATCTTACTTTGACCTTAGAATGCTCCAAAAATGTATCAGTGTAAGATTGTATGGTGTCTCCCATGGGCTGTTGATGCGTCTGATTCCAAACTGCGCTCAGTAAAGTCATACATTCACACACACACAAACACACACATTTGGGAAGGAGTGGGTGTGAAATTAAGTCTGAAATAAAAAAGGGGGGGAGAAAGGATGCAATATCCAAACAACAAAGCTCTACAGTTGGAAATGCATTCGGCTAAAATATCCCCCAGATTTTATTACGGCTCTAGACGGCAGGTCAGGCTTACATTTGTTAGACAGAAACCGAACACATTCATCCTCCTCCCCCTCTCCCTAAATCACAATTTTAAAAAGCAATGCAGAATTAACACATGCAGAATTAACACATTCATTTTATTCAATAAGTCAACACATTCTGCTCCTGAATATACACACACATATATATTTTTTAAAAAGGATGATCACCTACTTCTTCTCCCAGTAAATGTGGCTAACAAAGGGATTATACAAAAGCTGTAAGATCCCACTACCAGCAAGGTCAATAAGGTAATATCGCAGTGGCTCCTTGAATCTGCCGGTGGCGTTAGGGTAGAATTGGTGAAAATATGAGGAGAAAAGTCAGTTTCTGTGCAACTGCGAAGTCCTCCTGGTATAGTCATTTAAAATGATCAAAGCAAGCTCAAAGCCCGAAAGACTGCAGCCATGTTCAACCCTCTCTCGTATTCCCCACGCTTGCTCTTAGTGAATTAGAGTGGAAAAAAATTGTAAGCTTCAAGGCAGGAGACAAAACAGATTAAGCCAACTAGCCATCAAGCTAAGAAAGAGTCGTCAATTAATCTGAAAAGGAGACCACCACATTTCTTTGTTATGAAGCAAAAAGACCTCCCCTTTGTTACGAGCAGAGTATAAGAAAAAAACGGAACAGAGCATTTACAACCTCCTTAGGTGAGTCAGGCACCGTAGTAAACTGTGCAGCCAAAAAAAAACCCCAACATGGCTGTCTGTTCAGAGCCAATCTGTTTGTAGGAGAGATGAATGCTGCAAAATTTAAATGTTTTTTTAAAGAAAATAATACACAGGAAATATTTGTTTTAAAGGAAAGAGGAAGTAAAGGGAAATGCAATAAACCTTTTTTTTAAAAAAGCTATGCTGCAGTTTGCCTCCTCAGCTCAACAAGGTTTTAGCATAATATCTCTCCTCTCCACATAGAAGATTTGAGCGGCTTCAATATGTAGCACCATTGCTACACCCCCCCCCCCAAAAAAAAATCTCTACAGTTTAAGGCAGTATCAAAGCAGGCAACAGTTAAGCTTTGTCAGGAGGCTGTTTAGTATTAATTCCTTAATGGTACTTAAACGGCATGCTTGTAAAAATTGGTCTAAGCTCGTAAGCAGCAACTTATTTGAAAGCCTAACAAAACGAAGACACCTGCTGTAAAATCAGAAAGGAACAATGTTGTACATAAAGACCACGTACTACAATGAAAGCTAGTCTTAAACCACAAGTTATTTCTATCGCCATTGGTGGATTGTGTTGCCTGCTCAGTGACATAGGTACACATTTGCAAACATCAGGGGGTCCAACAACATGAGCATTTTCCAGTTATTGTTTTCCACCTGTTATTTAGGATAACATTGCAAGGATGAGGACAGCCACAACACCATCAGTGCCATAAGGACAGACTTAAGCCGTTTAGGGTTTTATTCAATTTTTTTTTTCTAAAGAGATGGATTAACAAAAAAATGACTTACAATTATTGCTGCGTGTACTTTGGTCACTCTGAGTGCTACTGACAGAGGAAATGCTAGGTGTTCTCCGTATTCCTTGTCCTTTGACAGGCACTTTTGATTTGGGACTCGGCTTAGCAGAACTGGTCCAAGATCCTGGCAAGGCTTTCACAGATGCAAGCCTCCCCTTGGGAGAACACGTTTCTGTTCCTGCCAGCATAAAAAGGAAGCGAGTCACTAACAAAGATTACAAAAGTAGTAATCTCTAAAACAGTTTTTAAAAAATAAAATAGAAAGCATTGCTTTTGTCTCATTAAGGCATTAGTAAGCTGGGGAGATCTACATACGTTAGAATACATATCATGATGTGGCAGAAGCTAAAAATCATGACAGCTAACAGGTGTGATTCTGGAGAGCTGTTTGTGTTAAAATGTCCCAAAATAAGGATGTACAATGTAGGCAAATATCAGCATCTATCACATTGTTTCCTGTTCTTTCCGCAAGAAGCTCGGAGTGGCATACCTAGGCGGTCTCATTTTATCTTACAAATACCCTGCAAGATAAGGTAGAAGATAACGAACTGAAATGACTGTATGAGGGTCTGAATGTAGGCTCCCCAGCCAGTATTTTCTAAAAGGCATTTTCAGTGGCAAGGACATTTTCAGCACAACTCCTGTAACTCAAGCCTCCACACCATTCTGGCTGGGTTTGGAACCCACAACCCAACCCGCACACACCTTTCTTGAATGCACCACCAGTTTCTTAAATGCACCACCAGTTATTGATCATTTCTGAGAAACAGTCCTAAGGACCAGAAGTGGGCTTGGAGATATTTGCAAAAGTGTAGGTTTTAACCCGTTCTGGGGGGTAGGTGTGCAGATTCAAGAGCTCTGTGCCAACTCTATGAGACTTCAGGGAGTTTAGAGATTGGCAAGAAGCACTGCTGCTCACCGGAGGGGAATTGTTAGAAATGATGGCATTTCATGCCCTGAAAGTCTCCTGCAAAATCATCAGCTGCCCAATTCCATTTTTAAGTCAGCCGGTTAAAAGATTAGTTCTGTTTGAGAGACAGAATCTCAAAAGCACAAATTTGGCAAAGGCGATTAAAACACACACACACACACACACACACACACACACACACACACAAAACACAATGCCGCCAAATCTCAACACCAGATGGCACTATAAGATAGCATAGGAACCCTAATAGCTTTTGCAGTTTTACTTACCACTTGAATTTGTTTTTATTTATACTTTTCATTTTACAACCAACACCAAACACAGATTCAAATTATTCCACACATCATATTTTGACTTCCCTCCCCCCGCTTTCTGTGGTTTCCTATATCTATACTTTTTACTGCATTTCCAAGTTAACCCTATTTATTATTTATCCCAGATAATCAATATATGTTTTCTGTCACTGCATATTTTCACTTTAATCCTAATGTCTGAATTTATTTATTTTTTTTGTAAATATTCAACAAACGGTTTCCATTCTATATTAACAAGTTTATCATCTTTGTTTCTTATTCTTCCGGTAAGTTTCACCATTTCTGAGTATTCTAAATAGCTTCTGTTGCCATTCTTCTTTGGTTAGAACATTTTCTTCTTTCCATCTTTGGGCAAAAGTCACTCGAGTGGCAGTGGTCACATACATAAATATATTTTGATATTGCTTAGGTAACTCTAGTCCCATAATTCCCAAAAGAAAAGCCTCTACCACTTGAATTTTGTTAACTAGTTGTTTTAACGTAAACAACTTGAACAGATCAAGTAAAAAAGGAGTTACTAGACAAGACAGGACTCTTAATTGAGAAAAAGGTCAAATACCTAGGAGTGTAATTTACACCCAAAAATATAAATATATTTAAAGACAATTATATTTAAATATGGACAGGAATTAAGAGAAATTTGGAAGTATGAACCTCTCATTGTTGGGAAGAATATCAGTTATTAAGATGGGTGTGCTATCAAAAATGCTGTTTTTATTTTGAACAGATCCATTGAACAGAATGCTTCAAGGAGTGGCAAAGAGACATTACGAGATTTGTCTGGCAGGGGGAAAAACCAAGAATAAAATATGTTACTAGTGGATCTAAAAAAAAAAAAAAAAAGACCAAAAAAACCACCGGGGGGGGGGGAGAGTCCAGACAGCTATTTCATTGTTTTTTCTCCCTACATTCTAAACTGACTTTATCCAAGTAAACCATCATCAAATGAGTGGACAGTGAACCCTGCTGTTGGAAAAATAGAAAGCACAAGTAGAATGCATGACTAAAAAAGGACACTACATCAACTGTAATACAGTGGTACCTCGAGTTAAGTACTTAATTTATTCCGGAGGTCTGTTCTTAACTTGAAGCACCACTTTAGCTAATGGGGCCTCCCGCTGCCACCGCGCCACCGAAGAACGGTTTCTGTTCTCATCCTGAAACAAAGTTCTTAACCTGAGGTAATATTTCTGGGTTAGTGGAGTCTGTAACCTGAAGCGTATGTAACCCGAGTTACCACTGTATAGCATTGGTGTAGAAGCCCCCAAGAGAGGGTGGGTTTTAATCCCCTCCCTCCTACCACCAGTTTCCTCAAAAATCCACTCTAAGATGCTATGTGCTTCAGGAACAAAGTTATTATGGGTGCATATAACAAGATCAATAGCACTTTTAAAAATAATAAGAAGATTATATGGATTTGTTTTACCAATGCTGCATCTAAAAAAACCCCAAAAACCATACACACATGATGGATGTCGTGGAAGCTGACGGAAAATGGAACCACACAAGTATCAGCAAACATGACTGGTAGGAATTGTATATCAGAAACAGGTGCATGACCAATTTTAAATGCATTTATTTTGGACAAGCTTCATCCTAATACTAATTAAAATAAGGGTCCTGTTTCTAGTCTATTGATGCATCAGACCATGGGGATAGGGTAGAAACTCACTGTATGAGCAACCTTATTCAGAGATCTTATTCTCTCTGGATTCAAGCCCTGGCAAAAAATAGTTATGGGTGACAAAAAACCAAAACAAAACCCCCAAATCGCCTAGATTAAACTCTAATGGTTTACATGGGCTATTTTGACTGTTGTTAACATTTTTTTAAAATCTTGGCAGCCACTGGACTTTCAGCCCCTCATCATGCAAACAGGCATCACAATATCCTTTGGCAAGGAATAGAGAAAGATTGATGAGACTTCTTAACTTATGAGCTTATCAAATGCTTCCAAACTTTTGACATCTGGATGAAGAGGATTAGTCATTAGGTTTGATGGGGGAAATTTCCCTGTGTTCATCCCATTTTAGAGTTTTTTCTTGCTGGTGGCAGTGCAATAGATTCAGTTTCCAGATAAGAAACACCAAGGTGTGCAACAGATCAACCGAAGCTTTCTCTGTCCAAATCTTGAAAGGAGAATATGAAATTGATGTTTGAGAAATGCAATACTTACACTATTTCAGCACCTTAGTCAGGGCAGAACTTTTTAGGTAGCTGCCGATCATAATTTATTTCCTCCTGCAATACAGTCCACCGCAATCAGGCTTACTTCATTGTTTATGATGCTGATAGCTAACTTTACTTTCTCAGAAATGCTGATGAGAACCTAAGCCATCCTTTGGACAATAATGAGAAATGATATACAGATGCACTTAGGTGACTTATAGTGTTGCATCCTAGGATGTGATCTGCTAAGGGCTTTGCAAAGATTTTTAATTTGCTCTTTTGCTTCTACTAAAGTCAGCATTTTGAATATAACTAATATACAGTGGTACCTCAGGTTACATACACTTCAGGTTACAGACTCCGCTAACCCAGAAATAGGTTAAGAACTTTGCTTCAAGATGAGAACAGAAATCGTGCTCCGGCGGCGCAGCAGCAGCAGGAGACCCCATTAGCTAAAGTGGTGCTTCAGGTTAAGTACGGACCTCCGGAACAAATAAAGTACTTAACCTGAGGTACCACTGTATTTGGTGACAGTAAATATATAACTGGACTAGACAAATACTAATTGAGACCTAGTCTAGACATGCAATCGCATGCATCTCCTCCTACTTTTTTCCAAGCCAAAAGCAAACCTTGGAAGGCTTTAAATTTCAGAAGAGGAATGTGGAGGGAGGACCACTTATTTCCCCCCAGCTGATTTTCCATCCAAGGGAAAGAGATAAAGTCCTTATATCTTTCCCCTCCACAGGCAGAAAAGTAGCTAGAAGGGACCATTTCAAACAGAAAAATCAGGGGGAAAGACTACACAACCCACCACACACACAAAAATCCAATTCACAGCCTCCCTAAGCCACTTTTTTTAAAAAAAAAAAAAAAAAAGATAAGGAAAGATAAACACCACATGTCTAGTTTTGGCCACAGTTTAAGCCAAACTGTTCGGCCATCATGAAAGAATGAATTACAGGCAACATTATCAAAAGTCAGATGACATGCTTGGATTTAATTCCTCTCAGTTTACTTTGTAAAGGATGGCAACTGAAACCCAAACCACATTTAAAGGGTTTGTTGCTAGCAGTGCAAAGCTTGATGGCAGTATAAGCAGGGGGCGTGTGTGTTATTTTTTAAGTCAACTTTAAACAGAGAACACTATTTGCCTACTCAAGTAGGATGTGCAGAAACTGCTTCTCAAAGAACCCCGCAACAAACTGTGCACACATCTACCATAGGAGAGTACTTAGCCCAAGGCAGAGTATACATCTCTCCTGCATCACTTTTATCACTGGATATGCATTATCCGCAGCCACCATTCTGTGGCTCAGTGCTCAGCACACAGTAAGGAAGGGTCTGTCCATTTTGGTTCTCTCAGTTTCTCATTCCCCGCCCCCAATCTTAAATTCAGTTCTCATCATTTTGCAGTGACTTGCAAGAAAAACCTGCACTAAAAAGTTAGTGGATTTTTCTTTTTTTAAAAAAATAATTTTTATTAAATTTCATATTTCCAAATTAAACACATCAAATCCTAACACATTTTTATATGCAGTTTTTACTGAAGTACCGGTACACACTTTTGCAAGCAAGTTTCCTCCAATATGATGCATTTTGTAAGCTATTTTTACTAATATTTTCATTTTTATGCACACTTTCGCTCCCCCTAAAAGATATGCATTTTTAATACATTCGTTGGAGAACTGCATTGAGCAAGTGTGAATTTCAAAGGATAGCTGTGTTTCAGTTCACATATCATTTCAGAAAGTGTGAATTTGATAGATTTGGCTTTAAATTCATATCAAATAAATTTCTCCTCCATCTCTAGCACAGAAGCTAGCTATGATGTCTACACAGCCTGGGCTCTGCCCTTTCTTCTTTCCAGTGTTGAACTAGATCACGGGTGTCAAACACAAGGGACCTCGTCATGTGGCCCGTGTAGCCGCCGCCGGCCGCCAGCCTTCACCTTTTATTCTCACCTCTTTTTTTTTGACACAAGAAAGCCGCCTTTTCAGCACATGCGCGGCAGCCTACAAGCCAGAGAACATCTGCCCTCTAGCAGCGCCGGCCGTTCTACACAGGAAACCTCCACTTTACATGCATTCAGGAAACGTCCACTTGTTTTAGACAGAAGCAAAAAACAATTCTATCCAACCAAATATGATGCTAAGTTCCACTGCTGTTTTTAAATGACTTCTGCCTTTTATGATTTGCCATTAAATTTAGAGGTATCTTCTCTCCTCATCCATGTCCTTTAGCCAGTTCTCTGCTGCTGAACAACATTCAACAGGTGTTGATTCCCCACATTTTATGATGATGTAAACAGATTTTATCTTGTTTGTAGCCTTGTTGTGCACTGCTTAGACACGATGGTATTAAGCCAGGCATGTCCAAAGTCCATTCTGGGGGCCTAATCCGTCCCGCTGGTTGGTTTAATCCAGTCTATCTCCTTCAACTTCAACTTTGGTTGGCCCTCACGCATGTTCATTTCATCAAATCTGGCCCTCTTTGAAAAAAGTTTGGGCACCCCTGAACTAGATGCCCTTTAATACTTAGGTGAAATTAAAGGAAGATGGACACTTGCTCAGCCACAGTACGAAAAAAGCAAACGAGTCAAAACATGAAGGCTGCACATTGAGAAGTGGCCTTTCTTCTCTCCACCAGTATGAAAGGGACTCCCATTCCACAACTGAGCTGTGTGCTAAGCAGACCCAGAAGTGTGTCTGGCCTGTCACCTTCTAGCATTTCAGCCTTTAGCAAGGGAAGTAGAATAGCACACCTTGGAACTGAGGGGTTATAATTGGAGGCTCGCCTCCCACAAGTGCTTAAACATCCACAACTGACTATTTTTAAAAGAAACACTGGGAATGGCTTTAGCCTTCCTAGGCACTCCACCTTCAGAAAGGATATGAACAACAAAAAGAACACAATAACAATTAAAGTTGTTTTAATTAATCCATAAAAATTGACTCCATTCCCAATTCATGGAAGTTTTGCCCTGCCACAGGATCCTTTCTGGAAGAGGAATTTGACAAACAGAGCAGGGGATGATCCCTTAATTATTCACATGGCTACTGTAAAGCCTCACAGACGATGGGGTTTTGGTTCCTGAATGTACAAGCCTCACTTCTTTGAGCTTACTCAAACCCTTCCTGCCAGACTCACCTTAGTGGAAAGAACAGCTAAAATTATACTAATGCAAATATTTTCTCCCCTGCATCAAGTATGTTTTAAGCCTTACGTCAATAAATGTATTACAGTCGTACATCGGAAGTAGAACAGAATCCGTTCCAGAAGTCTGTTTGATTTCCAAACTGCGGCTTCTGATTGGCTGCAGGAAGCTCCTGCAGCCAATCGGAAGTCAAAGAAGCCCTGTCGGACATTTGCCTTTGTTAAGTTGTTGGTGAACATATCAGACGACACAGCAATTCTCCAAACAGCTCTTGTTTATTCACAGGTCAGAACAGAACTGAACTGAAGGGTTCAGCCAGCCTGCTTATATAGCGCTCCAGTACAACGTAACTGTAACAACTTTCTGTAACTATCCAATCACTGAACGTCACTTTCGATCCCTTATATGGAAATGTGGACCTGAACTATCTACAGTATCCCCCTGCTGGCCCAGGGTGAGAACTTCAGTACATAACAGCCTTCCAAAAGAACATCTGAAAACCGGAACACTCACTTCCAGTTTCTGTTCATTCAGAAGCCAGAATGTTCGACTCCCAAGGCATTCGGGAGCCAAGGTACAACTGTATTATGTAATAATAATAATAATAATAATAATAATAATAATGTAATAATACTGCAGGGAAACAGAAACCATAAGTGCCTTCTGCTTTTGGCTCTGTCACATCTCCAACCTCCTGTCCTCCCCAAAACAGGAGCAATGGAAGATGGTATGGAGGATATATTTTTTCCAGATATGTAAGTGTGACTATGACTTGGTATGGAGAGACAGGAAATTCATGGCACTCAAGAATTCCCTGACAATTTTGTCATGTATATGCTGTGGTCTTGTCAAGCCACAATTCAGGCTCTTAAGAATGACTCAGATAATCTATAGTTGGCTTGCAACCAAGCATGACCTTTGGCACCTATGCTAAATGACAAAGTATTTGTTCAAAGCCCTATTTCATGTTTCTTTTTTATATAATCATGGATAAAGCATTCTGTACAGTGACAAGACTCTGTTCCAGACATGCTTAAAGCTTTTCCATCCCTCAAGGCTCGCCAATGTGATGCAAAGAAAAGTTCTTGATATTAAGAAAGAGGAGAACATTTTAGCAGCTTGGAATTCCACTTACATTAAGTGAGGAAAAAGTGTGCTATGCCAGTAGCAGCTAGCTCTGAAACTGAAACTAAGACACTCACCCATCATTATCACTAACCCGATAATGATTACTCAGATAAAAAGCCTTTAAGAACAGAAAATTGGGAAGTCTCCAGAAAGACTTGACTGCGTACAAGTAAGATTTTATTCTAGCTAGACTCAATGGACACCAAGAACTTGCTTTTTCTATGTTGCATATTTTCCCCTCTCTGAAAAGCACTGCCTGAGAAACTCTCTCCTCCAGACACAAGTTAACTGAAACTGGGTGGATTTTGTGAAGTTATAAATTACTGTTTTGAAAGAGCAAAAAAACCTTTCCTTTTTTCTTTCAGCATGCTTACCTCCCACTAAATAGGATTTTGTATGTATGGAAGCATAAAAAAGTTGCATTGAAGAACCATAAAAGCAACAACACCCAGCTTTACAAAAGAGCTCACATGAAAAATAAAAACTGAGAAATCATTTTTCAGATCACCAGAACTTTGTTTATACATAACAAACTTACGTTAGTTTGGGTTGTTTCTCACTTTAAAGAGGGTGGGAAAGTCAGGACAATTAAAACTGGTTTTTCTGGGTAACAAGTCGTTTGCATGTTTTTAAAATGATGGTATGTTTTCTAAATTAACTTTACATGTCCAGACTGACTTTTTAGTTTGCAATTCTTAGAACAGGTGTGGGCAGAAGATAGTTCAGGATCTACTGGTACATCCCTAGTGATTGGCAGGGGCTTCCAATTCCCAATTGTTTAGCAATAGCAACAGCAACACAATGACATTTCCACCCCACTGCAGCCTACATTAGGCTGCCAAAATGAGCTAGGGGTAACTAGGAGTGAACATGCGTGAAAGGGCTCAGTTCTGGTGATGAAAACAGATCCCTAGGCTCAGAATGTGCTGTGCTTTCATTCTATGTCTTTTGCATCTGGCCGTGTTTGGTGGATCTTGGGGTTCCAATAAGAGAAAGCGGAGCCAATGAGACTGGAGACTTGCTAAAGATAGTCAATTGATGGGTACACGTGTATACATTTAAGGTGTTTGTTTTTATTCTATAAAATGAAACCCCAGGTCCACAATCAGAACTCCAGCATACAGGGAGCAGCTTTATTCACTTTCCCTTCAAATTGTTGTCCCAGCAAATGAGCCTATTATCCTCCCCATGAGAGAAGCTAACATTGGCAGCAACGATAAACTTCCGACTTTGCATAAATGCCATATTTGGAAGAAAAGTAGTTAATTGGGACCATGGCATAGTAGGAAAGCCCACATGCCACAATCCTGGTACCGATGGGGGGCTTACAACTAGATAAATGCACAAGGCTTAAATACACAAGATACTTTAAAAGCATGCACACATGACCGGGCTCCGGGGCAAACCACACAGCCTCCTTAGTGTGCCACTACTGCTATAAAATACTCTGCATTTCCCCAACTCCAGCACCAGTAGTCACACAAGCTTATATGAACAAGGGAAAGAAGACCACATAATTGCCACTAGAATAATCTGAGCTCTGCGGAGATTGTGGAAATGGCTGAAAAGCGAGTATGCTGTAATTGGGAGTTTGTGGTCTCATGACCAAAGTCCATTTGCACAGACCCCAGCACACGGCAGCAGCAGATACATGACCCATCCACTCCTCGGAGCAGGTTTGCTACTTCCAAAGAACTGCCATGCCCAGGGAGAGGGGGAGTTCCAAGTAAAGGACAGTCAACTACTACAGATCAAAGCAGAATAAAACCTCCCATTTCTTCTTCGTGGAACAGGGTTAGAAGTTCGTGCATTCTGCAGCTGAAAAGTCAAAATTGAGGAGATGCAGGGGAGGGGAGGGGAGGGGAGGGGAGATGACCAGCAGTGACTTGGCATCAACATTGACATGCAGGAAGGATTTCGCACAGGCACAGGATTCCAAAATCGGGCTACTTGCAATGCACTGTCATGGGAGATTCCACACAAAACAGGCAACTAACAAAAGTGTTTCTCACCAGAATTTGACGACAGGACTGCTCTTGCTCTTGGAGGAGATAAAATTTTAGATGCGTGGCCATTTTTGCTGTCACTTCCTCTCCTGGAGTGGAATGCAATCTTGGAGGCCGGCATATTCCTCACGGCAACAGGCCTGTCCTTGGGTAAACTTTGTCCTTGGGTTGCCTCTGCTTTAGGCAAAGAAACCTATATGATTCAGGAGCATGGGGGGGGGGGGGTAAAAAACAACAACAACAAGCAGTCATGATCAAACTACAAAGTGAATCTATAAGCAATATAGATAGATATATATATAATTAGCCTCACTTTAATGCGGAGCATTAAGGTAATAATGGAGAGAGGCTAATGGAGAATCATTGGATTGAACATGAACTTAAGGCTTGTCTCAAATTAAAGAGTATCCCAACATCAACAGGCAAACATTTGTCCTGCTGACAGCCACCCACATGCTCTAATTTAGAAAGACAGAACAGCTGTGGTCAAAAGATTATGGACATCACTTCTGGTATTTAATTATGATATGAAGTTTTTTTTAAAAAAATGTATTGCATGAAAGTGTAAGCTCCCCTGCTTCTACAAGGATCAGGGGAACTGCTCAAATGAAATTTTTGGGGGAGATGTTAAAAGGGTGTTAAGAGATGCCATTGAACAAGAGCTAAGATAATAGTTGACATTAGCCCTCTTCAGGTGCACAGCCTGAACATGTGAAGGACAAAATGTGCGTAGGTAGTCATGCAACCACACAACATCCCCATCATCCCTCTGTGCACCTGTCCCACCCCACCCCACTCCTCACCGAGAGAGCCTTCTCGGTAGTGGCGCCCGCCCTGTGGAACGCCCTTCCAGCAGATGTCAAAGCAATAAACAACTACCTGACATTCAGAAGACATCTTAAGGCAGCCCTGTTTAGGGAAGTTTTTAACGTGTGATATTTTACTGTATTTTTGGTTTTTATGGAAGCCGCCCAGAGTGGCTGGGGAGGCCCAGCCAGATGGGCGGGGTATAAATAATAAATTATTATTATTATTATTATTATTATTATTATTATTATTTGCTTTGCTCTAAAAGCCTCAAGTCAAAACCTCCAATCCAGAGGGAAAAGCATGAAACCAATGCAGGAGTTGAAACAGATTTCCTACATGAGTAGTCCTTCACTCATAACATTATTATTTCAGTATTATCATCTTGCTTAAGAATTTGTGAATTAAAAGACAGATTGTAGCTTTATGCAAACCTACTAGTGGAGTCGAGGAAGGTAATTTTCTCACTCAGTGGTCCTGTTTAGAAGCAGGGATCCAAACGTTTTGGTTTGGCTTTGTAACAAGCCACAATTTGCTATTAGTAGCATGCACATACAAACATGCACAATCCTCTGACATATGCATACGCTATATGCTGAGCTTTGGAGAAGGACCTCGAGAGATTCACACTGCCTTCTCCAACCTCAACACCAAGTGAGGGAAGGTCTCACTTATGCTCAGAGTCTTCTGCAAAGTACTTGTAGGAGAAGCAACATCTGATCTTACTTTGCACTTTAATTTTTAATCAAATGCCAGTACCAAGACTAAAACCAATGTACTTAAGTCTGGGGAATCTGTACCAAAGAGTATGCCTACAAACCCTTAAAAATTGTATTTAAAAAACCCCACAGTGCCAGAGATTAAAACGCTCTTATATGTTTTATAACTGGTTGCAGGAAGTTTGTCATAAGCTTTTCAAAAGTCTCTCATTGAAGTCAGCTCTTGCACAATACTTTAATTGCTGTGATGAAAAGAAAACATTTCTGCAAATATTATCACTAGCAACTGTCACCCTGAGAGCTTGATAAAGGAACACGTACACATTGCTGCCCCTGCAACAAGATTTCCAGTTCTAGGATGTCAAGATGTTTTGATTATTTTGGTATAAACTAAATAATGTTGGAACTGAAAGCAAAGAGGCTGTATTTTGTTGCAATATAGTTGCATATCAAAGCTTTACTAGTTGCAAATTTCAAACAAACTGACTATGTCTAGCTATAAACAGAAGGTTACATGTAAGATTGGTGGAGTATTGGGATGAAAACTGTAAACAAGCTGTCCTGCATTAGTTTTGAGTGAACGTGCATTATAAAATTTTCAACAGGCTGCATCCGGGTGGCAGCTTCTCACTGCAAGGCTAAATAAGCAAAGCAGAGGAGGGAAAGGAAGAGCCACCGAGAACGATCCTGCGCCACTTTGGGCACTGCCACACATAACACTTACTAGGAGCAGTATGATCTTACCAGCAGCACATAAATCACATTTGATTTGCATCTGTCAGGTTTAACAAATCACCATACCCAATATTTGTAATAAATCCTCTACCTGCTTACCCAATCTGCCTGCAACGTCAAAGAAGTAGCTATCACCATGTGTTTATATGCTGAAAATGCTAGAGGTCTGAGTTCAATAAACACGCAGCCCATGTTCTGGAAACAACCTGAAGATACATTTAAGTTGTTGTTGTTGTTTTAAGAAACTTACCGAGACAACTTTGTTTGCAGTATCTTTTGCAGACTGTTCTGCTGGAATCCCACAAAAGCCATTCTGCTTCTGCTTCTCTTCCCCTTGAGGTATCTGACTCAAAGCACAAGGCTGCGTCCAAGACTCTGCACTATCCATTTTGTCACTCGCTGTCCCACCCGAGTCCTGGGAGCATGTAACTGCCACAAGGGAGCATGTCAAACTAGGGCATCTTGCCTTGTCGACCTGTTCCATGCTCTGCTTCGACACTGTTGTTTTTAGAGCCTTGTGGGAAGTGTTTTCGGAATGAGTTGCAGCATGCACAGCTTGGCTAGGAAGGTGTTTATTAAAATGTTGCTTGAGAGTTTTATTCATTGGTGCTTCTGCTTTTGTACCTTTATCCAAGTCTATTTTTTTCCTCAGTGCTGCTGCTGAAGAGGATGGTTGCCTTGGGGAAGACGACGGGGAGGATGAGGAGGCTGTAGACAGCTGAGGAGATCTTTGAGCTGCTTTTGATGCACTACTTTCTCTTGGCTGAGACACAGGCCTGGACATAACTTTTGGCTTGACATTTTTAAAGTTTGGTTTTGGAAAGCTCACTATCTCTGCTTTCCTAGCTTTGGTTATGGTAGCTGCAAAGGGGGACCTGTTTGGCGATTTAACTGCAACTCGTTCAGCATTACTTTTCAAAGATGTCCTCCTGGGGTGTTCTTTCGCCAAATGGCCATTCTTTCCACCTTTAGAAATTCCATCACCAACTTCATCGGGGGTAGCAAACACAGCAAAAGTTGTATTTGTTGACCCTGCTTCAGGAGGTGGAGAAGCCAAGTTGTGTTCATCAGCTGAGGGACTAAAAACCACAAAAGTCTCATGGCAACTAGGCTCAGCCAGATCAGCCCTTTCTAACTTCAGTATATCACAGTGTAGCGTCTCGGACATTTTATCATTGTGTCCTTCGAGCAAAACCTGATCTTCTTTAGAAATATTTTGTGCTTTGGTCAAGATCTCCCTGTCTTTGTCAGACTCCTGTTCTGAATGCTCATCAAAGCTCTCAATTACTAGAGGGCACATGCCACTGATGGTGCCATCAACTCCAGGTTCAGCTTCATGCTCAGGTGTGCTATGCATATATTTCTTGTGCTCATCATTGAACAGATTAAATGGTTCCATTTCTGGTGAGCTCCCACAGCTAGAATTACCACATTCAGCATCCTGCTTTCCCTGTTCACTGTTCTGCGATACTAAATCTATATAATTGGTGGCCTTATCTCCCGTCAGTGAAAGAGCAGTAGGTAAGACTCCGCTATCTAGCTGTATGACACTTATCATATTTGGGTTGCCAAAGGCATCTAGCTTAGGGGAACCAGCACTGTGTGTGTAAGCAACAGTTTCACAAGTGTCCCCAGAATATGCAGGCATCTGAGGGGCACATCCCACCTCATAACACTTGCTTCCCACAGTATCCCCCAGGTTTATAATGGTAATGAAAGAGTCACTTGAACTAGCACCTTCCTGCTGCATCTGGGCATGATCTAATTCATCTTGGATTTCAGTAGTTGTGTTTAGTTCCACAGCAGCGAGGGGCACTGGGTGCATTAAGTCCGCCTGGCAATAAGGCACAGATTCCTCCGTACTGCAATTCTGGATACTCTTTATTGCAAGGCCCTCTTTCAGAGGGTTTTCTGGCTCCTGGAAATTCTGATTGAAGGCATGCATGTAAAACTGTTCCTTTGCACAAGAGATGTGCATGGCCTCCAGATCTGAAGTCCCCATGCAGATATAGTCACTGGCAGTCTTTTGCAGATCTTTTGCTTCAGTGCTCTGAGGATTTGAATAAATATCTGTCTCACTTGTATCCTTAAATTCGATATAGTCTTCATGTCCCAGCTCTTGGCGGCAGTGGCTAACAGTGCCGCCATTCAGAGAGGTTGACGAAGTAGCGTTACACACATATTTATTGCCATTTTCATCCCTGATGATTATAGGAGGCTGCAAGCCCTGTTTCTCTATGCTTTCAATGTTCATTTTTGACTGTGTTTCTAGCTTGTCCTCATCCTAATCTGCAGAATGCTCAGGATTTAAGGCGTTTTCCATCACTTTTTAAAAAGCTTCTCTCAGTTTTGTGTTCTTTTTCTGGAATTGTAGGGCTTTTCAAGTATATTCCCAATTCTGACCTGAAATTGAATACATGGAAAAATTAGAGAACGCTCCTTGCTTCCCCCCCCCTTTTTCCCTTTAGGGAAATAGCAGCTTGGGGTGTTGGGTTGGCTGAGAATGTATAGGAAATGGTAAACTTCCTTTCCATGAAGTCCCAAGCTGCCTTTTGGGGAAAGGGGAATAAACAAGTGCTAGGGCCCATTTTTGAAGGAGACGGGGAGGGGGGAGAGAGAGGGAGAGAACTAACGTTTAACAGCCCTGGTACCTGACCAAAATTAGAACAAAATAAAATGCAGCTGATATGAAAAGTTCAAGCATGTTTTAGGATAGAGGTCTAAAGACCAAGAACTTCATGCCAAATGGTTAACACCCTACAACGTATCATTAACACACACTTAGAGGGTGACAGTCTATGTGGGGATTTAGGTACTAAAAATTTTAAAGCACTTTTCTCAACAGCATGTATTGACAAATACTACTACACATTTGGCTACATCTGCATCACACACTTAAAGCACATTGCTTTCCCCAAAGAATCCTCAGAACTGTAGTTTATCCCACACAGAGGTACAATTCCCAGCACCCTTAACAAACTTCACTTCCCAGGATGTGAAGGAATGCGCTTTAAAGGTATGGTGTGGATCCCACCACTGTATCCCGTAACATTTGCTTTTGAGAGCTAGGCCTACACATTTCTTCTACAACTCTACAATATTGCTCTGATATTTCCAGCAGTTTGGTTTCCAACTTGTTTTTTGTTTATTTGTTTAAAATGCATATAAAACAAGCAGTCAAGTATCTGTCTTTTCCTCACTGTATCAGTCTACACAATACCTGATGTGTCTCTCACTGGCAGCCTGAAACTAAATACTCAAAGAAAGCTTCATCAGCTGAATTGGTTTCACTTTGCAAAAGAGCCTTAGTAGCCAAATGTATAAGTACAAGTAAGAACTGATGCAAATAACAACCTGCTCTCCACCTAGTTAAATCCACTTGAAACTAATGTAAGTTTTCTAATACCTGCTAGGCTCTTCTTTTAATCATAAATTCCAAGTTGCATTTACTCAATGGATCAGTACATAGCCTCCAGTTTGGACCATATCCATGTCAAAGATGAAAGCTGCTCCAATTTTAGCCAATTTTTCTCCCACCCAAGCACCACCCTCATCCCACAGTCTTCAGAGGCCCCCCAAAGACCTTTTTTCAGGAGGCATAGGGTGAGAGGAAGGGGGATTCTCCTTCTGGAAACTTTCTTCCATTCGTGGTTCTCAAGATCCAAAATGTTGGAGAGGGAGTTCCTCCAGCACCCTTTGATGTCAGAGCCCTAATTGACAGGAGTTCCAAAGATGCTAGAGCATCTATCCCCTCACTCATTAAGCCATTCCAAGCAAAGCTAGGTTTCACTCATTAGGAACCCTTAGTATTGTGCGCAGTAATCAGAGCAAGCAGGCAAAAAACAGAACAATCCATCATTATCCATTCATCATGAATATCCGAGACACTTTTACCTAACATTTCTGTCTCCACTTATCGTCCCATTATGCTTCAGGTCAGCCTTAATACAGTACAACACACACGCACCCCAAAGAACCAAAGGCTTAGGTACACGCAAAAAGTTCAGAAATTAATTCATCTTTCTAATTACCTTTATTTTCCCATTATATTAGGGATGTGGAACCTGTGGCAAGCCTGAGGTAGCTGGACTATAACTTCATGATGCTAAACATCACTGGATGGATAAAAGCCACAGATGCGACTGATGATGACCTGAATCTGCAGCCTATTTGGGATGGGAGTATATGGCACTACCCACAAGTTCACACTTACTGCTTAGTATTATTTATGAAGCTTACGCTGCATTACACCCTGCTGACTTTAGGTCCATCTAGTGTACCATCCCTAACATCTACTCTATATTGTTGACTTGCCCAAGGCACTCTTATGGCAAACGTTTCCTGAAACACTATTGGAAATAATACCCTTGCACGGCGGCAACATTACCACTTGCTTACTCTGTTTATTTGAACTTCTAATCCACCTTTCCCTGAAGGCTTACAGCAGGCAAAACAAAACATTCAAATAAAATCAGGACGGCTTGATGGTATGCTTAGTCATCCTTAACTATAATATACCTGCCCAAAGTCTTTTATTGCCTCTGGGAGACACTCTGGCTCAGGATTATGAAATTTCTGAAGAATGAAACTCAAAAGCTGGGAGTACCTCCCAACAGCAGTTTGTTTTTGTGGACCTTCATTATTGATACTTGATGCTTAGCAGGCATCACTCTGCAATGCTCATGGAAGAAAGCAGAGGGCAGAGGCAATGTAAATGTTACAGTATGCTAGGGTGTTTCAGTAACTTAAAATGAAACACCTGAAGAGTTTGAAGTTTATTTTACTGCAACCCTTCCATTTAGCCAACAGATGACACACAGGAGATTGAAAACTTCAATCAGGCATAGCACAGATGACTGTAATGTTACAAAAGTCTGATGAGGAGGGGTTGATATTGATAATGTTGTCTAAAGACAACTCAGCTGGCTATAAATGAAAATTGCATGAGAAGCTCTTCCATCTCTGTACAAGACGCACTGCAAAGATTCTCCTGTGCCTCAGGAGGGCAGTGGCTCATTTGCAAAGCACCATTTTCTATCTTCACACAACAAAACCGGTGACCACAGTAAGAAATATGTTTAATCCTGAAATTCTGGGTATTCAGGGGCTTGGCTAGGACTGGACAGGCTGCGATCATTGGCCGCCTAGAACTATGCAGCTATGATGAGAAACACACAGAGAAGAGTGCTTGAATGTTTCATTAAGAGAGAGATCCTGGTAAACAACACAGTCAGGCCTATTAAGGCCTATTAAGATTTGACACATACTGCATCACCCCCACAATTCATACACAGTTCTTTATCTTTTAATGGTAAGAAAACAAGTGCCGTAACAATATACAACAGAGAACACACACATGGGATTAATCTAAATATTTTAGAGCCAGTGTAGTACACACAGAAATAAAGAGGTTTGCATACCACAGCAATGCCTAAAAAAATCTGTATGGGAGCAGTGTTGAGTCAGGAATCCCAAGAAAACACCCAGTTTTATAAGAGTTGTAAATGGCTTCCTGGAATGAAGTTACACAACCATTCTGAACACGCCACATCTAGCTATTGAGCATTAAAAGAACGACAATACCCCAGCAGTGCAAGAGGTCTCGGTTTATGTTGGCAGCAGTAGTATTTTTTACATTTTAGAGAGAGAAACTGCAAAAACATTCAGTAACTTAGAAGCTGCACTAAAGTCACAAACGCCTCCATGAGTCAGCCAGAAACTATTTTATGTTTATCTAATAAAACACAAATCCATCCAATCAGTAAACTTTTTGCACAATAGTGCTGAGAGTCCACTAGACCCCAGGAAACACATGAGAATTCCCTTCAGGGCTTCACTGCAATCATACACCCCCAAATTTATTTTTTAATAAAGAGAGATATGAGCTTCTAACAGCACTCAAGTTTCTACTGTGCTGGGGGGTGGGGAGTCTATTTTCTCCTCCTGCTTTTACATTTTTCCTTCTAGCTGGAAATGTCTGAAACATGACATTTGTTCTCCCTGAGCCAAAAACTGAAGCCAAGCACATTCAACTTAGCACACCTACAAACGTTATCAAATGTACATTATAAAAACCTTCCAGAGCTCCAGAGCGACTGGCATCTCACTATTGTGCACATGCTAAAAGAAAGGTTATAATCATAATGATCCTTGTGTTCCTTTGACAAAATCTTGCCAATATATTGTTTGGTCTGACACAGTCGATATATATATATATATATATATATATATATATATACACACACACACACACACAAACAAAATTTGTCTAGTAGCACCTTAGAGACCAACTAAGTTTGTTCTTGGTATAAGCTTTTGTGTGCATGCACACTTCTTCAGATGTTCCAAGTTATTTAATATTCCACAAATTTTAAGTTCTCTACGCAAGTACACAGCAACATTTTATCACACTAAGCTTAGGCTAGATGTTTGTACTGTTTTGATGCATTCACTTCATTTTCATCATCAGTAGTCCCCAAAGCCGAAAAAATTGTCATTAGAATAAAACAATAAAGGAGATGAAAAAAATATCTGTAGCGTCTCTTGAGTTGCAGTGCTGTAACAGACGCAGTACAGATCATGTTCTATTTCTGCAGCATTTATTCCATTAGTTTTATCCTAGGCAGTTGCTAATCAGTTATCCCATTATGAACTGAGTAGAATTACCTTAGGAGTTGTTTTGTTTACCTTTAGAAAACGGCATCTTGAAGCAAACTTACTTTTACCTATCGAGAAGAAATGTAATAGGTATCGCTAGACACAGCAGCCAAGGGTTAACATTGCCCTATCCAATTACTTCCTGCCACACTCAGCACTTGCAAACCACAATGGATTTCTAGTTAAGAGGGCACTTTTCTCCAGATATCTAGGCTAGAGAAGCATGCAAATTGGATAACTGTGCTGGAAGCACAGGACACTTCACTGTCTGCATTCCAGTTGCAAATAGATTGCGTAGGTGCTGTCTGAGAGACACAGCATGTTTTAGATTTAGGGTTTTTAGATCAATACTTTTATTAAGGCACAATAATACTTAAAAATAAAATAAAAAACTGATTCATATTAACACTATCACTTTAAGCAGATGCACACCAATTATTTGGGAAGGCCAGAACAAGAGAGGAACGTTTTCTTCTTTAAAATATCAAGCAGGGTGCATTTTAATTTAGATTGCACACAATCTGAACCCATCTAGGCCACACAGCAAGATGCTAATTTTAAGCGCTCTTTAAGAGCCCGAGACACAGACAGACAGGCATTCACATTACAGTAGGTTACATTTTAAAATTCTGGCTTAATATAACTATCAGAAGCAGTATGTTGAGGCATGTAAAACTTCAGAGATATCAAGCTGTACATGCCATTTGTACTACATCTTCACTGCCGCTGTCATGCAGGAAGCAGCTTACAATTATCCAGAATGCAATATTACCTCATTTGAAAACAGGCAGAAATATTAAAGCATTTGAAAGTAGTAATCATGTATAAGCCTACTAAACAATGTTCCGTTGTGTTTCTTTTCATTCGCCTGACAACTATCCCCTCCTGTCAGATGTCAAGGAAACAAACAACTATTGGACACTTAGAAGACATCTGAAGGCAGCCCTGCATAGCAAAGTCTTTTAATGTTTGATGTCTTGCTGTGTTTTAATTTGTTGGAAGCTGCCCAGCGAGGCTGGGGCAACCCAGTCATATGGGCGGCATATACATTATCATCATCATCATCCCCCTCTATATTTATAATGAAGCTTTTAAACGTATTTAGAGCACAGTTCTGCCTGTTCCCTGCCAGAACTGAACCCCTGGGTTCACTATAAAGTGTCAGGATTAGACACAAAGCAATATTGCATTGAAATATAAGCTGTCCACCATTTCTCCCTCTTAATTGGATTCCTTAATAAAATACTTAAAAATCAGAATGCAGGAAGTGGCTTGCACACTTTGTAAACTCAATATCCTCTCACCCACACACATACATTGCTTGGGTCTGTACTATAAATTTGCAAGGAGAAAGAATTGGAATAAACAGGTTATGTCTAGCTAGTGAGGACAGGCAGCATTGGAGTGCTACTTTCCTACTCACGAGAAACCCCATATATCTGAAGAGATTTGGACTTCAAAGCAACAGAGATAGTGGCAGAGACACTTGGGAGTGCAAGAACAAATAAAGGTAAAGGTAAAGGTACCCCTGCCCGTATGGGCCAGTCGTGACCGACTCTGGGGTTGCGTGCTCATCTCACTTAAGAGGCCGGGAGCCAACGCTGTCCGAAGACACTTCCGGGTCACGTGGCCAGCGTGATGAAGCTGCAGCTGGCGAGCCAGCACCAGCGCAGCACACGGAAACGCCGTTTACCTTCCCGCTATAAAGCGGTACCTATTTATCTACTTGCACTTAGGGGTGCTTTCGAACTGCTAGGTGGGCAGGAGCTAGGACCGAACGACGGGAGCTCACCCTGCCACGGGATTCAAACCGCCGACCATACGATCAGCAAGTCCTAGGCACTGAGGTTTTACCCACAGCGCCACCCGCGTCCCGCAAGAACAAATACTTGTTTTTAAAAAGCACACAGCATTTTAGGAATGGATATATGGGTCACTCTTGGGAAAACCAGATTACATCAAGCCCATGTACTAGGAGCCTATGACCCACAGGTGTAATAAGGCTGCAAGGCTTCCCAATTTGGCCCATAAGGCAGTTTGGGCCAAGCCACACCCACCTGCCATCATATGATGTCAGACACTGGACAGGTAAAGCAGTGCCTGCAAACAGCAGCAAAACCAAGTCCTAGCTAGAATTTGACACTTTCCCTGTCACACTACTTTCAGGATCTGACTCAGGAGTTCCCGGGTGTATCAGAAATTAGAAAGTAAAATATGATAGGAGTAGACTGCAATGTGGGTGTGTTCGGATATATGAACCGCTGTAGGCAATAGTGCAATTCACACATACTTGGAAGTTAATTTGTGGCATACTTGTAGAAACAGTTGACTACAATGGGTTCAATGTATAACCTGAATCTCAAACCCTTTGTTCCTCAAAGAAACCAACTGACAATGCATCCAGGAGAACTCTGATGTCACACAGACAGAGAGGTATGCATTCACCACATGGACTTCTAGGTAACTTGAGTAGCTATCATCTGAAACAAAACCCGAAGAAGAAGAAGAAGAAGAAGAAGAAGAAGAAGAAGAAGAAGAAGAATCCAGTAACAGGGTTTCTGATTTCATCTCATTCAGACTGTGGGGTGGGGTGGGGGGGAGTTTGGTTGTCACTTAGCCAGTGTCCCACCATAACTATTTGACAGTTTGCAGAGCAAGGTAAAGGTAAAGGACCTCTGGACGGTTTAAGTCCAGTCAAAGATGACAATGGGATTGCAGCGCTCATCTCGCTTTTCAGGCCGAGGGAGCCAGCATTTGCTCTTAATATTCTATTCATCTTAAAGATACAGTGACAGATGCCACAGGTTATGCACACAAAGGGGATCACAGAATATGAGAGACAACAAGGTATGGAAATGAGGTGGTCTGCGTGCAAGGGAGAATCGAAAGGTTGGTCAGAAAAAGCAAGTGAAGGTGAAAAGGGGGGTACAGAAAAGGAGGGAGTAGGAGGCATGGGACTGGCAGTGAAGCAGGTGCATGGAAGGGTCTGAAGAATAGGAGTGGCTTCATAACTGGACAGAAGGGAAAAAAGGTGCTTAGTAAGTGCAATGTGTGGAAGATGCAAGATGCAGGAAGTAACCATGGGGGTTGTTTGTGTGCACTAAGGGAGGCGGGGAGTCATACATACGGAGATGAAGGTGAAAATGGGTGCAAGGCGAGACTGCAGAATATAAGAGTTCAGAAATGGGGTTTGAATGGTGAAAAGGAAGCTTAGGGAATGGCAGGGGAGTCGGCGAGCACAGTCCCTAGGCAGTAAAAGAGACAGCCGTATAACTTACATGGCGATTATTTCCCTGTAATAGAAAGCTTAATCTTTTTTCTCTTCCAATACTATATTTACTTTAACAAGGGTGCCATGCTAGGTAAAGGCAAAGGGACCCCTGACCATTAAGTCCAGTCGCGGATGACTCTGGGGTTGTGGTGCTCATCTCACTTTCAGGCTGAGGGAGCTGGCGTTTGTCCGCAGACAGCTTTCTGGGTCATGTGGCCAGCATGACTAAACCACTTCTGGCACAACGGAACACCATGATGGAAACCAGAGCGCATGGAAATGCCGTTTACCTTCCCAACACTGCGGTGCCTATTTATCTACTTGCACTGGCGTGCTTTTGAACTGCTAGGTTGGCAGGAGCTGGGACAGAGCAATGGGAGCTCACCCCATTGTGGGGATTCAAACCATCAGCCTTCTGACTGGCAAGCCCAAGAGGCTCAGTGGTTTAGACCACAGCGCCACCCGCATCCCAACTTTACAGAGCACCTACAACTAAGCACTGGGATGCAAATATTCATTATTGAGAGTGGAAAGAAACAAATCACAAGCTTGGTTTCAGTCAAAGTGCTAACTAAATGAGACCATGTTGTTTCCTGACAACACAGGAATTGGAGAGCAGCAAAGTGTTGTGCCTAGCATTTCAGCAGGGTAGTGATGTGCGGTGAGAATGTTCTCCGAAGAAAATTCTCGAGAATGAGAATATTCTCTGCTAGAAAATTCTTTGGACAGTATTCTCCGCAAACTGTAAATTCTAATGTAAGAACCAGTTTTACAACCCCCATTTTAAAAATCTAGTAAATAATAAGCCAAGCTGTGATATTGCCAGAGTAAGTAATGAATAATGTGTGGGCTTTTTTATCCAGTTACAGTACATTACTGGGCATTGTGTCATTCACCATTGGCAGTTCTGAAATGTGAGCTACAGAAAACATTTTACTAACTTGCTATTTCCCCGTTTGACTTCCGTCTAGCTATTTCATTGCAAGCATGTATTCAGCTGCTCAATTGCACTAGAATGTTTTTGCTCTCAAGAACGGAAGGCTCTAATAGTTCCACTATCAATATTTTCCCAGTGTCTTGATGTCATAAACCCCAATAAGGTCCATAGCCTGTCAGTTTTTTGTTTTTTTAATACACAATTTACCCTGGCTTTCATAAAACTTATTAGAAACTTTACGAGTGCGCACAATAAAAAATAAATAAATTTATTCTCTTGCCCAAAACAAGTTCTCATAAGATGAACCAGATGCAAGAAAATCATTCCAACTTTTAGCGCTTAAAAAAACCAATGTTTTGCATTGGAATAAACTTCAGTTTCCTCGTGAACTAAAATAAATGCAGTAAGGCACTCACCATGTTTGTGCAGCGGTATGCGGATTCAGTTCCTAGCATCCATTAAGACAAAAGGAAAAATGCAGACTTTTCACAAAGACTCCTGTCATGCGAGTGCTGCATTCAAAGATCAGTTCAACAGTAACAGGGCAGAGTTTAGTAACTTTTTCCCAGCTGAAGGATTTTCCTGGGTCTTGTTGCCAACCAGGCATCAAGAGCTAGTTGTTTGCCAGCAGTGAACTCCTCTGCTCTTGCCAAGCCTTCCGTGGCTTTTGAAGGGCACTGGCACATACATATCCTGCTAGCCCTACAACTTTACTTACAGTAAAAGGAAAGCACAGCTTGTCAAAGTGAGCAACTGGTTAGCCATTCAGCTGTGGGAGGAGCTATAAGCTATTAGCATTCCATGTTGCTTAGCAACTGACAGGGAGCATGATTTGCAAAAAAAAAACAAAACTTTGAATCAGAGAGGAGGGAACTATACACAGTAGTTTAGTGGCACAGAGCAGACGTTGGAAACCAATAAAGTTTTATCCAAGGAGAGTTACAACACTAGCACTTTCAGAAGTATGCCCATTTCTGCATGTTATTATGGATGGGGTGCAATGCTTTCAAGAGTTGACAGTCCTTTTTTAAACGGCAAGGTTTTAAGCTACAACTACACATTATTGGAAAATGCTATTTTACACCAATTTCTCCTTGCAACATTAAAAAATAATAATCTTGGAGACATACCAACCAGAGCTGTGACCTTAAACACACTTGCTTTGAAATAAATTATTTCTTGATACAGAGTCTTGGACTTCACTATAAAAATGCCTTAACTTAAAAAACAAGAGTGTAAAGTAATAGAATTTCAGCTTTGCTATCTCACTCCTGCCAACTACAAACAAATCTCAGCATCAGGTTTGGAATTATCTCTAGAATACTCTTACCCCTGTAATCACATTGAACAGAAAAGATTTCTACATAATTGCTACCTGTTCAATGTATACAAATCTCAAATTGAATGAAAACAGACATATTAAGAGGAAGCTACACTTCAGCTATCCTCTCAAAGTGGTTAGGGCTGCTTGGTATTTAATATAAACATTCAACTGAACAATGGCACAAAATTACATTGCAATATGTTTACAGTACAATATTATGCATTAGTCTCTGTGTTGCATATTCATATCGTTATTAATAATAATGGGACAAAGGACTGCTTCACACACAGAGCAAGCAAATAAAGACATTTTGCTGCCTTTGGCAGAGGACAAAACTCCCCCACTCTCTCAGTTTCTTCTTCAGAAGCTGATTGGACCTGCAACTGAATCACTGGCGAATGGGCAGCATCCTCAACACCATCCTCTCTACTGCAACTGAAGGCAGTAGGGTACCACAGGAAGTGTGTGGCAGGCCATTAACCATTCTCAATTAACTACGGTTCACAGCACTCTTGAGTGTGAGGTAGGAGAAGTACTGGGCCTATTCAGCAAATTTAGGTTTATAGCACAGATACGGCCTAAAACTTATATTTTGCTAACGTATCCCATGAACATCTTACCCAAACATCCTACAGCAAAAAAAAAAAAAAAAGTTAATTATCAGAATTCATTTTACTATTGGTAGTGAGTAAAAACTATATTGCTCACAAGACTACCTGCATTTTATGGATTTTGTATTTGGCTGTGATTTTATCTGTTTGCATTTTACCTTGCTTAGTCAATCTGATACGAGGGTAATAAATAATCATAATACTCCAGGGAGGGAAAACTGGCAGCCCTCCAGACGTTGTTGAACTCCAGCTTCCATTAGCCTCGGCCAGTATAGCCAATGGTCAAAGACGACGGAAACCGTAGTTCTAAAACACCTGGAGTCTTGCAAGTTATCCATTCCTATGCTACTCCCTAGTCTTCAAGGATACAGACAATTTTCCCTGAGTGGCAGAAGATAACAAGAATGTCTAGAATGTCACATTGCAAACTTCAGGTTCTCCTTGGATCTTTGGATAAAGGGCAGTTAAACAAACAATGTCTAGTGCTTCAGCTCAGTCTTGCTTGCTTTCAGAGTAAAAGCTTCATCAGTTCATTTCTTTTTCAACTCACAAGTCCTGAATTACTGGCAAGAGTCAATTTGAACTTGTAAATACAGTGGCACGGCGGCAGCAGGAGGCCCCATTAGCTAAAGTAGTGCTTCAGGTTAAGAACAGTTTCAGGTTAAGTATGGACCTCCGGAACAAATTAAGTACTTAGGTACCACTGTAAAGCTCTTTTGGATGAAAATATTAATTGAAATATTAATTGCCTCTGGTCTATTTTTTGGGTGTCCTGCAACGTGTTTAAGTTGTTACTCAGCTAACTATGCATTGGAATCTTGCTCTGGATCAATACTGAGTAGAATTTCATGACACATTTGCCAAGCTGAACAGGTATTTGCCTATCATGGTCTTGCTCAGCATCTTGATTTGTTGGAGGAAGTGTCTCCCCCCCCCACCCCGCAAGTGGTTGGTGGTTAGTATTTTTGCCATGATGTTACTCAACAATCTATCTGTCACTGAGTTGGGGGGGGGGGTTTAGATGGCTAAGTTTGGTCCTGGAGCTGCCAACTGCTGACCCCTGCACCAGGGAAATATTCTCAGTGTGTCAACAGGCTTCTTCAAACTTTGCAGACACAGTGATCCTCAGGGTCCCTTCAAACTCTACAATTCTATGATACTTTTTAATCTTATACTTCAAATATATACCAGTAGGAGGATAATAATTGTATACTTCTTTAAACATTTGCAAAAGGCCAGATATTTCATCTTATTTTCTGCCTTAGTGATCTATAGTTATTATTTCCCATCATCTGACTGAGAGTGCTATTACTTCTATAGCCAAAACAGCACCTGCACACAAGAGGGAAATACCGTCAGCCTCAGGAGAATCCCAAGCTTTGCACATGAAAAAGAAAAACGTTTAGAAAAAACTAAAAGGGGGACTTACTCCCAAATAGGTAAAATAAAGACCAACAATGTTCAATGGCTTCAAAATACAGGCTATGAAAAGCAAGGGTAGGGATAAGATACAGAGCTACTGGGAAATCAGAGGAGGAGGAGAAGAATTCAAAGGAGCAGCTGGAATCATCAACAGGGAGCATATCGCACTGCAACATTTTTGTATTTTTTTTTTAATCCTTCATAAAAGCAATTCGTGTGGATAAGAACTGCTTTCAACAAGTTTAGAAGCACGACTTTGTAGATGGAAGATGGCAGCAAACCTGCTCAACCAGTTTAGTTTATTACAATTTAATAGGGGTGTTCCACATCTACACAATCATGCTGACAAAGGAACTCCTTAAGTGGTTCTTAAATCAGGGCCAAATTACCTCTGTCATTGTTCATGGGCCAAGTGCAACCCTTTTCTTTCCCCAATTGTTGGTGCAGAGAAGGGTCCAGATCGGGAGCCTGGAATGGGGGTAGGTCTGGATTTGGGAGTGAAGGAGAGAAACATACCTGCAATTTGTATTGGGAGAGAACTGGTGATGTTACAAGCTTCCTCTCTCTACAACGGTTGTCCCCTCATGTTGTGCATAAATAACTGGGTAGTATTAATAGTAGCTTTACTCTAACCAGAGTCTGTTATACTGTACACAAGTGCTAAATATAACTTACACTAGTGTTATTGAATGACCTTCTACAGAAGTGTTCTCTCATCAATATACCTAGCCTAAGAAATTAGCTCGATGTAACTGCAATAGTGCCTTGCTGCTGATTTTAGTTTAGTTAGCTTCACAATATTCAAAATGAAGCAAATGCCAGTGTGATATCACAGAGCTACCAGTTTCCATTTGCAGTGATCCTCTAGCACCAAAATTAGCAACTAAGCCTTGTTGATGCCATCAGCTACCTTTATGTTGCAATACTACTAGCAAATATTATTATGGATCGTTTTACTACTTTTATTTTCTGGTTATTTGTTGTTTTGCATTTGAATATAGTATGGAAGTTATCTTGTGAGGCTAAAAAGTGACTGATAAATATTTTAAATAAAAAATTGTACCCACCAGGCATGTACTGAAATGCAGTCTACCAGAAGTTAATTTGTACTCCTAGTGGGTATACTTACACTTCATAGGATAATATGCCAAACACAAATGTATGAGTGGAAAATGTTTACAATAAGATTGCACTAGCCCTGTGGAATGCTTTCTCCTTTGAACTCCACTCGATTTCAAAATTGTTCACCATACAAAAGAATTGAGGGCTACTATTCGTCAATAATTCTAAAGCCATCTCTGGCTCACTCAGCTAATTTCATATTACTTTGGATCCTGGCCATATTTAAAAGGATCCTGTTCATAATACTGAAAATGCTCAGCAGACATGCACTCACTGCACATTTCCCAAGTTTCCTATTTCTCCTCCTCATATAGACCTTCTAAATATGCAGGAAGCCTACAACTGAATATTTTTAAAAAGCATTGAGCACTATCCAAAGAAGAAGTTCCTCTAGCACAAGGACTTTTTGTTGTGCAATAGAGCTCCCATTCATTCTCCTCTAACCCACTCACCTACCTAAATCTGTTTCAGGGGTTCCTCTAATCCTCCACAACACATTTGGGGAGAATGCAGAGGCACACAGTGAAAGGAGCAAGCGGAAAGCCTTGTGCTAGTAGAATCACAGAACTGTAGAGTTGGAAGGGACCAGGAGTGTCATCTAGTCCAACCCCTTGCAATGCAGGAACCTTTTGCCCAATGCAGGACTCAAACCCACGACTCTGAGATTAGGAGTCTTGCCCTCTACCAGCTGAGCCACTCCAGGCAATGTAGAAACTGCTTTGCTGGGAGACACCCTTGTTTTAATGTTCTAAATATACATCTGTTGGAAAGCAAAATGGGCAATGCAACAACACAACATATGCTACAAGCTCACATTAGTGGCATCATATTTCCTGGGAGTTGCCTCACCTAAGCCATTTGGCCAGGGAGAAGTGAGGGGGAAAACCCTGCTCCAACTCACCCACAAAAGGGAATAAAAAACTATGCAGATTTGTGTCTTGTTTGTGAGTGGGGCAGAGGACCCAAATGACATACAGTCTGGACCCAGAAAGTCCTGTTGACACCCCTGAGTACATTACAGTACCTGGCAATGACTAGGGCAAGGTCCAATGTCTCTAGATAGGGAGATATCAGGTGTACTAACCCAGATAGGTACAAGGCACACCTAACAACAGACACCACCTGTGTTCAGCTCAGAAGGACCCCAAGCTATGGACTTGATCCTTAGCTTAAGGAAGTGCAACTCCATCCTCATCAGTTGTCTTCTTGACACACGGTACAGTCATACCTCGGGTTACAGACGCTTCAGGTTATGGACCGCAGAAACTAGGAAGTACCAGAACGGGATACTTCTGGGTTTCGGCAGTCGCGCATGCACAGAGGCGCTAAATCGCTATTTGCACATGCGCAGAAGCACCGAATCGCAACGTGCTACTGTGGGTTGCGAACGCTGCAGGTTGCAAACATGCACCCCACACGGATCATGTTTGCAACCCGAGCATCCACTGTACTTCCATCTTGTCCAGCTCAAGCCTCAGCTTGTTCACCCTTATTCATTCCCAACCTGTCCAACAAACACTGAACTGTTGACACACAGGATTAACACAAAGCAGCTAGTATACTTTTTCAGAAAAGAATACTGTACTTGAATCTTGCTCGAACACTTCACCTCTGTTGATAGCAAGCTGGCATCACTTTAGAGACTTTGTAGCCATTCAAAAGTGAGGAGGAGCACCAACACAACAGCTGACTAAAATAGAATGGTACCTAAATTAGAATAAGATTTGAGGGCAGGAGGGAGAAACAGTAGTACTGGAGAGTGCTGTATTAACAGTGAAACTGGGGCATAGCTATCGACAAGAATTTGGATACCTTCCCTATGAATTAAGAATAATTTCACCATTCATCTTGGAGCAAGAAGGGAACTAGCCAACAAGCATGAAAAATTGTAAATTCAGGAACTGGAAATATGGCTCATGGGGAATTTTTTTTTTTTTAAATCAACAAAAAGTTATCCAGTTTATATTTGGCTATTACTTACCCCCTTTTACAATTTTTCAACAAGTGTCACAAGAATTCAGACAAGGAATTTCACTATTTTCATTTTAGAACATGAATAAAACTTGGCAAAAAGGTTGCAGCAACACGGATGGAGGGCAGGTTGCCCCCTCCCTTATAATTTTATCAAACTATTTTGCACTGAGCTTGGAATGCAAGGTTGGAGAGGGTCTATATAGTTCTTAGGGGCGGAACTAGGCTTATTTTCACCCAGGTCAAAGACCCAGTGTGCCCCCCCCAGTGGCAGAGGGAGTGGGTGCGGGGGGTGCAATCCGGCCCGGGTGTCATCACTGAGGGAGGGTGACAATATGAGGTTTTTTTAAAAAAATGGGCTCAAGGAACTTTTTAGGAGTGACACAGTGACTTAGGCACCTGCAGGTTCCGTGCTGCCTGAAACAGCAGCATGGGACTTGCCTCTGCCTACGTTGCCTCTCCCTCAGCCACGCTACAGCTGAGGGGGATGGAGGGGGATGAAGCGGAGAGGCTCGCCCCACCCCCATAGGCAGCTCGCCCCACCCCCAGCTGCAGGACACACACCCCCGCACCAGGAACCCGAGCGACTAGCTACATCGCTGGGCCTCCCACATGCATTTGTGTACACACACACGGGTTGGGAGCCTCAGTGGCACCCCTCTGGAGGCTTCACCCCAGGCAAAAAACCTGGCTAGCCCTCCCTGTTGCTACGGCTCCGGTCTTAGTCTCCTAATGCGATGGGGGTTTCAGTCAGGAAATGAAGGGAAAAGGAGTAGAGACAAGAGGAATGTGTTAGGGACATGCACAGCTCCTCCGGTTGGGAAGACTAAAGAGCTTGGTGAATGGCTCTTCTGTGTATGAAGCAAATGGAATCCTGCTAATATGCTTTTTTTTTGTCTGCATCTGTCTCCTAGCCCTTGTTTTTTTTTAATAGAAAGCTATTTATCAACCGAGTTTAAAGTTTTTGTTCTGAACTGATTTGTTTATTATTCAATACAGTAAGTGTGAAAGTAAGCTACAATTTTTTTTAAAAAAAAATGAAACTAAGCAGGGGGAAGTGGCTTGGGTTCAGAAGCAGTGTGCAGGGAAAGGTTAAGTGTCATTTTTATCTGCTCCAAATCTCCCACCTGATGAGAAAGCAGCCACTGGGCATTTGTTACATGCATGCATTTGCAAAGTGTAGTTAGGACCTCTGGGTTGGTATACACATAGCTGGATTTCTCAGCAGATAAACACTGTCAGCTGAAAGTGTGAACTACAAGTCTAATTGCACTGTATTGCCAGCCACACATGCAATTTGACAGGCTCATTCATACCTTCACCATCATCAAGTTACAATCCCGCTTCTGCAAAGGCGTTCAGTCTTCCCAAGAATCTCATACAGGGGTCTTTCCACAGTCTGACTCCTTAAGTGGTAGATGCCAAGGGTTGACCCTGCAACCTTCAACACACTGTTCCCCATTAAAGTATGTCAATGTCTTCATGCTATGTCTCCATGGTGGGACTGATCATCAGCATCATACCCTACTTACAGCTAGGTATGCTTCCTGCTGACCACCAAAGAAGTAATGAGGAAAAGCCCTCTTTCTCATAATTTGCACTTTTCTGGGATATGAAGAGAGGTCTTTCGATGCTTGAAGTGAGAATTACAACCATTCTGAGTAACTAGTCCCATCTGAAAAAGCACTGGGAAATGAAAACATTTTCATTTCCTTTGGCAAAGCGTGGGGTTTAGGAGGCAAATTATTCCTGGGTGAAGCAGGAATAATAGTACCAAACACTCTGCTTATATTAAAAGTGATTCCCAACAAGAAAATAAATGGGAAAACATAGTGCTCTCTTATAGCAGTCACTACTATGTTATCACATGAATGGAAGCAACCCAGAACTGCCATTAGCTAAGATGGGGTTTTTTAAAAAGAAGTTATCAGATGTAGTCCAAGCAATAGTGCAATGAGATGTTGATACAGTGGTACCTCAGGTTAAGTACTTAATTCGTTCTGGAGGTCCGTTCTTAACCTGAAACTGTTCTTAACCTGAGGCACCACTTTAGCTAATGAGGCCTCCTGCTGCTGCCGCGCCACCGGAGCACGATTTCTGTTCTCATCCTGAAGCAAAGTTCTTAACCTGAGGTACTATTTCTGGGTTAGTGGAGTCTGTAACCTGAAGCGTCTGTAAACTGAAGCGTCTATAACCCAAGGTACCACTGTATAGTTACCACATTATACAATTTACTTTCTGTATATGTTAAGTCATGACTCTTAAGGTTCTTAACAAGGATAACAAGAACCTGGTGCACATTTGACATGCTTACCTAAATATATAGCATGTACATAGAAATGGCTGCATCTCCCAGTCACACGTAACCTCTCAGCTGTGATGCAATTTGGCTCTCAGCCCTTGGACTTTAAATGAAGGATGAATGGGAACATGTGGCTTTAATGGAGAATTTGACAAATTCATGGAAGAGACAGTCATTGATGACTGCTAGCTATGATGGCTATGCTCTGCCTCCACAGTTGGAGCAGTAATGCTTCTGAATACCTGTTGCTGGAAACTGCAGGAGGCGAGAATGCTGTTGTCCCCAATCCTGCTTGCGTGTTTCCCACAGGCATCTGGTTGGCAAGTGTGAAAACCAGATGCTGGACTAGATGAGCCACTAGGCTGGTGCAGCAGGCTCTTCTTACATTTAAAAGCAATGTGTGGATCAATGTTTGAATTCCCCCAGTCTGCAATGCAAGAATGCAAGTCAAACCTATATTGATTGAGTAAGCAAAAGACAGCCATTTCCCCCTCATTAACATTCCATACCATTCCATATCCCGAAGAACACTTTCCATCACTCAAGAAAGTGCCCTTAAGGGAATTCTAGAGTTTCAAAGTTAACCTCCACACCAATCATGTCATCTCACCCCCCATGACTTGATGATTACTCTAGCAACATGAAATTTCACCAGTGGTAAATACATAATCATTTCTGCGGCATTATCCCATTAACTTCATGCAATCGTTTTGCAGTCAATAACTCCATCCCATCACAGAGAAGCAGCTTCCTACAACAAAACAGCATAACCCATTATGTAGCCTCAATGTCAGAATGTTTTCTTAGTACAGTGCTCTCCTCAAGCATTGATCTATAAGATGCAATCTGCTAACCATAATTTATGACTGACACCAGCTTCTTCTGTAAAAATCTGAGAGTTCACATCTGCATATTCATCATGGAAAATTGCATGCGTTAAAGTAAACGAACCAACGACACAAATCTTTCATCATACTTTCCAAGACACATTCAGGCAAAAGCCTCAACCCACAATGAAGGTTATTGTTCTTAATCAACAGCTTCATGCAAGTGAAATACCGTAAATTTCGCTCCATAACACGCAGATTTTTCCTCCTAGAAAGTAAGGGGAAATGTCTGTGCGTGTTATGGAGCGAATGCCTACAGATGGCGGGGGAATCTGCTGCAGTTGTGAGCAGTCCGTGGCTCGCTTTGAAACAGCAAAGCGGGTGTAAGCGGCACTCTCCCTGCCCTCTCCCTCCCTGCCCTCTGCCTCCGACTTTAGAATTGACACTCTGTGTGTCTGTGTGTGTGAGAGAGAGGGCTCCTCCTCCTCCTCCTGCTTCCCGTTCACTCTCCCTGCCCTCTCCCTCCCTGCCCTCTGCCTCCGACTTTAGAATTGACACTCTGTGTGTCTGTGTGTGTGAGAGAGGGCTCCTTCTCCTCCTCCTGCTTCCCGTTCACTCTCCCTGCCCTCTCCCTCCCTGCCCTCTGCCTCCGACTTTAGAATTGACACTGTGTGTCTGTGTGTGTGAGAGAGAGGGCTCCTTCTCCTCCTCCTGCTTCCCGTTCACTCTCCCTGCCCTCTGCCTCCGACTTTAGAATTGACACTCTGTGTGTCTGTGTGTGAGAGAGAGAGGGCTCCTTCTCCTCCTCCTGCTTCCCGTTCACTCCCCCAGCGCCCCTGCGACTTCCAGCGCCCTGCGACTTTAGGGCCAGTTCTCTCTCTGCGTGTGTGTGTGTGTTTTGACCTCACTGCGCTTGTTGGGGGAGAGTGTTGGTCGCAATTTTTCTTGATTTGTCTCAGAGTGGTTACTATCTTGGTTTCCTTGCCAGGGAGGAGGGAGAGACGCAGAGCCTGCTTGTTCTAAAGGAGCAAAGCCGGAGAGGAGCCTCTCCTGCATTATTAGCAGCATCCTTTTCCACCCACCCCACACGTGCTCCTTGTCCCTTGAGTTCTTTTCCTTCCCTCCCCACTTAAAACGTGGTTACAAAGCACGGATCCACATGGATCCTCAGGATTTTTGCACTAGGTCACCCCAAATTCACCATCAGATCACATAGCATATCCATGGCTACAGCCTGCACCAAAAAGCACACGCACCCACTGTTTCATGGGGCCGCAATGGCGCAAAAACGTGGTTACAAAGCATGGATCCACATGGATCCTCAGGATTTTTGCATTGGGCTACCCCAAACTCACCGTCAGATCACATGTCTGTGGCCACAGAATGAACCACAAAAATCATACATCCACTGTTTCGTTTAGAATATTTTTTTCTTGTTTTCCTCCTCTAAAAACTATGTGCGTGTTATGGTCAGGTGCGTGTTATAGAGCGAAAAATACGGTAAATCCATGGAGTTGTTGTAAGCAAGCTTTCTTTACCAAAGTGGTTCTACCTAATCCTGTCCACCCAAGGAAATGAGAGTACTCTGGAGCTGACTATGAAAAGTTGCCTCGGTTTCAAATGGAAACACCAGTATGAGTTTCAACTTGTTAAAAAGTATTCACTGTGAAGTCTCCAAGAATTGGGGAAGTGCCCAGCTTGTGACTACTATACCACCCTGAAGTTCAGCTGCAAATAAGCTGAAATGCTGTATTCCTGTTTGGAACTGCCCTGCACAATATGTTGGAGATATTTGTTGAAAGACATTTTAAAAAAAAAGTTATTACAAGTACAGTTAAATTTCCAATTCCAGAAGCTTCACAGTCATTAAAGCACAACACAGTCAAAAGCTTTTCCACTATACCTCGGCTTTAAAAAAAAAATCTCCCAAACCCACACCTTGTACTCAACCAGTTACAACTGATTACTGTAGTTGAACAGATCACACACTACAATTAAAGCAGAAAATTTAGGAGGTTTTTTACCTACTCATTGTAGATATGTAGCTTCCAAACCCCTGGAATGCATCCATCATCATCAACTAACTTTACATATTCATAGGTTCAATCAAAAAGGCAAATAGCTCATGCAAATACTTCAGTTGTTTCTTTATGTCAAATGCAGAAGAAACTTGCTTAGTCAGAACCAAGTCCCAGTGCTTTCAATGGGGCTCGTTTCCAAGCACACATGCTTAGGCTTGCAGTCTCACAGACAGCTCACCAATTAACTTTCATTTTCTAAGGCAAGAAAGGAAAGGAAATGTTCTGTTGGACTAAAACTTGAACATAGGTCTCCCATACAAATAGCAAATAAAACAATTAAGATCTGAGTGTGTGTGTGAGAGAGAGATTCGTATTTTTTCCTACCTTAACACAATCTGTTCATTGGTACATACATTCTGCAATGAAGGTTTATTAAACATCTGTTATAATGTAACCTGATTTTTTCCCAATAACTTTACAAGTGATGCCTGGAAAACGTTTAACCCAGTGGCACTTTATATGCCAGCATACTGAAGCAAAGCACTTAGGGATTTCAGCAGCTCATTCCAAGCAGTCGAGTTTGTCCTGTACATTTCTTTAGTGGGCCATTGACTGCTTGGGGCATGCTTGGCTTTAAAAAGCATTTTTAAAAATCCTTTCATTTTTCAGTGAACCTCAAGAAATGATTCACACACCACCTTTCCTTGACCACAGTGCAACGGTATCAGATTTCAACGTGAATGCCCTTTCCAGTCCCCCTCTTTTTGCCAGCAGTGTATTGTAAAAATAGAAACAGAAGTATAAGCATTTGAAACTACTGAGCATCTTTCCAAAGCTAGATGACCTTAACCACATCACAAGTTGAGGCGTGATAATTACACAAGTGTTTTGAATTGCAGTATTTAAACTTCCATGTTCATACCACTGATTTTCTTCCTTTATTACAAAGGAATCCATCAAACAAACAAACATCCAACATTTCCTATGGCTTCTTGTTGTTGCTTCACATACTAGTGTTACCACAGTATTGAAAATTAGAAGAAATAATCACCAAGACTTCTTCACAACTTTGACACCTACAGGTATGCTCTTGGTAGCCCTTCTCCTGTCTTGATACACCATCCACCACTGTGAGATTTAGTTAATGCAAGACTCCAGCAGATCTCTTCATGCCTCAAAACCCATGCTCTTAAAACACTCTACTGTTCCCCATCTTTATTGGAAACCTGGGTAGTCACAAAACACATTACAGTATAGTAACTAGCAAGTCACAACATGCTAAATTCTCTGCATTTTTTAAAAAAGAGGCAGGCTTTAAACTGTGTGGCTAATCCAGTTATGCTTTGATGGAGGTTTCTCTCAGGTCAAGGTTACGGTCCCTGACTGAGAGGAAGGGAAATACCACAAAAAGAGGGCAGGGTAGGGGGGAGAAGGATTGAGAAAGACAAGGATTCCTACACCTAACCAACATTTCGTCCAATGCAGTAATTATTTTCTGCAATGCAATAATTATTTTCTCCAATTATATCCACTTTTAGAAAAGAGGCAACTAAAGCAACCCAAATGATGCCTGCTCTTGTTGAAGAAAACACAACACACCTAAGGTTTGATGTTTAGTTCACGGAATAAACACGAACGAAACAAAACATTTCATTGCTGGCCAAGTTTTCCCACAAGAAAACACCTGTCCTGGGTGTTCTGAATAATAAGCTAAAGGCCACAGTAAGTAACTAATAACAGATTACTCTGAGAATAAGTACCTGGTCTGGCAGCCAATGACAAGATGGACAAAAAATTAACTGGGAATGACTCCTCCTCCAATTACAACCTCTTCTTCACCATGCCCCTTTGTATTTTTACCATCAACCACTGAGATTAACATTATCAATGCAATGCCAGCTTCAACCATTTTGACATGAAAAGGTTTACACACTATAAAATAATTCTTGAATTATTTCAATAATTAAAATAATGGCAATGGCTTCTTTTTTGCATGTTTCCCACTGAAGCACTTGAGCATGAATGAGGAGCTTGCTGCACTCCAGATTGCCATTGGACTTCCAATCCCATCATCCCTGACCATTGGACATTTTAAAAAACGAACTTGTTCTTCCAAGTAAGAAACTTTACTAACCTTCCAAAGCAGTTACCGGTACTTGGGAACATTTTAGCAGACTACTGGCATTCAACTCATGGGTTGCAGCCACAATTGGTGGCACCAACCGTTTTTGGTTTGAGTTCTCCTGCACCAAATAAAAAATTTTAAAGGAAAAGATAGATAGGGGCGAGAAAGGATAAGAGAAAAAGACCTTTAAAAACTGAAAAGGTGCATCTCATGTCTAAGCAGGTTGGATGACTATTGATCTTTAGATAGCTTTATTACAAACATTTATACCAACTGTGTGTGTCAGTTTTAGCTTGATAAATTAACTCTGATGGCCTTTTGGCTGATGCCCTGGTGGTCCACTGGAATGCAGAGCTAACCAGGGCTATCGACTGTCTGGTTCCGAAGCACCCTCTCCAATTGCATGGGGTCCAGATGGCTCCATGGTTTCCCCCGGAGCTAAGGGCGATGAAACAACTGTTGAGACAGCTAGAGCACCAGTGGCAGAAAACCCACTCTGAATCAGACCAAACACAGGTTAGAGCTCAATGTCAAGCCTACCAAGTGGTGATATCGACGGTGAAGAGGACCTTCTTCACTGCCTCTATTGCATCTGTGGAAAATAGTTACAGGAGACTCCTCCAGGTGGTCCAGAGTTTAAAGGATCCACCTTTACCATCGGGGTCCAGTGAGGACCCCAATATCTCCTGTGGTGACTTGGCAAAGTTTTTTGCAGATAAAATTACTCAGACCCCACTGTAGGGGCAGGACTGGGGAGGGAGAGTGCCAGAGCTCTGACTAGTCAGGTTGTATGGGATCAATTTCAATCAGTTACCTCTGAGGATTTGGACAGCCTGCTTAGACGAGTGATACTGCCCATCCTGGCTCATAAAAGCAAGCCAGGGAGGGTTGGGCAATGGGCCTTGTGGGGTGGTGAATGCTTCCCTCTGTGAGCGAGTCTTCCCAGACACACCTCTTAAAAAAACCATCTTTGGACTCAGCCATCATGGCCAATTATAGTTCAATCTCAAATCTTCCATTCTTGGGCAAGGTAATTGAGCAGGCGGTTACTGAACAATTCCAGGCATGTCTGGAGGATGTGGACCATTTGGATCCCTTCCAATCAGGGTTCAGGCCTCATCACAGGACAAACTGGCTTGGATGCGCTGGTCGATGATCCCCAGTGGGCTAGAGACAGAGGTGAAAGCTGTTTCCTAGTTCTGCTGGATCTCTCAGTGGCCTCTGACACCATTGACCATGACATCCTTCCGGACCATCTAGATGAGTTAGGAGCTGAAGGGACATTGTTCTACAGCGGTTCCGCTCCTTCCTCCTGGGCCGTGTCCAGAGAGTGGTGTTGGGAGGGGAGTGTTCAGATGCCTGGGCGACATATCAATATATCGCCCAGGACCGGTATGAGGGGCAGACCACGATGACAGTTTCACTCAGCAGTATATTGCTGGTGAAACTGCTGACTTCTGAATCCCTCTGCTACCAGCGCCAAGGGCGAAACAAGCTGCAGCCAGGCGCTGGAGGCAGTGGTTTCACCAGCGATATACCACTGAATGACACTGCCATCGTCTGCCCTCATACTGGCAGAAGGAGAAACAAGTTGCATCAGTGAGGTGCTGATACAGCTTGTTCCTCCCTCTGCCTCTTTCAACTGCTTAGCTGAGGAGCGTGCTGTTACCTCACCTCAACCAAGCAGTTTTAAAGAGCCCCCGGCGGTGCGGGGGCTCCCTTAAGGTGCTCCCCCTCCCCAGCTGAGAGAGCCCTGATCCGGCTCCTGCTTGCACACCAGCAGGAGCAGGATGGGGGCTGCAAAGCTGGGGAGGCGCTGGCTCCATCACACTTCTTGTTTAAGGGGGGGCAGCTGCCGTTCCCCCTCAATGGAGAAGTTTAAAGGATCCCCTGCCTCTAGCTGTCCTTCTAGAACTGCAGTCCAATCATTATTCCTGTCATACTAACCGTCATAGCAGTGCAGAATGCTTAGCAAATCAAAGAGAGGTCAGTGTTGAGAATGCAACTGTCTGCGCAGGAGAAAGAAAGGACATTTCTACTGGATGTGAAAAAAAGCTGGAGTGCTACATGACACTGTTCAGCCTGTCCGACGGAGACAAGCATCTGAGTGCTTCTCTTGTAACAATAAAGCATGCACATTCCAAACGCTTGCTTCAGTGGTGGTTTCAGAGTCTGAAGCATTAAAAGAGAGCAGCACGGGTTTTCCCATGAAAGGCTTCACCTGGATTGCAGAATAAGCTGGTTACCTTAAGAGTACACACACATATGGTAATTTCACTCTTGGTTCAGCAGTTCTGGTTGCCCCAGCAGACCTTGAGAAGTCTACTGCTAGGCAAGTGAGGTGAGCGGGGGCAGGGGAGAGAAACAGCAGAGAATTAGGTATTGTTGTTGGTCACCCTCCAGACAGCATATAAGGATTAGCCTATAAACTTGGTAGTTTTCACTGGGTTATTCAATACAAGCCCTAGAGTGGTTCTCCCCATGATGAGAAAACCTGACACTAGACATTAGCCTAGCAGAGAGGAAGCAGCATAGGAACAATCTGATGCCAGGAATACTGTGGGGGAAGGGGAGGGGCTGAGTGAGGAAAAGAGATTTCTGACTGCAGTGTGCCTTAAAGGACCTTAACAGTTGTTCCTTCCTTAGGAGATTTCTATGGCTAGGGCCCCATTAAGAGACATTCACAAATCTGTCCCGATCAAGTTCCTGAACCAAAAGAGAAAAGCAAATAAACCAAAGCAGAACCCATGATATTAAGAACATAAACATTCAATGTTGTTGTTGTTGTTGTGCACACATAAATAGCATGCTATTCTAAACCTGTTAGGATTAACATCCTGCTATGTTGTTTGGTAGGCTGTGAGAAGGTTTTACTTAATAACAAATTCTTGATGTTGCTGGATGACAACTCTCACCATCCCCGGCCATTGGCTTGTGTTGCCTGAGGCTGCTGGGAGTCACAAAGAATGTTTCAAAGTAATGGGTGCCATTCATCCTTTCAAAGCATTCCACAAACCAACCAGCAATCCTGTTTTACTGATAGGAAGATGAAACAATCCATAAGGTCTTGAAATAAGCCATCTCAAGTTCAACTTCAGCGGCGTTTTCAAACGAGTAGAAACACCTTTGAGCCTACCTATCTGTGTATCATATTAAGGCGGAACAGAAAGCAAATGATACTTTTTTTGCCCAAAAAGCCAGATGTACATTCTACTAGATATCGGTTTTACAGATGTGCCAAATGTAAGAAACACACTTTTCTTTTCTTTTAAAGGAACGCAAAGACTGGAGATTTAAACCAGTCTGAAATGTGAAATATAAACCTCTCAGCAGCTACCTGGGGGTATCAGGCATCCCTTCCACGTTCCGTAAGATCAAGCACAAAACTCGGAGAGAAGAAAAAACTTAATAGGCTTTTTCTACTGTCAGCTGCGGCAACGCCTCCACCGGCCCTCAAGCGATGAAACGAGGACGCCTGTTGCCTAAACTCTTCGGAGTCCGCAAATGCGATTTCTCCCCATCTGATCAGCGGCAGCCCGCGCCAGGTCCCGTTCGCAGAAGGGCTCGCAGCACAGAGCAGGCGCAACAGGGACCAGCCAGGAGAGAGAAGAACCCTTTGGCCTGAGCTGCGACATCCTTGCCAACTTTCCCCTGAAGTGCCTGGCACAAGCTAAAGCTGGCGGGTGGCGGCGCGGGGTGGGGGGAGAGAGAAAGAGAGAGGAGCGAAGCCGTCTCTTTCTCTCTCTCCCCACCCCCCCTGGGGCGCAGGGCGGAGAGAAGGCGCAGAATCGCAGCGGGCCAATGCGGCCGAGGCGGAGCCCAGCCAGAGCCGGCGCCAACAGCAGCAAAACGCCAGGGGGAAGAGCAACTCGGAGTCCAAGCAACTCGCAGGAAGGCCAAGGCCGCCGGCCAATGGGGAGACGCCCGCCGCCGCGGCCGCGCACCCCATTGGCCCAGCCGCGCGTCCCGCCGGAATGGGGGAGGCCACGGAGAAAGCGCGGGGGGGGGGGAGTGGGAGACGAGGCGAAGCTCTCCACAGCTCCTCGCGCCAACTTGACAGCGACCCTCTTCCACACACAAATATATATCTATAAATCTCGCCTCAGACCCCACACCCGTAGCCCTTTCGAAACGCGGACACCCACCCGAAGTTGCGGCGCCCCCGAAGTTCCCTCGCGACCTTTTCCCGCGGCGCCCGCGAAGGGCAACGGCGGCGCCTCACGCCCCACCACAAAAGCCCCACCGCGGCGGCTCCCCTCAGCCTCAGAGTCCGCTCTCTCTCGGTTACCCGCTGCGCCACACTTCCAGCTTTGAGGAGCCTGAGGGCAAAAGGGACGTGCGGCGTTCAGTTTTTTCCCCTCCTCCTCCTCCTCCGTCCCCTCGCCCCCCTCAACTCGCCGAGCTTCCCGCCGAAGCGCAGCAGCCCTGCAGTGGCGCTTTATTACCTTCCGCAGAGGAGGCGGCGGGACGCTTCGCCTCGCGCGCCTTGGGCAGCTGCTGGGTATGCGAGTGTGTCTGGGCGCGCACTCCTCGTTCCTGGGTTTCTCGCGCTCTTCTTTTCTTTTCCCCCCCCCTTCCCCCACCCCTTTTTGGGTCCGCTCGCCGCCCAGTGCGCGTGCTCAGCACCGGCCGGGACCAGCCGAGGAGCGCCTTCCTCGCCTCCTTTCTTCGACGGAGCCGCAGCACCTGCCTTTCCTCCCCCCCCGTGACGTCACGGCATTCCTCAATACCTGGCCCAGAAGCGGAGCGGGGCCAGATCTCGACTCTCTCCTTCTCCCTCGAACAAGTAAGACACACGCGAGCGCGCAAACGCCGCAGGACAAAACCCGCACACTTTGTTCTGTGTCGCTTTGGGGATCGATCCTCCTGGGGGGTGTCGCATCCCGCAGAGCCCACCCCCGCCCACCTCGGTTGCTGTGACTTTAACACAGCCGACAGCCTTTGACCAGGTGAGGCTTATGCCCCATCGCTTCATCTACAGGACCAGGAAGGTGGAAGGGGGAGAGACTTACTGGCTGCATTTCTGCCTGCTCTTAAAGGCTAAGAAAAGCTTTGCTAGAGCAGGGCAAAGGCAGACCCCTGCAAGTGACCCTATTTTCCAAGGACGTCACTGATTTTTCTGATTGCCCTCCCGGTTTCGGATTGCATCATGGAATGTCCCGCTTCTCCTTAAAAGTAAAGGGACCCCTGACCATTAAGTCCAGTCGTGGCCGACTCTGGGGTTGCGGCGCTCATCTCGCTTTATTGGCCGAGGGAGCCGGCATACAGCTTCCGGGTCATGTGGCCAGCATGACTAAGCCACTTCTGGCGAACCAGAGCAGCGCACGGAAACGCCATTTACCTTCCCGCCGCAGCAGTACCTATTTATCTACTTGCACTTTGATGTGCTTTCGAACTGCTAGGTTGGCAGGAGCAGGGACAGGCAATGGGAGCTCACTCCATCGCGGGGATTTGAACCGCCGACCTTCTGGTTTGCTAATTTTGAGGACACAGGCCTGAGTGTGCTTCATAGATTCTTTTTTTTCAGACCGCCAACCTTCTGATCGGCAAGTCCTAGGCTCTGTGGTTTAACCCACAGTGCCACCTGCATCCCGCTTCTCCTTAGGATGTCCCTATTTTCGTTGGAGAAAAGTTGGAGGCTATGGTAGGACGTCCCTATTTTCATTGGAGAAATGTTGGAGGGTATGGATTTATCCAACCAATGAGCCGTCTGAAGGCAATCCTGTATAGGGAAGGTTTTTTATAAAAATGTTTAATGTTCTCTTATGATTTTATATATGTTGGAAGCTGCCCAAAGTGGCTGTGGCAACCCAGTCAGATGTGTGAGGGTATAAATAGTAAAATTGTCCTTATGGAATGGGACTGTCCCTATTTTCATCAGAGAAATTTTGGAGGGTATGCATCTAGTCCGGCTTCAGGTTCTCACAGGGAGAAGCCCACAAGCAAGACCTGAGCCATAAGAACCAACTTCTACGGCCCAAGGTTCCTTTGGCTCCCCCAATGAAAGTTTTCAAGGGGGCCAGGGCCCCCCAAATTGTTGGCTATTTACCATTCAAATAGTGTGTGTGCACCACATCATGTGATCGATTATGCGGGGGGGGGGGCTTACCTACCCCCTCAATATTTTATTCAGGTATTCAGGTTGGCACCATCAGTGCCCTCTACACCTGGGATTCCCAATAAGAAGATAGAGGCAGAACACAGCCATCCTGTAGCTATGTCTTGTGGGAGCAAATTCCATAGTTTATGCATTAAATTGAGCCCCTTCAGGAAAACAGTGTTGGTGCCTCTCCCAGGGGAATTGCAATGATGCAGCTAACTCATCCCATTAGAACCTAAGTAGGTTTGGCATTTACTGACACAAAAGAATCTGGGGTCATAACTTCACAAAACCGATTGCTGCTGATTATGAAAGTAGACAGCAAGAAGTGGTAAAACACAAAACCACAGTGGTTTGAAGGTGCAATAAAAAGAAATGTTTAAATGTGTCAAACTGTACACGAGTTCCTAAAAGGAAACAGAGATTCAAAATCTGCTTTGGGCTTTGCTGGCAGTAAAGAGCTTGGGCATGCATGATTGCTTAGTCATTCAGACTGCAATCCTGGAAGCAAGCCCTACAGGATTCCATGGAACGTTTGAGCAGGCATGCATGGGATTTCTTTTTGCTAATGATGATCTCCAAGCACCAGTTTACAATATTTAAAATTGGGAATACGTCCCAGAATGTTCAGAAGAAGAATAACAGCCTGGCCCGACCCATGTTTTCTTGGCAATAGCTTCCAAGGTCTCAGTGGCACTTGCCTCCAAGTAAATAAGGTTAGGACTGCAGCCTAAAATGTGGACCAGGCTGTCAGCCTTAATCTTCTAAGCTGGGATCATGCCACTTGTATTTGGTGCTGTGCTATACTTAGTATGCTATTGGCATTAAATGGTAAGTTACCAGTGAGGCTGACTGACAAGATACAAAAGGGGACTGGGGCTCTTGTACATTTAATAGTTGTAAAAAAAGAGGCAATTTGAGCAGATGTAACTTTTCTCCACCCAAGACATGACAAAATTCCATTTCATTCACTTCTTCCAAAATTCCATATTCTACTCAACTATTATAGGGACAAGAGATTTGTTCTCTGTTAGGCCTGGACACCTAAATAGACATAGGAAAGTTTTTTCCCCTACTCAAAGTAACCTCCATGTGCATCAGTCTGGGATCTAAATTCCATGGAAGACTTAATACTAGAGAATATTGGTGACTTGGCACTACTTTAAATGATTTGGTAACTGAGCACGTCAGGAGGGCATTGTGTTCTTTGACTCAAGTATTTTAAAAGATGAATGGACTGTGCTAAATGCAGTCTTACATTATTGCCACATGAAAGAAAATTATGTTTACTTTCATTATGGTTTGCTCTGGAGAGAAAGTACACACACACAAAAAAAAACACCATAAGAGAAGCTGTCACATCATGAGAATGCATACTTGTTTGGTGAGTAAACGCATAACTCAGATCCAATTGATGAAAATGGTACTTACAGGGCATTAAATTAACTAGGTGGCTCATGCAGGCTATTCAGTGAAGCTAGCACCTGAAGATTTAGAATAGCATCTGTTGCCTTAAAAGTCAGCTCTGTTTGATCACCTGTGTGCAAACTCATAAGGAGAGGAAATACATCACATAGATCTTTTAGCACTAGGTCACTGCTGTTCACATGAAGGGTGGCAGAGACATCATCACCCAAGGAACGTGGTAACTGAGCTTCCATTTCTAACTTGAACTTGGTGAAGACCATTCCACCAAATCTGGAAGGCAAAAAGGAATTTCTTGTGTTTCTGTGGTTGCCAAACATAATATATTTTGAAATAAAAAAGTGCCCCCCCATAGCCCAAAAATGCTGACACAGAAGGTGGACTGGGGGTTTTATTTAGACATTTCTACCTACTTACTGTGGGTAGCGCTGTGGTCTAAACCACTGAGCCTAGGGCTTGCCGATCAGAAGGTCGGCGGTTCGAATCCCCACGACGGAGTGAGCTCCCTTTGCTCAGTCCCTGCTCCTGCCAACCTAGCAGTTTGAAAGTACATCAAAGTGCAAGTAGATCAAAAGGTATCGCTCCGGTGGGAAGGTGAACGGCGTTTCTGTGAGCTGCTCTGGTTTTGCCAGAAGCGGCTTAGTCATGCTGGCCACATGACCCAGAAAAACTGTCTGCAGACAAACGTCGGCTCCCTCGGCCAGTAAAGCAAAATGAGTGCCGCAACCCCAGAGTCGTTCATGACTGGACTTAACTGTCAGGGTTCCTTTACCTTTACCTTTACCCACTTACTTTAATTTTATAAATAAGTTCAAAGCATCTCACAAAATGACTGAAATACACCAAAATGTAGCATTAACAAAATAATAACTATCTAACAAAACATTACTAACAAAAATACAGTATCATGTAACAAAAGTAGGTTAAAAAAGGTTAAAGAACAGGGAGAAAGAATTATTAACTGCCATTAAATGTTCAGTGGAATAAAAAGGGCTTAGCAGAACACTTGAACTTAACAGGAGCCCTGCTGTAAGCACAGCATCCTGGGCTTAAGTGGCCAGGAAAATGCCTATGGGGAAGCCCTCAACCAGGTCATCAGCACTCTCCCTGCTTGTGATCTCCAGCAACTGATATTCAGAGGCACAATGCCTCCAACAGTGGAGGTAGAAAAAGCCATCATGGCGACAAAGCTTAAAAGAGAGGGAGCCAGCCACCCTTTTCTAGCAAGTAAGTTCCATAATATGGGTGCTGCAAAAGAAAAGGCCGTTTCTTAGATCCCAACCACTTCTGAGCGTGGTGGAATGCACACCAGGGCCTCCAGCATTGAATAAATGCAGTGGGTGGACAGATTGTATGGGCCATATCTCCGTGGTAGAACATCTGCTTTGCACACCCTCCAACAAAAATAGGGACGTCCCACAAGGATAATTTTACTATTTATACCCCACACATCTTACTGGGTGGCCCCAGCCACTCTGGGCAACTTCCAACATATATAAAAACATAATAGAACCAGTGCTCATTGAGGGGCAGTATTTCTTTTTTAAAAATATTTTTATTAAGAATTTCAACACAATAATTTTAACAAAAATACATCATCCACATTATTTCCCCCCCCCATTATCCCCCCCTCCCCCCCGAACATATGCCCACCCTCCCAATTCCTCCCCGCAACTTCTCTCAGCTCCTATCTCTGGTTTCTCAACATATGCTTTTATCTGCATGTTATGAAATTGTAATGATCCTCAATTTGTCTATTTGTATATTACCAATAAAGATTTTGTGAATGTTTATTCAAAACCTGCTAAGGAGTCCAATTCATATTGTTGTTTCTTCAAATATTTCATGAAAGGTTCCCATTCATCTTTAAAATCACATTTATCTTTGTCACGTAATTCGTGTGTCAGTTTTGTCAATTCCGCATAATCCATCAATTTTTCTTGCCACAGTTCTTTCGTCGGGGTTTCTTCATTCTTCCATCCTTGCGCTATTAAGACTCTTGCCGCCGTTGTCACATACATTAAAATGTTTTTAAATTTCTTTGGCAGGTCTTTCCCCATAATCCCTAACAAGAAAGTTTCAGGTTTTTTCACAAATGTTAGTTGAAACATTTTCTTTAACTCGTTATATGAGGGGCAGTATTTCAATATGAGTAGGAAAATAAGAGTAACCCTAAACATTTTTTTTTAGGAAAAAAAGCACTGAATAGAACATTAAACATAAAAAAAAACCCTATACAGGATTGCCTTCAGACGGCTCGGGGGCTGGATAACTCCATACCCTCCAACATTTCTCCAATGAAAATAGGGACATCCTAAGGACAAGTGGGACATTCCGGGATCAAATCAGAAACCGGGACAGCTTCTCTAAATCAAGGATGTCCCTGAAAATAGAGACTTGGAGGGTCTGGCTTTGTGGGCAGAAGTTCCCAGGTTCAATCTCCAACATCTCCAGGTAGACCGGGAATGTCCCTGGTTTGAAACCCTGAAGAGCCATTGCAAGTTCATGTAGACGGTACTGACTCAGTTTTCAGATATCGTAGCCCCAAATCACTGTCTTTGTAGGTAAAACCAGTGCATCTACAATATATTATACAGAGTGTGCATCTCTTTCTGCAAATGCTTAAACGCTCCTGTTGTTGTAGACAATAAAGAGCTGGACAAAGAGACTGGTAGGCAAGCATAAGGAGAACAAGGTGGAGGGGATAAGGTGCTGCAAATGTGGGAGTAAAACAACCATTACAGGAGTGTTTTCAAATCTGTGGGTTCTTGCGTATCTTTAGAGATACAAACGCCATCATTTGGGCATCATTATTTTAGCCCTTTATGTGTAGAAGGAGATTGGGGTGAAGGCAAAACAGTGCTGCAAAGAGCTGAAGCAATTGCATTGATGCTGTTATTTGCCACCCACACCACATACTTTCTGGATCATAGTACAAACTGTACAAAAGTACATAGCAGATAAGGCAATAACTTTTGACTAATGCCTGCTGGTGTAAGATTATTCAGGGTTCGAGTTTGTATAAGATCCTTATCAGGCAGGAGGAGAGATTAGAAGCTGCAGGTATGGAGGAAACTTGTTTAGAAATGCAAATGTTTTACTCATCATATTGCAATGTATTTAGTGGTAATATGCGGGAACCCAAATAACACCTCTTCTAAACACATCTACACTTAGATCTTGAGGCCTTGAGTTGAATCTAAATTCCATTTGAAGCCACAAGACCTGCTTCCCAGTAGATGTGTTTAGGATCAGTGTTTTACTTGGACGAAAGCCTCATTGACTTTAAGCTAGTATTTAAGCACACGTAAGCCTGCAGTATAAGTTTCTATATTTCTTCTACAAAACAGGAAACACAGAAGAAGTTGTCATTTGCATACAATACAGTTATGTATCTAACTATAAAGCGCATCTTGTAAAAATGTTGTAGAGCATTCATTTTGAGGGTGCATTGCTGGCTAATCTTTCTATTCCCTTTCCCCTGTTTGGTGTATGGCACTTTCTGGAATGACTTTTAGTCATCCTTGCTGTCTGCATTCCCTTTTAGTCTACCTGATAAAGAATTCAGTTTTAGCTCAGAATTTGCATTCTCCTACCTGCAGCATTACAAATTGTTTCCATAAAACATCATTGCCTTTACAAGGTTGCCAAGCTGTGACTCTCCAGAGGTCATTGAGCTCTGTTATCAGCTCTAGTCAGCATGGCCCCTGATCAGGGATGATGAGCTCTGGATTCCAACACATCTGAAGGGCCATTAGTTAGCCACCTATGTCTTACAGCAAGAGCAATCTACGCATTATTGACATGGGGAGTTTGTTTTCATGGTTGCAAAGTCCATATTAACCATAATTATAAATATTAGGGCTGCACTGTTTGAAACATGGTTTCCTGTGTGGCATGTGTTAATGTAAGGATTCTGTCTTGGTTAGCGCAAAGATAGCCTTATATTACCTGATTTTTTTAGGGCTTGAAAGCTTGTCACATTCAATTTCCCCCCTTAAATATCTCATTTTACACAATCTTCCTCCCAGCCATCTCATCTGACAGTTTTAGTGCACAGTCATTCTTATTGTCTTCCCGCTATTACTTATATTAATAGGGAAAGGACAGTAATATTTGTTCTTAAAAAAAAAAAAAAAGACTTTAAAGCACATAAAACTGACAAGGGAACTTGAAGTCATGTGTCCTGAAAGACCCCCTTGGCAAAATAGGGTTGGAGCTTTCGGTCTGACAGCATCTTTTCAGATCAGAGAACAGGAAAAAATGAGTGCACAATCTCTTTATTCAAAGCAAATTTTGGCTTCAGTCCCCCTCAGAGCTGTCTGCACTTGTATATTGTCTTGATCCCATCCACCGGGCAAGCTCATTGTGCGGTTATTTGGAATAGGGCCTTCTTTGTAGTAGCACCTCAGTTGTGCAACTCCACCCCTCCCTGCTGTCATTATACAACTGATGCTGGCAGTGTTAAACCTTTTGATGCCTTTTGATAATGCACCTGTTTGCGCAGACTTTTGCAGGGGACTGATGAGTGGTGTGCAATCTGTCAGCTGTTTGCTGGTTTTATAATGTTGAGGGCCAGAGGTTATCTACCTCTGTTTTAGAGATTGGCATTGCCATATATATCTTAACTAAATGTGCACATATTTATTAATTACAATTTTATGCTCCTCTCCCTCTGAGAAACTCACCACATATGGTTTCCAGGCAATACTCCAATTTGCTATTCATGTCTTTTTAGTATTTATCTGCCATCCAATAACCAGGTCTTCTGGGTGGCTTACAATAACCATAAAAACCTTAATATAAAATTATAAATCATACAAACAAGAATGCACCCTACAAATCTAGCTCTCTTTAACCCACAGATCTATTTGTGGAATAAGTTTATACTTACAATGGTCAAGAATAATCTTTTTGTGACTAGGGTTCTCTTTGAATCTAATGCTTTGAATGCCCTGCTGAAGCTCAGATAAGGAATGAGACTCATCTGAAACTGCATTGAACACCCTACTAACTTGGGGAAAGAGGAGTGTGGAAGAACATATTATCCGCACATGGGTTGGTTGCCAAAGTTCACCTAAGTCTGGAAAGAGCATATAAAATACTTTGTCTACAGGGGAGGGCATTCTGGCAGCCTTCCTTGTGAAAAGAAGGTAGGATTTCAGACCATTTCCTTGCACTAAGTATCCTTTCATGATTTTAAGCAAAGAAGCTTTCATAACAGCGTCGAAGATACAAAAGTAGGGCCCCCTCCAGACATTTGGGGGGGCATGTGAGCATATTCCGCAACATGTCAGTAACACAATAATAGTGCATTAGTGGTGGATTTATGGTAAACATAATTCCACTTTATTGGCTGTTCTGCAGTGCTTCCCCAATGCTAACAATTATTGCTGTCTGCAGGAGCACATGTGCACTATAACTACAGTGCAACGAAAGCAGGACAAAACCTTTTTGCTAACATTTGCAGTGTGAAAAGTTACGGGATTTTAGCATCAAACTATGGGATGTGAATTGAAAGTGGAGACAATAGATGTACTATTTCCTGTTTATCTGTTTGCTTTGTAACACAATAAAAACCAATTTTTAAAAAGCTATGTAATATGCAAAGAAATAAGTTTGACTGGCCCAAAACTTTAGCAGGAGCAAATAGTATTGAGGGAATGATTGTGTGTAGCCATCCTTGTAACAACATGAGTGCTGATTTGTTCAGTTAAAATGATGTCTAAAGGGGATCTATGTTAAGAAAGCAAATGGGCCAGAAACTATATGCAAGGCTAATCTATCCAGCCCTCACCTGCCATGCATAAAAATAATTTTCAAGCTCTGGTTTGCCTGAAGCGGCTTAGTCATGCTGGCCACATGACCCAGAAGCTGTCTGCAGACAAACGCCTGCTCCCTCGGCCAGTAAAGCGAGATGAGCACTGCAACCCCAGAGTCGTCTGCGACTGGACTTAATCGTCAGGGGTCCCTTTACCTTTACCTGCAACTGGACTTAATTGGAAGCAAGCCCTGTTGACATCAGTGGAATATATTTCTGAATAAGATGCTTATTGGGTAGTGCTGCATGATAACTTGGAATTCTAAAAGAACAATAACCTGCCCAAGAGCTTCGTGAGGAATTAGCAAAGACAATATAAAGAAGAAAGGGGACGATTTTTGAGGAAACAAATAAAATGGTGCAATTAGAAAAATGCTGGCTGAAGCAAGCTTTTAAGAAATATCTTGAAGGTTCACAGAGATACAACAGAACAGATTTCAAAACAGGCAAAGCAATCCAAACAAAGGGGGGGGGGACCTGAAAGGAACATCTGCAAGAGAAAGAAAGTAGTAAAAATATGAGGTTTGGAAAGAATTAAGACAATGAGTAGGAAAAATATCAGCCAATTAGAAGTATTATTACCTTTTCACAACACTTAATAAGTGTTCAAGGTGTGCAGACAAATTACCCATGATTTTACTCATGGGGAAAATAAATCAAAACTTGAGAGAGGCACAAATATTCTATATGCTGTAGCTAAGTATGTTTAGACTCTACATTCTTTGGGGCAGATACTTTTTTCGTTAAAGTTACTCCATGTTAATCCACACACACTGGTAACTCTTACAACCATTATAATAATAGAAGCCCCACTGAATTTAGTGGGATGCACACCATCTTAAATGCACTTGGGAACATAGTCTTAAATAATACTTTTCTCTTTAGGTTTTGTATGTAATGCCCCAGCGAATCCCACTTCGTAAAAGAAATTTACTTTTTCCCTAATAGCTATAGTTAAGGCAGGGCCTTTAATATAGTGGGGGTGCCCATAGCAAGCTATGGCAAGAAACAAAAACTATTTCAGCCCTAGACAACTGGAGAATGGATTGGACACTGAGAATGTAGAGGATATTCCCCACCCCTTAATATTCAAAACAACTGCAGCTAGTATTACAATCAATAGACCAACGACCACAAAAACTATAAATCTTTAGCCATTAGACTAATTGTAGCTCCCTCGAACTTCTAGTATAACAGAAACTCTTTTCTGAAACCTCCCTGGCTATTAAGCTACATGAAAGTACATTGCTTGCATATCATGAAATATTAATGATTTATAATATTCATTCAAATGCATTCAAAATGTCCATCTCGAAGTCATGCTGCTTTCTTCAGAATCATTGCAAAGTAGATTTATTGCAGTGAAAATGCAAAGAGATGTGATCCAGCTTCAACTTGGCATATTCAAGTCCCATCAGTTTCGGTGCAAATTTCAATATTTAAGTGAATCCCAAAGCCCTTAATTTTGGTTGAAGAGCATCCTTCTTCTTTTCATAGTTTTCAAAAAGTGAAGTGGGCATCCTTTGGGACGTTGTTTTGCTCCCCCCCCCCCCCAATAATTAATAATCATGGGAACTGCAGTTTCTTAAGGGTGCTGAGAAGTGTAGCTCTGCGATGGGTAAACTGCAGCTCCCAGGATTTTGTGTGTCTGTATTCTTTAAATGCATGGTGTGTAACACAGCCTAAGATACAGACAGAGAGATACAGACAGAGAGAAGAAACCTAATGCCCCTAATGCTCTGATCCGAAGCACACATACTGTACTTGGAAGCAACCTCAGTTGCACTCAATGTATCTTTCCCCCAGTGTGATCGGACTGTAAGGTCTCTCAGCACTTAAATCCTCTGTACAGATGAGACATGGCCAGAGATGGGAGGATGCTGTAAAATGGGGGTTGAAGAAAGAAAGAAAGAAAGAAAGAAAGAAAGAAAGAAAGAAAGAAAGGTAGAGCTACAAAATAAAGCACAGCAGTACCTAGATAGCCCCTCCTCCATCTCACAACAGTGACTCTTGCAGATCCTGGAATAAGACCAAAATTGTCAAAGTGTCTTCCAGTCCCATAGCTTTCAGCAAATTCAAGATTCCGACAGTTTATTCCTCCAGGCATTTATCTAGTGGCTCCAAACTTGCTTTCAGCTTCTGTTTCTGTTAGAACAGCAGTCATCCAGAAAAAAACCTCGGATGCTGTCTGTTCTGAAGCTTGTAATTTCATAACACGTCTGAAGATTTTGCTTACTAAAGGTTCACCCAGACTTCCTTTTGCACTGCACTTTCCAGGCACAGGTCTGCCCTTTAAAGATCCATGTCCAAGCAGGGTGTGTGTGTGTTTTTTTTTGGGGGGGTCACGGCACTTTCCCTGGGAAAACTCGCGTTTTAACGCTGAATCAAAGCAAACCTCAATCCACAGAAAACTCTGTTGCTGTTTGCTGAGAGAGACTAATGGACAGAAAACTCAAAAAGTTTGCTTTTTGCCACCTTTCACTCTAAGCCCCGCTGGGCGGTCTGCTCACACTTCTAATAGCACTGCCGGCTGACAGACAAGGCTGCTGCGATGGTCCATGCCAGGGACTGGATTCCTCTGCCCGGGTGCCAAGAGGAGTCTGTGTGCCTCACCCAGCCACCCAGAGCAGCGGAGGAGCAGCCTGGGCACCAGACGCACAGGTGGGCGGGCTCCGAGCCACTCCAAGCCAGAATAGAAATGTGTGATTTTGGCACGTGACCCCCCCCCCCGGGCCTACGCCCTTGGTGGGGCCAACCTAACCAACCCCTGACATGCCCCAGACTGGGGTGGAACAAAGCCTTGATTATCTAGTTCCTCCCAAGGTGAGGGGCAGTAGACATAGATAAGCCTGGCAGAACAGCTTATTCTGTGGTATTAACTCCTTCATGTGTGTGGGTTTTTTAAAGATAACTTTTATTTGATTTTACAGGCATAGAGTTATAATACCACCAAATCAATATCCACATTTAGAGATTTCTCTGAATCTCTGGACTCCCCCCCCCCCCATCCTCTCCATGGGTCTTATTGTCAACGTTTTCAACTGCATATTGTTTCGTAGTCCACATTTTATATCTGTCCATAATGTCTACGTTAACTGTTACATTACAAGTCTTATTAAAATCCTACCCATGTTTTCATCTGCTTACAGTGGTCTCCTAAATAAATGGTAAATTTTCCCCATTCTTTCTTAAAAATTTTGTCTTGTAGATTTCTGAGCTTTCCCGTCAGTTTTGCCATTTCGACATAGTCCATCAGCTTGGTTTGCCATTCCTCTCTGGCCGGGACCTTGTCTTCCTTCCACCTCTGCGCTAGCAACATCCGTGCAGCTGTTGTTGCATACATAAAGAGCCTTTTCTGCTCCTTTGGTATATCAGTGCCTACAATACATAAAAAAAAGGCTTCTGGTTTTTTTTTACAAAAGTTATTTTAAACTTTTTTTAATACATTATATATCATTTCCTAGAAAGCTTTTATTACCTTGCATGACCACCGCATATGATAAAAGGTACCTTCTTTTTCCTTTACATTTCCAGCAGGTATTTGTACTTGTTTTATACTTTTTTGCTAGCTTACTAGGAGTCATTTAACCGTATAGTTAAAGCTATGGTTTTCCCAGTAGCAATGTATGGAAGTGAGAACTGGACCATAAAGAAGGCTGATCGCCAAATAATTGATGCTTTTGAATTATGGTGCTGGAGGGGACTCTTGAGAGTCCCATGGACTGCAAGAAGATCAAACCTATCCATTCTTAAGGAAATCAACCCTGAGTGCTCACTGGAAGGACAGATCGTGAAGCTGAGGCTCCAGTACTTTGGCCACCTCATGAGAAGAGAAGCTCCCTAGAAAAGCCCCTGATGTTGGGAAAGATTGAGGGCACAAGGAGAAGGGGACGACAGAGGACAAAATGGTTGAACAGTGTTCTCGAAGCTACCAGCATGAGTTTGACCAAACTGCGGGAGGCAGTGGAAGACAGGAGTGCCTGGCGTGCTCTGGTCCATGGGGTCACGAAGAGTCGGACACGACTAAACGACTAAACAACAACAAGTATACAAGTTATCCCTCATTGCTTCTGCTCTAGCAAGTTCTGCAGGGTTTTAAAACAATACAAAATCCTGCTAAACTGGTTTGCTGGAGGGATCAGTACATGCCCACAAGCAGTGATCCCTCTGGAGCATCGATCCAGACCACCTTCAGCTCCTTGAAAAAGTGTAACCTTTCTCTGCCTCCTGTTTCTTTTCGGAAATAACTTCTGAAGCTTCTTTTTAAATGCCCCTTCTCCCCCACTCTTTCACATGTGTTCCCATATACAATCCAGCACAGACGAATTTGTAACGTATGTTTTTAATTTGGCTTATTACACTAAGCACAATGGACTGTGTGTGTCACATCAACTGTTCGTAAACAAAACAGCAGTGGAATAGAAATGTTGACTTAAAATGACTAAATATCAAGGCTAAAAATAAGGACTATCAAGAGGAATCAACTAAATATTTCGTGACAATATGACATTTGGGAGAGGTTACAAATGTATTCCCCCCCCCCCAAAAAAAAAAACAACCAAGCAAGTACACTTGTACCATGAATCATTCCCAACAGCACCAGCCAGCAGGGCCCAATGGGCAGAGATGAAAGAGTTATAATTCAACAATTTCAGGAGGGTCACCAGCTTCCTGTTCCTGGAAAATGTGGTACCTTTTGGGTACCCAGGTCTCAAGCCATGTAGGGCTTTAAAGGGACGCAGGTGGCGCTGTGGGTTAAAGCCTCAGCGCCTAGGACTTGCCGATCGAAAGGTTGGCGGTTCGAATCCCTGCGGCGGGGTGCGCTCCCGCTGCTCGGTCCCAGCGCCTGCCAACCTAGCAGTTCGAAAGCACCTCCGGGTGCAAGTAGATAAATAGGGACCGCTTACCAGCGGGAAGGTAAACGGCGTTTCCGTGTGCGGCTCTGGCTCGCCAGAGCAGCGATGTCACGCTGGCCACGTGACCCGGAAGTGTCTCCGGACAGCGCTGACAGAGTCTGTCAAGACTGGCCTGTACGGGCAGGGGTACCTTTACCTTTACCTTTACCTTACCAGCATTTTGAATTGTGCCCAGAGATGCACTAAGAGCCAACGCAGCTATTTTAGCACCATCAAGATGCTCTCCTGTAACCCTGTGAAGTGGTTGTTGTTGCTGATCAGAGGGCTGCTGGGTGTCTTCTTAACCTCACATCTCCTGATGTGGATGGAGATAAGGCCTAGATGAAAAGAGTGATTTTAAACTTAAACTGGTTGGCACCAGGGCTTTTCCTCCTTTCACATTCTACCTTTGCTCTGACAAAGGGAAGAGAATTATGTCCCTGTGCCTCCATTGTGGAACACATGGCAGAGAGTTCCTGTGGGAAGTAACTGCATGAAATAGACTGTCAAATATAATTTGGGCCCACACAACCTGTTGCCAGTCAGGTAACTGGTTGCCGTACTAGCCTTGGAGCACAGAATGACAGCTCAAAAGTAGAAATGCCTCAGCTTCTGCCTCAGTTGAGGCTAGTTGGAAGGGTAAGTCGAGCACAACTTGTTTATAGGGGTGACCTCACAGCCAGGCTCTGCTTCCTCAGCGGCTTGGCTGGGGAAGGTCCTGTCAGTTTGCATTTCTTAGTGCAGAAAGTATTGAACTGATGTGTAGAGATCTTTCCTATTCTACTTAATTCAAGAGGGTTCTGGAAGTTTCTGGAAGCTTCTTTGTATGAAAGAAGCTTCATGATTATTTGGGTTATACCTTCAGTGAAGCTGAATACAGCTGGCTTGATCTGATTCCCTTATCTCTTCCAATTAAGGAGTCTGGGTTTTACTTTCCCTTTCTATCTCTCTCCCTTCTGGTGTGGTATTCTGTACATAGTATGCTTAGTGTTAAGGTTTAGTATTGTTATAAGTTTATAAGTTTTTGTAAGTGCTGCAACTGGATTTTTTATGGACTGTGCCAATCCTGAATGTTGTGGATTTGTGCCCATTATGCTGGTTTGCCTTCAGTAGCAAGTAAAGTTCTGTTGAATGAAGTATAATTGTATGTGGTCTATTTTTGGAAACTCTGCTACGTGTTTGTTTTTTCCTCCCCAGAAGAAGCTGGGGCGACAGGTTCAGCCCTTCTATTTAACAAAATTGGCCATAGCGGGTGGGGCATCTTAGAAAGCACAAATAATTAGGAGAGCTGAAAGCTGGCAGCTTATAGTTGCTGCAAATCCATTTTGTTTTGGCTTGAGAAATTAACAAAACAGGATTCAGCCTCTGAACCACTGCCATCTTATCCCATCACACCACCATGGTGATAAGGTAATGCAAATTAGTGGTCGGCTTCTTTTGTGCTAAAAGAGATAGTTCTGCCTGTGCTTTGTCCTTTCCAGCTGTAATTGTGGGGTTTGTAAGGAAAGGATATTTTAGAGGCTGAGCTGGTGTTCCATTGCAGTTGAGCATTTACCTGTCACATCAGTTTAAAAGGCTCACCACCATAAACTAAAACGCCTTTGCTTTGAATGATTGATGAAAGAAACTCGATGAAGGCCTCCCTTTTGCAGGGAGCAGAAGATTGGTTTGCATTGAAATGAGGGGGCAAAAAACAGAGCACAGAGCAACCTTTATTGAAACTGACTCCTCTTGGGTCTCAGTTTACATTTCTAGAGGCTGGTGTTCCAAATACTCTTAGGTGAAAGGAGATACTGTAGGTGGAATGAAAGAGGCAACAGTCAGGCAGCTGGCAACTGTAACCTACCACTAAGTATTTCAACGATACCTGTAGATCACTCTTGAATTCGGCTTCTCCTCTTAAAGATTAAAGTCCAGGCTTAGATAAATAATTCACAGGTACTTTGTGAATGCTCACTTCGTGAACTTCGATATAGATCAAAATGACGACAGCAAAAACCCTCAGCTGTTGTCATAATGACTTTCCTTACTTAGAACCTGCCACTACCTACTTTGGTAATTGAAAGGCCCATTGTGAAGAGCCCTGGTAGCTGCCACCATGCTAGTCTTGGTAATAAAGAAAAGACAGTTTTCTTGAGAAGTTTTGCCAGACCGGTTTCTGCGTTGTGGGTTGCACAGAGCTTACTTATAGGCAGCATGAAATCTGAAGATCATTTGACCCAGTGAAAATGCATCAGGAAAATAAAATATTCCAGTGATTCATCTACCCTTATTTGTGGCCAGTGACACATCCCACCCCATAAGTCATTCTGGAATAGAACTGGAGAACTGGTGGCCTTACAGAAGTTGTTGGGGACCAGCCATCCAATGGTTAGAGAGTATGGGAGCCGTATTTCCACAACATCCCGAGGCCACAAATCCCCCAGGTCAAGAGTGTGTAGCCTTCTGAAAGCCCCAAGAAGAATATACATAAAAGATGGAGAGATAGCAGAACAAAAAAGAAGGAAGCCAATAGCAGGCATGCAAGCCTGGACAAGTGTGGATTCTACAGGTTTCATAGCCTTGGCTTATTCTTCCTAAAGACTAAGCAGGAAATGACTATTACCCATCATCACCACAACCAGTCAGTTCATTCCCTGCATTATGGACATTGTTGTTGTTGTTGTTTAGTCGTTTAGTCAAGACCGACTCTTCGTGACTCCATGGACCAGAGCACGCCAGGCACTTCTGTCTTCCACTGCCTCCCGCAGTTTAATCAAACTCATGCTGGTAGCTTCGAGAACACTGTCCAACCATCTCATCCTCTGTCGTCCCCTTCTCCTTGTGCTCTCCATCTTTCCCAACATCAGGGTCTTTTCCAGGGAGTCTTCTCTTCTCATGAGATTGCCAAAGTATTGGAGTCTCAGCTTCAGGATCTGTCCTTCCAGTGAGCACTCAAGGCTGATTTCCTTCAGAATGGATAGATTTGATCTTCTTGCAGTCCATGGGACTCTTCAAGAGTCTCCTCCAGCACCATAATTCAAAAGCATCAATTTTTCAGCAATCAGCCTTCTTTATGGTCCAGCTCTCACTTATGGACATTACCCATTAATAAAACATATATTTGGCTAATGGAAGGCTAAACTCTTTCTATAAGCTACCATCGTTTTGGATCTGACTATTGGCTAGGTCTGCTTCCACGGGAATAGTTTCTCTAAAAAGAGCGGTCATGAGCAAAGCACCCTGTTGTGCAAGTGATATCTTTTGGTCATGCTTGGTCATCTTTCACATGCCACTTATACATGGGCAGTTACACTCCTGGTGTGTTACACTCCTGGTGTGTTAAAATGGCCAAATGAGTGGGAAGCTGCCATAGGAATACAATTTGGTTACCACATAGGAAATGAGGGTTAGTAAATGACCTGGAACGTTGACCTCAGGCCAGCAGGGAGAGAAAGCTGTTCGTAACGGACCGACAGCTGGAATAGATCCCCAGACAGAGCAAGCTCTGTTGCCAACAGTACTACTGTATATGAAAAGTAAAACTCCCAAACCACTTTAAACATCTGAGGACACTCCTATATCGAGTGGGTTCAGAACAATACAGTATCAAAGTCCTTAGTAATCCTTACTAATAAGGGAGCCACATGAATGTACATTAAGACTTATGTGGGCTAGTAGAAGCAGAGGCAGGACTGGATTAATTATTAGACTAAGTATACTACAAAATATGCTTCAGTGTTGGCCTATTCTGCTCCTAGCACTCATCTCCTTTAGAATCCATCAGAATCTGTGGTGTGGATTTAAACCAGGAATGGGAAATCTGTGACCCTCCAGAGGCTGTTGGACTCCCATCATCCCTGACCACCGGCTATGAGCTACATGTGGCCAGTAAGATTGTCAGGTCCTATCTAGGAGACTCTGCTAGAAAAAAAAGAATCTATGAAGCACACTCAGGCCTGTGTCCTCAAAATTAGCAAACCAGAAGGTCGGCTGTTTGAATCCCTGCGACAGGGTGAGCTCCCGTTGCTCGGTCCCTGCTCCTGCCAATCTAGCAGTTTGAAAGCACATCAAAGTGCAAGTAGATAAATAGGTACCGCTGCGGCGGGAAGGTAAACGGCGTTTCCGTGTGCTGCTCTGGTTTGCCAGAAGTGGCTTAGTCATGCTGGCCACATGACCCGGAAGCTGTATGCCGGCTCCCTCGGCCAATAAAGCGAGATGAGTGCCGCAACCCCAGAGTTGGTCACGACTGGACTTAATGGTCAGGGGTCCCTTTACCTTTAAGTATAATCATGGCTGTAGTCCACAACACATTTACTGTGTAATAGTCCTATTAAAATAAAGGTGACTTGCCTGGACAAAGTGGAAGAGAAGAAGCGTTTGGATTTGATATCCCGCTTTATCACTACCCGAAGCAGTCTCAAAGCAGCTAACATTCTCCTTTCCCTTCCTCCCCCACAACAAACACTCTGTGAGGTGAGTGGGGCTGAGAGACTTCAAAGAAGTGTGACTAGCCCAAGGTCACCCAGCAGCTGCATGTGGAGGAGCGGAGACGCGAACGCGGTTCACCAAATTACAAGTCTACCGCACTTAACCACTATACCACACTGGATTGTGGGATATAAATAAAGCCAGTGTCCACATTTTTGTTGAGCCATGTTGTGGCTTGTTTCTCCATTGTGGAAGATTGCTGCTTCCCCCTCAGGAACCCTTCTGCCAAGTTGGGCAACAATATCTTCAAAGGCGTTCAAGTTGACACAGGTTAGAACTGCCACACCAAAAATCGGACAAAGCCATGCCAATGTCACGTTTTGGCCTGCCATCTGGGTTCAAAATGGTGGTCAGCATTCCAACATTGATAAAAACAGCATCTACCACCTCGGGAACCCTTGTAACTAGTTTGAAATCAGTGCAGGTTGAAATTGACACACCAAAAAGTCATGCCAAATCTTGATTCAAAATGGTTGCCAGTGTCCCAATGTCAATGAAAACTCCCACCTCAGGAACCTTTATGCCAACTTTGGCAATGATATCTTAAGAAGCGGCCAAACCTTTTGGGAAGAAGCAGAGAAGCAGTTTCCCAAAATGTAAATCTTCCTTAAATCAAGCATAACTGATGATGGAGTGGTGCTCCTCTTGAACACATCCTTTCTCTGAGCATGCGGGGAAAAGTTGGCTCATGTTTCCATATTTCTGAGTGTATAAAGGAAAGATGTGTAAGTGCATGCCTCCCCACCCTGGTTACAACCCTGTCTACAAATCTGCCAAAGCCCAAATTTAATTGGCTTGTGGAATGGAATGTTAGAGTTAATTCACCCATTAGCATGTCATTACTACTCTTTCATTCTTTATGGAGCTTAACCATTTTTGTCTGTTTGTTTTATCTTTTTAAAACGGCTGCATAACCAAATTTTAAAGGGATTTTTGCAGACGAAGATTAGAAACAGGCTTTGTGCCCTATGTGCTAAGATATAATGCCTTTTGTTGAATCACAAATGACAGGCCTTCTATTTTGTTATTTCTCTGACTGTTCCCCATTTCAGTTATGTGATCTTGGTATTGAGTGATAAATTCACGCTTGTGCACTTTATAGGTGTTGTGTGTCTCCCTTCCTGCACTGGAAGGTGTAAGCTGATCTTTCTTTGGCAGCCCTGCAAGAATTCAATTTTTAGAGGAAGGAAATTAATACCAGGCAGCATGCAATAGCAAGGAAAGGTATGTCTACTTAGATCTCATTTTCATTTAGATCTTGTATCACCTTTTTTTGGGGGGGGGACACTTAATAACTTAACAAATGAGTAGAGTTGGTGTAGTGCATGGGTAGGCAAACTTAGGACCAGGGGCCGGATCAGGCCCAATCGCCTTCTAAATCCGGCCCGTGGACAGTCTGGACATCAGCGTGTTTTTACATGAGTAGAATGTGTGCTTTTATTTAAAATGCATCTCTGGGTTATTTGTGGGGCATAGGAATTTGTTCTTTTTTCCCCAAAAAATATAGTCCGGCCCCCCACAAGGTCTGAGGAACAGTGGACCGGCCCCCTGCTGAAAAAGTTTGCTCACCTCTGGTGTAGTGACTGGCAGACCAATCCATCATGGAGTGGCATAACCACTGCTGCATCTCCAGCCCTGTCGCTATGGATGGAAAGATTTCTCAATTTTGGTTCTCTGTGTTTCTCATTTCCTCACCCAGCTCTCCACATTTCACCTGCGATTTGCATTAAAACAACAACAACAACAACAAACAAACATGCTCAAAATTCACCAGCATTTTAGTGCAAACTTCTCCCAATAAACACATTTGGTTTTTAAAACCAACGTACACATTTCCCCAAGTAGTTTCTGCTAATATAGTGCACCTTTGTATGTTATGTTCACCGTTATATTCAATTATACGCACACTGTCCCCTGACATATGCATTTTTGCAAATATGGTTTGATTGGAGAACTGCATTGCAAAATTTGAACAAGTGCAAATTTTGGAGGGTAGTTCTGTTTTGGTTCTCAATATCGTTTCAGAAAGAGCAGATTTAATAGATTCGGCTTTAAATGAAAACTGAATCAAATTTCTTGGTCCCTTCCCACTCTACAGTTTTATGATTCTTCCCTGTCACTAACCATTACTCTTGCCAGCCAAGGAGGATATCAGTGGGAGGGGAGGCCAAAGCTTGCTCTTGCTTGGAGCTTGCACAGCAAGTGGGCTCCGTTCAGGTCTCATGCTGTCAAATGGCAGCAGTAAACCTAGCTCGATTCAGTCCTTTTCCCTCCTAGAACAACTCTGGTTCTACCTACTTGCATATTTTGTGGGTGAAAGGATGAGGTCGTGTCACCCCACAGGTAAAGTCCAGTGGGGCTGTTCTGGGCTGGTGAGAGTGAGACTTCTGCCCCATTTGACCCCCCACCTCTGACATCACAACAGTTTGGGGTTTGGATTATACCCTAAATGTGAAAGTGGCTGGCTGACAAGCCTCTGAATCGAATCTCAGTACAAGGCCTTAGGCAAGTGACTATTCTCGGTGGCGTTATTTCATCGGCAGTAGGAAGAAAACTTACCTACTTTAGGCAGATATTTTAAGAATTGCCAAGGCAAAGCACTTGGAAGACTGCAAAAGTGCTATATGAACGCGACCATGTGGTTGTACTTCAGATACTTGATTTTTTTTTAAGACAAATGCCCATAAAGTGCAGTATCTCATGTAGTAAAATGGTATAAAGCAATGGACACTTCAAATCAAATCAAAACAAGCTTTATTATACTAGCCAAAGGCCATGATACAGCCATACGAACACCGTCAGAAGAAGAAACATCCATCTAACTATATAACTGCATATAAAAAGCAGAGCCACTGCCCAGGCCATCAATATCATGTGCAGGTTGGGGACTCTACACAGCGCACAATATTTTCCTTTTCAGACCTCGGAATCTCCTTTACAGTTTACTGCCATTTTTGTCCAGGTTCTTCTTCCTGATCTTTCTTGCTGCCAGCTCAAAGAGGGCCACACTGGAGCATTAGCATCACTGAGCAGCCATAGAACCCTCTCCACCAGGGAAAGAAAGCGCAATGGACACTTGGGAGACAAATTTCTAGCTCTCAGGAGGTAGCACACGCTCAGATTCAGACTCTCTGACATTTGTTGAAGCATTCCTGCCTGAAATCCTGGAGCGCTTAGGCGAGGATCTGCCTCAATATCAAGCAATCTCCCCTGTTCTTGCTGTGATCTGGTTCATTGCCTGGGGTGCTCCTAGAGACAAATTTTACCACTTAAGTGACCTTGGCTGCAAGTGCGTGTGTTTCACTAGCTAAAGCAGCTTTACGCAAGCTGTGAACTCTCCTGGTCACAGTTATCCATGCTCTGTTAAGCTCCAAGTTAGACGGAAAAGTGTTTGGAAACATCAGCTATTGCAAAACACACTGGGATCAGGTGAAGGGAGCACATCTCACTGATTCTTGAAGAGCAGCACTGGCTGCCTGCCCAATTCAAAGTGCTGGTGCTCAGCTTTAAACCTCAATATGGCTTGGGTCTTTCTTAATATCAACCAGCTGGTGTATTACATGGGTCTTCAGGTGCAGCACCAGCTCAGGTGAAGCAGGTGATGACTCGTGAGAGGACCTTTGGGTGACCAAACTCCACCTATGGAATTCTCCCCCATGAGGGAGGCTTACCTGGCACTTGTGATACTATCTTTTCAGCGACAGGCAGAGACCTTTTTCCTTTACCCATGCCTTTAAACATCTACCCGGATTTCAGTATTTTTTTATTGCTGCTTTTATTTCACTATATTGATTGTTATAGTCTTATTACACTTTTATGTGTGTTTTATTGTTGGTCGTGAACCAAAATACCTATTGAAGGGTGCTATATAATCACAACAACGTTGTTTTCCTTCCATTCTTCCTACTGCACTCTTCTGTGGTACGTTGTAAGGAACTTATATTCAAAGAAGCCACAAATTCCTTTGCTGTGGAGTTTGTATCATTGGGGAAAGAACTCATGAACAGAAGAATTTTCAGATGAATCTTGAACGTTCATTATTTATAGGTTCAATGTTTTTTTCTCTCCAGGGGGTACTCAAAAATACGCAGTACCAGTACAGTGATACCTTGGGTTAAGAACTTAATTCGTTCTCGAGGTCCGTTCTTAACTTGAAACTGTTATTAACCTGAGGTACCACTTTAGCTAATGGGGCCTCCCGCTGCCACCACGCCGCCACACAATTTCTGTTCTCATCCTGAAGCAAAGTTCTTAACCCAAGGTACTATTTCTGGGTTAGCAGAGTCTATAACCTGAAGCGTCTGTAACCCGAAGCGTCTGTAACCCGAGGTACCACTGTACCTCTTTTCTTGTTGTTAAAAAGTGCGACACTTACTGTAACAACTTCATGTGAGAACTGGCACCTATTTTTCTAGGGGGGGGGGAAGCACTGTATATGTTAATATGCATACCATAAGTTAACATCTGAAACAGCTTCCTGCAACCATTCCCAAACCAAATTTTAATCAATTCCATGTAAAAGAAGTATTGTGTCCCATTTTATTCATACTGAAGTAAAGATACAAAGCCTTGAACGGCAAATCTATATTGGAGATTCCGGAATCCAGATTTCCTGCGCCAGCTCTTTAATCACAAAACCACTCGCCTTTATTTTCTAAAACACAATGGCGTGCTGTATAAATAGCACCTTACCCTGCAGAAGGAATGTGAAAGAAACCAGGAAGCAACACCAAAACATTATCTTCCCGCACTCATGTACAAAGAGTCGTATATACTTGAGCTTGGTCGGTATAACACATTCAGATCTGAATTAGACCGATCTGAATTTGGTCTGATTGTGAAGCTGCTGCACAACCCCCCCCCCCCCAAAAAAAGAGGACTACAACCACTAAATGTGGAGAAGTTATCATTTAATATGTTTCAGCTACTCTCATATTCTCAGGAGTGTCAAAGGGTAGGCTTCCATCCTTTATAAGCATGCTTGCTTGTAAAGTGGGGATTCGAGTGCATCAATACATTGCATCTGTAGCTTCCACCCTCGTTCCAGAAGTTTGGAGCAGCTTTGTCACTTGGGGAAGCGAGGGGCCAGGCCAAAATTTGATGCCCCTACCTGCTGCCCTCAGGCTGCCTTCCCAAAGTTGGCTAAGCGAGGTGCCGGGTTTTTGGAAGGAGAAGCAAGGCTCTGGAAGGGTCCCAGAGCTTTCCCATCTCCTTCCAAAAGCTGGGGAAATGCTAACTAGATTTTGGAAAGGAGGAGGGAGGACTCGAGGACCCTGCCAGAGCCCTCATGCTGCTGTCCCAACATCCAGAGCATCCTTACCCAGCTTTGGGAAGGCAGTGTAAGAGTTGCAGGTGTGTGTGTGTGTGTGTGTGTGTGTGTGTGTAATGTTGCTGAGGGCCTTCAAAAAAGGCTTAAAGGCCTGCATGCATCCCTCAGGCCATGTGTTGGACCGCCCTAAACTAGAGGAAAACTATGCAGAGCAGCAAATGCAAATTTTACTTTTTTCTATACTCCTCTCAATCTTCCATCTGGGCAAGCAAGTCATTATTGGGGTCCAGAGAAAGTGGCTCAGAGGGGCACCTTTTGACCCAGGTCTTGAAGTTCTCCATCCCTGGCTAAAGCTCCACAGGAACCAGATTGCTTTTCAATATCACAGTGTAAACAAAGTATAGGAAGTGTTGAGAGGTGATACCATTTAAACCAAACAGTGAGCCGTGCAGCAAAAAATGATAAGAAGCACATGACATTATATTCAAAGTTGGGGGGGGGGGTTGGCTCACATTTACACCCTCTCTACGTTTCCCATTTCATTTATAATGTGGCACTATAAAAGACCCAGTGTTTCCTGTAGTGCTTTTACTGCACTAAAAACAAAGAGATAAATGAATGAAATCTATCTTCGGCTGTGTGCAGAGTAAATCTGACAGCAATTAACAGTGAGCGTGTTAATAGGATAAACCAGGGCTGGCCCAATACATTCTGCTGCCTGAGGCCATGAACAAGACAGTGCCTCTCCTCCTTCCAACTCAGCTGGCAGCTGAATCTGACTTCCGCACTTATGACATGAGAGCATTATCCGCTGCATGTGAAGCACCCGGCTAGTTCAGGGGTGAGGAGTGCAGGCTGTGGAAGAGATACAGCTCTGTCCTCAATAGACTGGAATTGCTAGGGGCTTAGAAGGAACAGCCAGGAGGTGGCTGCTGCCGCCACCACCTCTCAGCAACCCCTCAGTCACCTTACTTTGCCGAATGCTAGGGCCTTATGCCTAGCATTCTGGACAACACATTTACTGCAGTAGGAGGGCAGCCATTTCCCACAAACCACGTCCACCAGCTCCACACCTGACGTCGTATGTTACACCAGGTGTTAGACAGGGAAGGTCATGCCTACAAAGGCACGATTAGGCGTTTAAGGTAAGGTCCCAGGTGTTCCTTTGCAAATGGGGCTCACTGACAGCGCCAGTCAGCTGACTAAAAAAAATCACCATTGGGAAATCCCGGTATTAGAACCATACAAACAAACCTATTCTAAGCGGCCTGCACTTTCTAAAGTTTGCCATCAATATCTTTGCAGCAGTTTGGTTTCTCAGAAATGGAGCAGCTATAATGGTTGAAGGGAGCAAATAATTCTGTTCTGTACTGGCACACATCCCATACATTTAAAGCACCCTTCAAATAAATGTTGGAAATGTAGTGGGAAATTATAACTCTGGGGTATAAACTACATTTCCCAGAATTCTTTATTTATATATACTTTTCAGGTTTATACATTTCACTGATTTTACAATCATTTTGACATTTCAAAACTTGACTTACTTCCTCCTCTTTCTGCAGTTCCTTAAATTTATTTTTAATATCTTCTGCATATCCAAATTAACTTAATTTGCTTATCTATTCATCTTCTTTAAATATATACTCTTATGAAGCTGCAGGTTATTACAATAATCCTGCCAATGTTTTTATCTGTTTACAATTTATCTGTAAATATTCAATAAATCATTTCCATTCTTTTATAAAAAGTTTGTTATCTTGGTTTCTTATTCTTCCAGTAAGTTTTACCATTTCTGCGTATTCCGTAAGTTTTTGTATCCATTCTTCTTTTGCTGGGACTTATTCATTCCATTTTTGGGAAAGTAACATTCTTGCCACTGTAGTCGCATACATGAATAAGTTTCTATACAGTTTAGGTAGCTCTGTCCCTATAATTCCCAATTCCCCCCCCCACCAGATTCTTTTTGTGCGTTGGGGGTAGGTAATGTGCTTTAAATGTATGCTATCTATGCAGCCTGTGTCCCTTATGAAATTCACCTCCCCCAGTCTTAAACCATACATAAATGTAACATGACAAGCTGAATATAGGGTTACAGAAACTGCAGACACTGTGCGATGAAGCTGCAATATATAGGTCACTAGTTTAAAGCATCTGAAAGATGTAGTTTTTGAATAGGTATATCCAGACTGTAAGACACTATATATATATATATATATATATGTATGTGTATATGAAGAATTAAGGTAACATTGTCACTTGGGATAGTATGTTAGCCTGTTGAACAAAATCAACAGAGAGTTATATGATACCATAAAGACAAAAAGCAAAACAGACAATGAAGTTACCATGTAAACTGCCCAGTGGTATTTAAATAGTTCATATAGCCACACTGTAAATTCTGGGCAGGGTTATGATTTGCCTTGTGTGAAACCTCTTTGCCTTGACAAAGGGCTAGGTACAGCTAAGCCCAGAAACACTTTGCCCTAGACTGGAAATTCAGCTCCTGTCCATGGTAGAATCTTCCACGATTTGCACAGAGATGGATGCCAAAGTCCCCATACGATCCAGACCGGCTTGCACCAAAAATATGAGTGCCGACATCATTAAACTTAAACCTCATTAGGGCTAAAGTCTGACGGCCGGACTTTCATGACAACCGATTTCAAAGAATACCACCAACCGTGCCACGTGTACCACACAATTCCATTGTCTGTCACTGCTGAGTAGGGTCCATTGTAGTACAGGCCGTTCAGGTTGGCAGAGTGACATCTGGCAGAAAAAGAGAGAAATAAAGTATATCCTTTAGATTCACACAGAACCATCTATGCCCTGCGGTGCTTTCACATGCCAAATGCACGCACAACAACTATCTCAAATGTACACGCAAGACGCAAATCGAATGTGGCTTATGTTTTCAAATCGGATAGAAGCTGGTTTGAGGGGAAATGCATCAAGGCGCAGTATTTCTTTGGATTGCAGCTAACATCTTGCGTACATGGCTTTGGTCAGCAGGGGTGGGAGCACCCTGGAGCCAGAATAAATGGTAATGTATACCCAGCCTATGTGTACGTGTAATACTGTGCTTAACACATTGCTTACCATAAGGGCAGAGGTCACAGATTACCACTTCTCACTGTTACAGCCACTGTATGGAATGTTTTGAAGGTGCAACTGTTCATTACCGTACTTTGCGTGCACCGTGATTTAACCTGGCAATATTATTGTGACCCTAAGCCATGACTTAATGCTCTGTTAGTTCCTTCAGTCCCCCTCTCCAATGTCATCCTAAATATCCTGCAGTAGCCAGGTCCAGATTAACCACCATGGTAAAATACTATAATTATATATACAGTAGTATCCCAATGTCTCCATCAGCCAGCAATTCAGTATGGGGTGTGGGTGTGCATTATTAAAAAAAGAATCAGGAGGAGACCTCAAAGGTGCCATGAAAATGATTTATTAGCCAAATAAATTGTAGGCTTTGTGGCTCTTCAAGGGCAACTGGTTTTTAATTCATCTGAAGGATAACTGTCACTCTGAGATAGTGTCCAACACTCTTTAATTATCCTTTGAAAGGATTAAATCAGTTGCCCTTGAAGAGGAGTTGCAAGACTTGAAATGCACTGAACCAACAAATTATTTTCAGTGTGCTACTGAAATCTCTTCTATCTGTGCTTATTGCACTGGTGCCTTTCCTTCCTTCCTGCTTGTATGCGGCTGTAGTCCTTCTACCTGGCTGCATTAAAATTCCCACAGCTCCAATCTGGGTGTTGTTGCCTTGTCACATGACGTGGGATCAGTTACTAGGTGTGTGTATCTTACAAAAATGTAGCAATTGTCCATCATGAAGGATATATGATCTCTATCACCCACTCTTGTTTGCTACTCTAAAGTTTTCTGAGATAGGGTTTGAGAACAGCAGCCTTAAACAAAAGTCTTTTTTGTTCCTTGTTCCTGCCACTTTGCCTGCTAATCGCCACCATCTGAGAATGCTTCCGAACCTGTGATGATTGCACATGGGAACAACCACATGAAAGGACTGTAGTTATGTGCCTTCCCTTCATTAGTGGCTTTGGAGTAACTTTGTGAATGCATTTCCTGCCAGCACTTGGGGTTTACATGATAGAACAAAAGTAATTACCCACAGCCTGGCTATTAGGCAACTGATGTCTATTTGCTAGGAAATCTCAGTGCAAGTTAAATATAGGCAGACTGGCCATCGGCCAACAGCTTAGGTTCTCCAAGCTACCTTTTAATTGGCTATGAAGAAATCCTCCCTCTCCAGCCCTAACCCTCGGAAGCCCTCTCTGCAAACTGTCTTCAAAACTCTCCATGATGCTACAGGGCTTTATTTGTCTTCGTAAGAAATAAAACAGCTCTGATCCATCTCCCCACCCCCAAACATCCAGCAGGAGGTCGGAACAGGGCCTTCTGCAGCACATTGCTGTGAGTCAGCCAGTCTACAGCTTCCGAATGTGAACGTAACAATAGTAAATGCTTTGTCAGTAGTATTCAGCCGCTCAGAGGCTGGGAGAGGGAAAAGAATATCTCATCAGACAGCCTGCTCCAGAGCAGGACAGGATTTCTTATTTTGAGCAGCACGACCCTGCCACAAGCAAAATGCCTCTCATTAGATGGGTGGGGTTTTGCACGGAGAAAGAGCTTGCTTCTTGCAAGGAGCTGTAAGAGGGGTGCAATGAACATTTGCCCCGCTCCACTACCCCCTTGCGGGATCCTTCTCTATTGTGGGCCAGGTCAGGCCACCCATTTGGACAGTAAGTTTTGTCCTTAGTTCAAGGTGTCAGTGTGCTGTGCTGTTTAACACAGGAGTAAATTACCAGACTTGGGACCTGGGTGGCACTGTGGGTTAAACCACAGAGCCTAGGGCTTGCTGATCAGAAGGTTGGCGGTTAGAATCCCTGTGATGGAGTGAGCTCCCGTTGCTCGGTCCCTGCTCCTGCCAACCTACCAGTTCGAAAGCACGTTAAAGTGCAAGTAGATAAATAGGTACCACTCTGGCGGGAAGGTAAACGGCGTTTCTGTGCCCTGCTCTGGTTTGCCAGAAGTGGCTTCGTCATGCTAGCCACATGACCCGCAAGCTGTATGCCGGCTTCCTCGGCCAGTAAAGCGAGATGAGCGCCGCAACCCCAGAGTCGGTCATGACTGGACCTAATGGTCAGGGGTCCCTTTACCTTTAAATTACCAGACAATAATGGCCTGCCCTTTGAGACTCTATTGGAACAGGTGCTAAGCCTACTTTTCAGAATGTGATGGAATGGTGGGCCAGTTTCATGAAATGCTGAGGATATGGCCTTTAGCCTTGAGTATCTGTTGAGGCAAGAAGCTTCCAAATTCATCAAGAAATAAAACAACAAGCCCAGGCACTTTTGCCACAGCTTGGAGGTAGAACCCCTGCTTTGCATGCAGAAGGTCTCAGGTTCAATCCCTAGCATCTCCAAACAAGGCTGGGAATGTCTCCTACCTGAAAACGCAGAGAGCAGTGGCGTGTAGTCAGTGGACTAGAGGGACTGGGCCCCTAAATGTTCCTGCTAAATTGGAGAATTAAAGTATTAAAGTCTGATGCCTGCTTCCCAAAGCCCGGGAAAACTCTGCCCAACTTAGAGAGGGAGGTACGATGCTCATGCCTGCAGCACCAGCACCCAATTGCCCTTGCAAGTTGGCGCCTCTGGCCCTAAACGTTCCCCTACAAACAAAATTACTGCACCCCACTGCCAGAGAGTCCCTAACAGTCCGTACACTTAGACAAATACTGTGCCCCCTTCTTAAAAGGACCTCCCTTGACTTGGAAGTGTTGAACAATTATCACCAAGTGGAAAATTTCCCTTTGGGGTCAACATTCTCAGGAGGTGGGAGAGGGGGGTCCAGCTTCAGGCATGCTTGGAGAAGACTAAATATCAGGCTACATGTCTCTATGGCTTCAGGCACAATCATGACAGCCCTGCAGGGCCCAGGAGAGGAAAGTGCAGGAAGTGCTGTATTTTTCACTCCATAAGACACACCTGACCATAAGTCGCACCTAGTTTTTAGAGGAGGGATGCAAGGAAAAAAATATTCTTTAAAGGGAGCACTGAGCAGAGCCTGTATGCATCCCAGGCTTGGCTCAGCGCTCCCTTTCACGAGCCGTGTGGAGCATGTGTGTGGTGCCTGCAGGCTTTTCCCCGAGGAGGCTCTTTAAAAGGAGTATGGCTCTTGGGGGCTTTTCTGGAAGGTGGGAAAAGGGAATGAGCCGTACGCTCTGTCCCTTCCACACCTCCCACAAAAGCCAGCAAGAGCCGCTAAGCCAGAAGCCAGGACAGCAAGCGGGATTGCTGTGCAGCTTATGGGATAGCCGCGCACACCTCTCCCGGGCAGTGGGATGAAGGCTCCCCCAAGAGCCGCGTTCCCTTTATAGAGCACGTGAAGCATTTGTGAAGCTCTTGGGGGATTTTCCCCGAGGAGCAAGAAGGGCAGCCCTTTAAAAGGAGCACTGAGCAGAGCCTCCCACCTGCATTCTCTCCATAAGACGCACACACATTTCCCCTTACTTTTTAGGAGGGGAAAAGCGTGTCTTGTAGAGCAAAAAATATGGTACATTGTATCCCTGCTCAATGTTGCAAAGGGGGCCCGGGAGCCAAAGGAGAGGATCCAGAAATTTCCTGGGACCTCAGCAAACGTTTGCACCTATTGGGTAAAGAACGAGCATTTGCATTTTGTGTAAGCCTACATAAAAACGCAGGGCGCTTCTTCCGCTGCCCGCTTCCTGTTCTGCCAATGTGCCCCCGCCTACTTCTCCCGGGCAATCCAGAGAGGTGGTGCTGAAGTCCCGGCAAAAGAGCGTGAGCGGGTGAGGCCTGTAGGTGACACACTCCGCCTGCTGACGGGACTGCCATCTGCCAATGAAGGGCGCTGGAGGTCGCCCACCTTCAAACAGAGGAGGGCGAAGCTGCTTGTTGCCACTATGAACAGGTGAAGAACTGGCTACATCTGGTGAATTTTCCAAACAACTCTCCTAAGAATCAGGAGATGGTTAATATTTGCACTGACTCAAATTACACAGTGGTACCTCGGGTTACATATGCTTCAGGTTACATACGCTTCAGGTTACAGACTCCGCTAACCCAGAAATAGTGCTTCAGGTTAAAAACTTTGCTTCAGGATGAGAACAGAAATCGGGCTCCGGCGGCGCGGCAGCATCAGAAGGCCCCATTAGCTAAAGTGGTGCTTCAGGTTAAGAACAGTTTCAGAATGGGAACAGACTTCTGGAACGATTTAAGTACTTAACCCAAGGTACCACTGTATTGCTAAAGGTACAAAAAGAAAAAAACCTCCACTCAACCCTCCACCTCCAACTTAAGATATTTCTGTTCTCCAAACCACCAGTAAATACTCAAGTAAATGAGTATTTTCCCCGCCCAGGTGGGCCACCTTCTGCAAACCAGCCCAGAGAGCTGCGTCACCTTTTGTTGTTCGTACGTGACCAGGGTGTCCTGTCAGTGCTATTATGTCAGTGCTGTCCTCTCCCTGCTGGTTGCCACTTCTGTTCTTGCAGGCATCCTGCTCTGTTGAATGCTCCATTGTTCAGCACAAAAGAACACGGCTTTAAAAAACAGCGGGCGGGCGGCGTTGGAATGGAGATGGGCACTGTCCTTTTCGGAGTGCATCAGCACTGCACAACAAAGTCACCACCGCACACCAATACCATCAGTTCTTAAAGAGGCACCAACTCCCTTCAGCTGCAGTAGAAAATCTCTTGGATTTACAGGCCACCAAGTAACAGCATACATTAGGCTCAGTCGCTGACAAATCGAACACTGCAGAAATTTTTACTGGGTGCCTGTCGTGCTCAAGCAGGACAGCTATTTCCCCTCTCCCCTATGTGCTCACCGTTATTCTTCTGCCCCAGCAGTTGACACCATCACATTGACTCTGAATCGGACTGATTCCTTAGAGCGTTTTGCAGATGAACCTGATCCTATGAGCCTCTCTGCTGAGATGGAGTGACAAGGCTGCAAAGCTTCTCCTTGCCTTTGAGATGGGCAGAGCAGGTGCCCTTGCTGTAGCCGTGCCAGTGCTTTGCCAAGAGATGAGCAGGCGCTCTTTATATTTTATCCTGTGTGTTGTTTAAATGTTTGTTGTTGTTGTTTAGTCATTTAGTGGTGTCCGACTCTTCGTGACCCCATGGACCAGAGCACGCCAGGCACTTCTGTCTTCCACTGCCTCCCGCAGTTTAGTCAAACTCATGCTGGTAGCTTCGACAACACTGTCCAACCATCTCGTCCTCTGTCGTCCCCTTCTCCTTGTGCCCTCAATCTTTCCCAACAACAACAACATCACAAGGAATGTTGGAAACTGGAGCAGAATTTGCCGCAATTTACATGTTTGTCAGAGGTCAGGAACAGAAATCACCCAAGCAAATATGAATAGAAAAGATGTGACTCAGTTGGGTATATTCAGCAGTGATTCACCAGAAACAAACGTGACTCTCCAAAGAGCTCAGTAAAATGCAGACAAATTTCCTTCTGAAGTCAGTGGAAGATTTGAGTTCGCTGCAAACAGGATTTACACACAGGTTCATTTCCTCCCTTTTATTATTTTAGCATTGATGAGAGTAAAAAGATTTAGATTTGGATCAGCCCCACTTAGGACTGCTTGGATGACACTTGCAGTCACTGGTGACATGGCCTGTGAGTTATTAGGTAAGGGACAGGTCTGGGCAATTTCCCCACAAAAACGCAGAGCAAATAAAGGGTGACATAGACAAACATTGTAGCTGATTTTGATGGACAACCCTTGCCAAGCGAATTTAGATTGCTCTAAAATGGTAAAAGGCAACTCATTTCCAAAAGAACAAGCACGTTTATCCTGTAGTTGTTGCATAACTATATTGGCTTACAATTTTTAAATCTAATGACTTTTCTTTCAGCAGCTGCCATTAAAGTTTTCTTATGTATGCCACTGCTAATCCAGGAGTCTTCCTCGCCTGACTGATTTTGTGCAGGTCTCTGTGATGTTGCTAAAAACGTGCGGAGTCTCCCTGGACAAAGGGATTAAAAAATAACCCCGTTAACATTTATTAACTCATTCCCAGTGCTAACCTGCCCTACATTTCCAAACAAATGCCACATCTGATCTGGCAAGGGGCCAGATGAGACGTGACAGTGGCAGACCTGTCTGTGTGTGTCAGAATCGGATTGTGGCACATTTAATATGAAATCGGGCATTGGGCAACTTAAAGGGCCGCAAGGGAATGCGGGAAAGGAGGGCTGAGTCCCCCCATTTGTTTTGCACCCTCAACGACTTTTTCATAGCAGCTTTTCCCCCAAAAAGCAATGGGCCAGATTTAACGGAGTTGTTGCACAAGCAGAAATCAGCTTGAGCCCTACTAATGAAACAGGACTTTCCCCCTTCTCCTCCTCCTGTACTAACCCTGCGCCCTCCCCAAATCCACTTGGGAGGGTTGGGAGAACCCCAAAAACAGGGCACTAGGGCAGTAGAGGGGTGATCGTTCCATCTAGCAAACAGAAATGATTGCACTGATGGAACAATTAATTGTCTTAGTGCAACACTGAATTTCCCCCATAGTGTATTTTTTTTTTTAAGGGTGCAGGTGGCGGCAGTGGATACAAGCAGGGGAAGCTTTTGTCTATTAATTATTATTTTTCCTTATAGCTGCACCCAGCTTTCCATAAAAATGGACAAGATTGCTAATATCACACACACACACATACACACACACAGACACACAGCTTCATCATCAGGACCGCTAAACGATTTATGTAAAATATACATTGCGTTACTGATAAAATCAAGTGTTGAAACAAGTTAACGTAAAGCAATATTGCAGTAAGCAATATTGCAATATGTTTCACAATAACGCCTTCTAAAAACTGGGTAAGTGCACATTATTCATTTTTTTATGGCAACCAGCAAGGGTGCCAACTTGAATAAAATATTGGGGGGGGGGCACAGGTAAGCCCCGCCCCACATAATTGATCACATGTTGTGGTGCACACACACACCATTTGAATGGCAATGCCCATCCTGTGGGGGGGGGAGCTGGCCATTTTGAGCTTGGGACCAGGACTCAGAATTGTGTCCAGACTCAAACCAGAGCCAGCATAGCTGGTGTAACGTAAATCACGTGCTTCCTATAATTGGCCTCAGTCAACAGCCTCACTTGAAATCACCCCTTCTTGCTTTATAGCAGGTATGTATACTTGAAGTGGGGACGCGGGTGGCACTGTGGGTTAAACCACTGAGCCTAGGGCTTGCCGATCAGAAGGTTGGCGGTTCGAATCCCCGCAACAGGGTGAGCTCCCATTGTTCGGTCCCTGCTCCTGCCAACCTAGCAGTTCGAAAGCACATCAAAGTGCAAGTAAATAAATAGGTACCGCCCCGGCAGGAAGGTAAACGGCGTTTCCATGCGCTGCTCTGGATCGCCAGAAGCAGCTTAGTGCTGGCCACATGACCCGGAAGCTGTATACCAGCTCCCTCAGCCAATAAAGCGAGATGAGCGCTGCAACCCCAGAGTCGTCCGCGACTGGACCTAATGGTCAGGGATCCCTTTACCTTTACCTTTATACTTGAAGTAGGCTGTGATCTATGATCCAGTATAAAAACTGGCAGTGATCTACCACCCAGGGATGGGTGCAGGGTGAGCGGGCGCTGGCTGGTTTTCCCGAGGGGGCAGGAATGGGTGCAGGGTGGGCAGCAGGGATGGGTGGGCAGGCGCTGGCTGCTGCTCCCGACACCAGCTACTTCCCCCCGCCGTGGCAGGGGTGGGTGCAAGAAGGCACAGATGCGTCAAAACAGCCTCTCCTCTGAGAGGAGTTCAGGACGAGGTTGTGGCTGCTCAGGCACATCTCCATCAGAGGGGGCATGGCAATCGACCAGAATTCATCCCAGGATTGACTGGTCGATCGCGGTCAACACCTCGGACATGTCTGCTTTCTAGCATCACCTGCATTCTGACACATGGCCTTTCCCCGGAATTAGGAGAAGGCAGGTTGGGGAAATACGAAGCAGTGATATAGATTCTTTGTTATGCAGCCTGAGTAGCAAAGGGTATACAGTGGTACCTCGGGTTAAGTACTTAATTCGTTCTGGAGGTCCGTTCTTAACCTGAAATTGTTCTTAACCTGAAGCACCACTTTAGCTAATGGGGCCTCCTGCTGCTGCTGCGCTACCGCTGCACGATTTCTGTTTTCATCCTGAAGCAAAGTTCTTAACCTGAGGTACTATTTCTGGGTTAGCGGAGTCTATAATCTAAAGCGTATGTAACCGAGGTACCACTGTATTTCATGCAAGGTAGCACAGAACGGTCATGGTATTTCCCCCTAATATAACACTTATTTGTGTTACATGCATTTTAACACACTCCCCCCCGCCAAATAAATACATTACAATTTTGGAGACATTGTTTGGTTAGGAAGCCACATAGTAAAACTTGGAGAAGTATGGATTGTGAAGAGTAGCTGCTTTTTTGGCTTGCACATTGTTTGGGCAGTGCAAATCAGGCAGGTTGACATTGTGTGCGAAGTGAACCAAATTTATTCCCCATCCCTAGAATAAATGCATGTAGAATAGAAATGATAATAAAATACTTCCAAGTGCAAGCAAAGTGAGGGGCGGAGAGGGAGTTACCTAACCTGTTAAACCACCAGCCAGCTTTATCTTCTTCAGCGCAGTTCTCTTCGTAGTTGTCATTATCTCTGTCTTTTGTACTGAATTTCATTCCTTGGTGGTTTGCCCACCATTTAACTTCAGGGTGAAACCCTCCAGTGAGGGAATCTCCTGCTGTTCCGGAGTATTGCCCACAGTTCATCTTGTAAGAGCTCTGGTTGATAGAGGGAAGAAAAAATAATCTGAAGCAGTAAAGTCCAACCTTGGCATCCAAAGAACTTCATCAGAAAAACACACACGTAACCCAATCAGAATTATTACAAGCAGAAATGTCTCATACAATTTCACTTAACATGCAGTGGGGGTAATATAAAAGGCAAGCAGGTGTTTAAGGTGAAGGAGAAAAAGTTAAGATAGATTAGAAAGTGTTTCATATTTCTTAGATGCAACATTTGCCTCCCCAATAGGTATTTATAATCCTAATTTCTATTAGAAGTGCCAAGGTGTCAGTTAACAAAGTTCATTTTATTACCTGTTCGTCTCCAACTCTGAAATTTTCATACTGTGCAAAACGCTGTTCATCCATAAAATCAGACAGATCAATTTTCAAGGTATAATTCCCTGAAAAACAACAACAATAGTGTTGAGGATAAATTATCCATTGGAGCCGAGAGAGCTTCCATTCAATTCACTTGGAGCCTTATAAAGTGTCAGATTCAAGAAGTGTTGAATTCGACCAGCAGCTGAGAAGGAACTATCAGGAGCACACACAAAAATCTGTTTCTGATTCTTCCTGCTTAATTTTAACCCTAATTATAACCTAGGTTTACTTGTCCCTAGGGATGGAAGGATCCGTCAGTTTTGGTTCTCTCAGTTTCTCATCTCTCCAATCTTAAAATCAGTTGTCCACATTTGTGCAGCAATTTGCAAATTATTTATTTAAATCCTCCAGAAAATTCACCAGCATTTTAGTGCAAATTTCTCTTAACAAACACCATTTTGTTTCATTGGAGAACTGCATCTCAAGATTTGGATAACTGCAAATTTTGAAAGATGCTTTTGTTTTTGTTCCCCCACCCCCACCCCCACCCCACCCCGGAAAGTGTGAATTTGATAATTTGTCCATAAATGCAAGTGGAATCAAATTCTTCCCCATCCCTCCCTGCCCCACACGATGGGTGTGGTTTAGGCCAAACCATACTGGGATTCAAGTGGGGAGGCCTGGCAGGCCTAATTAAGCCCACGGGGGGGGGGGGGAGAGAGGAAGCAAATCAAGCTATAACCACGTTGGGGAAATTAAATGGTTGATTCCAGCCTTTGTTTCTAGCGTTACACAATCAGCAATGTTCCTGTCATCATTGGTTTTCTTTACCTTAATGAACATTTACTAAGCAGGCCTTCTTACCCTGAGAGGTCAGATAGTGGAGATTTTTATTTCCAAGCCAGTATTCACCATTTGGTGAAGCAAAATCGCCAAAACCTTGTTCATACTCAGCCCAGTCTCTGAAAACAAAATGTAAACTTCTGATTTGGGTCACTCAAAAAGGATTACCAACTGGTTCTTATAAAAAATATATATATTTATTTTTTATAACCAATAGGATTTTCAGATGCTCTTTAATGAAACACCACTTTGAGTTGCACAGTCTCCTAATGAAAGCAAATCCCCAGTATTATATCAGTATATTTAAGGGACATGCTTTTGGATATATTTCACAGCAACCTCTGCTGTTTCCAATAGCTTCACTCCCTCACAAATAGGAATATTAGTTTCTATTTGATTGGGTGAAAAAATTGCTGCTACTGTTTTGTGAAGATGCCATGCATGGAGATTTGCCTGCTAGGAATGCCTCCTGCCAGTTCCCAACACATATAGAAAATTAAACATTAAAAAAACTTCTCTATACAGAATTGACTTCAGATGGCTCGGGGGTCGAATAACTCCATACCCTCCATACCCTCCAACATTTCTCCAATCAAATAGGGACATCCTAAGGAAAAGTGGGACATTCTGGGATCAAATCAGAAACCAGGACAGCTTCTCTAAATCAGGGACGTCCCTGAAAAATAGGGATACTTAGAGAGTCTGAGTGAGGTCGTACTTACTCTGCGCTGGGTATCAGGAGTCTCCTACCATTCAGTGTCTGAAAGAAAGTCCTGCACAGGCTTTCACTAACCTTGTCACAGTCCCCAGGGAACTAAAGCAGTCTTAACTCCACACACAGAACTCTTGGAGGTGCATGAGAAGAATTAGAAAAAAGGACCCTGTCTCAGCTGTTAAATAAATACAATTTTCGGTGGTGGTGGTGGTAAACTGAATGCTTATCTTAGCCAACTTCTCATGGGACTAGTTGGACACAGAGGAATGGTGTTTGGAACTAGCTGGGAAACCACAAAGGGAAGAAGGCTCAGAGCCTGGGGAGTGGTGGTGGGACAACGATGGATGCTCATAGGGAGAAGAGGAGGTGCTGGAAGCTGAAGCGGTAGCAGGGCTTAGTGAGCTGGGAGAGCCTGTGGCAGAGAGAAGTCCAGAATCAGAGGCAGAAGCTGAAGTAAGAGAGTGAAAGCAGGGAGGGCAAGAGGCAGAGATGAGTCAGGCTGGTGAAGAGTCAAGGGTGTCTCCCCTTCCTGCTGCGACAAGGTCCCCTACCCCCTTGTCTTCCAGAACCAGAAGAGGCATGAAAAGGGCAGAGAAGAGGTTGGCTGCACACTGGTAAAGTCTCCCTGGAGAGGAGGCAACTTAAATGACTGTGGGGAGGCGTGAACTTTTAGTCTCTGCAACTGACACAAGGGGCCAGATCTACTGGGAATGCGCTGCTGTGCTCATTGGGCCTGACACTCCACCAAGTCTGTGGATATTGTGTTTTTGCTAATAAAGTGTTAACTCCAACTTTGAACTGTCAGATACTGACTGGAAAGCTCCTGTGACACCAGCCCAGTTTTTATATATGGATTAGGAAAGGTTTAGATAGAAGAAAGCGAACTGAAGTCAGACATGAAAATGAAGAAGAAGAGGAGTTTGGATTTGATATCCCGCTTTATCACTACCCAAAGGAGTCTCAAAGCGGCTAACATTTTCCTTTCCCTTCTTCCCCCACAACAAGCACTCTGTGAGGTGAGTGGGGCTGAGAGACTTCAGAGAAGTGTGACAGCCCAAGGTCACCCAGCAGCTGCATGTGGAGGAGCGGGGAAGCGAACCCGGTTCACCAGATTAGGAGTCCACCGCTCCTAACCACTACACCACACTGGCTCTCTCACAAGAGTCATGAGTGTGTATGTGGAGCAGATGGACATAGGTTCTCCAGGATCATCAACGATAAGCACTGAATATTACATTGCATCTTTCACTTTCAGGAGTTAGTACAGGGATAGAAGGTTTAGCATTAACCTCCTCCCATGTGCCTATGACTTAGTTCTGATTTTAAGCCCACCACTTACCTATCAAAATTTTGACTCCCGTCTGACCGTCTCTGAAAGACCGTCCATCCTCCTCCTTCTGACATGTCACAGTAGGCCGAGAATCCACTGGGGCTCTCAAGAGGTTTCATCTTGTAATATCCACTCTGTTTGTGTCCAGCGTTATAGATCTCCGCACAATCTGCATTGCCCCAAAACAACAGTCATTCCAAATAATGAAATTTGGTCTTGTTCTCATTACCGCTATAATAGATGCAGAGAGACACTTGGAAGGGGGTCTGTATTGGATTCTGACATTTTATACATCTACTCAAATGTTAGTCCCATTGAGTTCAACAGGGCTTTCTCCCAAGTAAGTAGGTGCAGGATTGCGTCACTCAGAGATACATGATATGCCTAGAAAGCTAAGCTAACATTTGCTGTTTCAAATGGTCTTGTTCCATGATCTCGGTTGAACTGTTTCAGGCTAAACCCCCGGAAGATTTCAAGTCATTTGTTGGTTAAATAAATACAAGGGAAACAGTTGGAAATTGAAGTTAACAAATTCCTAATTATATATGTTTATCCCACAAATCCTTTTCACTGTTACTGCTGACTTGGTCTTTATTGAAGACTAAGGTTTATTGAAAGCATATTATTTGTACAAAACCAAAAAACCTTTCCCTCTTTATTTGCAGCCTCCCAAGTGGGATCGACCATGCATATCTGTAAACCCAGCTTACCTTCTAGCCTCCATTTTTGCATCTTGCAATTGTAAAAATTAACTGTTTATTTCTCCGTGTGGGAATAGCGGTGGCTGCATATACAATATACCTTTAAAACACCCCACCAAAGCATCTTTCTCACTGCCATTTGCTGGGAATTATAGCTCTGCGAGGGGTAAACTGCAGCTGCCAGGATTCTTGGGGCAGATGTGCTTTAAAGGTATGATATATACCATAGGTCAGCAAACTAAGGCCAGGGGGCCGGATCCGGCCCAATTGCCTTCTGGATCCAGCCCACGGACAGTCCGGGAATCCCCACGTGGATTGGCGTGGGGATTCTGATCGTTCAGGCTGCACCATTCCCGCCCCCTCTCCCTCACACACACTGTTGCGGTGCCTCCTCCCTCCCTCCTCCTGGCTTCTCCCCGCCCCGCCTAGAGGAGGAAGGGAGCTGGGCTTTGTTGAGCCACGGTTGGCTGAGCACCATTTTAAGCAGCCCCTCTCCTGAGCCAGCCCTTTCACACCGCTCATCGTTGTCGTCCCCGTCACCGCCAACCCCTGCTGCTCGCAAGGCACAGGAGCCATGGTTAGCTGAGCGCCATTTAAACAGCCCCTCTCTGGAGCCAGCCCTTTTGTGCTGCTCATCGTCCCTCCACCACCGCCAGCCCCTGCTGCTCGCAAGGCACAGGTAAACTGCCAACAGGGCTCATCCAGTGCTGTGGAGAAGGGAGGGGAGAGTCACGGAGGGGATTTCCCCCCAAAAAATATAGTCCAGCCCCCCACAAGGTCTGAGGGACAGTGGACCAGCCCCCTGTGGAAAATGTTTGCTGACCCCTGGTGTATACAAGCCCCATCCATATCGCCAATACTATGGCCTTTGTAGTATGGGTAGGGCTGGCCACTGTGCCTCTCTTTGTTTTTGGTACAAGACTTGCCAGATGCTGGCTGGATGAGGAGGAATGGTGCGGGTGAGGGCAACCAGAGAATCCCCTAGGGAAGCCTCAGAAGAGGAAGGCTCAGACCCAGGGGAATTCACTGAAGACAGGTCAGAGGATGGGGGGGGGGGCAGAATGGTTGGGCAGAACAGGCTTCAGCGAGAGAGAGGAACCAGAGGCAGAAAGCACTGCAGATGCAGGACAGGCAGCTGGGAAGGAGGTGGGAGCTGAGGCTGCAACAGATTCGCAGGAGCCTGCCAGTCCCACTATGTTCAGCTCCCCTCCTGCCTTGTCATGCCAGACTTTGCATGTAGAGGAACAAAAAGCACAGACCAAGTTTAAGATTGCAAGGAAAACAGCCAGATGGGGAGGAGGCTTAGCGGGGAGTGGCATATTGTCAGTTCTGGCAACTGCTTTGCTGGGAGCCAGTCTTGCCCACAGGTTCCTCTGTTTGCATTCTGTTTCCTGGAATAAAGAATCCACTTTACTGCTCATCTCCAAGTCTCTGTGCTGACCTGCAGCTGAAGCAGCCCTGACAGTAGGGCAATGTGGCATCACTGACAGGCCACACAGGTCTTGCTTTCCAACCCTCTGTCTGAAGGACTGCACAAAGTGCATGCCACTCTTCTCAATAGGTCTCAGAGATCACTCCAGATCTCTTCTTGACTAGCTGGATATGCATGTGTCTTGTGTACATTAAAATAAATTAAATGACATTTACTCCTGGGAAACTCATGCCATCAAGTCATTTGTTCACTCCACAGTTTTCCACACATTTCCCCGTCAACTTTCCTAAATGCTTAAAATCGGATTCTTTTTTTAAAAGTGGATTTCCTTAGCTAGGGTGACAGTTTTCTTTAATCCACATCGCCCCAAACTAAAATTCTGGTATGTGCTTGATTTTCTCCCTTTAAATACTGACAGTCTGGAGCCACCCTCTGTTGTTAAAGGCTGCTGCATTTATTGAATATGCTACTGAGCAGAAGCAAGCCGCTCAAAAAATGGGATTTGCCGGTTTAACTTTTAGAAGTTCAGGCTATGGTAGCTGCATGCCATGGTTTGGCACAATGACTGGGTGGAGTCTATTTGAAAAGCAGAGAGAGGGAGGGAGGGAGATTTAGCCCAAACCTTTATATTCTCTTTCTTCTCCCAGATCAATAACACTGTTTTCACTTCCTTTATCTCTGTACTGCATGTCCTTCTCGATTAAGAGCTGCACAATCTGGGCTTGTTGCTGCTTCACACTTTGTTCCAGAAGTCTCACCTGGGCCTGGAGTTTCAGCTGCTCTTGGAAACAACTCTCTAAAGTCTGCCGGAGCAGTTAATTAATGGAAGAAGGAGGATGGAGAAGCATTAGTTGGGTCACTTCCAGACAAACCTGTTTATTGAGCATGCATTCCTATTTGCATCCAGAGAGGTTAGACAATGTTCTGTTGAACAACTCTTATCGCACCCTTGCCAGTGCATTTTCAATTGCTTTCATTATCGTAAAAAGTCTGATTTCAAAGGGGAAGCACATTTGCTGCCCAAGAGCTCCAAATCAACTTTAATTCAACCACCTGAATTTTCTGTTGGGTTATTGATGCCCACGTGAAAATAGTGGCAGTATGGAATCACTGAATTGTAGAGTTGGAAGGGACACCGACGGTCATCTAGCCCAACCTGCTGCAATGCATGAATCCTGCTCAAAGCTGTCTCTGGGTGGACTTTAACCACCAACCTTCTGGTTAACCGCCAGATGCACAAAACCCATTGCACCCAGGTTTCCCACCTATCACCGCCTATCCCGTTCAGGTCCATGAGCCTATTTGAAAATAAGGAATGCAATATGCTCTTTAATTAGTAGTGCAAGGTTTCATAGCTAAAGTTGTGATTAATCATTTGACGTGTATTTGGTGGTAGCAGTTCATCAGGAAAGCTGTGGAACAGACTCTTTTTGTGCTCAGAAAGGTAACCCTGTTTGAGCAAGGAATATGGAGTTCAGACAAAGAAAACTCTGTGTGTCTAAGATACATGAGTGCCCACAGAAGGGAATTCAATCAAAGCTGGTACTTTGTAGCAGCTACATGCATCCATTGATCCAGCCAGTATTAATAACTGGCGAATTTACATAAACATTGCAGAAAAACTTGCCTTATCCATATGAAGATAGCAACAAGTGACACACACATTGTCTTTAATATCCATGCTCATTCTGCGCTGCTGTTTTTGCCCTTTTCCCTGGTTTGAAATTATCCATTTGGTTCAAAAAAAAAGACTATCTATTTATCTATCTATCTATCCATCTATCTATCTATCTATCTATCTGCCAATCTATCAAAACATCGTTCTGTTTAGTGTTCTCTTTTCTTTGATGGGACAACACTACGTATTAGATCAGTGCAATTCTGCAGCAGAATTTTCTTGGTTAAAACATACGAGATCCCACCCCCCTCTCCAATTTAATTACATTTTGGCTTGACTTAAAAGTAGGAATTTGTTATTACAGTCAGAAAATACATACACAATCTGGGTCATAATTACATAGTGTTGCTTGCGGTGAAACAGAAGACTTCTGCACAGGACCAGACTTCATTGGAGTCCCCTCCCCTCATTTTTTCACTACAAAAGATGTAATTCAGTTTTGTTGCCTAATAGCAGGAAATGAGCTAGACTGGAAGGCAGGAGGAGGAGGAGGAGGAGGAGGAGGAGGAAGGGGCAGCAATGATTCTGAAACTTCTACGTGGAGGAAAAATTCAAAACAGAATATTATTTATAGACTAGATCCCTCTTGCCTTCAGTATTCATTCCTAGGTTGCTTTAAATAAGCGTTTGTTGCTCGAGGCATGTTGATGCTGGAGCGATCTTGATTGCATGCCTTCCCTTTTAAATATTTGTGTTGCATCTCAGATGTTTGTTTTTCATTTAATTCCTACCCTTGAGTGCAATCCAATATATGGCAGTGGAGAACAGCCTGGAAAACATGCGGCGGGATTAGGCAGCTTGTCAGGAAACTCTTCCAGAGGGACGGGCTCTGTGCCAGTCCAAAGCAGCTTCGATAATGCTCCAACAATTCTCTCTGGAAGAGAAGGGAACTTGCCTGCCTGTTGGCTGTGATGCTACTTCAGTGTAAAGAGTGGAGCCCCTCCTTGCAGGCTCAGGTGTTGCACCATTCCTAGATTCGAAGCTGCTATATTATCCACCAGTGCTGCCAACTGACTAAAGGATTTTTACCTGATTAATTATCTACATTTTAGCTGGTTTGTTGTGTAGTTAACTGATTCAGTGTAACTTCAGATGGAACTGGGTGTTCCAATCAAAACAGGCAGTTGTGCTCCTGATTTGTCTCAGACCAACAGATTAAAAGGGATCTCGCTGTTTAAAATCCTCTACCTCTTGACCAACAAAAGCGGTTTCCCCCAAACTTGGGTCTCCAGCTGTTTTTGCACTACAACTCCCATCATCCCTAGCTAGCAGGAACAGTGGTCAGGGATTATGGGAATTGTAGTCCAAAAACAGCTGGAGACCCGGGTTTGGGAAACACTTAACTAAAGGCTTAAGAGACTAATATACTGATTCAGCTGCCTCCCATATTACTTTATTATTATTTATTAGATTTATATACCACGCTATACCCAGAGGTCTCAGGGCGGTTCACAGAACAAAATCAAAATATAAAACCACAAAATATATAATCAAAATAAAAACAACCACCCAATAACCCCCCCAAAAAACCCTCACATTTTAAAAGGGCGTATTGCATACCTTAGGATAAAGACAAATGCATTATCCCCATTTTATACAGGCAGGGTGGATATGTGGAGGAAATTAGCATCTTACATAGCTGGATAGATTCAGGATCCATAGGAAGCTGCTGTATGGGGAGTCAAGTTATTGGTCCATCTAGATTATTATTGTCTGCACCAGAGATGGGGTACCTCAGGCCTTGGCACTGAATGTAGCCCTCCTAGTTTTTCTGTTTGACCCTTGAGTCTCTTCCTGGGCCATGCACCCTCACTAACCACATCTCCCCCGGCTCTGTTTTGCATCTTTGCACTCTGCTTGAATGTTTTTGCTTGGCTGGCACGTGCCATTGAACTCTGATAATACCTCTTGTTTAGAAGACTGAAAAGGATGTGCAAGAGCACATAGAGGTGAAATGCACATTTGTTGCTCCACCCACTTTTGCCTCAGTCTCCACCCACCACCGACATGTGGTCTCTTTAAGATCAGATAGAAGGTAAGGTGACAATTGGTCTGGAGAAGGTTTCCCATTCCTAGTTTACATTAAACTGGCAGCAGGTCTCCCAAGCCTACAGTACATGGATATGGCAGGAACTGAACATGAAACCTTCTGCATTTAGTGTCTGCAGAACACATAACTGACTACAATTCCAAATTAGGGGTTCTTGTTATTTTTTGTGGGGGGGGGGGTGTTATTTGCTAATGGCATTTATGAAAGGGAGCAGAGAGGCACAAAGTAAAGCAATGGCTTTTCACTTTAAAGTACCGTATATGCAGACAGATGTTAGGAAAGGCTTGGTCTCTGTTTGCATGCATTTAAAAGGGGGAAATGACCATCAATACTGTTTTGTGCAGTGTTCATTATGGCTTCCTTGAGCATTGAAAGCTGCACACAAATAATGCGTAACAATACAAAATGTGTATTCTTCATACTGTTCACTGGCCAGAGTTCTGGTATAGTAATCAAGCATGAAGGAGAGCTCCCCCATGTCAAATATTAGATCTATTTGATGGGATAGGCTTTGGCCAATATGCAGTTACTTACATAGCCTTTTCTCTTAAGCTTTGCTCAGGAGAATTTAGAAATCTGTGCTGCAACACACATGCTCCCTCTTCTGGCTTTGCAACTGCAACACACCCAAGCAAGGAATCCTAGAATTGAGGAGTTGGAAAGGGACCATAAGGATCATCCAATCCAACACCCTGCAGTGCTGGAATCTTTGTGAGGACTGAAACCACAACCCTGAAATTAATAGCCACATGCTCTACCGACTGACCAGTTTTGCAGCACTAGATGTTGTTGTTGTTTAGTCGTTTAGTTGTGTCCAACTCTTCGTGACTCCATGGACCAGAGCACGCCAGGCACTCCTGTCTTCCACTGCCTCCCGCAGTTTGGTCAGACTCATGTTTGTAGCTTCAAGAACACTGTCCAACCATCTCATCCTCTGTCGTCCCCTTCTTCTTGTGCCCTCAATGTTTCCCAACATCAGGGTCTTTTCCAGTGAGTCTTCTCTTCTCATGAGGTGGCCAAAGTATTGGAGCCTCAGCTTCAGGATCTGTCCTTCCAGTGAGCACTCAGGGCTGATTTCCTTAAGAATGGATTCGTTTGATCTTCTTGCAGTCCATGGGACTCTCAAGAGTCTCCTCCAGCACCATAATTCAAAAGCATCAATTCTTCGGCGATCAGCTTTCTTTAAGGTCCAGCTCTCACTTCCATACATCACTACTGGGAAAACCATGGCTTTAACTATACGGACCTTTGTTGGTAAGGTGATGTCTCTGCTTTTTAAGATGCTCTCTAGGTTGCCATCGCCTTTCTCCCAAGGAGCAGGCGTCTTTTAATTTCGTGACTGCTGTCACCATCTGCAGTGATCATGGAGCCCAAGAAAGTAAAATCTCTCTGCCTCCATTTCTTCCCCTTCTATTTGCCAGGAGATGATGGGACCTGTGGCCATGATCTTCGTTTTTTTGATGTTGAACTTCAGACCATATTTTGCGCTCTCCATATTTTGCAGCACTAGATACTAGGGTCTATATCAAGGGTGGATAACCCTTTTGGCCCAGTACAGCAGAGCCTTTTCTCCACACAGGCCAACTTTCTGATAGGTATGCAAAGCCACCCAGCCAGCCATCTTCTGAAGTTTTGAAGTTGTCAGGCAATCCCAGCAACCTATCAAAGTTGGCCTGTGGGGTAACTCGCTGGCAAAGCAGTACCCAGCAGAACTGGATTCCGCTACTGCCCAGAGATGCCAGCTGATTGACAGATGGTCATGGTGATGGGGAAAAGGTATCACAGGCTAAATTGGACCCCCTGGCCCACAGACCAGAGGTTCCCCACCCCTGGTCTATATCAGTGTACAGGAATCACTGTGAATTAGTGCAATACATTTGTGAATGAGTGCAGCCCTCATAAATACACCACTAGGGCAGTCCTTTCGAGAAGCAGGCTGCTGGCCGAGTCTGAACACCTACTAGGCTGCTCTTGTCTAGATTCAAATTCATATTTCAAAAACAAAGCGTATTTTAGGCATACTTGAGATGGCTATTTTGTGTATGTGTCTCATAATATCATGGGCGTGCGCTAAAGCAGAACAGTCATCCATTTATAAGCAAGAAGTTCCAGTAAGGTACCTGTGTTAAGTTTGCTGAATAAAAAACAACTCATAATCCAGCAGCACTTTAAAGGCATATGAATGTGATTGGCCTAAGCTTACAGCTTATGACATGCCTTATTAAACATTAGCCTTTTAGGGTGCTACAGGATTCTTTGCTGCCTCCCCCTTTTAAGGAAAGGGATTTATGTTTTAGGCATCCACTGAAGGCACCTGCGCCTCAGTTTTGGAATTAAGGAGCACCCCCAAGTTATGTACCAAGTTATGCGCTCTGCTGCCCAGGAGGACTCTCCTGTGTGAGTGTCTGGGGGCCCTGCTCTTGCCGCTTACCACCTACCTGGCCCAGGGTGGGGCCTGAAGCCTCACAGAAACTGCTGCGCTCTGCTGCCCAGGAGGACTCTCCTGTGTGAGTGTCTGGGGGCCCTGCTCTTGCCGCTTACCACCTACCTGGCCCAGGGCGGGGCCTGAAGCCTCACAGAAACTGCTGCGCTCTGCTGCCCAGGAGGACTCTCCTGTGTGAGTGTCTGGGGGCCCTGCTCCTTCCTGCCACTTACCACCTGGCCCAGGGCAGGGCCTGACAGGCCTCACTAGGACAGTTGCTGCTATTGCTGGAGGGGTGCAGAGTGCTTTTAAAATGTTTTAAAATTTTTCTTTTGAATTTTTTGTATGTGGGGTGGGTGGGGGTGGGATGGATGTTTATTGGGCCTGGGAATTTGTTTGATTTTACGTTAATTTTTACTGTTTTTTGTTTGTATTGTTTTATTGGTTGTTGTTTTTTAAGGTGTTATTTTGTTCTTAAGGGGAGGGGTCAGGGCTGCCGGGGAGTAGGTCCCAGCCAACAAAATGGCTGGGACATTTTCCACAGGGGGGGATGCACTGGGAAAACCGATCTCAGTGATCACGGGTAGGAGGAGGAGTTACGCTAAGACCAGACCATGTCATTACAGAGGAGGCAGGTTTAGTCGCTGTCTGAGGACTATCCCTGCCTCCGGGTCTGGTCCTGACCGGATGGATACTAGAATCAGCAAGGGATACCCACATGACCTGAAGGTGCTGCTGTGCAATGCCAGGTCAATGATTCATAAGACCACTGCCATCCATGACTTGATCATGGATGGAGGACTTGACCTGGCATGTGTAACAGAGACTTGGTCGGATGAAGCAGATGGGCCTGTCCTTGCCGCCGCTTGTCCACTAGGTTTCTCTTATGCACAGCAACCCAGGTTATGTGGGTGGGGAGGGCGGGTTGCAGTGATTTTTAGGAAGTCATTAGTTTGCACCAGGCGTCCTATTGGGAAGACCCAGTTTTCCGAGTGCATGTTCTGGAAGTTGGGCAATAGGGGCAGTACAGGATTCCTTTTGGTGTACTGACCTCCCCGCTGCACCAAGGATTCCCTGCCCGAGCTGCTTCAGGTTGTGGCGGATGTTCTCCTGGAGACACCTAGCTTGGTTGTCCTGGGGGATTTTAACATCCATGCCGACACGACCTTACAAGGGGCCGCTCGGGACTTCGTGGAAAGCATGGCCTCCATGGGGCTGTCCCTGAATAAGTCTGGCCCAACCCATAGCCGCGGACATGCCTTGGACCTGGTGTTTACCTCTATGGATGTTGGTGATCTGACACTAAGTAAAAATGAAACGAAAGAAGTGCCATGGTCAGATCACTTCCTGGTGCAACTGGACTTCTCTGCGACCCATCCCCTCTGCAGGGAGGTGGGACCGATTCGGATGGTCCGCCCCCACCACTTAATGGATCCAAATGGTTTCCAGAGAGTGGTAGGGGATGCTTTATCCCATGTTGATGGCCTTTCAGCCGATTCCCTGGTGGCCCGCTGGAATGTAGAGTTAACCAGGGCTATTGACTGTTTGGCTCCGAAGCGCCCTCTCCGATTGCATGGAGCCCGGACAGCCCCGTGGTTTTCCACGGATCTGAGGGCAATGAAACAATCGTTGAGACGGCTAGAGCGCCGGTGGCGGATAACTCATTCCGAATCTGACTGGACACAGGTTAGAGCTCAACGTCGAGCCTACCAAGTGGCGATAGCGATGGCGAAGAAGACTTTATTCGCCGCCTCTATTGCATCTGCAGAAAACAGCAGCAGGAGACTTTTTCAGGTGGTTCACAATTTAGCGGAACCACCTGTGACATCGGGGCCCAGTACAGGCCACATGATCTCCTGCAATGATTTTGCAAAGTTTTTTGCAGATAAAATCGCTCAGATTCGGGAAGAAGTAGACTCCACCGTGGGAGCAGGGCCAGGGCGGGAGAGTGCTAGAGTCCTGTCTAGTCAAGTTGTGTGGGATCAATTCCAATCTGTTACCTCCGAGGATGTGGACAGGCTGCTTGGACGAGTGAAGCCAACCACCTGTCTCCTGGATCCTTGCCCATCCTGGCATATAAAAGCTAGCCGGGAAGGACTGGGCGATGGGCTTCGTGGGGTGGTGAATGCTTCCCTCCGTGAGGGAGCCTTCCCAGACCCACTGAAAGAGGCGGTTATTAAACCGCTTCTTAAAAAACCATCTTTAGATGCGGCCATGATGGCCAATTATCGCCCAGTCTCAAATCTTCCATTCTTGGGCAAGGTGATTGAGCGAGTGGTTGCTGAACAACTCCAGGCACGCCTGGAAGAAGCGGACCATTTGGATCCCTTCCAGTCGGGATTCAAGCCTCATCATGGGACTGAAACTGCCTTGGTTGCACTGGTTGATGATCTCCGGCGGGCTAGGGACAAAGGTGAGAGCTGTTTCCTAGTTCTGCTGGCTCTCTCAGCGGCGTTTGATACCATCGACCATAACATCCTTCTGGACCGTCTTGAGGGGCTGGGAGCTGGGGGCACTGTCATACAGTGGTTCCGCTCCTTCCTCCTGGGCCGTATTCAGAAAGTGGTGTGGGGGATGAGTGTTCAGACTCCTGGGATCTCACTTGTGGGGTGCCTCAGGGTTCTGTCCTCTCCCCCATGCTTTTCAACATTTACATGCAGCCACTGGGAGAGATCATCAGGAGGTTTGGGCTGGGTGTTCATCAGTATGCGGATGATACCCAGCTCTACCTCTCTTTTAAATCAGAACCAGTGAAGGCGGTGGAAGTCCTATGTGAGTGTCTGGAGGCGGTTGGAGGATGGATGGCGGATAACAGATTGAGGTTGAATCCTGACAAGACAGAAGTACTGTTTTTGGGGGACAGGAGGCGGGCAGGTGTGGAGGATTCCCTGGTCCTGAATTGGGTAACTGTGCCCCTGAAGGACCAGGTGCGCAACCTGAGAGTCATTTTGGACTCACAGCTGTCCATGGAGGCACAGGTCAAATCTGTATCCAGGGCAGCTGTTTACCAGCTCCATCTGGTACGTAGGCTGAGACCCTAACTGCCTGCAGACTGTCTCACCAGAGTGGTGCATGCTCTGGTTATCTCCCGCTTGGACTACTGCAATGCGCTCTACGTGGGGCTACCTTTGAAGGTGACCCGGAAACTACAACTAATCCAGAATGCGGCAGCTAGACTGGTGACTGGGAGCGGCCGCCGAGACCATATAACACCAGTCTTGAAAGACTTGAAAGACATTGGCTCCCAGTACTTTTCCGAGCACAATTCAAAGTGTTGGTGCTGACCTTTAAAGCCCTAAACGGCCTCGGTCCAGTATATCTGAAGGAGCGTCTCCTCCCCCATCGTTCTGGCCGGACACTGAGGTCCAGCTCCGAGGGCCTTCTGGCGGTTCCCTCACTGCGAGAGGCCAAGTTACAGGGAACCAGGCAGAGGGCCTTCTCGGTAGTGGCGCCTGCCCTGTGGAACGCCCTCCCATCAGATGTCAAAGCGATAAACAACTACCTGACATTCAGAAGTCATCTGAAGGCAGCCCTGTTCAGGGAAGTTTTTAATATGTGACATTTTAGTGTATTTTTCATCTTTGTTGGAAGCCGCCCAGAGTGGCTGGGGAAACCCAGGCAGATGGGTGGGGTACAAATAATTATTATTATTATTATTATTATTATTATTATTATTATTATACCATCGGGGGGGAGTGCAACTTCACCCAGAACAGGTAGTCTCCCCAATTCCCAGACATGAGAACCACCTAGCTGCAACACCTCTGTCTTGTCAGGATTCAGTCTATTTGCCGCCACCCCCATCCAGCCCCCCTCACTGCCTCTGGACACCTGCCCAGCCTCTCCCGATTCAGACAGAATGGAGACCAAGATGAGTGTTATCAGTGTATATGTGATATAGTGCTCCAGATCCCTAGGCGATAGCTCCAGTGGCTCCATATTGAGGCGAAAAAGAATGTGATACGGAATAGACACCCCAAAGGGCCCTCCACACAAATTCCTTGGGTATAAACAGCAGTCCCCCACAAGCAGCAGAATCTGAGGGTTGGGTAGCATAAGTGAGGTTTGTGCACCAGATATCATGCCCCACGTAGCCCCTAAAGTAGCCTGTTGCCTTCAAATGCAATGGAAGATGTTGTCCCATCACCAGTGTCGAAGGAAGATTCAGCTACCCGTCAAGTTGGTTTGAGTCCATTTTTTCCTTTGCTTCAGGCACCAAAATTTCCGGGCTGGCCCTGGCTATTGTTCTGCAGATTTACCATCTCTTAGAAGACTCCAAGCGCTTCGAAGGCGGGTGGTTCCAAACAATTAATGTCAATACATAAGATCAGAGATAATAAGCAGCCTCCTTGCCTCCCACTGATTTTCCAACAAGTCATTTAAGGGCAATGGCGAGTTTCTCATGTTTAGAATGCCAGAGTTGCTCCCTCTGGGGAAAAGTCACAAGGGCAGTTCTCTAAACATTACCAGAAAGCAGCACAGCTGCAAGGTCCTATGCTCTTGAAGCTTGCTCATTTCAGTTTACCACTGTGTAAAAATGTTTCACCGGTAACTGGATTTTAAACTGCTAAACTGGAACATTACAGAACTAGCAAAAAGGACTTAAGAAGTACACAGGTTTGGAGTGGTCGGGTATTGTTTTCCTTTGCCTTTTAAAGCCCTTTGAAAGGAACAGTGAAAAACATAACATAATCATCAGGGGGAATGCTATTTAGATCACAACTATGGTATGTCATTAATTGGAAACAGATTGCATGCAACGGACTCTGCCCACTTTATTGACTTTGGATTTTTTTCTAAACTCCAAGCCAGATATTAAACAGCTGCTGTCAAATCCTGTGGTCTGGTCATGCAATCACATTTATCCCAGCTGCTGCCATTAATGCATGCAGAAACTTTTTATTTTGCAGCTTTGCATGGCCAATTACAAGCTAACATGCATCCGATACGTTCTCTTGAGGAAGGTTTATGTCAGGTTAAAAGAGCCAACCATGAAGGCACCCTCGTTCCTCCTTTCCATGAACATCATGAAGATAAAATGTTGTGTATTCTTAGTACTTTGGAACTTAAGATACTCATTATCGAGTTAAGAACATTTGAAGTACCCACTAAGAACAATTAAAGAAGCATTTTTTCTTTGTAACTCAAGGGTTGTGTCCAGATTTCTTAAATTTTAGTTCTCTTTGGGGTTAGGTGCGTTTAAAAGAGGATTGGACAAATTCATGGAGGATAAGGCTGCAATCTGCAACATTTTGTTGCAGGTACCACCAGTGAAATTATAATAACAAGAATCTTTGAACATTTGAGGACTTCAGTAAGAGCCACTTCCAGAAATCTACCATATGCAGCTCATCTCTGGTCTAACATATTATCTTTTAATATATAAGATATATTATATGCTCGTACCCCTTCCAATCTGCGCCTCATCCCGAGGGACGAGGGTAGGGTGAGCAAGGATCACTCACCTCTGTCACTGGTGCTGTGCAATGCCGGGTCTATAGGCAACAAAACCGCCACCCTGTAAGATTTCTTTACCTCGCAGGGGGTCAACCTGGCTTGTGTGACGGAGACCTGGGTGCACGAAGGGGCAACAGTTACCTTACGAGAGATGGCGCCCCCACGTTTCTCCGTCCTCCACCAGTCGCGGACTGTGGGCCGGGGGGGGGGTGGCATTATTAATCCGTGAAGATTGTCCTTTCAGGGCTCTACCATCGCCATCGATCCCCGGCATTGAATGTGTTGGCCTAGTGTGGGGCTCTGAGGAGAGCTTGGCTGTCTGGCTGGTGTACCGGCCACCTAGCGCACCAGCAGCCACCCTGTCAGGCCTATTGGAGGTGGTGGCCGGCTGGGCCTTGGAGTTCCCTAACCTATTGGTATTGGGGGACTTCAACATCCATGCTGATGCCACTCCCTCCTCACAGACTCTGGACCTGGTGTCTTCCATGGCGACACTAGGGCTCTCCCAGTTTGTTTCGGGCCCCACACATCAAGCAGGCCACACGCTGGATTTGATCTTTGGCATAGGTATAGATGTGATCATGTCTCCTTCGATGAAGGTGCCATGGTCTGATCACTACGCTCTGAAAGCCAGGATTGACTTTCCACCCCCACCCTGCTTAGGTGGCGAGCCGATTTGGGCTCGCCCACAGAGGCTGATGGACCCTGATAGATTCCGCCAAGCCTTGCAGGACCTTGCTCCCCCTGGCGACTCATTGACTGAGCTTGTTGAGGGCTGGAATACCCAGCTCCTGGCAGCCATCGATGAGATCGCACCTAAGCGCCCTCTGCGACCCCGCAGAAACCGGGCTCCCTGGTTTACCGAGGAGCTCTGGAAAATGAAGCGGGACCTCAGATGGCTAGAGTGAGTATGGCGGGGTGCCCGTGACGGACCCTCAAGAACATCTTATAGGGCTTTTATGAAAACCTACGAGATGGCGGTGAAGGCTGCTAAGAAGTCTTACTTCTCGGCCTCCATTGCATCCGCTAGCTCTCGCCCCGCGCAATTATTTAGTATAATCAGGTCTTTAACGTCCCTTGAGGGACAGCCAAATTTAAATAACAATTTGACACACAGCTGTGAGGCATTTGCGAGCTTTTTTGCGGAGAAGGTCTTGTTGCTCCGCCATGACCTCCCTGCCAATTTGGATACAATAAAGGAACTGGGGGCCCCACTGTCCTCGGGTCCAGATATCTGGCTATGCCCAGCCGATGTGGACAGACTCCTCCGAGCTGGAAAGCCCACCACCTGTCCTCTCGACCCATGCCCGTCTTGGCTGATTAGAGCGTGTCCAGACGAGGTGCGGGCCCTCCTGGGGGATATCATCAATTTGTCCCTTGGCACGGGGACATTCCCAGGGGAACTGAAGGAGGCAGTGGTGCGCCCGCTCTTAAAGAAAACATCATTAGATCCTTTAGATCTATCCAATTACCGCCAGGTTTCGAATCTTCCGTTCCTGGGTAAGGTGACTGAGAGAGCGGTTGCTGAACAGTTTGGTGGGTTTCTGGATGAAACATTGGCTCTGGATCCATTCCAGTCCGGCTTCCGCGCTGGTCATGGGACCGAGATGGCTCTGGTTGCCCTAACAGATGATCTTTGTAGACAGCTGGATCGAGGCGGGTCGGGGCTGCTGATTCTTCTAGATCTGTCAGCAGCTTTCGACATGGTCGATCATGAACTTCTGGACCACCGCCTTGCCGACGTGGGGATCCAGGGCACAGTCCTTCAATGGCTGCACTCGTTTCTCTCTGGTCGGGGACAGAGGGTGGCGCTTGGGGGGGAATTGTCATCGCGCCACTCCTTGGTGTGTGGAGTACCTCAGGGTGCGATACTCTCCCCGATGCTTTTCAACATCTTTATGCGCCCCCTCGCCCAGCTTGTCCGGAGTTTTGGGCTGGGTTGCCATCAGTATGCCAATAACACCCAACTCTATCTGTTGATGGATGGCCATCCTGACTCGGCCCCAGACACACTGACCAGATGTTTGGAAGCTGTGGCTGGATGGTTATGTGGGAGCCGGTTGAAGCTAAATCCTTCGAAGACAGAGGTCCTGTGGCTGGGACGGGACGATATGGGATTGGGGGGGGGCAACTCCCATCTCTTGCGGGGATGCAATTAGTGCCAGCACCGTCCGTTAAGAGTTTGGGTGTAATCTTCGACACCTCCCTTTCCATGGAGGCGCAGATTGCAGCTACAACAAAGGCGGCATTTTTCCATCTCCGCCAAGCTAAGCAGTTGGCTCCTTACCTCTCTTGCCCTGACCTAGCCACTGTGATCCACGCAACGGTCACCTCCAGACTGGATTATTGTAACTCGTTCTACGTGGGGCTGCCCTTGAGACTGACCCAGAAACTCCAGCGGGTGCAGAATGCCGCAGCGAGACTCCTTACGGGGTCTTTGCTGCGAGATCACATTCACCCGGTGCTATACCAGCTGCACTGGCTCCCGGTGGAGTACAGGATCAGGTTTAAGGCGCTGGTTTTAACCTTTAAAGCCCTATACGACCTAGGACCCTCGTACCTACGGGACTGCCTCTCCTGGTATGCCCCACAGAGAAACTTACGGTCTTCAAATAAAAACATCTTGAAGGTCCCAGGCCACAGAGAAGTTAGGCTGGCCTCAACTAGAGCCAGGGCTTTTTCGGCCGTGGCTCCAATCTGGTGGAACACTCTGTCACAAGAGACCAGGGCCCTGCGGGACTTGACATCTTTCATTAGGGCCTGCAAGACAGAGCTGTTCCACCAGGCCTTTGGCCAGGGCACAGCCTGACTCCCTCCCTCGGCAATCTTCGTGGAGCTCTGGCCCAATGGTTGCCAGTGGCTTGAATTAATTAATTTTATAATGAATGATTTTAGAGTGTTGTTTGTGCTGTACTTTTGTACTGTTTTATTGTTGTTAGCCGCCCTGAGCCCGGCTTCGGCAGGGGAGGGCAGGATATAAATAAAATTTATTATCATCATCATCATCATCATCATTATTATATCTTTAGACTCATATGTTCATGTTCAGCTGAAAAAACAACTCTATCTAAGAAGCTGTCCTTATCTGGAGAGCAAGCCCTCTAACCAACCATCTTGAATTAAAACAGGAACTCTGAGGGAATAGTTCTGATCTGACGTTTTTAATGCATAAAAGTAGCAATTATAAACTGTTGCAGGGGGTTGGGCTAGATGACCCTCGTGGTCCCTTCCAACTATACCATTTTATGATTCTACTATCAGCTTAAGCCAAATGTCACCTCTGAACTCAACAAGATCCAAGAATGAATAAGCTCATTTTTCCCCCTTATACGGTGAGAAGAAAATACAAATCCTCCTTGTATTGTGTAAAACTTACCAAGCCAGCTGTGCCTACTATCAATACATTCTGGAGAAACAAATGAAATAAACTCCAATTTTTCATTTTGATGAGCCTGCAAAAGAAAACAACATCTTGTGTCAGCAGGAAGTACAAGCATAGCTGCTGATGACTCAGCACTCTATTTGCAGAAAAAATCAAGGACCTGCTGTTCGCTCCCTCATTTGCATAGCTGAGGCAAGAAGTGCATTGCTAGAAATCAAATTCATCTGAACTAAAATATTTTAATGCAGCATATAGCCTAAAAAAGAAGAATAAGTGCTCCTCAACCCTAGGGTCTGGTTCACCAGACATAGTATGCCAAACTATGGTTTACTGTGAACAAGCAAAAATGACGGTGCATATTGCTCAAATCACATCCACTTCGCTTCTCCCTTCTCCAAGTAGGAAAGAAACCAGAGTGCTGGCTGAGTATTAATATGCAAAAAAGTGCTTGTGGCATGCTCCTGGTTTCAAAAAAACAACAACACAGAGACAAGAGGAAGCCTAGGTGTGCTCTTGTCTTCCTCTGCTTTGCTTGGAGAGAATCAAATTGTGGAAGATTAGCAGCCAAATCTAACAGCGCATGTTCTTGCTACTTAGCATGAGGAGGGGTTAAGGCTACAGAGTTGTATTGCTGACAGGCAGAGACTCATACTCTAGAAATGTAATTGGTAGAGAAGGCTCTATGTGATGTCATTTCCCCTCCTCTCCTGAGGTGGAAGGAGCATATAGCATTTCTGGTTCTCCACTTTCTCTCTGACCAGCGACAAGAGCAGGAATGTATAAGCTAAATAAGCTGTAACTTAGGACTCCACTCTCCTGGGGGCTAAAAAAAAAAAATTAAAGTAAAAAAAAAAACACTGGATGTACATTTCCAAAATATAAGATAAACAACAAATAAAATAAACCCTACATACAGCAACAGTGTTTTGTGTTGTGTAGGCTCCTATGATGTAAGTAATGGGCCCCGCCTGCTAGCCTGCTCCCTAAAATATCACTGGTTTGCTCATTTCTATATATAGGGTGCCTACATTCTGCATGAGGAAATGGCTTTAGATACCTATTAGGTCTATAAATTACCATATAGCATATATTCAACACCAAAAAACAGCGACAATTTGTTGTTGACAAAGGAGAGCTGGACATATAAAGGGCCCCATTACCTTCAGTAGCTTAGGGCCTCATCAAATCTAAATCTGGCCCTGCGTCTATGACAACATGTGGATGTTCAGGTGCTAGTCGTGCACACATTGCGGGGGTTGGGGGGTGGATCTAAACTACCCATTTGCGGTATTAAGGAAGCCTGAGCTAACCTGATCCACACCCCACTCTCACACAAAAACAAAAACAAATCTCACTAATAACTAACCAAAGACAACCAACCACACCCTACCCAACCTCTCTCACCACCAAGGAAATACAACAAGCGTATAGGAAGAGAACCTACACAAGTGACGCTGACACAAAACCCCACACATACTGTAAGTAGAAGAACAGAAGCATTGCCACCCGACCCCCCCCATTCACCATGCCCCCGCTTTTCTTCCTAACCTAACACTGTATGCAACACTAATGTCTCACAACACATGACACTGATCTGTAGAAAACACAACTTGAAAAAAGAGACAATGCATCCATTTTTGTAAACTAAGAAATCTTTCATAAAAATATACTTAAAAAAAACAAACTATAAAAAAACAAAGAAGAGGCATCTAGCTGCTTTGGGAAGTTAAAACTTCCAGTCCAAAGATATTAAGGCCACACTTAAAATCACGCTGCTGCCTGAATGAGATTCTTCACTGCTATTTTGATTCCCTCCCTTAATGAGATATATTTTAATAGGGGGAAACAAAACAATACAAGTAAATAGAATGAAATACTGTAATTAGGCATACGTGGAAACTGAAGCAACAGACAAAAGATTCTTCAGTACAAGAGAGCTAATACATTGTAATTTTAAACACGGCTGAAATGGGTTGCACGGGTTTTAATAAGGGTTACTCCCCTTAATTGTTGGCTTTGTAAACTGAAATCATACGCAAGATATCCAACACAATCCAGTGCATTTTCACTCAGTTCAGTGGAACTTCATCCCAAATAAATGCTTACAGAATTGTAGTCTTCTCATCTTTACAGACCTGCAACTCACCTTAGCCCAAATATGCAATGTGGCTTAGTTCTTACTTAATAAAAAAAAAGTTTATATTTATTACCCATTTTTTTCAGAAAGGTGAACTCGAAGTGACTTACAGAAACAAACATTAAAAACTATAGGTGCCAACTCACTGGGGTCCTGGGTACCAGAGCACCCACAAAATTCCCCATGAAGGGGCCAGGCAACCACAAATTTTGCATGGCACCCACGGCCCCTGGCACCCACAGCCACAGGGCTAAACTGGCACTCCTATTAAAAACAAACATAAAAGGTAAAGGGACCCCTGACCATTAGGTCCAGCCGTGACCGACTCTGGGGTTGCAGCGCTCATCTCGCTTTATTGGCCGAGGGAGCCGGCATTTGTCCGCAGACAGCTTCCAGGTCATGTGGCCAGAATGACTAAGCCGCTTCTGGCGAACCAGAGAAGCAGACGGAAACACCGTTTACCTTCCTGCTAGAGCGGTACCTATTTATCTACTTGCACTTTGACGTGCCTTCGAACTGCTAGGTTGGCAGGAGCTGGGACCGAACAACGGGGGCTCACCCTGTTGCGGGGATTCGAACTGCCATCCTTCTGATTGGCAAGTCCTAGGCTCTGTGGTTTAACCCACAGCGCTACCCGCGTTCCCTTAAAAACATAGAAACCACCTAAATGCTCACCAATGAATATGCATAAAAGAGCAAACCTAAATCCACCCCACCCTATCCACCCCACCCTAAGGCTCAAGGGCCTGGGTGAATATATTTTTTCTGCCTGGCACCTAAATGGTGGAAATGCTGCTGATGCAATCCACCGTAAGTCACGCTGCCACCCAGCCGTGGCTCCCAACCCACCACTTGAAGATCTACAACTTAAAGGGTCCAAGATACAAAATAAGGTAAGATAAACTGGGAGTTCTGTTCCCACTGATTTCCCAGAGAAATTGTATGGACTTGTAAATATTGACTAATTACAGAAGACTAATGATCAGGTTTGAGCTCTAGCCACAAAAAACACATTCATAGCAGCGAAAGGATGGCGCAGAAAACCACACTGCCATGTTTGAGTTCCCCATGACTGAGTGCAACAGGTAACAATGATCTGTGTTGTTGTGACATCATCACATCATGCCTTTTCCTTCCTTCGCTCCACATAATTAGCTAGTGCTAGCAGTGGCAAGGAAACACATATGATGATGTCACAAGATGGTTAAGTGCTGTGCTATATTGACATGCAGCGGGCAGAGCCTGTGATATGCTTGCTGATATGCTTGATGATTTTGGGAAAACAAAATGCTTGTTTACAAAATGCTTGTTTGAAGACGCTCGAACTCAGGATGAAAGGGAGAAACGTGCTAAGAGGAAGGCACGCTTGGTAAACCCTCACCGTGATCAACTCCCGCCCGGAAACCTATGTCCCCAGTGTGGAAGGACGTGTGGATCCAGAATTGGCCTCCATAGTCACTTACAGACTCACTGTTAAGACTGTGTTCATGGAAGACAATCCTCCTTGGCTATGAGTGATCGCCAAAGAAGATGCTTGCTGATGGTATGTAACTCTGCTTTTTTCTGTTATATCTCTCCCCCGCAGCCCTTGCAATCTCCCTTTGCTATGGATTTACTAGAAGAGCAATTATAGTACAGTCGTTCCTGCTATGGTTCATGGCAAAAATGAGGTGAAATTCGACACAGATTTTGTCAGCTTCATGCAATTCGTTGAGTCAAATCTGTGGGGATTGGGAGTCCTGAATCCCATGACCTTCCAGATAAAATTAAATGACATTGCCACAACCCTTGCCAATTTTATCAGGCTAGTTCTTATAAAGCGTCTGCAAAAAATTGCTTTTGTTCTTGTTGTCTAGAAACACCCACTACCCACTGAAACATATTAGCTTGGATTAACTCATGCCATGCAAGCCTTTGCATACTTACTTGAAAGTAAGTTGCACTGCACTCAATGAGACTTACTCTCCAGTAAGGGTATTGAGGATTGCTGCTTTACTTTCTTTTCCAGCAACTCACTAAACAATTAATCCCATTAGAGCACACCAATGTAATTAATGTAAGTACAGCATATATATCTGGTGATAGAGAAATCACCTCCACCCTCAAAACAGTCTTGTCATTTACCTTTAAATGCAGGGGAGAGAGAGAGAGAGAAACCCTTCCGAGTTGATGCAAAGTATATCACAGCCTTCTCCAGAATGAGATAGTTGTCGTTTTTTTGCTGTTAATTTCTGAACCGTCCAAACTGTAATGAGTCAGTGGGGAGGAATGTTCAGAGGAGTTGCAGTTGTCCTAACCATTGCTAGCTTGCCACATTACAAATACAATACTAATAAGATCAACCATGCACTGAAAAAAGTAAGGGGAGAATAAAAAGTTTATTGCTAAGCAAAAAGTTACAAACATTCTCCTTCATTTGACACCAGGTAAAGTTGTACAACATGAGATCCCACTGGACCCTGCTTTTTCCTTCTGAATCTCACAGGTTCAGTGAGATGGGGAGATAATGTATTCATCTTGTGTATGATAACAGCAGTGAGGTCACTATGTGCAGGAAAATGGCACCTATGTATCATAACCACAACAGACAAGTGGATGGAAAAAGTCTTGGTATTGCCAAAAGGTAATGGGCAGCTGTACAATGCCTTTTGAAAAGGCTACATGAGCACTCGGGTGGATTTGAAGATATAAATTCATGTTTGCATGTTCCCAAAGAATCCAAAATTGTGCTAGGGACTGCAACAGTGGGAGGTAATGTGGCACACAATATCTATTGAATCAAGGCTGGGAATGCTCACATCTGAAGCTGTGAAGAGCCGCTGCCAGCCAGTGTAGGCAATACACTAAGATGGACTAATGGTCTTTCAGTTCAATGCAGCTTCCTTAAGGAAGCATCAGGGAGATCTCCACTGAACACAGTTGCAATTTACTTCTAAGTAATCATGTATAGCATTGTCTTGTTAATCTCTGAAAAATGCTGTCACCACAGAAGACGTAAAGTCTGACGATATGTCTAAGAACCATTTTCTAATTAATAGTTCTTCCTCCATTATAAACTTTTGACATGTACATTGCTTTTTCTTCCTAACTACATAGTGACATACCCAAGAGCTGCACCTATTTCAAATTTTTAGGTTTTTGTTTCTAGAGAGAGGGAAAAGAAATTATTTCTTATGTCATTAGTTTTTAAAGCTGTACCATTTGTGCTTTTGTGTTGTATTTGGCTGAATTTCAGATCTGGTAAGAATATTGGTGTTTAAAAGATAATGTTACACACCTGTCATTTAGCTGCAAATGTCCCACAGACTAGCACTATGCTCATTTTTGAGAAACCTTGACTTCTATGCATTAAGCACCACCTGGAAGCTTTGCCGTTTCTCATAATGCTGACGTCAAATCACCTTGAGCTGTTATGTAAAAATACAGAAAGGTCAGAATGGGATGATGCATCTTATCCATCTGCTTCCTGTGTTTTTTCAAAATATCAGACTAAGGTTCAGGTAGAGTATTCGACTACTGATGAACATATTTTCTTCTTTTTTTAATTTTTTTATTGCAAAAGGAATCAAACTAAACATTACCCCTCCCTCTTGCCTCCCCTTTTCCTGCCAAAGGAGGGGAAGAGTCCCTGCCCAAGGTGGTCTGGAAGGAGGATCTACAGTTCTGTGGGAATGATAAAGGCAAAACAAAGAGAGATTGTTGTTGTAGTCAAAGATACAGAGTAAAAGTGGACATGACCCTCCAAGGTGTATTATAAACTATTACTTCATTCTCTGTTGAAGCTTCGTGACTTTTTGTACAGCTTTATTTGTGGCATGAAGTCTCCCTCAGAATGCAACTGCAAAAAGAGATCACGTTTTTAGATCAGACGTGAACATTATCCATACTTTTAACATTTTAGGCAGAGCACTTTGTGTTAAAGATAAGAGCTCATATGGACAGAAAATCATTCTGTCTTTGAAGCCTCTAACATTGCTTGGTACTCTAGATTCCTGACTGCTGACACATGCATTAAATTAAAGCCATAAGGTGTTGAGAAAGCAGTTCAGTATCAGGGGCATTTCAAACTGCAGAGGAATGATTGTTATCAGATGCTCTTTTAATTTTTCAATTATTAATGCACATTATGCCCTCAAACTTGTTTTTGCAATGTGCTCTCAGAAGTTGGCACTTATTCATCTTACTTCCTGCAACAGTGCCTAAGGAATGGAGCATGTCTAACTGAACCGGGTATTGTCAGAAACAGCTATGTTGCTTGAAGAGTATTAATACAAAATAAGTAAAGAAACATTCTTCATTAGGTAACTTTCTGGTAACGTAAGTGTGCAAAAGATTTAAACGTTTTACAGAATTTGTCCTTACTTTGTCTGATCAGCGGTTGTTTGAAACCTCACATACTCCTGCCTGCATTCTTTGGATGTTTCTTTGGATAAAGTCCATTCTGGAACAGGATGTATTCAGGCTGATGAAAGGGTTTATGTGTTCCCTCTTCCCCTTCCCCACCTTATTTAGGAACAACCATTTTACAGTAAGGTTCACAGAAACCAATTAGTCTGAAAGGTGAAATTCCCTAGAAATATTTCAAGCCAGCATGTAGATAAAGACACTTAAGAGTTCAAGAACCAATTTTAAATTTAACTTGTCCCCTTTCTCCTCCTTTATCTCCCTACAGACAATGACAGATTTTAAAAATGCTCAGTCCAAGGGTAAAGCTGAGAAAAGATGAGGCTTTCCGAAAGGTTATTAGGAAAATCCTTTGTGGTTTTTAAATTTTATTTACAGGAACCTCAAGAACGGAATAGCTTTGCTTTCTGAAGTGCTGCAGTGTCACTGCCATGCATGGGATTGGGACCCAAGTTCTCAGTCTGTCTTTTGGGTGCCAAAAATCTATTTAATGTGTAGTATTAAGATACAGAACATATCAGAAATGAAACTTACAAGAACATAATAACTTTGTACAATCTATAAACTCTCAATAATATTTTAATAAGTAAACATGTAGTTTCCTTACGTTATTCTGCCACCTGCTGGACAGATGGATTTTTTATACTGGCACAATACAGAATCGCATTTAATCTGCTCAAGATTAATCATGGCTTGATAAAGAATAGGTGTTAAAATGTTACATTCCCGATGGAGCAGTACCTATTTATCTACTTGCACTTTTTGACGTGCTTTCAAACTGCTAGGTTCTGATCAGCAAGCCCAAGAGGCTCAGTGGTTTAGACCACAGCGCCACTTGCATCCCTGTGGGCCTTAAAGGGTAAAGGTAAAGAGACCCCTGACCATTAGGTCCAGTCGTGGCTGACTCTGGGGTTGCGGCGCTCATCTCACTTTATTGGCCGAGGGAGCCGGCATACAGCTTCCGGGTCATGTGGCCAGCATGACTAAGCCGCTTCTGGCGAACCAGAGCAGCGCACGGAAACGCCGTTTACCCTCCCGCCGGAGCGGTACCTATTTATCTACTTGCACTTTGACATGCTTTCGAACTGCTAGGTTGGCAGGAGCAGGGACCAAGCAACGGGAGCTCACCCTGTAGTGGGGATTCGAACCGCCGACCTTCTGATCGGCAAATCCTAGGCTCTGTGGTTTAACCCACAGCGCCAAACCCACAGCGCTACCCGCGTCCCCTTGTGGGCCTTAGTAAAGGTAAAGGTACCCCTGCCCATATGGGCCAGTCTTGACAGACTCTGGGGTTGTGCGCCCATCTCACTTAAGAGGCCAGGGGCCAGCGCTGTCCGGAGACACTTCCGGGTCACGTGGCCAGCGTGACATCGCTGCTCTGGCGAGCCAGAGCCGCACACGGAAACGCCGTTTACCTTCCCGCTGGTAAGCGGTCCCTATTTATCTACTTGCACCCGGAGGTGCTTTCGAACTGCTAGGTTGGCAGGCGCTGGGACCGAGCAGCGGGAGCGCACCCCGCCGCAGGGATTCGAACCGCCGACCTTTCGATCGGCAAGCCCTAGGCGCTGAGGCTTTAACCCACAGCACCACCTGCGTCCCTCTTGTGGGCCTTAGCCTGGGTTAAAATCCAGTGAAGGATTCCCACAAGCCAGGCAAGGCAGTTCCTTGGTGAGATAGATGCTACTGAAGGTCTTTAATCTAACAAATGAAGTGTTTTGTGCCAGAAGGCACATGAAACCCTCCACCGTAGGCTCAGGTGGCATCTATGGATGATGCTACTACTAATAATAATAATAGGTAAATAAACCACTTATTAATTGAATTTATATACCGCCCTATACCTGGAGGTCTCAGGGTGGTTCACAGAACAAAATTGAAATATAAAACCACAAAATACATAATGAAAAGAAAAACAAACAACCTAGTAACACCCCCCCCCCCCATCTTAAAAGGGCATACGATGTCAACTGAATCAACCAAAGGCCTGGTTAAAAATGAACATTTTTTGCCTGGCGCCTAAAGGTGTACAATAAAGACCCCACCGTCTCAGCTGTCCCTCATTCCAAGAAACTGAACCCTGGGTAGGCAACTGAGCAATCTTGCACTGCTCAGAGACTGAGGTTGTGTGCCATGTTTTTGTTTTTTAAAAGTGAGCCTCTAAGCCCTTAAAGAAAGTTAAGAAAACGAAATGAGCGTCGCACCTCATAGCCACCTTTGACTGGACTTAACTGTACAGAGGTCCTTTACCTTTTTTAAAAAAATAGATTACATATATGGTGCTATTCTGCCTTTTTGAATACAGATTGTGTGTGTAAATTGCATTTGTGGCCTCCGGGTGTAGGGCTGTATATAAATTCAATAAATAAAATAAATGTTCCACCTTTCTTCCCTTCCTGCCAGTCAGCGAGCTCAGCCCTGATGGACCAGGAGAAAAGAGTGGAAACAATTCAACCATGCCCAAAGGTAGCATCTCCGTTAGAAGATGTATACTGTATTGCTGGTAACCGGTGATTCTGCGCCTGTCTATTGAATCCGCGGTTTCAGAAAGGAGAAACACAAGAGAAACGCAGCAATTTTATCAGCCAATGCGAAAACCTATTGCAGAATCACCGCAATCGGCATCCCGATATCAGCAAGGAGACTTAGCATCCATGCCCTTTGAAAAAGCTCCTCAGCAAGTCGAGCGATTCTCCTCACGAAAGCCCGATATCCCACAATGCAACGCGCTCTGCCACACAAGCTCGAACTACGCTCCCCAGACTCACTCGAGGGAAGGCCGGCGGGCGGTTCGCGAGGGGGCCGCGCGCGCGCTGCGCTCTGGGAAACGTAGTTCGAGCGCGCGAGTCTCGCTCGAGGCGGCCCCTCCGCCGCCGCCTCCTCAACGCCCGTCGAGGAAGAAGCGTAGCCTCAGGAGGACCGGGCCACGTGACCCGGGGGAGGGGACGAGGAGGAGGAGGAAGGGGGGCGGGGAAGAGATAAGAGAAGGCGAGCCGACGGCGGAAGAGCATCTCTTTTTTCCCCGGCGGAGGGGCGACTAAGTAACGGTACGTATCCGTCCGCCGCCTTTCTTTCACCAAGATGGCGGCGGGGACGGCCGTTGGAACGGGGATGTGAGGGGGGACCCCGTCATGTAAGCACCCTCCCGCTCCGTTTATGGAACGAGGACGCCGGCCGAGAAGGACCGAAGGCGGCGAGGTTCGGCTGCGCCCTTTACCCCCTCAAAAGGAGCAGCCTCCTGAGGTGGGAGATAACGGGAGGCAAAACAAAAAGCGCGCGCGCGTGTTATGATGGGGAGGGGTGCCTCTGTAGGCCCACCTGAGGGAGCGCGCGCCTCAGGAACCGCGCGCGCTGGTGCGGAGGGGGGCGTGTCCATCCGCTCCACCTCAAGAGCCCCGCGCGGCGCCCTTGGTAGGCTCCGCCCCCTGCGCCTCGTTGGGAGGGGGTGCCTTGTCTCCAAGGAGACGGAGTGTTCTCTTTCCTAATTGGCCCGAAGCCAGGCTTCTTGGGTCGTTCGGGTCCCGCCCCCCCCGCTTTGCTCCTCCTCCTCTCTCCGCCGCGATCGGGACTTTGCCGCCGATCTCAAGGCAGGAGCGGGGATTTCTGAGCCCCTGGCTCCGCCCCTCCAACCGTCTTTCCGACCCCGCCCCTGAGAAGCGGCAGGTAAGGAGGAATTGGCAGTCGCGCTGGGGCGGCCGTGGTTGGAAGAAGAGCTCGGGGCTCGGTTCTCTGCCTGACCGGGCCTGCACAGCGCCGGCCGCGGGTAAGGGCTCGGCTAAGATCGTTGCCTTACGATTGCTGCCTTTTAGGGAACTGGGTTTAGGTCCGCCGCCGTTGGGGGGGGATCCATCCCAGGTTGTTTCCCAGTCTCGGTAATAATAGGGGAAAGGGGCTGGGCCTTATGATTAACTCCGAGGGTCGTGAGCTGCGGTTGACCTGGCCAAAGAATTGTGTCGGGGTCTGCGTTCGAAACTCCCATTGTTCCAGGCAGAGTTTTGCGACCGGGGATGTCATTCACAGTCTGAGCTCTGGGCCTAAGATTTCAGATGAAAACAGCAGAGTGGAAGGAAAAGAGGACCTTTTTCTGCCTCCCCACTTCCAGCTACTCTCTGAAGACTGGAGAATAGACCCTCTTAAGAATATTTCTGGGGAGGGCAGGGGAAGGACCAGATCATGTGGGAAATGAACGTAATATTTTAGCTGCACTTCATTCATTTTCAGCTTTATATTCTTGTTATTTAAAAAAAAAAAGTGCCCAGACATTCCGTTGTTGCTGCCATAACCTAGGTTTAAGATACCATTTCATATCTGAGTTTCTGAAACTGGTTAGGGTAGGTGCTTCCTGTTAACCATGGTATCTTAAAGCTTTCATTGGTGGTTCTGCTAAAACTGCCAGAACTGAAATTTAGGAAGCAATATGCCATTATATATGCTTAACTGCAAGCTTCTTATAGCAAGAGGCTTGTTTGGGTGGCTGTAGTCCAGCTTCAGTGCTTCCCAATGGTAGCCAACATTTAATTATTTATTACTATAGCCTGGAGAGTTTATTTGGTTAGAGCATGGTGCTAATAATGCCAACGTTGCAGGTTCAATCCCTGTATGGGACAGGTGCATATCCCTGCATTGCAGGGGGTTGGGCTAGATGATCCTCAGGGTCCCTTACAACTCTGCAATTCAATTATTATTTATTAAATTGTATGCTACCCTTCATCCAAAGATCACAGGTTGGTTCACATGAGTACAAGTTATGCAGCAGTGCCTGGTCTGTGTAGACTTTTCTATCAGAAGTGCAAACCAGTACTTCAAGTTTAAAGCTGCATACCTTTTGTTACCTTTCCTGCTTTATACATAGAACAAGCCAGTTACAAGATTGCAACGTGGCTGCTGCCTTCTTTGTCCTGAGGTTGTTTACAGAGTTTGCTAGGCAACCACCTTGCCATCTTAGGATGAAGGGCGGTATACACATTTAAATAATAATAATAATAATAATAACCCTCTGTATGTCGTCACAGTAACGTACAACAGATCTTGTTGCTTGAATCTGCTCTACAATTATGGAAAATACTTGTCAGGGAACTGCCATCGGAGAGTCAGGTGGTGGAAGGGCTCCAGGAGGCTAGGAGACCCTCGGACGCTGAGGAAGGAACCAGCAGGGGGAGAGAGAGAGTTCCTGCAGAAACTCAGTCGGAGGGAGGGCTCCAAGATACTTCCAGTGAGAACAGCGGAGAAGTCTCAGCACCTCCGTTGGGGACGCCTACTCCGCGCAGGAAACTGTCACGCAGAGAATCCAGAAGGAGAGTTTCCGTTAAGGAACTCTTATGTTGGCGTAAATTCCGGAAGTGCCCACTGACGGATTCTGCCAGCGATTGAGGTAGCCATGCACCCATGGCTCCGTGGTCTGGGAGAGTTTTAGAAACTGATTGCATGAGTTGAGAACTCAACCATTTACGCACAAGCAGCCCCTTAACCCATAACAATACTGTAACAGTAAAAATTAAAAAAATCATGGCGAGATCTAAGAAGTTCTTCCTTGTTTCAAAATTAATGAAAACAGTTTTAAATACATGTGCGTCTTTGAATTGTTTTTCTTTTGAGAGCTGAGGGTGGCTGTAAATTGGGCTGATATAAAGTGAATGCAAAATATCTAGCAAGTCAGGCCAACTGGGAAAGACTGTTAGTTGCTTTAGAGTATAGAACAGTGTTTTTTTTGCCAGTTGCAAATGATACTTGTGTAATTGATCAGGCAAGAACAACAGTGCCTCACTGTCTTTTCATTCCTGTGATAACCATAGGACATATCCTATGTGGAAGATAATTTCTAATGTAAGGGGGCAGACGGATTCAAAAGGGAGCAAGAATTTGGGGTCATTGACAGCCTGATCCTTGAGTTCAGTTGTGTTCATTTCCTAGTAAGCTTGAGGGGTGCAGTGCTTTCCTGTATTTAGTCTCGTTTGGAAGGAGATCACTGTATTTTGCAGTATTTGCATTTATTTACAAATATACAGGTTGAACAAAGATACATCAGGAGCACCCAACCTGAAGTCCACTTCTCTCACATTAGATCTCTATGGGGACAGCAAGCACCCCATCAGCTGTTAGTTTACAGAGTTCAGAGCTCAGCTCTCTTTTGCTTCTCAGCCTGACTCAAGTGGCAGCCTATTCTTCTTTACAGACATCTTGCCCCATCGCCCAGGCTAGGGACTTGGTAGAGATGGCTTTCAAGCTTCCAGAACAGTCTCTGTTGTAGGCCATTTACCTGTTACTTCCCTAGCAAAGGAGATACTTGGCAACATTGTGAGGACTGTTAACACTGGGGGAGGAACCCTGGGTGTCATCCCTGAGGGGGGTGACATTACTGTGCTGCCGCCCTGGGATGCTCGCCGCAGGCAGCACCCCCCTGGGATGCTCCCTGAACACCGACCTCCACCTCTGACTGTTAGGCAGTCTCCTGGATCCATTAATCCTCTCCTGTCCAACCCCAAATCTCTTGAAAGTATTCATAGGATTTCAGCCAAAGGTTATCAGGATAGCTTTTCTCTGCTGACATTTTGGTTATGCACTTTTGTGTGTGACATTGGTGGACAAAAGAGTTCTTGAGGCTGACCTTAGATGTTGCCAACGGCTTATAGGACTCTTACTTTGCATAATTTGATCTTACATTGCTGTCCATATTTGATGACTGCAGTTTGGGGTATTGAATTGTGCTGTATCTGTGTTACATTTCAAATATGGATGGATCTTATAGGAAAATTCACCATACTTGTTTTGGCTTTGTGATGTCTGTTGTTGAACGAACACTTTGGACATGGGGTTTTTTTGTACCCATTTAAAATATTTTAAATAGTATGCTCTACAGCACCTTAAACTTTTCAGCTTTCACTGCTGGATCATGGCATTGCACTGTTATGTGCATTAAGCTCTAATTTTAATAGGGTTTTAAGGCCTCATTCTTATGCATGCTTACGTGGGAGTAAGTCCCGTTGAACCCAGCAGGAATTACTTTTGAGTAAACATGTTTAGGATTGTACTGCAAGTGTTTTTGGATCAGGGCTCTGGGATTTAGTCAGTTTTCCTCTGTGCAAAACAAACTGGAAGATGGAAATTCAGAGTGCGTTCTGTGAGTTTGGTAACAATTGAAAGTACTGTAAACTTGTTATATGGCCCTTTATGAATTTCCACTTAGCATAGCTTTTGCTTGACTCTGTTTAGTGAGGAATCACAGACTTGTACAGGACATTAGTGCCAGCCTATGTGCAATCTCTTAGTCTTTCTGGAAATTAAGAGCATGTCAGGGCAACAAAGCTTTTATAAGAGGATTCATCTGGAAATAGCCACTTGGAAGGTGAACAAGAATGGGATAGCTGGAAAAGCAAGTAAAAAACATCTTTGCAACAATTTTCACCATCAAAAACTTTTGATTCCATCGTGCCCTCACGCTGAAAATTTAGGTTTTCTAAACCTCATTTTTCCACCAAAAAACCTACATTTATACATTTTTTTAGGCATTTATAAAATCTTTTGAGTGCTGGTGTGTTTTTTCCTGAAATCCTCATCATGTTACTGAGCTCTGTGTAAAATTTCAAAGAGATCTGATTGTTGGTTATGGAGAAAAAATATATAATGCACACAAGGTTGAGGATCTTAAAAGGAACAGAAACACAGATTTCACAAAACTTTGAAGTGCTATAAAATTAAAACTGTTTGAGATAGAGGGGGGAAATTTAAGGGGGTTTCTTTCAACCATGAGGGAAGGTTGTACACCATTTTCATCAAAATCCGAGACGGTGGGTGGCATGACCACGTTGAACTGACGTAGAATGACCCTATATTCACTTACTTTGGGAGTAAGTGTCATTAAAGATGGTGGATTGGAACTTATTTCTATATAAATCTGCATTAGTTAAAAATGCTGCATCCACTGAATCAACTCATCCCTGTTTTTGAAATAAGCTTAGTATGGAAATAAGTTTAGTGTGCAGAACCAAACATTAGAGACCAGGGCTGGTTCAGAATTAATGAACCATGTGAAGGTTACATGAACTAGCCTGTGTGATCCCAGGACATGTGCATGCTCACTCACATAGGAAGAGACCATTGTTTCCTGTTATATCTGACTTACCCAGTTCCTAGCATTTAGTACAGACTGGAAATGTGGCCCTTTTAAAGTGGATTTGTCTTATAATGGTATCTGTTTGTTCAGTGGTGAATAACATAACATGGCAGCAGGAGGCAGCCCTTTTGAAGAAGGAATGGATGATCGTGACTTACCTGGCTGGAGCAATGAGAGCCTTGATGATCGATTAAACAACACGGTATAGCACTAATTTCCTTGAATACTTATTATTTCTCTTAATACTTATTATTAATTTGTATGCCACCCTTCATCTGTAGATCTTATCATGGTTCACAAGAGAAAAATACAAAATAAAAACAAGAACGAAAAAATGAATATTAAGCTCTTCTAGATACAGGCAATGACTGATTTACACACATCCAAATGGTGCGCTATCGCGGATGACGCTGGACCTGGAAGTGGGCCCAATACGTTATAAAGACATCACAGAAAGGGGCAGAGTGGACTTGTGTGTGCTTTGCTAACATAACCCCTGCACAAAACGAGGATTGCCTGTATTGACAAGTGGGTTCCACAGGCAGTTTTAAGGATATATGATGCTTCTATGAAAACTATATAAATATTAAAGTGTATGTTTGAAATCAGTTTCACAGTGTTGTTGAAAAATGCTAGTAGATTGCAGCATGTTGAACACTTGCTTTAAAATGGAAGTAAGTTTTAAAAAAATTACAGGCAATTTGTGTGGTATTGGGAAGAATCATGAATTTTAAGTAATCATTTTTCTTTAACGATGGCGTACATGGTTTTGTTTCTTTGTTTGATTTTTAAGGGCTGGGGTGGTCAGCCAAAGAGGCCCAACAGATCTTCAGAAAAAAACAGGAAAAAGGTTACCAGTGAAAGTGAAACAAGACTTACTAATGACATCTCACCAGAATCGACACCAGGAATTGGACGGAAAAAGTCAAAGACACCTCATACTTTCCCTCATACAAGATACATTACCCAAATGTCTGTTCCAGAGCAGGCAGAACTTGAAAAACTTAAACAAAGAATAAACTTCAGTGATTTAGATCAGGTATGTGCTTTGTTTTTACTAAAGTGATCTGGGTGGCCTCCCTGGTTTCCAAGTTAGTGTCTAGCCACTGTCTTACTTGTGTAGAGAGGCAGGAAGGAGGTGCAGAAGCTAGCATGAGCCCAAGTGCCCTGCTGTGCGCTTCACAGCTAAATTTTAATCCTGTCTGACAAGAGCAGAGAAAAGGTCAGCTGCAAAGTCCACTGTCAGGCACTTGGGCAGCTGTTAGCTTCTAAGCAAGCGTGACAGCATTGCTTGCCTCTCTCCATATTTTCCAGTTATGGCTATAGACACTATCTTCATAACTCTTAGACTTCATGCGTAAGTAGGAAATGAGCCAACTGGATCCTCTGCTGCTCCTCTGTTCAGGTACCTTGTTGTGTTCTCTACTGCAGATAAAGGAAACCTACAGTTAACAGCATAAAAATTGTTGATCTAGTCTCACACTGACCAACCAGATGCCTATAGGAACCTCACAAGCAGGACATGGGAGCAAAAACGGTCTCCCACTTACATTCCTCTGTAACTGGCATTCGGAAGCATATTGCTTTTGATACTGGAGGTGAAGTCATCAGTATGGTGGCCTTATCCTTCATGAATTTATCCAATCCCCTTTTTAAAACCATTCAAGTTGGCAGCCATCGCTACAATTTATGATATCTAATAATGTGTTTAGTAACCATGGGCTACATGAATAAATCTGTTCTGAGTCTCCCACCATTCCGCCTCATTGGATGATATTGGATTTGAGTATTTTATGTACACAAACAAATGCACAAACACGGGGGGGGGGGGAGGATTCTCCCAATTCTGGATCTCATTGCAAGGTGTTACATTGGCTACAAGTCAGAAGATATAGGGCCTGGGTAGTGATTGAACTCAACTCTGTCCCCACTCCTTTCATATTAGCAAGAAGGGAATAAAGAAACTAGGAAGTTAGGAATAGGAATAGGAGGATGGGGACAAAGCTTAAGCTGGGAGAACCTGGAGTATATATGACTATTCTCTACAATGTTGTTTTGCCATAATAATGAATTCTTTAATCTCAACTCAATGCAACTCAATTCATTGCTCTGGGAGGAAAAATTGTCATTCATTTTTTTTATCCGGAAGAACCCCACAAGAGTTTCTTAACTGGAGCACTGTTTGAAAGAAAGCTGTAAGTCATTTTGTGGTCTTTCACTCTTATGTAGAGAAGCATTGGAAGTGATTCTCAGGGCAGAGCAACAGCTGCTAACAACAAACGCCAGCTTAATGAAAGCAGAAAGCCATTCAACTTCCTGTCACTGCAGATTAATACTAACAAAGGCAAAGATGCTGCAACAAGTTCTCAGACACAAGAAACTGGGGGATCATCGCAATATAAAGACTTATTTACCGCTGCCTTGAGTAAGGATTTGTTACAGAATTGTCCTGTCTCTATTGAAGAAGATGGAAGAGGCGAACCAGCAGTGGACAGTAGTCAGGTGATATTAGTGGTTAAATTATCCAATTCATACTGAAAAAGATCTTTTAATGAAATATTTAATGAGTGCTCCTTAAAACAGTATTTTTTTTCTTGAAGGTCTATTATGAACATAAGGCAAATGTTTGCTGAGAAACTAGAGAGAGAGAGAGAGTGCACGCTATGGGCATATTACACTTTTCTTTTTTTAAGAATGTATTTAATTGAAACATGGTTTTCATCTAGAGGCCTGGACACTCAGTTAAGCAAGACCTGTTAGTAAAAAAATGATGTTAAGCAATTGGACTGGTTTAATTTATTTCTGTAGCATTTTAAATACCATAAACATTTTTAAATTAAAATGCAGGATTGCCATCTATTTTATCAGTTTAAAGCATTATTGTACTGCTTTATATACGAAATATAAAACAATAAAATCAAAACTTCAGAAGGCAACACCATGTGCCAGCATGGCTTGTATGGACTAAGTAATGGTAACCCCCATTGAACTTGGTCTTACTTCTAAGTAGACACAGGATTGCACTGTTGGAGTCATAGTCACAGAAGTGCATTTTTAATTGTTGTATGTAATGTTTGTGTGCTTTTAAAAAATGGGTCTAACTTTTGTAGCTGGTGTAACTTTGGTTTTTGTGGTGTTTATATCCCATATGGGTTTTGTTTTACAACAGACATTTTTTTCACCCATTACCGGTAGTTTTATAACAACATTTTACACTTGCTACATCACTGGTATTTGCCCATCACAGATTATTGACTCCACTGTTTTTTGGACTTTCAGATTGTGAGCAGACTAATTCAAATTCGTGACTATATTGCAAAAGCCAGTTCCATGCGAGATGATCTAGTTGAGAAAAATGAGAGATCTGCTAATGTGGAACGCTTGTCACATCTCATAGATCATCTAAAAGAACAGGAGAAATCATACCTAAAATTTTTGCAGAAGATGCTTGTAAGTTGGAAAGCTTAAATGCCTTTTTCAAATGGTGTGAGAAAATAGTACGGGGGATGAATCTAAAACGTAGCATATTTTCCCCTTAATGTTCCCTTTACCCCATTTATGTAGTTTTTTGTTTATGCCACTAAAATATTCCAGGCTAGAGAAAATGAGGAGGAGGATGGTCGGACTATAGATTCAGCTGTGGGATCTGGTTCTGTAGCTGAGAGCACATCGCTAAACATAGATGTGCAGTCTGAAGTTTCAGATACAACGGTAAGCTTCTTTTTAGTAATTAAGTTGCTAGAGATGAAGATGCATTTCTCTGTCCAGATAACTTATGTTCTGAATCTAATTTTAGTCCAGGAAAACTTCTTATAAGCTACAAATTCTGGAAACATTAAAATAAATGTAACAATTTTAAGTCATAACGGCCTGGATTCTAACTACAGTGAAACAGAAAACTGGGTTTTCCTCTCCCTCCTGCTTCCCACTGTAGCCAGCTTCCTATCCCCAATTTCAATATCTCCTCCATGTAGTCCCCCTTATCCCCAACATGAATAGCAATTCAAAACTTAATGTTTTGGGATACTATTCACCCTTTATGGTCTGTAGACAAAGGCTTGCCACCAGGAATTAAGCACGAGGCAGGTTTGAAGTTGAAGCCATGTTACTGCACATTCCTCATTCCCTAAACTATATTTAGGATTCTCTTCAGAATGATGTTTTAAAACCTGTTTGCAATCTCATTCCTTGCTTATTTGTACCTCGTTGTTACTAAAAGAATGACCTCAAAGAACGTATAAGCTTTTACACTGCGGTCCTGGTGAGATGCTTTGGACTATAGCCATAGCTTCTTAGTTGGCAGTTTATCCTCAAAGCAACTTGTATACGCTCAGTCATAATATTTTTGTCACAGTCAAAAGAAATTACATGTGCCACCATGCAATTTATTCATGTTTGCAAATCATTTGATATTGGAGTTTCCCTACCTGCCACATGACACTTTGGAAGAAGTTGGGAGCCCTTCTGCCAAATCCTCAAACAGCTTCTTTCAGCTTCTGAGAGTTTAAAAAGCAGTTAAGAAGAAGTTTGGTGGAAGGAGCCATATACAAGGAGATTCAGAGATCTGCTCATGATGCATGTGTCCTCTGAAACGTAACATTTGACATCTTTAACATTTTGTAAAAAGAAATCTGCTTAATATATTTTAAGTCACTGGTCTTCAGTGGGTTTGGGGGCTTAGTTGGTGGTTTTGGGACCCTTTAGTGGGTTGTGCTCTGATCCAAGGTGGGTCCGAACAGGAGCACTACCACCATGCAAATATCTTGTAAAAGATTAAGAAATGGTTCCCCAGATGCATGTTTGGGTTAAAAGCAGGTCCTGGGTATTATGGTATGTTGACAAATTAAAACTGGAGTAGGGCAGCGGTATTATAAACTTAAACTATGCTTAGCAGAAATATATGTTCAGAGTCTAACTTACTAAACTATTTGATAAAGGAGGTATCTTTTAGTCTGAGAGCTCGGCCCTGCATTGAGGACAAACTAGGGAATTCAGCTTCTCAAGGACAGGTTTCAGACATGGCCGTTACAGCAAGTCCAAATGTGAAAAATGACAGAGCTGCTCTGAATGGCAGGGAAATCTGGTCTAGTAGGATTAATAGCCAAGAACCTGGATTACTCTCAAAGGTACACTACCAAATATTGCCTTGGACATCAATATAGGGGCTCAGTCTGCATTCCTAGTTTTTCTTTATAATAAATACTCTGTAACAGAAGTTTGATGTGCATTCAATGATTGCTTTTGTTCTTTTAAATACTTGACTTTATGCACTATTTATCTGTGAAATTATTCTTCTGTCTGCTTTGCTGCATTTGCATTTATTTTTTTAAAGGCCTGTTCGAACACAAAAGTTAAAGAATAATGTAGCAACAATATTTATCTCAGCTCAGATATCTTCCTTTCTCTGTCACACATTGTTCTTACTTCATAAGAAAATAGTATTAATGGGGCATATATGTTGTTGTTTTAGTAAACATTTTATCATCCCCCCCCCAAAAAAAAGGTTGATTATTTCTAAAATGGTAACTGAATGTGGACTCTGGACCATTGGCATGATCATAAGTTCTTACCCATTAATACTGGGGTTGTTTGGATTTGCTTTTTTAACATTTTCTTTTTATCTCTATTTCTCTTCCCCAGTCCAATTATTTATCTTAAAACATTTAAATGAGGAATTAAAGATGAGGAAATTTATTTTGTGCTTGCATTTTTTGGAAGATATTTAAGCTGTGTGATAAGAATTCTGATTTGTTCTTTGCTTCTCTTGGTGGCTTTCTTTTTCTCCTCAGTTTTCATTGTAATACAGGATTTTTACATAATCAGTGTTGCACTGCATACCAATTTGAGTAGTTTCATTTCAGTGGAAGTTATATGTTTGACTATCTCCCATTGAAATAAATAGAATGACAGTGCTCTTGTTGGATAACTCTGATTTGTCATTGCATGGAAGCTATTATGCAAGCCTTTTTTTAAATAGAAAAGGCAGGATCATATCCAAATATATTAGTACTATCCTATTTACCTATGGCAATAAGGCCTGATAAAAAGAGTGGTACTTCTTTGTAAGTATAGGATTTTGCTGTAAGGGCTGAGAGCTTGAAATGGCATACCAGATTTCAGCATGGCGTTAAAAGGAATATAACTCCAATTAATACATTATGGGGTGGGGAGAAGCAAGTATATCAGAAAACTGAATTTTGCTTTCACTACATTTTAAGATAATAACATGGATTCATATTTCTGAAAAGAAAACACCACACATATTTAGAGGTTCAGGTTTGTTTTCTCCACACCGACTGTCTAAAAATTTAAGTTACCTGCTAATGGGCAGCTGAATATTGATCCCATTTATTTTATTTTCATTTTTATCCCTTTATATTTTTCAGGCTAGAGATCCTCAGCAGGAGGCTACAGAAGAGCTTGCAAATTTGAAGAAGCAACATGATTTATTGAAGAGGATGCTACAACAACAGGAACAACTGAAAGCTCTTCAAGGGAGACAAGCTGCTCTGCTTGCACTGCAGCATAAAGCAGAACAAGCCATTGCTGTCATGGATGATTCTGGTATGCTGAGGTTTAGATACCTGAACAAAAAACCTCTTCATCTGCAATTAAAGTATTGATTTGATATAATAGAATCAGAGTTGGAAGGGACCCTGAGGATCATCTAATCCAACCAACCCCCTGCAATGCAGGAATATGTAGCTGTCTCATATGGGGTTCAAACCTGCAACCTTGGCATTATCAGCACCACACTAACCAGCTGAGCTAACTTGAAGGTCTCAGATGTTGTACCTTTTATTGCATTTCCAGTAATTAAATTATTCACTTTAATGTGGTGTTTCTTAAATAAGAACCTAAGAAATTACTCCAGAGCATGTTAAATGAAATAGGTTGAGAATGTGCATTCTGGTAAATACCCACATATTCAGAGTAGATCCGTTGAATTCATAAGACATAAATTACTCTATTTCACTGGGCCTGAATTGTGACTATTGGGTATCACCCACTGGTTTTGAGCCCTCTTATGAGCTGAAAACAGAACGCATAAGAGTGCTATATGAACAGCCTAAATAAGTAACAGTGATAGGAGAATCTGAGAAACATTTGGAAAGTGGCAGGCAGTTAGCGTGGGGCATGCTGAATTCTGTATTATGATTCAAGTTTCTAGTAATCAGTAGAAAATGAAGTGGAGTTGCAGTCCCTCAGTGGAAAAAACAATAATTTCCACATCTTTAAAAGTCTTTCAGATTCCACAGTTTGTTACATGAATGCCTTTTCTGTATGCCCTATTTCGTATGATTAAAAAGCCTATGTTTAATAAGTTCCAAATTTACTTAAGCACTTCAATAAAATTTTCCATTTTCCTCTCCCACCTGTAGTTGTAACAGAAACAACTGGTAGCATTTCAGGAGTGAGTCTAACATCAGAGCTGAATGAAGAATTAAATGATTTAATTCAGCGCTTTCACAACCAGCTTCATGATTCTCAGGTACCCTTTTTTATATTTAGTATGTACATGATTATATTGCTAATCAAGTCAGTCTAAAATGGCTTGCTTTCTGCTATGGAGAATTCCATTTCAGAAGTGAGCATTATAGTTTTGATTGTTGCCAGTTGCTATTGATTCCTTTATTAGCACTTTCCATGGAATCTTCGTTTTTTAAGTTAAGTTAAGTTTATCCTGCCCTTTTGTCAAAAAGGCTATCAGGGCAACATATAATATAAACAGAAACAAGACTGTTGGCTTAGAAATCCAAAAAGTATGACAGAAAAGAGGAAACTGAGAAAAGCAAAACTGCATATCTCAGCAAAACTGTGTTCTGTCAGCAAAGTAACTGCATCACATCTTTTTCTCTCCTACAGCCTGATGAATAGTGCTAACGTGCTTGCATTGCTGAAGTGTTTTTTTCTTGAAATGCCTTCTGTTGAAAGTAATGTGGATTGAATTTTTTTTCATAGAACCATAGAATTGTAGAGTTGGGAGGGGTCTTGAGGGTTGTCTAATCCAACTCCTTGCAATGCAGAAATTTAGTCTTCATCTTTAAAAAAAAAAAAAAAAACACTTCAACAAATCTACTTCCATTAAAAAAATTCTCTTGATTTGTTTGACTGCTTTGAAAGGAAAATGGTGGGTGGACTGATGCAAACTGTGACAACTGTTTGGAATTTTGTTACATGAAATGCTGTCATCGAAAACAGCCATTTAAAAAAAGATTACAGCACAATTCCAAACATGTCTGAAGGAAGTCCCAATCCCTTGAATCCAGCATTCCCTTCAACAGAACTTTGCACATCAGATGTTTCCACAAGTGGAAGGGGAAGGAGACTTTTTTTGCCAATTCATCATTCTCCCTGCAGCCCTGAAAAGCTGCTGTGGTAGGTTTGGGGAACCCTTGAAACAGTGTGGAAGGTAATTTGAGGGGCTACTAGAGAACAGGGAAATTGTTTATGTTGTCCAGCTCTCTTTCCAATTGCGGGAACCTCTGCTGGATCTCAATCCCTTCTGTGAATAGAAGGCTTACTCTCCCAAAAGTGGTAATAGGATTGTAGTGTTAAGTGTTCTGAAATTAACTTGAATAAAATATGTCTACTTTTAGGTTCAACCTGTTCCAGATAATAGAAGGCAAGCAGAGAGTCTTTCTCTAACCAGGGAGGTTTCCCAGAGCAGGATTTCTTCTGTGTCTGAGCATTTGTCTGAAGAAAAGGCCCAACTCTTCAGTAAGATGATAGCATTGCAGGGTAAAAAGCAAAAAATGGACAAATTGTTGGGAGAATTGCACACACTTCAGGACCAGCATCTAAACAATTCATCCCGTAAGTAGTAGCATGCAATCTGGTGGTGTTATTTACAGTATTTTGTTCGTTACTTATATGAATTGGTGGAAGTCTTTTCAGTTCCATTCTCTTTCCACACCCCCCCCCCAAACAAATGCATGTTGGGTTTGGATGTTGAACATTCAAACCTCTGCTCAGCCTAATTTTCCTAGGTTAGGTCTCCTTTAGACATGGCTTTCCTTGTTATGTCATAAATAAAGAAGTTGGTAAGGGAGAAACTGCTAGAAGTTCATGTTTCAATGTACACATGGATAAGGGTGCTATCTCCTAAAAAGATACATTTGATACAATCTGGTCTCCCATTTTCTCTTTTACTGAAGAAGAACAGGGTACAGTGGTACCTCGGGTTAAGTACTTAATTTGTTCCGGAGGTCCATACTTAACCTGAAGCTGTTCTTAACCTGAAGCACCACTTTAGCTATTGGGGCCTCTTGCTGCTGCCGTGCCGCCATAGCACTATTTCTGTTCTTGTCCTGAAGCAAAGTTCTTAACCTGAAGCACTATTTCTGGGTTAGCGGAGTCTGTAACCTGAATAGTATGTAACCTGAAGCGTATGTAACCCGAGGTACCACTGTATTTTAATTCCATCATCATCACAGAGGTGTATTTGGAGGGGATATATTCATTGAAAATCTTAGCTTTCTTTTCTTTTTTAAAAAAGGAACCTACCTGTTAAGTCTGACACCAGAGGTCCGTCTCTAAATATCCCTGCCCCTCTGTTGGCTTTCTTCATAATAATTACTATTATTTATATGCCACCACCTGACCTAGTTGCCCGGAGAGCCATGTTTTAGACATTTTCCAAAAAAATAAATGCCCAGGATTTTAACTGATTTTATATCAACTGCTTTTTGTATTCTTTTACTGTTGCTATAATAATTGCTTGTTTCTGATGTTTTTGATTTATATTTGTTTTATGGTTCTCTTTTGTATTTTATTATTAATAATAATAATGTAAAAAAAGAATAAGGCTGCTAAATGCATGCCACTAGTCTGAGCCTTTAGACAGTTGGGGGGGGGGGATATCCAGATTCCGCCTCTTTTCTCCATTTCAAGACAAAATTACAAAAGTCACTCATACTCCGTTCCACACTCCATGAGTTCCAGCCATAGCTAAGATGGGGAAACTGCCACCCGTGATACCACTCATAATACCAAGGTGCCCAGTGAGATCTGACAAGAATAACTGTAATGAATAGATGCAAACCTTGACATAAGGCTCCTGATTGTCAGCAGATACTTGAGACAGTATCAACTGGCAGGAGTTCTGCCCTGGGCATCTTGTCTGTGCATTCAATCTTGAAAGCCCACCAAAAATATTACTATCAAAGCTCACAAGATCAAGCAGAACCAAATCTCCAACTGGTAGCTGCTCCCTCCAGAGGGAGCTAAAACCATCCTAATGTCTAGCACAGCACAGCTTATCAAATGAGAGTGGAACACAATGGCAGATGGGCTCTGTAACACTTCATTCAAGCCCAGAGAATGAAGCCTTGATGCAACCATTATCTAAAAAATGTTTCAGCTGTCCAGCAGCACACTTAATCATTTCTTCACCCCTGTCAATCACAAACAAATGCACTTCTCCATGGAGTGAGCGGAGGCAATAGATCAGGGGTCAGCAAACTTTTTCATCAGGGCGCCGGTTCACTGTCCCTCAGACCTTGTGGGGGGCTAGACTATATTTTGGAAAAAAAAATATGAACGAATTCCTATGCCGCACAAATAACCCAGAGATGCATTTTAAATAAAAGGACACATTCTACTCATGTAAAAACACACTGATTTCCGGACCGTCCATGGGCCAGATTGAGGAGGTGATTGGGCCAGATCCGGCCCCTGGGCCTTAGTTTGCCTACCCATGCAATAGATGCTCTGCCAGCCCCTCATCCATGAAATGTAGTTTATACTTTCCCCATAACACCACTGATATGATAGTCCAGGTGCAAGGGAACAGGTCTCAGTCACCTTGGTGGCACCTTACAAACCATGCCACCTGTGGTTTTCGGTATTCCTTCGCTTAGCAACCATGCTTCTCTGATTTTTTTCGGTCAAGGCCAACCATCTTTTTTCAAGGCTCAATCAGACACTTGGACCTAGTATAGCTGCAGCTTGCAACTTGGAAGCTTACCAATGATCATGGCACAAGTTTGGGTACCCAGCAGAATTGGTCAACACCATGCTGCCCAAGAGGAGATAGAAAAATCTATTGGAATGTAGAGCTGGAGAAAGAAAGTGGACTACAGGGGGGAAATAGGCATTAAGGAGTTATTGGGCTTCTGACTTACATTACATTCTGACTAATGTAAGCAGACTTACATTAGAATTCACGTCCAGTACACTGCTATGACAAGCCTCTGCACTGTCTGTGGTCCTTTCCAACTCAGGCTTCAGACCCCATGGGCTTCATCCCCATCATCCCCACTGATTTTATCAGTGATTGGTCAATCATTTGAATTTGGATATGGGTAAAAATAGTTCTTAAGCAGAAATGTCCTTTTTTTAAACAACGTGTTATCTTAGAAGTGAAATGGGGGGAAGCCATCTGAAGTTTTTATAAACACTTGTATTCTTTATTTTTAAATCTGCTTGATTTAATCTGAGTCATAATTTTAATTTATTAATATAGTGTATTAATATACTAGGGCCGCAACATTTAATGATGATAGAAATAGTCCTTCAGAGGTTTGTGCATAAAACAAGATGAAATCTAGTGTCATCTAATTTGCAGTCTTGCCGGCTTCAGGGTCTCCTCAGAGAAGTGTTGATCAAAGAAGTACAGCTTCAGTAGCTTCTGCACCTGTAGGAATAGCAGCTGCTGTCAATGAAGAATCTAACAGCTTAGCGTCATCTGTTGCCTATCATCCGGATTCTGTCACCTCACAGAATGACAGCGAAGAGGACGACAACTTAAATCCAACAGAAAAGCTACAGTAATATATTTTAAATTTTTGGATAAACAGTTTGTTATGTTAGTTTGGTTTATGAAGCAGTTACCCATGGTAGATATTTGAGAGCATATGTACGATATAAGAAGGGGTTTTTAAGACACAAGTGCTTCCTAACAGTTGTTTTGAGAGAGACTGCACTGCAATAGATAACAATTTAGTTGGGTGTTCAAACCGATTGCAGATAAAAGCCAACTTTGGTGCTTGATGTTAATTTAGGTACTTGGGTACTGAACACTCAATTGTCCGCGTACATTCTGGTTTAATTTTTTGACGAAATAAACTTAGCTGCTATACCTTGTGGGTAAAGGTAAAGGGACCCCTGACCATTAGGTCCAGTCATGGCCGATTCTGGGGTTGTGGCGCTCATCTCGCTTTATTGGCCGAGGGAGCCGGCATACAGCTTCCAGGTCATGTGGCCAGCATGACTAAGCTGCTTCTGGCGAACCAGAGCAGTGCACGGAAATGCCGTTTACCTTCCCGCCGGAGTAGTACCTTTTTATCTACTTGCACTTTGACATGCTTTTGAACTGCTAGGTTGGCAGGAGCAGGGACCGAGCGACGGGAGCTCACCTCATCGCGGGGATTCGAACCACCGACCTTCTGATCAGCAAGTCCTAGGCTCTCTGGTTTAACCCACAGCACCACCCGTGTCCCTTCACCTTGTGGATATACGCACACAATTCAAACAATAACTTGGCCATGCATTATTATCTGTAATGTGCTCTTTTCAGGATAGTTGAAATCATATGTTAAACTAGGCTCTGAAAAGCAAAGTATTGACAACAGTATGAGAGATGGTAGGGGAGTTACAAATCAGGAAGTATGGTTCAGATCTCAGCTGTGCCAAGATCTCAATAGATGGCCTTGAGTGTGCTGCTCTCTCAGCCACAGTACCCCATCTACAGTTTATAGAAAATACTGACCTACCTTTTTATAGTGTTGTCAGAATTAAAACAATATAATGTATGTGAAGTGATTTGTACACCTAAGTGAATGCTGCTGATGGCCAGATTTCAAAGTAACTACTCAGATGTCTGGCATGGTGTCGTTTAGCTATCCTTGTCATAAAACTCCTAGTCTTGTCAACTAGCTAACTCATACCTAGTCAAAGTAATCAGAAGTTCCCATCTTCTGTCTTTCTCCCATCCTCCTAATTTATAATACTATTTTTGTGGCTACACACACACACACACACACACACACACACAATTTTCCCAGTGCATATCAAGAGAAACCTCCTGCTTTGTCCAGAACTAGATTTTCCACAGGGTTGTACTTTCCTTGATGTAAGAAAATAATAAACATGAATCTCAAGTTGCCCCCACACCACTATTCAAAGCAAGCTGACAGTTGGACCTCTTTCCTTTGTAGGAAGTTGAATGAAGTTCGGAAGAGACTAAATGAATTGCGTGAATTAGTCCACTACTATGAGCAGACATCTGATATGATGACAGATGCTGTAAATGAAAACACTAAAGAGGAAGAGGAGACGGAAGATTCAGAGTGTGATTCAGACCATGAGAATCCACAGCCAGTTACCAATATCAGGTAGGTTGGTTGCTATGGCTGTTGCCTCCTAAAGTGCTGCTGCTATAATGATAAGAAATAACATTAAACATAAGCTTGCTATAATTATTGATCTTGTCAGAAATACCTAAAGTCTGACCTGATATTTATGAGAAATGAGGAAAGCAGCACTGCAAACTTAATTTCCCCCTTCTTTTTCTCCTGCAGTGTACCAATATGTTTGTTTTAGCACAATATGTTATTTTTCTTCTTTCTTCGCTCTTCTGGGTTTTTTTCACCTCTCCCTGCTCCCCTAACTCAATTCTCCCAACTTTTGTATGCCTGGGATTTGGGAAACTGGGCTTGTTAAGGTGATGCACACCTTCCATTAGATAAATTATTTCAAAAACAAGACAAAGAACCCACTATTATTATAGTATTAGCACAATATTTATTTATATTCCACCATTTCCCCAGACTGGGACTCAAGGCAGCTTACAGATAAAATATAAACTGCTAAAAATATAGACTTCCATTTTCTGATTTTTTTTTAAAGGATTTTTATCCATTGTTGAATGATTGTATTGCTGCAATTGGTATGTTCAGTTCATTTTTGGTATGAAAATAGAGTTCTAGTTAGGCCAGTTACTTATTTTTGCTGTGGTAAGATCTAGTACTAGGAGCAGAATCTGTTTCATAAGTACCAAACCAAAGGTGAAGACTGGTAAAATAAAGATTTTAGAGGATCATAATTGTTTTCTATCTTGGATTTTGTAAATATTTCATTCCTAATTTTTAATTTTAAAAATCTATTCTGTCATGGAGCTTGTAAAAAACCTAAGGGTGCTTAAAATTTAAATGATGCTTAATTTGGTTTCCTCCTCTAGAAATCCACAGGGCACCACTAACTGGGGAGAAATGAATTGCAATAGTAATAGCAATTTGCAGTGTGGAACTAATAACAGAAATGGAAGGCATCTTAATACATCTTGTGAAATAAACAACCGATCTGCTAATATAAGGATGCTGAATATGCCCTCAACTTTAGGTACGTTTCAAAATAATATATTCTGCAGAGTATGTAATGTGTGGCAGTATTCAAATCTTCTTAATTTATTAATCACATGGGGAATTAATCAATTTACTCTCTAGATTTGTGTATGGGTAAAGATTATTTCCGAAGCAGAACACATACACTGTTTTTAGAAGATATGTGTAAGAATGGAGAGCCACTCTCTTAAGGCAGTGCTTTCCATCTGTAAATTTTGTAAGTCCTTTAAAAAAAAAATGTTGGGCATATTTTTAAAAATTGGTTGCCCAGATTATAAGTGATTTCAGTTCCTAGTATGTTCTTTCAGATTGCCATTATAATAGAGAAGATGGTGGTGCTGATATTCCACAAGGTGAAGATGAAGTTGATGCTGAAGCTGATCGAGCCAGTGAAGCTTCTCTATCCAGCCGCAGAACCAGCATAGCTGAGGAGGCTCCTGCTGATGCGGAATTTGAGCAAAAGATCAACAGGCTTATAGCAGCAAAACAGAAACTTCGACAACTGCAAAACCTTGTTGCTATGGTACAGGTCTGTTTTCATTTAATAAGTTCCTTGCCAGTGTGCTAACTTAAATTAAAGCAATGGGTAGAATTAAACGTAAGGCTAAGGAGCTCACTCCATCAGCCCTAGCATTTCTGCTTGAGTGATGGAACACTTTCCCCTTCCTTTTCCTCATGTGCTGTTTTGAGGGGTTCTCCCAACCTGCAAGAGTGGATTTTGGGGGATGGGAGAAGCCCCGCTGTGCTAGTGGGAATCCTTGAGCTGGCTTCTGCCATCAACTGCGTAGTTTAATCTGGCCCAATATTGCGTGCGATTGTTGTCGTTTTTCGTACTGTAATCCGGCCTCATCAGTAAATGATGAAATACTTTTAAACTGCGGAAACCTGAAAACTTCTTATTCAGTATCTGAAGGTATTAAATAAAAATTATATTTCCAGCTCTCGATTACAGATGGTCTCATATTTTTAGTGTCATGAAAAAGAGGAAACCCAATAGCAAGCAAATTCTGAAAGTTTATTTGGGACATCTTCCAGTCAAATTAAAGCATTTTCAGGTGTATTGATTTCAGCAGAAAAGTGTTGAAAACATGTTTAATCAATGGGATTTAGACTCCGGTGCACCTGACAACAAAACTGCTTTGGATGGCACAAGAGAGAGAGAGAGAGACAGAGAAAGGAAAGGAAAGGAAAGGTGGAAGGCTCAGTGAGGTCGTAGCTGAAGACCCTGTTTCTATTTTAGGACGATGAAGTGGAACCAGAGGCTTCAGGACAGGGTAACATGGATCAGTTCTTTGTGGCTGAAGAGGAAAAAGCACAGCAGCAACCAAACAATATTCGAACCAGTGCAAACAAGTCCCAGAAAGGTGTAGTTCTGAATGAAAAAGCAAGGTACAGTCTCTTTCACATGCATTAAAGTTAATGATGGGGCAGATTTACTGACTGCATTTGAGGGGATTATATATAATGTGAGAATTTTCCCTGCCTGGTTTCTGCCTGAAAATGACTTCTGCTGACCATCAAAGCAGAAACAAGCAAGGAAATAAGGAAGCGTGCAAACTCCTGGTGTTTGGGTCTCTGAATCTGTGGTGGTTATAGTGAGGATTTGGCATAATTCTTTACATGCGGATAAGTGAATTTTAACCCAGTGAGCAGGCAGGATAGCAGGATAGTGTGCAGTGGAACCTTGGCTTTCAAACGTAATCTGTTCCGGAAGACTGTTCGGCATTTGAAAGGGCTGGCTGCAAAGTCAATGGGAGGAAATGAAAAACATGCCTTGGAAGCCGTTCAGCTTCCGAAAAAGGTTCGAAAATGGAAGCATTCACTTCCAGGTTGTCAGCGTTCAGTTCCAAATTGTTTGGCTTCCAAAGCATTCGACAACTGAGGTTCCACTGTACCTCCCATGATGCCTGGTTACCCATACATCATTTTTGAATGAGATTGTCTAAGGAATGCGGTGTGTGTGGCCCTCCATCTGTTCATCCTTCAACAAGGGATGATGAGAGTTGGAGTCCGGTAACATCTTGGGTGCCACAGGAACTCAACTCCTCAGCTAAGGCCTCATATACCCTTTCTGATTTAGGTGGGGCTGTCTTGGCCATATGTCCTTGCCATTGGTTTGTGGTAAGTAACACTCTCACTTGGGAGTGCTGTGGAACTGGAAGGCCTTGCCCAATACAGAATTGATTGGTCCAAGAAGAAGAAAAATACATTTTAAACTTCTGCAGTGCATGTTCTCCTAATTAATCTGTTTTTGCTTTTGACAAATTAGTTAGGAGTAGGGAATTGCCCAGTTAGATGTCTGTAACCACTTCAGTTTTATTCCTTTGCAGATATGATAACATGAGAATGCTTTATTGTTGTAGAGAGAAATTTTATGAAGCCAAGCTTCAGCAGCAACAGAGAGAATTGAAACATCTCCAAGAAGAAAGGAAGAAACTGATAAAGATCCAAGAAAAGATCCAGGTGTTGCAGAAAGCTTGTCCAGATCTTCAAGTAGGTAGAACGGTGGTTTAACACGAGAGAGGGAAATACAAAATCCCAAGGGCAACCCTGCTTGGCATCTCAACCGCAAGATTATTAACCCTAGCTTTTATTCATTTAAATGCAGGGTGTGTTAGCCCTTGTAGTTATAAATATAAGTTTTGAGTTTAGGATTGCCAATATACCGAAAGGTCAGAAATAGTGAGAAAAAGATGTGTGCTTGAAAGATGATGGCTCTGTAAATAGCTGGATGAGTAGTTCAAAAGCTTGGAACATTAGTTTGTAGACATCAGTCTTGTGTTGGCTTGCAGGCTTGTTGAAAAATGAAATTGACTGGATCACTAAATCCAGTGATGCCGCAGATTTCATTAACTTGATAAAGGTTCTTATTCAAATACTAATAATGTAATTTTAACACTTTATTCTTAGTTGTCATCTAGTGTGGATAATTGCCCTGGGAATACTTCAGCGCGAGCTGCGAATGAAATCAGCGCAACCAACAAGATTGTGGTCCAACCAGAAGAAACAGCCACAGTTGATACTGAGGTGCTTCATATTCTTGTGTATAAAACTGCAATAGCATATTTTGAATTGCATTGCAGTAAAATATTTTCTCTTAATATTTTATTTTAAACAGCTTTGGTCTGAGATGCGCAGACATGAGATTTTGAGAGAAGAATTGCGACAGAGAAGAAAGCAGCTTGAAGCCTTAATGGCTGAGCACCAGCGGAGAAGGGACCTAGCAGATACCACATCTGCCTGTGCTGGATCTACTAAAAGTGATGGATCAGAGACCCAGTGCACTCCCCAACAAAGCAGAACAGAAAAGTAAGAGAAAAAGTAAAATACCCTGCTTTCTGATCTGGTGTATATTTAAGTTGTATTCACTGCAAAGATAAATAACTTTTCAAAATTGTATTTAGATGTGTTACTTTTAAATGTGGCATAATTAGAATAGCCTATACTGAATCTGAGCATTGCTTTCTGCTAACCCAGTTTAACGAAGGGAAGAGATCCCCACTTATCTTTTCCTCCCCAACCCCAGTAGACTTACACTTGATCACTGGTATGATAATACTGCTTCCTCACGTCTGTGCACCTTTTCACCAGCAGCATGCAAGCTGTTGTACCAATCTAAAAAATTGCCGTGTTCTTGAGGATGTCCATTTCTGGAACTGAATTATATACTCCTTTCCTCCACCCACACTTTTTTTTAAAAAACCCCTCTTTAAGACTTCATTCCCACAGTGGGTTTTGAATCACTGTTATGACTAGCCTGATTAAGCAGGTTAAATAGTCATGCTTGCTACTTTTAGTCTGGGAGACTTGAGCAGGCACTGTCTGGTTATAAACAATTTGGCATTGGCAAAAACAAATAAAATCTAAATCCTTATATTGGAAATACATAGCTGTGAATTTAAAAATGCAGGAGCAAGTAGGAACAAAATTTATATTCTGAAAGGTGGGGAAATAATCTAAAAATGACATAAATCAAAAGTCATAAATTTAATTTGAATCGTGCTGAATTCCTAAAAGGCATAGAGATAAATCAAAGAAAATTGTGTTTCTAGGAGATTAATTTGAGATGTGCATGTTAGCTATTTTTATCCAGCGTGCAACTTAGTTTTTCGTGATCTAATTTTACCTTACACTTTAGCAGCAGAATGACTGTTTTTTAATACTTGATGCTAGAACCATGGCAACATGGGGAGGGTCTACTCAGTGTGCATTTGATGAAGATGGTGTTGATGAAGATGCATATCTTTCTGATGGGCTTGGTCAAGTGGAAGAGGAAGAGGAAGAGGAGCAAGAATCTAGTTCCAATGAGTACTCTGTGTGTCCCAATAACGCAGATCAAAGTACATATTGTGCAAAGGAAGATAAGGAGAGGTTAGTTTTGCATGTTCATTACCGACAGTTAAGTTGTAAACTGCTCCCTCCAAGAAAATGTTTTCCCTTTGCTGCTTATTAAGCTGTGCATTATGATGCTAGTCCTTATATACCGTGAAGTTCACTCTGAAAGGTTTTATATAACCTGAAACTATGAACGTGTGGATATCTAGTGTAATATTTTCTGTAATTTCATTGGTCAGCCTACAATTCATTTGTGCAGTATTACTGATGTTTAACTTCTAAGCCCCATTCCAAACATTTTTTGGAATAGTGAGAGGCTTCATGCTGTAGAGGAGAGACATGCCTCTGTTCTGCTATCACACAGAGCCCTGGCATTATGCATTGTGTTCTATCTCAAAGCCAGATAAAAGAAATTCCTGCTCATCAAAAAGAGGATAAAGGGACACTGTACAAATTAGGTGACTACATCATGTTACCTGCATGGTGTGAAGGGAAAGAAGCATGTTTGCTCTGGACTAGGCTTGTGTTCCTTCAGAACTGAATTGCTTGTTTCTCATTGGCCTCGTAACTGGCTTTTTACTTAATGAAATGCTTTGTACCAAGAGCGCAATTTAGAAATGTGTAATCCCTTGTCGAAACACTCGTTGTTCTCAGCTGGAAGAATCCTCGTCCTCTTTCAGCAGATGGAAACTATCGTCCTCTGGCTAAAGCAAAGCAGCAACAGAATATCAGCATGCGGCGGCAAGAAAACCATCGCTGGATGTCTGAGCTTTCTCATGTAGAAGAGAAAGAACAATGGCAAGAGCAGATTAACCAGCTAAAGAAACAGCTTGAATTCAGTGTCAATATTTGTCAGACTTTAATGCAGGATCAACAGGTAGAATGTGAAAGACTTATTTAATTTTCCCTTCTGCATGTTCCCATCCAACAGGCTGGATGTTTCCTACATTTCTGTCCTTCCTGTCTTGTTGATGAGGCAGAATTGAGCCCACCGTTGAAGGGGATTATACTTTGGAGAGGGGGAGACTGCCACTAATTTTAAAAGATTCATTTTTCAGTATTTAAAGGGTGGTTTCCAGCTTCTCATTTCTTCTGAATATGTGACAGAACAAGTCCAGATATATTATCCTTTCTTGATCCTGCTGCTTCTGACTTCCAGTCTGATTATGAGTTGAATTTTTAGACCCATTGAAGTGAACTTCAAGACGAACTTAGGTTCATTGCATAGTTGCAAGTTTATGGAATGATCCCCAAGAAGATGTGTTTTCCTAGATTTTAGAAATAAAATCCTTCTTGTTCTGCAAGACTTTTGGTTAGGGGCTGGGCAGTAAAATATTTTAATAACCAACATTAGCATTTTGTTTTAAAGGTGTGAAGGTTTATTATTTTATCTTGGCTCAAGATTGTAGAAAGATGGAACAAAGAAGCTTAATGAAAAGTTAATATTCTGTACCCCCTCGCCTCCTTTGGGGGAGGAAGGGCAGGGTAGAAATCTAATAAATAGAATTAATTTTAATGGATCTATATTTTCACATATTTTTCTCTGCAGACTCTCTCCTGCCTGTTGCAGACATTGCTTACTGGCCCTTACAGTGTGTTGCCCAGTAACGTTGCTTCACCCCAAGTACACCTTATAATGCATCAGTTAAATCAGTGTTATACTCAACTGACTTGGCAACAAAATAATGTTCAAAGGTATTCATTTCAACTTTATAGATGTCTGTTCCATACATTTGAAAGAAGACAGGCTGTAATGATGCACAAAAATGGTGTCTTATATTTATTGTATTTAAGAAAATACTTGTATTAGACTGTGTGCTCCCAAGTACTCCAGAACCTCAGTGCAAGAAACACATTGTAGTGACATCTTATGTAATATTTAAAAGATAAATTACGTGCTATTTTTATGAACACAATAGAGATGAGACTGTAATGGTCCAACTTGATAATTCTGTGATCATGTTAGAGCTCTGTCATATTTTAACCTTTGTTGAAATTGCTTAGGGACTGAAATTTGGAAACAGATGCATTTCTGCTTACTAGTGTTAGCTTTAAAGACTGATTTGTCCTTGAGTGTTTATTAGTTTGTGTATTTGAAATTCAGATACCATTATTTCACAGGTTGAAGCAAATGTTAAATGATCTAATGCGCCAGCAAGAGCAACAGCAGACAAGAACAACTACAAAGGAGAAAGACAGCAGGGCTCCACCGCCTCCATCACCAACAATGTTTTGTCCCTTTGGTTTTCCTTCCCAAACAATGAACCTGTTCAGCATGCCCGGGTTCACAAATTTCGCCTCTTTCCCACCAGGTAGGCATTTCCAGAACTGCACCAAATTACTAGCAGTAGATCTCCATGTGTTTTGCTTCTGTTCCCAAGATAAGTGCTTCAAAGTAGCATTTCTTGCCTTCATGTTGTTTTACCTTGAAAGCAAACCCTCCCAAGTCTCCGTAAATTTTTCCTCGCTAATTTCATTGTAGCGCATTTATTCACAGCATGACTTAAATGTTGTGCCCTCTCTTCACTCCATCTTCCTAACATGCTTTACTCAAAACTATGAAGTCTCAGAAGGAAAAAAGTTTTAAAGTCCTTCTTTCACAGTAGGGTAGATGTATGGTAATAATATGCATTTATTTCATTGTATATTTTAGACGTCATCTGTATATAATAAAATTGAGTCCATTTGAGTTACTCTATTTCCTAAATAATAATGTGAAGCCATTACTCTCTGATAGTTGTAGGCTAGATGTATGCCTATGCCATAATAAGTGACTCAAATCAGGAATAGTTTTCAGTAAATATAGTATGGAAGTTGTTACGGTTTCTTCCCTAGTCAGTGCACAGCCTTTGTTATTTTGTTGAAATCGTTTTTTTAAAACTTGAATTATGGGAAAAGATTGGATACAAGCTTGATAGCATTTTTATGGTCTATCATACATCTTTCTTTGTATTTTATAATATAATTTTTTGAATTGTGGAAGCAGTAATGTTTCTGGTGTGATTTCTTTTCACAGGTATAAACTTTGGCCCAATGTTTCCATCTGGTTTGGGGGATGTTCCACACAACTGTGCAGCTCAGAACAGTGAACATCAGCAACCCATAGAGCCTAACACCACTGGGAAAATGGACTATATGGCATTTCCAAAACCTTTTGAAAGTAATTCTACTGGTGGAGTAGAAAAACCAAGGTACTTGAAGCTTAAATTGAACTTGTGTTTGTGAGCCACACTTTTTATTCGGGCTCAAATTAGAACCTGTCCTATAAGAGTGATTTAGTTATGAAATTGTATTTTTTGTTGTGCTGATCTCTGTGAAAGCACTTCTTTATAGATAGCCTATCAAATATTGTGATTTTGGATGAGATTTTGGGGCATCAGCAACCAGTTGTCTTTGCTTAGAGAAACAATCTATTAACTGTTTTATTTCAGTTTGGGTTTGATTGAAGCTCTGATTAGTTGCTCGTTCAAGCTCGTAAAGATCCAATATATTTCTTGAACCAGTTCAGCTTATTTCATTTCCAGAAGGAAAAATAGAAATGATTTGCCTGTATCCAAAGACCACATCAGACTTTCCCATGCCTACTGAGAAAATATTGTTTGGGACACCTTTGGAACAGCATGGGTTATAGATTTCAAATAATGGCTGTCTGGAAATACACTTCTTTCCTTGGAAAACTTCTGACTTTGCCTCTTATGCCATGATTCTGATTTCTCTCTCTCTCCCCCCCCCCCCCATTTAAGAGGTCAGTTGCAACCTGAAGAAGAAACAGAGAACAGATCAACTAGGTCAAATGGACACCAGGAAGGAGGAAAAGAAAAACCTTTGTTCCTCAAGTCTGGATTTGCAATATCTGTACAAAACGCAGGATGTGGTAATCACAAAAATCAAGCTGGCACGAGCAGGAGGAGAGAATTTGATGAAGAATCTCTGGAGAGCTTTAGTAGTATGCCCGATCCAGTGGATCCAACCACCGTGACTAAAACCTTTAAACCTCGGAAAGCATCTGCACAGGCCAGTCTAGCTTCCAAAGACAAAACGCCAAAGTCCAAGAATAAGAGGAGGAATGCTTCTCAATTTAAAAACCGATCAAGATCTAATGGTAGGTTCATATGAAACACCCATAATTTGGGGTTATTTATCTTTCTTTCAATAATCCGGGGGCAGGGTGGCTATGGAAAGGGCAATCTGTGCAAATTGGGTCTTTTTTATTTTAAGGTTTTGAAAGTGCCAGTGTTTCCAGTACATGCGAGCCTTACAAGAGCAACAGAAGCAGGCACTCAACTCGGAAGGAAGAAGTTGTCCAAGCAAAGGTGTTCAGTAAAAAGAATCGAGAGCAACTAGAAAAAATAATTAAATACAGTAGATCATCAGAAATGTCCTCAGGTACTTAAAAATAGTTAACAGTTTTTATTTTAAAGTGTACCAATTCCGTGGTTACTTGCATGCTCAAAGAAGAACTGGGAATCTTACTGGGATGAAAATTTTCAGGTAACCCAATTATTACGTTCACATAATTGTTACTTGCTATTTATTTATTTTTTAAACTACACTATGTATAGTGTAGATGTACAGATGGAAACTATTGTATGCTGAAGATCATGCATGGAATTTTAGTCTGCAATCCGAAATATATTTAAATATAATGGCATCTAGTTTCTAGTGACCATGCATAGAACTGAGCCTTTAATGTTAATTTCCCCCTGCGATATTGTAATGGATTGTACCTTCAGAAAGCCTCCTTCAGAGGGTTGGGTTGATCCTGTAGAATAGTGTTGGGGGATAGTGTGAAGGAATTGCAGAGAGAAGGAGGAATAGGACAAAAATGTATTTTCTCTTCCCTCAAAGCAGGAGCATCTGCTGGATCTCAGCTCCTTCAGTGAATTGAATGGTCTCTCTTTAATTTTTTAATAATATTTTATTGAAGCGTTGATTCCGTTGCTTTCTTCTTAATAAGAGAGGCTTGGGTAAAAATAAATAGCAACAACAGGTCTAAAACTACTGCTCTCAGTGTTGTTGTTTCTTCACTTTTAAAGGGACACATTCAGGTATATATTTGATCACTGCTGATTGCAGGTAATATTTGAAATCCAGTTTTGGGTATTAGAGAGCATAAACGGAAGGCCCACACATCTCTATTCAAACGTTAAACATATTTGTTAACCACATTTAATGATTTGCCCGTGGGGCTGATTTGGAAATAACACAAAGCCATAGTTTAGCATTGCAAGAATGAGCCTTGCCTCCCACTTCCCTCCCTTAGTCCTGTGCCGCTACCAGGAGGCATTCAGAAGCTTTCTCTTCTTCATTTCTGATTAAGCACAGCTTGCCATGTAGTCCAAACCCAGACAAGCCGGGTTAATCTTACGGTTAGTGGAAACAAGCTGTAGTTTATGAAGGCTGGTTTCCTTTCAGTAATCCTATTTCTGGTTAACCACAATTTAGAGCTCAGATGACATTCTATAAACTGTCATTAATCTAAAGCTGGAGGAGGAGAATCCAGTCTCCTCCTCATAGTTGTGCCAGTGGAGGAAGCACATGATTGCATGGGGAGCTGGAGGAGGAGAATCCAGTCTCCTCCTCATAGTTGTGCCAGTGGAGGAAGCACATGATTGCATGGGGAGGCTGGCCTGCTCTTGTAGCACTAAACCATGTTTTAGCATTGCAACTGAATGCCTCCAGTGTCCCCTTTTAACAATGTGGTGTGTGCGTATGGGTTTCTTTTTTTTTCTCTGTCTCCCCCTTTTGGGGTTCTTTGAAATCGTGGGAGACCAGTGTGCTCTTGAGACTTGAAACAAGAAGGGTCATATTCTTGAATGCTCATATTTTCATGTTGCTTTTATTAGTAAACGAGTTTCAATTATGATCTCATTGACGCTGTGTACAGGCGTGTCCCCACGTACACGAGTTAGACCGCATATAAGTGTGACGCCCAGAAATAAATAAAAAGAATTAAACTGGAAAAGTGCTAAAATGTCGCAAAAAGAGTGGGAAAACAGCTAGCGATCCCAGAAGCCTTTGCACCCAACTGTGAGGCTTGCAGAGAGGTTTAGATAAAAGTGTTCCCCACTTTGATTTCATGTATACGTACTATACCCGGGAACGTAACCCCCGCGTAAGTGGAGAGGTGCCTGTATGTGGACATAGAGTGAGCGAGAAATCCAGTGCACATACTTGAAAAATTCTTTCTGGGATCTTTTCTTTTCCCCCTTTGGAAATTTTTGTGGTAATATGCTTTTCCCAAATCACTCCCCCCCCCCCAAGAGACGTGTTCTCTGGAGATTTGTTTTGTTTTGTTCATTTGGATCACTAAATAGCCTTTCTCCCATTATTTCATTAGACCTTGCTTTTATTTCCGATACACATTTTTGTGTTTATCACTGTCTGTCCTTCCCACCCACCCCTTTCCTGCAGCACATGCTAGGAGAATACTGCAGCAGTCTAACAGAAATGCATGCATAGAAGCACCAGGTAATGCACTTGCTGCTTAGCTTCCAAACTTACCTTACCTTGATTTTCTGGTCTCTTGTCCTAACTAACAAGTAGCTTGCTTATTGAATTAGCAAAAGGTGCACTAATCCAAATGATACTTTTTTTTTTAATCTACTTGCTTTCATGATTAGGTACTTTATTATTACTGAAAGTCATAGCCAACCCTGAACAACCAGTTAAGGCAAAGGTATTCAGCATGGTGCCCTCCAAATGTTTGGGAATACAGTTGGCATCATTTCTGGTCATGCTAGAAGGGGGTGATGGGAGTTGGAGTCCAAAAATATGGAGGACACCATATTGACTATCCTGGAATTAAGCACTTCTGTGTCAGAGGATATGACTTTCGGGCGGAGTTTTGCCCTTGTATCTCTTACGGTTGAAACTAAGAGTGTATTCCTAAATCTTATTTATTTATTTAAATTTAATTTGTATACCACCCTTCATCCAAAGATCACAGGGTGGTTCACAACATAAATATAAAACACAGGAATACATAAAGCAAAAACAAGAATAAAAACAAACCAATAACCCCCACATTTAAAAGAACATATTAATCAGCTAAAGGCCTGGTTGAAGAGACACGTTTTTGCCTGAAACCTAAAGATATATAATGAAGGCCACCTCTTCCCACCATCTAAGAGCATAGACAGCAGAAGTTAGCTATCCCTCTTCAGGAAGGGGCTCTCTGCACCACCAGTGGATCCAGAAGTACCTGTTCGTGTTTTGAGATAGTTGAGGTACAGTACATGAAAATATTTCTACAATCTGCTGTTTGAGCTGCTGTTGGACCATAAACCATGGACAGGTAGCATCACTTGGTTTCTTCTAGGAAAATGAAAGTATTTCTATGTCTACTGTAGATGCTTAATTTCTCATGTGAGTAGGTGAGGTATTGAAAATCCAGCTGTCGTGTCACCATTTATGCTGAGGTGAACATTTCAAAGGTGTGCCCTGCTGGCAGATCAGAGCTGGCAGTGCCCATTGGACTCAAATAAGAGAATTTGCTATTTGGGAAGAAGTAGAAAAGGGGTGTGAAATGCCACCTGTCCTTTTAGATAAAAGACTGATATTTATTTCTCACCCTTAACCCTAAGCCAAAAGATCTATAGCTCAGTGGTAGAGCATGTGCTTTGCATCTTAAAGGTCCCAGGTTCAATCCTTGGCGTTCCAGTTAGGGCTGGAAAATACTGAGCTGGAAGGACTAATGATTTGACTTGGTATATTCAGCTCCCTAAGTTCTATATGTTTACTTTTGCCCAAAAGTAAATAGTACATTGTGGTTGCTGAAACTCAAAATTGGATTTTACTGTACTTAAATGTGTTCAACTACTTAAGGAGCAAATACAAGGGTCAACCGATACCAAGTGTATTTTGGCATGAGCTGCAATAGCTTCATTAGGTGCATGAAGTGGACAGCGAAACAAAATAGATTTGTTAGGCCATAATCCTCACAACTAGCTGCATGAGGTCCAAGAGTTGTTTTGGATCCCAGCCATACTTTTAAAGTATCCTATGACCGTAAGTGTTACACTAACACAGCTGCTATTTTGAAAAGTCATCCTTGACTTACACTTAACTAATGACCCGATAGCAAGATGTGCTACTTCAACTATGCTTAGGATGCATTTGAAAACAAAATAGATCTAAAACTGAACCTCAAGGAACACATTGTCACCAAATATAGCTTTGTAGCTGTGTGGCAGTAACTGGGGGGTTTCAAGTGAATTCATTGTTGCAATACATTGTATTAATTATTATGTCAATTATGTTTTGTTGTATTTAGTTCCCTTTCGCAGGGCAAACATTCAATAGATACTTGTTTAGCTCTATAAAATACAATATGCAGCAGTTCATTTGCACCTGTAAAAGAAGTACACAATGACAAGGACTGTAACTATTGTGTGCAGTATTCCCTTGTGCCCAGGGTCTTTTCCGCTGCCTGTTTATAGCAGCAGCCCCTTCCAATATCGGGAGGCTCTTTAAAAGCAGTTAAGGCACAAGGATCTGCTGCTAGAAGAAAATACCACTCCTTGCATGAGCAAAACCACTTTCCATCCACTCATGGAGGAGTTGCATCCCACCCATAAGGCGCGTCCTTCTCAAAGCTTGCATGCTGTAACAGGAGAGAAATGTCAATGGAGAAGAATAATGGTACTTAATTCATTCTTTTTTTTCTACAGAAACAGGCAGTGATCTTTCTATGTTCGAAGCTTTGCGAGACACCATTTACTCTGAAGTAGCCACTTTGATATCTCAAAATGAATCTCGCCCTCATTTTCTGATTGAGCTTTTTCATGAGCTCCAGATGCTAAATTCAGACTATTTGAGACAAAGAGCATTGTATGCTTTACAGGTACCTTAATAAAATCATGATTTTTGGACTTGCTTTGTTAAGCAAACATTTTCTTAATGCAATCATTAATGAAACTGTTGCACTGTATAGGATATAGTGACCAGACATGCATCTGAAGAAAATGCAAAAGGAGAGTGTCCCAAACCACTGAACTCTGCAGGTTGGGCAGGATCAAATTCAGAACTTACTCCCAGTGAAAGCCTTGCAACGACGGATGATGTAAGGGTTTTGAAAACTTTGGGTATTTTAATATAAAATCCAACCTTTTTAAAATGGGTTTTAGATTTTGGCATAAATACATTTGATAATAAAATATGTATAGATTTGAGCCATTAGACTTTGATGTGAAAATATTTATTACGATACAACTTCAAATGGGAATTGTGCAAAAGTAAGAGAGAAATGCAGAGGTAAAGCTTGTTTCTTTTAAGCAATTGTGTAAAGTGATTATGTCCCCCAAAATTTTTTTGTTGACAGTTGGTCTTTCTTGGAGGAGAGGTGATCTCTGGCTAGTTCAATGTCTTTCCACATAGCATTTTTCAACCTTGTCATAGTCCTTTTGTATGATCTCTTAATTCTGAGCTCTGTGTACCTTGCTAAGGCTGCAATCCTAAACATGCATTTTAAGGAATATATCACATTGAACAGTGGGAATTACTTTCAAGGGATGTGGCCTGGGCTTGGCCTTTCCCCAGGTGGGTGAGGCAACAACAGATTAACAGTCTATCTCTACCTAGGGCAGGCAGGACCAACTGTACCATACTAGTCATTAACTTCCATGACTCCCATCTCCAGTTTTTCCCCTACCTTGCCCCATGGACAGTTGATTTCTTTCAGCTTTTATCCTTTCTCATGACTGCTTTTACTCACTTTTTTACTCCATTTATTTTCCCCTTTCCGAATGTACTCCTGAGTTTTCCTTTAAAATAAAAGCTCCTCAGCTTTCTCTTCTTCTCCTTTTGTTTCCTATTACTCCTCATTCAATATAATTCACAAAAATGTTATCTCTGTTGTGTTGTGTTGAGAACAAGCTGTTGTTCTCAAACAGTCAGGCAGTGGGTTTTTTTATTTTAAAAAATGGCTTTGATCTTTGGAGGTTCAACCAACTGAAGATCTTTATACTGATCCGCTTTAAGAGGACGTCAGTTAGGTCTGCAGTTGCATATTTCAAATTTTTGTCAGTATTTCACCTTTTTGTCAGTTGAGGCTCATTTTTTAAGTGTAAACGATTACTGTCTAAGGAACTACTTATAGAAATTGACAACAGGTAAATACTGCTTTCTGCAACACGTTTTCTAGCTTGGAAGGATGAGCCCTTTATTTGGTGAACATACTCAGAAGAATTTATCAATTAAACTCCCCCCCCCCTTTTTTTTCTAATTAAGCTTTAAACCATGTACATGAATCTTTTAGCCCAAGAATTAGCCACTGATGCAAACACTTCAAGGTGATCTGAATTCTTAATTTAAGAGCCTGGGTGACAATTTATGAAAACATAAGTGTTTGAGAGTGGTTAGTTATTTGTAGAAGAACAATTGCCAACTTGTTGTTTCCATATTTTGAAGGAGACATCTGAGAAGAACTTTGATGAAGGAGCCTGTAGAGAATGTGAGCAACACGATGCAGACAATGGCAGCACTATGTCTACTTCTTCAAATTTTGAACCCTTTGCTACTGATGAGCTGGGTAAGCATAAACCTAGCAGTTGAACAATATACAGCAGTAACTCAAGTACCTTTTTAAATTGCTGCAACTGTTTTCTGTGAATCAGTCCTTCACTGATGTGCTTCTTACACGTAGTAACAACAACAACAATTTAATATACCCTGCCCATCTGGCTGAGTTTCCCCAGCCACTCCGGGCGGCTCCCGATCGAGTGTTAAAAACAATAATGATGCTTTCTTCTTGCAGTTTTTATATTTAATCTACACATAATAATGTTTGATTTCCAAAAACTTAAATACATATTGTAAAAGGTTTTGTTGCCAAAATGCAGGCAACACTGTGATTCATTTAGATCAGGCACTGGCTCGGATGAGAGAATATGGACGAAAGAAAATGGCAGTCGAAAGTAACGTTGACTCTGAAGATGGATGCTGTAGTAATCCTCATAATGCTTCTGCTTCTAAATTGGAAGGTACATTTTTGCATTTGTTTATTCATTTATCCAGTGGAAGACAGTGCCTGGCGTGCTCTGGTCCATGGGCTCACGAAGAGTCGGACATGACTAAACGACTAAACAACAACAACAAATTCATTTATCACAGTTTTGTCCTGCACTTTTTTGAAAGAACAAACACAATCCTACCAGGCAGTCTCCATGCAGAGAAATGGAGCTGCATCAAGTAGCTTAACACTGTTCGCTGGGCATATAAATGTTTGACAGTGGTTTATATGCATTTTGTGTAGTATGACAGTATGCTTAAGCTCCGTAGAGGCTGGTCCACCAAGGCTACTGGGGCACATCCCTTGCAGAGAGAACATCAAACAATTTTTAACACACACACCCTTTCCAAATCTCAAAGCGCACACACTCTTTCTTGTTCCACATACATATTGCTATTTAAACTCAAAGGAGTTCTGCAAACATTTCTGCCAGCCAGGCCCCTGCAGCACATCCTAATCCAAAAGTATACCTGTGGCACAGAGGTCCCTAGTGTGTTTTTCTAAACAGAAAAACCATGTGACTGATCAGACTTCCCTTCTAGGCAGCCCTACATGGGAGGTTCCTATTCCAATCTGTTGTTATTAAATCTCAGTATTGGCCTAGTAGGGTTTCCTTGATGGGCAGTCTAAGCATCCTTGTTTTCAATCAGAGGGGTTGCCAACTAGCCATGGCTGACAGCAGAAATGAAACAATAGTCAAGTAGCACTTTAATGCTTGCAATTGTATTCTTCCGTAAGCCTTTGTGGATTAAGAATGATGCATCTGATGAAGTGAACTTTATCCCCCAGCGATTATGCCATAAAGATGTATTAGTCTTTAAGGAACTGGTGCGTCTTGTTGTTTGGCTCAAATTGTAGTGTGGTCTGTGGATTCATTTTTTCTTAAACAATGAGGTTTGTTCATGATTCCAAACCTCCCCCTCCCCCCCTCCCCCCATTTAAAATCAGAGACAGGCTGAATTTTTATTCTTTATCAGTATTATATTTTTATCCAGTCCACCTTTCCCCCAAGGAGCTCATGGTGGCTTTTATAAAGTCTCCTATTCCTCATGGTATCCTTACATCAACCCTGTGATGTAGCTTAGTCTGAGAGACAGTATGTGACCCAAGGTAACACTGATTTAAACCTTTGTCTCCCAATTCCTGGTCCACTTAATATCCCTCCACTGTAGTTCACATCCTGGAATAAAAGATGTAGAAGTGAATAAGCTGTGGGAAGGGAATAATCTTTTCCCATAGGTCTGGAAATTCATGGCACTTTTAAGACTCTGCGATTCAGGCTGCAATCCTGTCCATACTTAGCAGGGAGCAGTCCTTGTAGAATGTCAGTGTTCAGCTTATTTGGCATAAATTTGTAGTCTTTATATAATCAAAGTGCCAGAGTTTGTGACCTGTATTGAAACGGCAGCTTTATGAAAAGAACATTGATTTGAATATATATTTTTCTCTCTTTAAAGGTTCAGATACGGCTGAAAGCCATTGTGCAGCACAGTCTACTGAAGCGCCTGCCGTTCCTTGTCCTCGAATAGATACCCAGCAGCTTGACCGGCAAATCAAAGCTATTATGAAAGAGGTTATCCCATTTCTGAGGGTAATCAAAATTATATCAGTAAACGGAGCTCTCTCTGAAGCCATCTTTACAGAAAGCTATAGGTTTTTCCTTTTGACTTGATCGGTAGAATCAGAGGCCTTTACCTTGTTCTCTTCTCCAACAATAAAAGTTTTCTTCCAAGGAGTGCAGAGTTTTGATTAGCTGTAGTCCTGCTTTTGTGCAAAGTTTGGTGATAGAGCAGTTAATATTTTATTTACATGCTCTGAACTCTTTATCGTGCATGTACTGGTAAGCTGCCTTACGGTCCCTTAGCTGTAAGCAAATTTCTGCATTGCTGTTCTGGGAAATCAGTTGGCATGCTTGCCATTCATGTCACTCACCTTTTCTGTGAAGAAAAATAAGACCTCTCAAAGAAGGATCTTTATCTTTGTATATGTTTTCATTAAGAATGATCTGCTTTTCAACTCTTGCCAGGAACACATGGATGAAGTATGTTCTTCTCAGCTCTTGACCTCAGTAAGGCGTATGGTCTTAACCCTTACTCAACAAAACGATGAAAGCAAAGAATTTGTGAAGATCTTTCATAAGCAACTTCGTAGCATTTTGCAGGTTCGTATATGTGTTTTCCTTTAACTAACCACCTTTAAGCTCCATTTCCACAATCACTATAATTATGGGAAAGCCATGATGTGTTTAGTTTGGCTTGCCATTTTGGTGTGAATATGCCTCTATAATACGGTTTTGCTGCTGAGTCATTTGGCTGCAGAGAGCTTGAGCTACAGACTTTTGAAAAGTAATATAAGAGTTGCTGCACCTTAAATACTTGAGCAACTCAGTTCTAAAGTCTGGAAAATACAACCTGTAGCAGATATCTAACTGAATAAATGGCAAGAGTTAAAATGTAGCAGTTTATTCCTGGAACATTTCAAGTATGTCTTTGCTTTTAATATATAGCAGTTGCATTTTAAAAACTATTTTGAGGGGGATTATTTTTATGTTGCTTCAAATAGGGAACTGACAAATGAAGCATCATGCTCTCTTGCAGCCCCCCTTTGTTTCAGTAAAGCTTATGCAGGAGAATTTGTTCAATAGTACCCTCTTCACTGGATTTCCAAAAGCTGGCACACTAACACATTTACAGTATTACAGAGCCTATGTTAAGGGTAAGGTGGGTGAATCACATACTGCTGTTATAACAAGAAATGTGTGTGTAGCTCAGTTAGATGTGTATAGTTAGAAAATGGTTCCACTGATTAATTTTGAATCTTTTTTTTTAAAATCATTTTTATTAGTTTTCCAATAAAAACATCCAATTAACAAATCCAATAAAAAATAATAAAATAAAATAAAAAACAGCCAAATCACAATCCAAATTATTAAGTATTAATTTTTTCTGGGCTTCCCATAGTCTGGACCTCTGAAGTATATCTCCAATATTTTCATATCTGCCTTCTTGTTGTTCTCATATTTTAAGTCCAAGATTAAACACCAGGGACTGGAATTCTGCAGATTTTTTCTCAGTCTTCTTTGGTCCAGACTATGTCTGTTTGTTATCCAAATCTAATTACAGTGGTACCTCGGGTTACATACGCTTCAGGTTACATACGCTTCAGGTTACAGACTCCGCTAACCCAGAAATAGTACCTTTGCTTCAGGATGAGAACAGAAATCGTGCCTGATTTGAAATTATATTATGAGACATCTTGCCTTTGCTGGTTGAAAGATTGGATAAAATTAGAAAATAAGGAATTATTGGACTTAGAGGGGTTTGACAACAGATTTGGATGGCATGCGTATTTATGGTATGAGAAAAAGAAAATCCATAAAGGTTTTGAGAACCACACCTTCCGAGGTCCTTTAATTGAAGTATGGGATAGGTATAAAAACCTATTAGAACCTAGAGTACCACACTGGTTATCTCCATTAAAAGTTATGAGTATAAAGAAAATTAATATGAGAGGCAATTGGATCACATACGGTCAATTGTTATTTAAAGAAGGGGGAAAATGGAAAATGAAATCATACGAACAGGTTAAAGAATATGTATATGATTGGTTGCATTACTTTCAAATAAATGAAATGTTTAGGAAAGATATTAAAGAAGGTGGTTATGCTGACAAGCATTCATTTGATAATGATTTTAAAATTTTATCCAAAATGTATAAGTTGTTGCTAGAATGGAATTTGAAGGATGAGGAAGTTAAGTCGGTAATGATACATTGGGCCAGAGATTTTGGCTATAACATACATTTTGAGGATTGGGAAAAATTATGGAAAGAAAATTTAAAATTTACAGCATGTATGACGTTAAAAGAAAATGTTATGAAAATGTTTTACAGATGGTATATAACACCGGTAAAATTAGTGGAAATGTATAAGACATGTAACAAGTGTTGGAAATGTAAAGATAAAGAAGGCTCTTTTTACCATATGTGGTGGGAATGTAAGAAAGTGAAAGGCTTCTGGGAAATGATATATAATGAATTGAAGAAGATTCTAAAATATACTTTTATAAAGAAACCAGAGGCCTTTCTGTTAGGAATACTAGGAAATGAGATAAAGAGAAAGGATTGTAAATTTTTCCAATATGCAGTGACAGCTGCAAGAGTGTTACTGGCCCAGAAATGGAAACAACAGGAAATACCGACGGTGGAAGAATGGAGAATGAAGCTGTTAGACTATGCTGAGTTGGATAAATTGACTGGGAAGATTAGATATTTAAGAGACCAAAAGTTCATCGAGGACTGGGGGAAATTTGTGGAATATCTGGAAAGTATAAGTGAGGGGCAGATAACGCTAAAGGGATTTAAAGAAGCACTGTGAAAAATTGAGAAGTATTGTTTAAAGGAAATAGAAAAGAAGGGTATAAACAATGACAATACAAACCCAAGGAATGCGTAATCTAAATAATGACTATGGATGATTTACGGAAAAGCTGAAGGAAGTCCAGAAAAGAAACAATTTGTGAAAAATTGGATGTGAAATTAGTGTGTGTTTTTGTTTTTGTTGTAAATTAATAAAAATAATTTTTAAAAAAAGAGAACAGAAATCGTGCTCCGGCGGCGCAGCAGGAGGAGGAGGCCCCATTAGCTAATGTGGTGCTTCAGGTTAAGAACAGTTTCGGGTTAAGAACGGACCTCTGGAACGAATAAACTACTTAACCTGAGGTACCACTGTATTTTATCAAACCAATATTTCCAGCTTGTGAGAGTGACTTCGGAGAGTGCCAGCTGTGCCGTGCTCTGGGACCTAGCGTCCTGCCACTTTCACCTTTATGCCAGCTGACAATCTTGGACGATCTGTGGGTCTATGAGACAGTCCTCCCCCACCCTGGGGAGTCTGCCAGGGCTAATTACCACCATATCAACCCTGAATTACCTGCATGGCTGAGGTCCAATTATGTGGGAGTCAGCCATTTCTCACCGCCGGAAACAGGAAGCCTCATCTGATTGAACTTGAATCTTGGCAGTGTAGGAGAAGACTGAGTTAGTTCAAACTAATCAGTGTGGCATGAATCACCTTTCTCTCCAACATTGCCAAGTTTCAAAAACAATCACTGGAACCATTATCTAACTATACATTTTATTATTATTATTATTATTATTATTATTATTATTATTATTATTATTTAAATTTATATACCACCCTATACCTGGAGGTCTCAGGGCAGTTCACAAAACAAGATTAACATAGCACTTCCCTCCTTTCCGATTTCTTGTTACAATGTTGGAATGCGATTCAGCTGACTTACCCTTAATAGTGTTGCAAGTCAACTGTCCGTTAGAAAGACAAAGGCCCTAGTTTTGTCTGAGAAGCAAAAGCTAAAAGGAAACAGGCTAGGGAGCTGAGAAAAGAGTCTTGCTTTATTTCTGCTGGGATCCATGGCAGAAGCAAGACCTCCTGGGAGTGTTACTTCTGTGAGACCCTCCGCTGTAGGCTCAGGTTGTATATATGTGTAACTAAACCATATATCATAAGGACACCACAGTCTCCGCTGTTCTTCATTCTACCCTGAGTAAGTGCCAGGAAACCCTGGAATCTAGTACACATATATTGGTGTACAATATAGACTCTCCTCCCTGAAAGAGAGGGGAGTGGTTGTGGGCGGGAGCCCGATCACCGCCCAGCAGGGGGGCATTTGCCCCCTGCCTCCAGCTCACCTGGCTGGTGCTCACGCCCCCCCTCCTGTGGCCATCCAACCAGGTGCCACGGAGGGGGCGTGTTCAGCAGCCTTTTGCTGCAGCACTAGCCTCTCCCTGGCCTCATTCCTCATCGTCGTCCCGTAGGCATTGGAATAATGTGTTGTGTCGAAGTGCTAGGTGTGGCCATTGCCTATGCCTTCAATGTTTAGGTGTATTCCGTTAAAGGAATCTGGCGGTCGTGTATTCTGTCCGATGCCTGCTTGGCGGGAGGCCATGGCACGACCCTCGGTGACAGCAGGAGGTGAGCCTATAGTTGGATCAGCATCAACAGGCTCCACCTACTGGTGAATAAACACACTTGTTTCGATCCAGTGCCTAAGCCAATACCTTTTCATTGCTGTAATCAATAAAGTTGTGGCCTTTTCTAGCCCATTAACCTTATATCACGTGTCCCTGTGTCTTCATTTCACTTCGCGGGGTCGGGTCCTCGAACCACAAATAGTGGTTGTGAGGTTAAAGTTGAATAACCCTGTATATGCCTCCCTGGTTGTTTTTTTAGGGGGGTGATGAGTGACCTGTAAACGTACTAAAATGTTTTCTTTTTTGGCAGGATTCACTGGCAAAATTTGCTGGTAAAAAATTGAAGGATTGTGGGGAGGATCTTCTTGTGGAGATTTCTGAAGTCTTGTTCAATGAATTAGCCTTCTTTAAGCTCATGCAAGACTTGGACAACAACAGCCTGACAGTAAAGCAAAGAGGCAAAAGCAAAATGGAAGCAGATGGAATGATGCAGTCCTATGCTAAAGAGGTTTTTATCATATTTTAAATTTGAGTGATTTCCCCCCAGGAAACGGTGCAATATAAGATTTCTTTTTTAATTTCTAAATAGGGTCAGCTGTGCTGCTTCCTACCGCAGTAGAATTTGTTTGAATTGTACCTATAGCTACTTAGAGGTGATGTTTAAATTGTTGAAAAGTTTATTGTACGCCATGCCTTTTTGTATCAGTACAAATATGACTGAGTTTTCCTTAGGAGTTTATGTACAGTTGAGTAGTAACTCAGCCTTTAAATTAGACTGTCACTCACCATATCTTTTAACTGTCGAAAGTACTCTGGAAACTTGCTGCTTATGGATATTGGGGAAGAACATTTCTTGTTCGATCCCTTTATCTTCAAACTTGGTTATGATTTAGAAGACTACTTGTGTTGGGCATAACACAAAGGAACATTGTCTCTCCTTGGAGCTGGGAAGTGTCTGGTGCCAAGCAGGGTGACTGAGCTTATTGTTTGAAGGCCTAGCTACCAAAAGCCCTGCAAATTATTCACATCAAAATGTGAATTGAACCTCACATTAGAAGTTAAAAGAATTGTCAGCGTAACTAGGATTATATTTACTTAGTGCAAGTACAAACCCATAAAAAACTTCGATTCTCTTCCATTCTGATTAAAAACCCATATTTAAATTATCCACTTTGATAGAGCTGCACAATTTTAATTGTTTGCAATGTCACAGCATTGCTAAAACCCAAATAGGAACAATCATAACACTTTATTTAGAACCTCCTGAAAATCCTGGATCTGTGAGTTCAGTGAATCCTTGTCCTTGGCTCAGAAGTTAAATCAAGCCCAAAAGTGGGGCGTAAGAAAGAGAAAGGCTTTCTTGGTAGACTGCATAGGAGAAGACCTATCTGCTGTATGTTGTAATCTTTTATTTGGAATAGCCTTTGCAGATTAGGTTAATTCATTCCAAGTGCAAAAGCTGGTCGGATGCATCAAGCAGAGTTTCCCAAACTTGGATCTCCAGCTGTTGTTGAACTACAACTTCCATAATCCCTAGCTAGCAGGACCATTGGTCAGGGATTATGGGAATTGTAGTCCAAAAACAATTGGAGACCTAAGTTCAGGAAGCCCTACATCGAAGTATACTGGGACAAAGAAGCAACAGCCACTTTCACTGCTAGTAACCAAACTGGTTTCCTTAGACTTAATTTAATCTCTTTCTTGACTAGCTGGTTGCTTGTTTTGTTTGATTTTGAACAGAAAATAATAAACTTTCCATTCTTTGCTGTCTAGGCAAAAAGAGCACTGGAAGGAAGAGCTTGTTCATCCAATGAAGATATAGATGAAGACAAAGTAAGACGTTCTTTAAAACAATTGGGAAGGGAAAGGCCTGCCTCCAAATCTCCTTCTAAATAAAATATTAATCATTTGTTGAAAAATCATTTTTCTAGCCACCTTCATTTCACTCAAATAGTGAGAAGCAAGATCGTTGGAGGAATTATTCAGCAAAAATTATGCTCCTAACTTTCCGTGAGCAGAATTCCACTCAAAGGGTATTCCAGCTGGTGGAAAGGGGATGTTTGACTTTTCGCTAATTCCCTTTTCCCTGTGGTGCTCCCCTCCAAAAATCTGCTCAAGAAGGTTGGGAAACACTATGGAAGCATGCCACTGGGGACTGCAGAGGGAAATTAAATATCTCCCTCTACCTTTTAAAAGTTGGGAGTGTCCTTTGGATTGGATTGATCCAGCAGAGGGTCTACTCTGGTGGAAGGGGTGTAGCTGTAATTTTTTTCTACTCCTCCCTCCCCTGCTGCCCCCAACACCACCTCTTGTGCTGTAGCAGAAGGTTTGTAGCAGATTTGTGGAGTCTGGGGGATGTAGAGGCAGTGGTGAATTAGCAGAGTTCTGTCAGTCCAACTTACTGTCTATCACTGATAGTGTCCCCTAAGGCATTGGCCCACTCAGTGTATAATACGCAATGAGCAGAAAATTACATTTGTGTCTCTGTTTATTTTCCTTTTCAATGGCATGGAGCAGAAAGAAAATTGGATCTAAACATTAACAGCCTACACAGTGCCTCCTTGGAAGCTCACAAACGGGGCATGAGGTTGCTGCACAACCTCTTCCAAAAGAAAACAGTTTAGGTGTTTGAGTTCACAAAACATCTATTTGTCCAGGTTTCTTCTCCTTAGTCTTAGTGGTGTTTTTGACTTATAAAATTCTGTTGTAGCATTACTCCGTCCAGTAAACAATATGAGATGTGCACACATTTATGTCTACCGTAAATTAAATATGAATGCTGTAACTTTGACATTCCAGGTAAGATTCATTTTCTTTATGTCTAGGACAAAGATGAAACTGAAACTATTAAGCAAGCTCATGAACCTGCAATATTCAACAACAGGGAAATCCCAAGAAGTACAAGATCAGATGCTTCTGACCAGGAAGAAGAGGAGAGTGAAAATTGTCCAGTATCCATAAGTAAGCAGTATTCATTGCTTTGATAAGCAGCTTCACACAACAGTGTTGTAGCTTTATATCAGCCATTACCAACCCATCACCCTCCAAATGTTTGGGGAAAACTCCCATCTGAGCTGCATGGGACTGATGAGAGTTGTAGTCCCAAACATTTGAAAAGTACCAGGTTGGCAAAATCACCAGATGTATGTCTTCCAATGCAACATGTCTTCAGATAAAAAATTTCCTTATTGGACTGGCCTATTCGTGAGTCAAACTGAGACAGTAGCCTCAGGAGGCAGGTAAGGCTGTGTGTTTCTGGAAAATTTGATCTCCACCTCCCAGGGTCCCCTGCTGTCTGGTATTTCTGCAGACCAAGGCAGCTTCACATGGGCGGCAGCGTCCTGCTGACGCAAGACTTCTGAGTGCTCTGCACTGCCACCGCTTTGCCTTGCTCTAAGAAAGCTGAAGGGGAGTTTTTCCTCCCAGCAGTGCATTTACAGGAGGTGGCTAGAAGACCATCTGTGCTGTTTTTGCTCCAGTGCAGCAGAACCCAAAATATTAAGTTGCAAAATTCCCAACCCCAAGACAAAGAAGTGGCATGGTGGTAGTATAGACAGCTTCTTGGCCACGTCACCCAGAATGCATCGCTCTGAAGAAGAATTTCTCTCCCTTGACCTGTTTTGGAGTGTGTCAGGAAAGAGAGCAGAACAGGAGTTACGCACTGTTGTTGCTGTAGGCAGAGGTGAATGGGAGAGAGAAAAGAAGGAAGAGGGGCTGTTGTAGGCCAGAATAAAAGGATTACAAGGAATGATGTCCACAGCAGCCTTTTACTTCTGTATCTCCCTATGGAAAGAAAAGCAAGGTGCTCATCAGTTTTAAAAGCAGCTTGGACTAAATAGAAAGAGCCTCAGGTGGGTTCCCTTTTTTTTGTGGTCCTCAATGGCAGTTGGATGACTGGCTTGGTTCCTGTGGATGCTTACGTTAGGAGTAAGCCGCACTGAATATAGTAGGATTTATTTCAGAGGAAACACGCATTGGACTGCTGTTAAATGTCCCATCTACAGTGCACAACATGCCTCACATTCTCAGTTTTTCACATCTAAAAGTATTTTCTATTATAATTATAACAGCAGCCTAAATCCAACACAGAGCTAAGCTTGCTTAAGTCCATTGAAATCAGTAGACTTCAGCATGACTGATTTTGTGTTGGTTTAGGTCAGTGTGGTCTCTAGCAGTAAGAGGTGCAGAAAAGATGACCAGAATCCAAAGACCCCAGAACTGGTTCTGTGCACTAAAGTTATTTTGAAACTAGCCAGACCAGGGGTCCCCAAACTAAGGCTCGCAGGCCAGGTAAGGCCTGAAGGACTCGTTTATCCGGCCCGCAGCAACCCCCGCCGCCCACTCTTACCGGTGCTGTGCTGCACGGCTTCCCACTTCTGGGTTGGAGGAGCACTGGAAATAGCTTGTGCGCAGGCGTTATTTCTGGTGTACATCCAGGTCGGAGGAGGCCCATGCACATGTGCACAAGCTATTTCCAGTGCTCCTCCAACCCAGAAGTGCGCCGGAAATAGCGTATGGGCATGCGCCCTCCGGCCTGCCACATGATCAGCGCTGAAGACACCGGCCCAAGTTTGGAGCGCATGGAGCGCTTTTTATTCAAAAGAGAAATCCTCCAAAATATCACTAGGCATGCCCACATACTGCATTTTGCTATATGTTTCAAAACTTAATTTCACTTAACTTTAGGCTTGTCTAAAGCAGAAACCCAGGCTTTAACTAATTATGGAAGTGGGGAAGATGAAAACGAAGATGAAGAAATAGATGAATTTGAAGAAGGACCTGTGGATGTCCAGACTTCCCTCCAAGCAAACAATGAAACTACAGCTGAAAATGAACAAGAGCAGGTATTGTGATTGACGAAGCACAGTGAATTTCAATGATGTATTTCTTCAAAATACCAACTTGTAGGGTGTTTTGTTTTATAAAGAGCTAAGTTGGGATTGATCAGTTTTCCTTACTTTCGGTATCATTCTGATATCCTCAGTGACCTATATTTGCTGAATATCATTTGGAAAACTTGGCTCATGACATAGTTGTTAAAATCCATTTGAACAGTCTATTGTACAATGGAAAGATTTATTAACCTGCTTAACTGGATAAAAATTCACAAAACTTGTACATTTGTCTAAAGGTGGGAGACTTGGAGATCCAAATCAGCTAAAGATGGGGAAGAAGGTGGTGGCTTTATTAATTAATCAAAGCCGTATATAAAAAATCAAAATAGAATGTGTTGAGGATGTTAATGAATAAATATTTCAGTGTTTACTCAGCAGGATGTAGTGGGAAACAATTTAATTTCAAAAAATTCTAGATTTAAAAGTGCAAGAAATGGTATTCCTATTGACTGGATAATTTAACTTGCCAACACAAGTCATTGCAGAAAACCCTGGAGCTTTATGTGCTTATAAATATTTAAACCCTCACACTTTTACCATCTTGATCAGCTTAAACATCATTTCCTCACAGGTTTTGCAACCCAAACCGGAGAGTCCAAATGGTTGCCAGATGTTGCCTACTGAGGACAAATCTGGAACTGATAACGGTAAAATGATTTTTAAGAGAAACTGATTTATCTGCAATTTTTGAAGAAAGAAATGTGGGGAATGAGAACATTTCAAACTACTGTGGCCGTGTTCATAACTATACTATGTTGTAAGATCTATTCCGCCGTTGCCAAGATAGGATGAGCCTGAAGTTCACAGGTGAAATAATTAAAAGGAATGCTTTTTCTTAAGCTGACTAATAATATTTCACTCAAGTGCTGTTGCAACAGAAGTTCTAACTTAATGTTCAGAAGTTCTAACTTAATGAATAGTTTGTGCTGGTGAAGATAAAGGATAACAGACAGCAAAGGCGATTACATATTCTGGGCAGATGTCTGGAGTCTCAGTGCTTGTAAGATGTAGCATTCCTGCCTTGGGAGAAACTTGAGTAATGTTCACATGATCTAAGCTAGGTTCAGCTCCTTTAAAACAACAAGAGGGGTTGAATCACTAAATTGGAAGGGGAGGGAGAAGAGAAGATGCAGTAAAAAGTTGTGTGTGTTTGCTTTTTAGGTGACCAGGATTTACCTGCTGTTGTGCCTCAGTATCTGAATGTATTAGAAGATCAGCAACCTTCAGCTGCAAGAGGTGCTGAAGATCTTAATGCCAGTGCTGCATTAACATCTGAAGAGCCAGACTCTTCACTAGCAGTCAATGAAAGCCAGGCGTTGGACACACTACATGGGGAAACCAAATCTTCATCAGGAACTCCTGAAAGCTCTGTGGTTGGCAGTCCCGATACAGAGTCTCCCGTATTAGTGAATGAATATGTATGTATTACTCGGCATCAGGTGTCGTTTTGTCATTTCTTTACAATATAAGCTTATTTAACTTGTGTAACAAAGTGGATCAGAGAGTGCTCAGTCTTTGGAGCTTCACAAAGGTGTGTTGCTTAGTAGGCAAGACAGGATAGTTTAAAAGCTGTAATAGATTTTACAGATGCTTTTGTGCATGGCTCTAAATTGCTTTGGAATGCAGTTTTGCCTAAAAAGCATTGTAAAAGCTGAAACCTTTTCCACCCTGCCATTTTATTTTTAGCATCTGTTCTTGCTGCTCAGAACATGGAGGCAAGAAGGAGGGTCCACATAATTCCCCCCCCCCATTCCCATAGGGAAATAGAGGTTGGCTCCATAGTGCCCACCTAAGCCCTTTTGCTCAGACCATAGCTGTCAACTTTCCCCTTTTCTTGCGAGGAATCCTATTCGGAATAAGGGAATTTCCCGTTAAAAAAGGGAAACGTTGACCGCTGTGGCTCAGACCAGTTCCTGCACTCAAAAGAGCAGGATTTCCCACCTTTAAAAAACCAAAAACTATGACCTTGATTGGTGTGGTTTTAAAATTTTCATGGAAATCCAAATTACAAGACAGTTTAAAATATTCTGCCAACAGGAAACTGGCTCTGGAAACGTCAGTCAGAAATCAGATGAAGATGACTTTGTAAAAGTTGAAAACTTGCCCCTTAAACTTGCAGTCTACTCAGAGGTACGTTGCTTGAAATTCATCTTATTGAGAGGTGTACAAAACAAAGATCTTATTTAATGTATCACTCACAGGAAGTGAGCAATGAACAGTAATTTTTGAAAATTAACGCGTTAATCTGTTTCCAGGAAGAGTTAATGAAAAAAATGGTGGCAGAGGCTCAGTCCAACAGTATCACTGAAGAAATACTCTCTGGTGCAGAAAGTCATGGTGAAGAATTAGTAGGAGATCCTCAAATGCTGAAGGAACCTGGTGAGAATCTTCAGCTTCCTTCCACATGCTTGTCTATCCTTGCATGGCTCAACTCCTTTTATTTATCTTAAGCTCGCTAGTCGTAATTCACTCAAGTGCTGTTGCATAAAACTTGATGTGAGTTCAAGTAGTAGGTTCAAGTGGATTCAAGTAGGCTTGGAAAAGGAGGGATCAAGATTCGGCAGTTCACTTTATGTTCAAACTTGTGACATTTTGACTATTAGTTGAGGCATGGGGAGATATTTATATCCATTATGCTAATTTAGCTTGCTCTGATCCTGTATAGGTGAGAGTTGGACAGCACCCTCTCTTGTCCCTTTCTTCTGTTCTGCAATTTTATTGTGGGGTCCAGAATGCTACAGGTGCTGCCCCACTAATTTCAGCAGGCTAAAATGTGGTTAAATAGAGGTCTTCTCAGATGAATGGGAAAGGGTGAGCAGAAGCATATTATAAAGTGCATCTGGGACACTCACTGAATTGGTCATATATCTGTGCTGACTATAGTCTGCAAAGTGCTGAGGGAAGCCCTGACCAAACATTTATTTCTTTAAAATGTATTATTTTATTGTTTCTGAACAATGATCAGTGTTTTCTCTTTTTACAGAGACTACAGGAGCCCAAAATGCATGAAAATGACATCCAGGGCTCTTTCTTGGCCTATTTCATCTGCGGTCGCATCTAGAAAATTGCTACTAAACTTCATGTGTTCTAATCTGTACAAAAAATGTAAATTAGTTTTTCACACATTGCCTTTTAGAATAGGCATGCTAACTCCGCCCCCCGCCCCCCATAAAGTCTAAACAGCTAAAACTGAGTTTTCAGTCTGGCTGCACTGTTCGTTTCTGTCTTGTCTTTTTTAAAAGAAATTTTATTGTGATTTTAGCAATTTTAAAATGTAGTTTTAAATAAAGTTTGACTTGTACGTAGGTGTGGATATGACGCTCTGTGAACAGACAGGTTAAAAGATTTAAGGAGATAAGCGGTATTGAATCATTTCTTTTACTTCATTGCTGCAGTTTATTAAGTGTAAAACTTCCTTTTTTCAACAGGACCAAAGTAGTGGGTTGGATGCAGAAGTGTCATCCTGCATATAGAAATGATCTTCTAGTCATGGAATAACTCTTGAGTTAGAGCAGGGGCCAGGAATCTTCGATCCCAATTCAATTCAGTGTGCCAGTTTAAACTTTTCTGTCCATGCCAAATCCATGATGGGGATGAAAATTACACACACCCTCACCTATCAGATTGATCGAGTGGGGATGGATGTGTGATGAACCCCCTGCCTCAACAAAACCGGATTTTTCGATGGACTTGTCAAGAGTCCAGGACAAAACCAACCCCAAAGCTGTCAATCTTTTTTTCTCTTTACAAAAAAAGGACTTTCGACAACTTTGGGGTTGGTTTTGCTTTTTTGAAAGATGGCAACCCTAAAATGCAGTAGGTAGGGCAGTGGGAATTCAACAGGTGCAGTATCAGGGCAGCCACGCATCTGGATGGAATGGGTGTGTCCATCATCCGAAAGTCCTTCTTTTTTGTAAAAAGAAAAAGAAGATTGACAACTGTGGGTTTCGTCTAAAAAAGAAAAGAAAAAGCTTGACAGCTTTGGGGTTGGTTTTACTCTTTTGAAAGATGGTAACCCTAAAACACTGTTTGGTCTGATCAGGCAGGACTCTAACGTTCAACGTCCTGTTCTCACGGTGGGCAAGGCTGCTCTCCCAACCTATGATTCCCTATAACCGCTATTCAGAGGCATTCTACCTACCTCATTGGAGAATAGTGCATAGCCTTATCATCCATGAATTTGTCTAAACCCCTTTAAAAGCCATCCAGAATCTCTACCATCTCTGCATCTAATGATGGCAAATTCCCAGTTTATTCATTTTGTCTGTCTGGAACCTGACGGCATTCAGCTTCAAAATTCTGTAAACATCAGATTTGATACTGTAAAGCATGGACCTACATGTTGACTCCAGCTACAATGAGCTTCAGGCAGCATAGCTGATGATCAAGGATTATAAGACTTGTAGTTCAGCGCATGGTTGCATGTTTCTCAGCCTTATTTTACAGGTACAATGCAGTCTAGGGTCAGCCCTATTTTTAACTATGCAGATTATATGAACCACCTATGCAGACCAGCTGCTTGCTGTTGATCCTGCCAGTTTTCCTTAGGAAAGCAAGTTGTAGATGGGTTTGCCCCTCTTCTGCCATGTATCCTAAAGGATTTTGGGTGGATAAGATATTACTCAAGCAGAATATTGAGTCACTTGGGAATTAAAGGATAGATGGGAGAAACCCTTAGCCAAAAGTCTTAAGAGCAATACTACTATGCCCTGAGGGCCTATGCAGTGCAAGATATTCATTAAATTAATTACAGTGGGAAGAAGCCTTTCAAGTGGTCAGATAAGAAAAACAGGAGGATTTGGTGGTGGTGGTGGTGTCAGCTTTTTTCCAGTCCAGGGGCCATGTTGCCTCATGGGCTGCATGTTCATGATGGGCAAGACCGGGAGCCCAAAGTGGAGCAGTAGATGTGACTGTTTCAGCCAAACAAAAGTTGAGACGTTTCTATACCTCTCCATCCAAGCAAGAGGAATTGTCACAGTTCAAGGACACCTTTCAACTAGGCAAAAGTAGTTATGGAGGGCACATAGAGCCAAGTTCGTTGCTGCTGTTATTTGAAACCCAATATGTAGGTTTTTCACTACAGTGGGACCTCGGACGTTGAATGTAATCTGTTCCGGAAGGACTTTCGACTGGTGAAATGTTTGAATTCCGAGGTGTGGCATCTGATTGGCTGACAGCTAGGCTTTTTGCAGATGGGAAGCCGTGTCGGATGTTTGGGTTCCAAGGAACGTTCAAAAACTGGAACACTTTCAGGTTTTCAATGTTCGGGAGCTGAAATGTTCAGGAACGGAGTGGTTCAAGAACCAAGATTCCACTGTATTATGTGTACATTAAATATAGGGAAGAATCTCAGCACTGTTAAAAGAAGCGTGAATTCTAGCACATACGGCTTTCATATTGTAAGGCTATATTAGCTGGTGGAAAAGTTCTGTTGGTCGAAGTTTACCTTAAGCCGCCATTTGTTCTATACGGAAGCCCTATTTGCAAACAAAAAAGGTGCCATTTTAGTTTTAGCCACTCTTAGGAAACAGACTTAACAATGTAGAGTTTGCCTTTCTGCACCAATGCAACGTTAACCCTGGCTTCGTCTTCCACTGGTAACGCAGTAGCACTTCAGAGGGAGAAAATATCAAGGCACTGACATTGGGGTATGGGAAAACCTTGTTTTCTAAATAGTGAACTACAATCACCTTAACCAATACAGTGTGGGCAGGTTGGTTGGTTAGTTAGTTAGTTAGTTAGTTAGTTAGTAGGAAAAGCAGTAGACTCATGGATGCTACACACCTACCACAGTATTATACTACATCAGAATGCTGCTGTCAAGCCTAATTCCAGCATTGGGAGGGGTCCCTGTGGGCTCATATGTCCCTGAAGATGCCACATCAGCCACCCCTGCTGTGGATATTTTTCAAGAGTAGACTTATACCTTAAAGTGTGAGAAATGTGGAGGATCAAAGTCCCCAAAAGAGCTTCCAGCCTTAGGGGATGACTGTCTCTTTAATTAATCCTGTAGGCGTGTTCCCAGTACACTCTCATAATAATATACAATAATATATCACCAGTAATCCAGCATTAATTGTACATTTTCCAGGGATTAGCCTACCATATAAGAATATGATGCCAGCTGGGGATAGATTTAGAAAAATGTAAATAGGAAGTGATGCTCAGTTGGTGTAGCAAAACCTTTTACGGTATTGGTCTTAAGTATGTAAGCTTGTCAGCCACTAGACCCTTTGTCACCTTCAAAAACCACCTCCTGACAGCTGAGGGACACAGCAAAGGGATGGTATCCACAAAATACCACTCCAAAATACCACAAACCACTTTGACGTAAAGAACAATGGGAGCACCACATAGGCTATGAAATTAAACCTACCCAATGGACTAGAATGTGGTCTAAACCTCCCTTTAAATCCATATCAGTGAAAAGAAAATAACTCACTCTGAAACTCACAGATGGTTCATAACACCACAGAAACTAGAACTAATATGCCCAGGAACCTCACCAAGATGTTGGAGAGGCTGTACCTGCACAGTTACATACCTCCACATGTGGTGGAAATTCCTTAAAATCCAACCTTTCTGGACAGCAGTCCTACAAGAGATAGCGAAATAACTCAACAGGTATTAGAAGTCACCCCAGAACTGGCCCTGCTGAACATCTTCCAAAATCATGATAGCTCTACTCACAGAGCTTATAACCCATGTACTCTCAGAAGCCTCATAGCCAGACACTGGAGAGACCTGTCAGGAGTAAACGTGGACCAATGGTATCAAATTCTACAGGAAGCGGCCTTACTAGAAAAGCTAACCAATAAACCGACATGGCGACAAATAGGACGTCTTCATCCCAGTATGGCTCCCCTTTATCACATAACACAGCCCAACAAGACAAGAATCCACCCACAGCATATGAATCAATATGGCTGACCTGACCTAACAATCTCCCCCCATATGTAAACAAACCCCACTGCAGACAGCCACCACACCCTGCCCCCCCCCAATACCTCTTACTGCCAAGGAAATGTAATAAAGAGAAAGAGAATCTACCCAGTTGATGCTTACACAAAGCCCCACACGTACACTATGCAAAAAAATAGAAGTCTCACCATTCCCCCTTCCCCAATCTTACACTGTACTCAACACTAAGGTCTCACAACAAACATAGCTGATTTGTAAGAAAGACCGTACAACCTGAAGAGGACAAGGCATGTACTTTTGTAAATCAAGAAAATATTTAATAAACATAAATTTATATATTTATATAAAAGTATGTAAGCTTGTGAAGATGCTATTTGATACTTCAGTGCAAGATGTTAAGCCAGCACTAAATGTTTCACAAAATCCTCAAAGGTATTACTGGAGGGTTGCTTAAAAAAACAAAACTTGCCAATTAATGTGGGTTGCAGAGTTTATTCTACAGTATATCCTTTCCTTTCTGCTTATTCAAATACATACAGACCTAGACAGACATGCTTGCATACAGAGCGTTTATAACTACCATTCTGTCAAGGCCTCCAGGACAGCTTACAGTTTCTAAATATCAAATCAAGACGATGATGTAAAACAAACTGGTCATTGGGCTGGGCAGGGGAACTGTGGCACTCAGTTTAATTGGGTAGGCCCTGATATTAGCCTGTGTGCCTGTCTCCCTTCTTGCAGGGCAGTTGATGTCTGACCTGTTTTTTTAGTTACTAGAGCAAATGGCAGAATCTCTTGCTCAACTGACAGCCATTTAGGAGACAGTAAATTTCCTTGGAAGCACAGCTAGTAGCTATCACAAGAGTCCATAAAGGCCACTTTCCATCAGCATTTTTTGCTCTCCTAACCCCCTAAGCCATAGCCAAGCACAGCATCTAAGCATCTAATGACTACAACTCAAAGAGAGTCTTACTCTCTTCACTGCAGAGAGAAGGCAACTTTGATGTGCTTAAAAAAAAAAAAAAACTAACTTGCTAACTGGACAATCGCCATGTTGGAGGTTTTGTGGACATAACTCTATTTTTGCTTAGTAGGTTTCATTGAAAATAAAAAAGGATGCCAACCTTAAGCTTGCAAGGCACATTATATATATCCTCTTACAATTCATACAATTTGGATTTACATTTGGATTTTTAAACAAAAATGCAAAAGTAAACATTCCGCGTTTCAAAATAATAGACTCAACCTCGCTTGACTTTTAGATTGTCAGTTAATCTTCCAATGGAAAACAAATTGACTGTTATAATTGACATATCAAATGCCATTCTTAAGCAAAAAGCACAGTAGGGTTTATCCTTTTCACCTGTATTACAATCCATTTGCACAAAGAGGTTCGTGCAAGCCATCAACCTGGTCCATGTGCTTACTCAAAGACAGAATGGAACACCTCCTGCCCAACTTTAATGTAGGCATCTCTCTCTTCATCTGTCATAAATGAAACAAGCTCTGGGTTTTCACTCACTTCACTGTATAAGTGTGGCCGTCCAGCCACAATTACGGTCGGATTTAGAACTATTGGCTCCTGATTATTTTCTAGATCACTGCCGGTGGTGTTGACTGCAGTTGGTTTGGCCTCTTCCTCGGACTCACTGGTGTCACTTTCTGACTGCTGAGGTCCGTTTTTGTCAAAACAAGGGGTCTTTCCCGACACAGAGAAAGGGACTGACTCGTGGATGAGTAGAGTCCTTAATACTTCATTGTTAATGGAAGGTTTCTTGGGAGAGTCTGCCACATCCTTAGGCATTTCTAGTAGGGGGGGAAAGAAATACAGTTAAGGGAGCTCTTCACCATGTTTAACCTACCATCTAAATTGAGAGCAAAACTTGTTCCAGAAGGCACTAGATCTAATGGGGTCAGGTTACACTCAGGGAGGTGACTTAGTCCCCTTTGAAGAGACTGCAATGGCTACAGAGAGGAGGGGAAAGAGTTCGTAATAGCCATTTCTAGATTCCACAGGGTAAGGAATCAGGCAGTGCTTTGTTTTTCACTTATCTAATTAGGTCCCCAGTGACAAGTCGAATTTTGCAGACACAGAGTGCCTCTGAAGCAGGTCAGAGCTCTTCTACCCAGAGGTACAAATGGAAGTCCAATCTCGTAGCTGGTGAATGCCCTTGTTGAAACTGTGTGTTGTTCCTTCAAAGAGAAGAAGCCCAAGATATTGGGATCTCTTTTTCTGCAACCCCCTTGAGTACTGTGAAACATGAAAGCAACCGGGCTTTAGTTTGTAAAAGCAGGGTTTATTATCAGAACAGTTTGTAATTTAGCGTTGAATAAGTCAAGCCTCAGTGAACCATCATTCCTATAAATAAGACTTTAGCAGTGGCAAAACCCGTACCAACTCAATTGCTCTGGAATTGGACTAATATGTATCTATATTCACCGCCCCTGTAATTTATGAGAAGGTGGTCAAGAAAAGAAAACAAATGCCGGCCAAGTAAATATAGTTTCCCACCAACTCAAGCTGCATACTTTGCCACAGTTGGCTATGCACCCTAAAGTTTCCTCAGATGAATGATGATCATATTGGGTGTGCCCCTTTCACAATTGAGCAACCATAGCTTGACACTAATTTATTGGGGTTTTCCAGGAATGGGATGCTTGAAGCCAAGGCATGAAGTGTCTTCACACTTTCCTCTTGCAACAGCAGCAGTTGCAGCCAATTGCAACTGGCACAGGCAGGGTGCTCACCGGCCTTTTCATTGCTGCTGCTTGCCAAGAGAAAGCAGGGCAAAGCACAAGGAGCTCAAATCTGTGTCAACGCAGCAGAGCCAACCCAATCCTCCTTTGCCACAGCACACTCGGTACCTTGTCTCTCTCCAAAACTGGCTGTGACACAGCTTGGGAAAGCAGGTGAGCAAGACCTATGCTGGACCACCTACTGCTACTGGTTAAGTCAACCTTACCGTTTTTAGTTGTGGACCATTTGCAACTTCCTCCTGGGTCGACTGCATCATTTACAGTGGTACCTCTGGTTATGTACTTAATTCGTTCCGGAGGTCCGTTCTTAACCTGAAACTGTTCTTAACCTGAAGCACCACTTTAGCTAATGGGGCCTCCCGCTGCCGCCGCACAATTTCTGTTCTCATCCTGAAGCAAAGTTCTTAACCCGAGGTACTATTTCTAGGTTAGCAGAGTCTGTAACCTAAAGCATATGTAACCTGAAGCATATGTAACCCGAGGTACCACTGTACATTTATTTTGTTTTAGGATTTATAGTGCGATGGCCACTGGCTGTAAGCATTAAAAAACAACAACACAACTAGCTCACAATTCCGATGGCAAACAACTGCTTTGGTGATGTCCACCTTGCCACAACATTGACTCCTGTTTGCTCTCGAGTATCTGCACCTAACCAAATGCTGCTTGAGAGGTACTGCTGCTTTAGAGGTTGGGTATGAAAACTCGTTTGAACACTGGGGAACAGAGTCTGGCCAGGGCGAAGTGTCCTTCTCAGTACCAACAACATCTGGGACTTCTTAGCTTAGCTAATGTGGTGTCCTACAGCTTCCCTGTTCCAAAATGCAAGGGAAAGGGGGATTGACTGACAGAGGAACAGCAATAGTTCAGCTACCACCAAAGGGGAAGTGCAAACAGCATGGAAATGGAGCACTTTTTAACAGCAGGTGTGAATAATATTCTTGGAAGATGGACTCACCAACACTAGTAGAAGCCACAGCTGAAGAGGTCCCCTTTGTGGTACTTTGGGTCATCCATACAGGTTGTCCTTTGACTGCCTTGACCATTGCTTTCTTCTTAAGTCCAGACTTTTGGATGTCAATAACAACGTTCTGGACATACATGTTCTTGGCATAACTCCTGGCAGCCCATTTCTTAGGGCAACGAAGCAGCTCAGTTTTTGAACATGGATTCTTATCCAAGCTAAAAATGTACACATTAGTCTTGTCACTGACATTCTTGTATTGCTTAACAGACATGAATATTTTAAGTGTACGGCTCTGATTCAGACAAAATTATACTTTTCCCACACCGCAATTTAATAGGGTTATGTCACAATTATATTCTAAGTCCCATTGGCTTCAGGGGGTCTAATATGGAACAAGACCCTCCTGTTCTGCCCCCCTGAATATTGTTTTAGCTTATTTATTCAAGGTAGCCAGCAAATTATAAAGGAACACAATTTATTTACTACTCCTTGTTAAGAACTCTAGTATGGCTTAGTAGCAGTGCTATTTTTCTAAAAAAAGAGGTGCTGGAACTCATCATGAACTCACCTTGTTCTCTTATAATGGCAATAGCACCGACCTGAAAGGTGCCAGAACCAAGTTCCAGTGAGTTCCGGCTGAAAAAAAGCCCTGATTCGTAGCAACCCTGTTTTGCAAGGCTGTTGTAAGGGACAAGCCAGATATAGGTTGAAAAGCCTTTTTCATCTAAGAAATGCTTTATTTGTGATTAAAGCTACAAAAGTTCACGTATGAGAATCTCAGAAACGGAGGCCAGAACAGTCTTTTGTGACTCTCTCTTATATTCCTAAGTTAAAAGGCTATTGCCCACACAACTGAACAACCTCATCTCAAAACTACACTGTTAGGAATGATTCATGTGCCTTTCGTAGCTACAATTGCTATACACGCTTAACTGGGGAGCAGACATGCCTAGGATTTCTCTGCTCAGAAAGGTGCTACCCTATTCTAGGGATGGGGCAGAGTTCCACCTTCAACTGGAATCGGGGCTAGCAGCATGTCTTCCTTTTTGTGGGGACAGAAGCATTTATGGGCTGGGCGCTATTTTCTACTTGGTATCGTGACAACAAGTACTAAACAGTGGCCTAAAGTACAAGAAAGGCAAAGAGTATTGTTATGAGCTTGTGGGTGGCAGACTTCTAATCTCTATAATCCTAGCAAGTGTTAAAATATCATTCAGGATGGCTTCCTCACGAGGTGAATGCCTCCAGGTAGGGTGGCATGGGACAGGCAATTAAGAGAGAATAAAGGAAAGGCAGCTCTGTACCAGACAGCAAATGGGTGGCGCCAGGGTGCCAACTTGAATAAAATACTGGGGGTGGGGGCAGAAAATCCCTGCCCCACCCCGTTTGAATGGCAGTGCCCATCAACTTGGAGGGAAGCTCAGCCCCTTCAAATATTTTATGGGTGGGGTGGGGGAAAGGGACCTCGGCCCCTAGGAGTTGGGGCCTCCTTCTCCAGCTATTAGACAGAGAGAAGGACAAAAGCGAGAGTTGACTGTCATGTGACCTAGAAGCTAGAATGGGGGAAGCTGCAAGCTGGAAAGGCAGATAAGAAGTCGTGGCTGATTTCGGCTTGAATCCAAGGCTGTGGCCATGGGAGAAACAAGACCCTCGGGGTGTTGATGCTGTGAACCCCTCCATCGTAGGCTCATGGTGTAAATGTATGTAAATAAACCATATATCATAAAGACACTACAGTCTCTGCTGTGCCTCATTTCCTAAAGGAAATATGGTAGAGAGGTTTCCCATGCCCAGGGCTGATTTTAGGACCCATTCTGGTTTTCACAACCACACCAGAGTTGGGGTGAAATACACAGATTTCATTCCACTTTGCAGAAGTGGGGTCGGACTGTTCCACCCATCCTAGTCCACTCACATATATAATCACCCATATATGTTGTCACCAAGAGCTGCTGCCTATTCCAGTTAGAAAGGCAAGCCTGAGGTAAAAAATTAGTTGGGGCAACCATTACAGTTCTCCCCCCCCCCCCCCACCCCAAAATTGTTCAACTCCTCAACTTGTACTTCATGCTAGTATTTTGCTTGGAGTTTGATAAGTTTAACGGCGTTACCTTCTTGCTAGTTCCGGTATTTCTGTAGGCTGGGGCTCAAGGAGGTCACATGGCAAAACGATGTCTTCCGTTTCACGGAGCAACTCAAAGATGGGCTCCGTCTGCTGGTTGAATTTGGCCAGCAGACTTTGGGCATCCCGTCTGGGCAGCGCAGACACATCTTCCTCAACTTCAGTATTGCAGTAGGTGCAACGAAACGTCCCTGACGCATAAACAGAGGTGAGGCGATGAGAGGGGGAACCTGTGGCCCCTCCAAATGTTGTTCATTTCTAGCTCTCACCCTCCCCAGTCACGGACCACATTGGCTCAGGTAAATGGATGTCCAACAACTTCTAGAGGGGCTCACAGGCCCTCAGCAGATTGCTGCAGAAATCTAAAGTCCAGCACATAAACAGCTCAGGACCGCAATACCTCAAGGACCACCTCTACCCAGACCCTGAGATTATCTTCTGAGGCCTTTCTTCATGTGCCTCTGTGATTAAAAAGTTGGTTTTGCTGGACCGGTTGGATCAACAAGTGTTTCTTTTTCTTTCTTTTTTTCCCCTGCCAGCAAATGGTTAATGAATGGCAGCCTCTGATTGGCCGTGGTTCCAGAAAAGACAGATTAAAAGGAGAGGATTTGTAGAGAGTTTGTGGAGAGGGTTGGTTTTGAGGTTGGGAGATAGGTTGAGGTATAAAGAGTGATTGGGAGAAAGAGTTGGTTCTGGAAAAACAACTCTGAACATATAATGAAGGACAGAGTGTGCTGTCCTGTAGGAGGAATAGACTGTAATTTACCTGGGAGGCAGAGGTTGAGCCAGGACAAGTAGGAGCTGGAAAGGAACAGCCTACTTGGGACTCAAATCTAGTCAGGACAGGAGAGATTCTTCTAAGGAAAAGAATACAGGGGTGTGGAGAGCCCTTTGGTCTATTACTTAAAAGTACCTCAGGAGCAGGAGTGTTAAAGGGGGTGGATAACCGAAAGACTCACCGTATAAAGGAACCAAACCTATAACACAAAAACAACTGAGGACGAATTAAAGTGAAATTGCACTGTATTCTTGAAGTAACCTAAGTTTAATCCATTTGTGTTATACACTATCTTGCCTTAAATAAACCTTTATTGTTTATTTAAAGAAAAGCTGACTCCAACTTACTAGTTATCCCCTCACAAAGGTCCCCTGCAGGATACTAGAAATTTAAGAGGAAAGGAAAAAGAAACCTTCAATTAAAGGGTTATTCAGTGAGGTGGGAGCAATTTATCTAAGTGAGAGCGGGCCTAACAGTGTGAGAGGAAAAAGTGTCAATGCGCTCAGCCTCCGCAAGAGGTCCAGAGGGTGGCAACACAAAAATGGGCTTTTTTTTGCAGTGACTCCCCTTCTGTGGAATGCCCTCCTCAGGGAAGTTCGCTGGGTGCCTTCATTACACACCTTTAGGCAGCAGGCAAAAATGTTCCTTTTTAACCAGGCCTTTGGCTGATCTGATTTACATCCTATGCCCTTTTAAAATGTGGTTGTTGTTGTTGTTGATGTTGTTGGGGCGGGGTGCTATTTATATATATATATATTCTTATTCCAGTGGTATCTCAGGTTAAGTACTTAATTCGTTCCGGAGGTCCGTTCTTAACCTGGAACTGTTCTTAACCTGAAGCACCACTTTAGCTAATGGGGCCTCCTGCTGCCGCTGCGCCGCCGGAGCACGATTTCTGTTCTCATCCTGAAGCAAAGTACTTAACCTGAGGTACTATTTCTGGGTTAGCAGAGTCTGTAACCTGAAGCATATGTAACCTGAAGCGCATGTCACCCGAGGTACCACTGTATATATTTTGTGGTTTTATATCTTGATTTTATTCTGTGAACTGCCCTGAGAAAAAAATGGGGAAAAAATAACCCAAAGATTACCCTTGCTCCTTTTAAAAGATCTGCAACATGGGGTTGCCAGAAGCTGCCTTATGCTGAGTCAAACCATTGCCCCACCCATAATGGGGGATGGCTCTGTTGGTTAGTTAGAGCATGGTGCTGACAATGGCAAGGCTGCAGGTTCGATCCCCCGTAAGGGACAACGGCATATTCCTGCATTGCTTGGACTTGGGCTTGGACTAGATGATCTGCAGGGTCCCTTCCGACTATGATTTGATAAGATCCTATCTCAATATGGCTCTCACTAACTAGCAATGGTTATCCAGGGTTGAAGGCAGAAATCTCTCCTAGACCTCCCTGGAGATGCTGGAAACTGAAATTGGGAACTTCTGCATGGAAAGCAAATGCTCTATACCCACTAAGCTAAGGCCTTTCCCTGCACAAACAATTACAATTGAGGTGCATTTTTATGTTCCAGCGTATTTTCTAAAGGATAAGAGGCAAACGACACAGATGCAGCAGTTTACCTGTGAAAGCATCAAACAATTGATTCACTTCCAGGTCGGTGTACGCATTTGAGCAGGCGGGACACTTGAAGGACGATCGGGTGGTGGAACGCTGCTCATCTGCGTCAATCTTCCGGCGCATGTGATCCAGCTTGTACTTCGCCACATGCACCAACACCTTGTAGTTAATGTAGTAGTAATTGTGCCTCACGCTCTTCCCGTTACGGCCTGTCTCCACACACATGCGCAGCTTCACAAGTTTATCGGCCTTGAGGGTGTTCAGGACGGTCCGCAGCTGCTTGCGCTCATACCTGAGGAGCAGCAGCAAATCGTCCTCCTTCACGCATGCGTGGCGGATCAAAACATCAAGGGCCAGCGCATGTTCGGCTCCGTAGAAGCCACGCACCATGTACTTGGCCAAACGTTTCAGGGCTGTGGGGACTTCGGTAATAACATCTTGGCCTCCCATTGGTACCTACATTATAATCAGGAGCCAAGGCGGAATCAACACAAAGGAAAAGAAGATAAAATCTGTCGCAGTTTCTGAGTATGCTTACTGAAGAGTTTATACCAATGGCTTCAAGATCCATGGTTTAAACCCAGAGCTCTCCATGTGGGAAGGGAAAAGTGGCATCAGGACAAGGAGGTGTCCTTCTCGAGGAGATGAAGGATGTTTGGTTAAAAAAAAAAAGGTAAAGGACCCCTGGACGGTCAAGTCGAGTCAAAGGCAGCTATGGGGTTGTGGCTCTCATCTCGCTTTCAGGCTGAGGGAGCCAGTGTTTGTCTACAGACAGCTTTCTGGGTCATGTGGTCAGCAGGACTAAACCGCTTGTGGTGCAATGGGACACCATGACAGAAACCAGAGCACACAGAAACACCATTTACCTTCCCACAACAGCTGTACCTAATTATTTACTTACTGGTGTGCTTTCGAACTGCTAGATTGGCAGGGGCTGGGACAGAGCAACAGGAGCTCACTCTGTTGTGCGTATTTGAACCACCAACCTTCCGATCAGCAAGCCCAAGAGGCTCAGTGGTTTAGGCCCCAGTGCCACCCGCTTCCCTCAAGGGTATTTAATCAGGCGTTAGCACCTCATAGAAGAAATGTGGAGATAGAACCCCTCACTTGCATTTTCCCCATGGCCCATAATTCCTCTTAAAAGTTTTTCAGGCATGGATGAGGTACCTGTGTGTCTCCAGAGGTTGAACTACAATTCCCACCATCCCTGACCATTGGCCATGCTGGCTCCAGATGAAGGGCGCTGAAGCCCATCAGCATCATCCTGAAGTGTTGCGGTTCCTGCCTTAGGGATTAAGTTCAACAGGGCACTCAGAGTTCCATCCGCATTCTTCAGGGGGAAGTCCCATCAAAGGACAACGGAGATGCTACTGAAAAGGTGCACATTCTGACTGCCATTTAGCAGTTGCCAAAAAGCCACAGAAATCCTAGGAGAGGGCCTGGTGTTGCAAATCAGGATTCCACTAAATTAAAATTAACCTCAAGGTCTTGCCAGACGCTTTAAAATCTCTGCGGTAGCGAGAAATGTGCAGCGGCAATAACCCTACCTAGGTCCTATGTCAGTAACTTCCCTTCTCATCAAGTAGGACTTCAAGTGCTCTCAAACCCCAAAACAATATGTGATTGCTGTGCTCTGTCTGCCATGAGGAAAAACTGAGGGTGCAACGGGGAACTTTGGCACCAGCCATCATCTATAACTCCTATTCATTCCAAAGGGATGTCTAGTGCGACCTCTGCTAAGTAAGTCTGTGATTGCACAAATATTTCCCTGGCCACTGGGCATGCTGGCTGGGGATAGACTGACGTTCAGCAACAACATCTGTGGGGCACAAAGAGCCTAGAATAGAAATAGCACCCATTGGGCAACCTGCATGTCAGCTACGTAACTGGTGCAATGTGTACCTGAACAGGGGAGAAGCTGGACCATTTGGGGCAGGCCATAATACCACAACTTGAGCTCACCTGCCAAAGACAAATATTGCAGGAGGATTACGGCAGACCAAAGAAAGTCATTATTCACAGAGCTTACAATTAATTTATGGACTTAACTGTCATGGGATGGGCTGATGGCCACTATTTGATGGCCTGTTAAATATGGGAGGAGATAAACTAATGGATTAAATTTAATTGATTATTTTTAGGCCCATCAGCAGCTACTACTAAGTAACCAAGTGTAGGGCCTTCCCCAGCGGTGAGCCTCCAGATGTTGGCTACCACCTCCCTTTAGCCATGTTGGCTGGAGCTCTTGGGAGCCAAATCCAAAAAGATTTGAAGGCCATTGGTTTGCCAACCCTGAGTAAGATAGAATCCACATTTGCAGAGGCAGCCTAATTCTGTATGCCGTATCCAAACTGGTGACAACAACAGAAGGAGACATCTTGTGCCCTGCTTGTGTGCTTCTGCAGCAGACATGGGAAAGTAGAGTTCTGCAGATGGTGGTGTTCTCTCTATCTGCCATCAGCCTCAACCAGCACAGCCAATGGTCAAGGATGATGGGATTTGTAGTCACAGGCCCTCCATCGCCATACTGGAGGCATTGTTTGAAATGCTACCGTTTGAAACAAAACACAAAGCCACACAGACTTTGGGTCCAATCCCTCATCTGACCAGCATGGGGAGCGCATTGAAAAATCTGCATTTGCAAGTCACAGACTGTGAGGCAACCATTCTACCTTGCACAAAGCTGGTCTGATGAGGTTGGTTTCAATGCGTTCCTCCCCAAAACTCCTGTTGCTATGGATAGAAACAGTAATTATCCATGGCAAGTTGGAAGCGAGTTCAGAGCAGTGAGTTCATAACATTCCCATGATAACAATCTACTTCTACAGCTAATAAATGAAATACTGGCTTGCCATTCAGACTTAGCACCCAACAACCAACTAGTACAGCTTCAGAGCAAGACTGAAGAAACAGTTCTTGTATCCTAGCGGCCCAAAATGCTAATTACCTCCCTTGGTAGCGGCAGCAGGAACTTCAAGTTTGCCTAGGTCTCAAGATGCTTTTCCAAGGCTCCTCCCAGCCACCTCTCCCCTCTGCTTCTGGAGTTCCTTAGCCAGCACTCAAATTCTAAGCACGTGATAGGAATTCAGAGGAGTGGGGCTGTTTGACAGCTGTTAAGAAATCTCTATTGCAGCCCTGCTCACCTGCAGGTGATGAACACATGATTGCTCAAGAAGCACACACAAGTAGAGCCGGCCAGGTGGAGGCCGAGAGGAGCTGAGAAATTTTGTTTCGCCAGATTTGCAACGCTATTAAAGCAATATCGCAAGAGCTTGCTCAACCGGTGCAGACTATGACTTAACAGTCGCCCGGGCTGCTTGACTCGATGTGCATCATCGCCTTGCCTTTCGCCACTCAGCGATTCCTTTCTAAAGTGGGGAGGGAGAGAATGTGGACTTTTAAAAGATGGTGTTGAATAATGCCATCCCCCGAGATCAGCGATTCTCTGCATTTGTATGCACTACTCTGTTCTCCATCTGGGACCCAGAAGTCTGTCTCACTGACAAATAAAGGGGGTGCCATTTAAAGCAGAGACTTTGCCACTTCTGAAGCATGTTGCCTCGGGCACTTTATGCAATGCTTTCTTCACCTTATTGGTCGTCTGCAGACCTTCAAATTCTGGGGACATACAACTTATTCCATATGATAAAAGGAAAAGAAAGTCTGCTAATTATTACATCTTCCATGTTTTTGTTATTTTTATAGTAAGCAAAAGCAAGACAAAATCAAAACCAGTACCTGTTCATTATAAGATAAACACAGAAAAGTAGGGTAAATTGTAGCATAAGACTAGGTGGGTTTTCCCCCTCCAAAAATCATGTTTAAAAATTCTGGGTCGTCTTATACATGGGTAGTGTATTGTGGGGACGTGGGGAGCCGGAGATTGTGATTGGTGGCTGTGGCAAGGGCTGGTGTTGAGAAGCTTTTGTTGCAGCATCAGGTGGGCAATTTGCTGCTTTTGTCGGGGAGGAAATAGAGGATAGGCTGATTTTGCGATGTGTGTGAGCGGCATTGCCGGTCTGGTGGGTGAGCAATTTTTCTGCACCCCCCCCCCAAAGCTCAACTCCTCTGGGGAATCCCCCCTCCCCAATTTTCTTAATTTTGAGTCCCCCAAAATAGTCTTTGTGATGTTAGATACAGGTGGAAAGAGGTTTATTTGGTTGCAATTTGGAAACATTTCCCCTTGGCTGCAGTTTCTCTGCCCAAGGAAAACACATATCATACCTGGAATTGCTTTGGAATTATGTTGCTGTTCGTTCATCCTAGACTCAAGATTTTGTTGTGGCACTGAGGCATGATGTACAGTGAAACAGGAATATCCTCTGTGGTGTGAATTGAGATCACTTCTAACTGGCTAACCCCCTAACATTTTACAGGGCGGTACAGACTATAAACTTTTATTTACCATTTCTTAATTTCCCATTAAAACTGGTAAAGCTTTTATCTCAATATTAAACTCTTTTCGTATCCTTTTTTTTTGGGATAATAGCGTTAAGACGGTTCCATGTTCTCCATTTTTGGGGGGGGGCACTGGATTTGCTTTTCTTTGCAATCTTGTAAAGTAAATATGTTAAGGATCATCTTGTTGACTTGCTTGTTATCACCACAAGCAAAATGTAGCTCCTTTCTTGCAAGTGAACTTTCTTTCTCACAGTTGTGGATAAGAGCAATTCAAAGTCTTTCACAATGCTGCCACCAATAAGGCCCTCTGCCTGGTTCCCTGTAACTTCACTTCTTACAGTGAGGGAACCGCCAGAAGGCCCTCAGTGCTGGACCTCAGTGTCCAGACTGAACGATGGGGGTGGAGATATTCCTTCAGGTATACTGGGCCGAGGCCATTGAGGGCTTTAAAGGTTGGCACCAACACTTTGAATTGTGCTCAGAAATGTACTGGTAGCAAATGTACCAGTAGGTCTTTAACGACTTGTGGTCTAAACCACTGAGCCTCTTGGGCTTGCTGATCATAAGGTTGGCGATTCAAATCCCCGCAACGGAGTGAGCTCCCGTTCCTCTGTCCCAGCTCCTGCCAACCTAGCAGTTTGAAAGCACGTCAGTGCAAGTAGATAAATAGAGGTGGAGAAAGTGGGTGTGGTGGGGGCAGTCTGCCCGGGTGTCATCCCTGAGGCGGGGTGTGTGACATCGTCGTGGGCGGTGGCCCCCATGGGACACTCCCTGCCGTTGGTGCACTGGGCGGCTAGCCCTGCCCCCACGGGCCGCTCCGGGTGCTGGAGCAGCTAACTCCGCCTCTAGATAAATAGGTACCGCTGCGGCAGGAAGGTAGACGGCGTTTCCGTGCACTCTGGTTCCCATCACGGTGTCCCATTAGGCCAGAAGCACTTTAGCCATGCTGGACACAAGCAGGAAAGCTGTGGACAAACGCCAGCTTCCTTGGCCTGAAAGTGAGCACCGCAACCCCATAGTTGCCTTTGACCGGACTTAACCGTCCAGGGGTCCTTTACCTTTTTTTATACGATGTTATACTTTTGAGGAAGATGCTCCAGGCAATTTAGTCACTGCTGTGCAGCTGTGCAATAAATGATGGAAATTTCAAGCGTGGAATAACCACACCAATTGGCTCATCAGGGCAAAATACCTTAAACCACCTACGGTTCTTGCAGCTTTACATCACCGGTATTTATTAGCCATTTATCCATCACGCCCTTTCTATACTGGAAAAACTTCCCTGGTATTTGCTGTGCATTACACACCCCACCCCAGAAGGCAAGCACCAAATGTTCCTTCTCCTTGTCAGCTTCTGCCTCGAGAATCTTGACTTGTATGCAGCCTGCTTCCTCCTCCGGCAAAGATGGAGAATTAGTAATGTTCTATCAGCCTGGAGAGCTTCGTTGGCGATAGCTGATAGGTGCTGATAATGCTCCGGTTCTAGGCTTGATCCCCATATGTGACAGCTGCATATTCCTGCATTGCAGGGCATTGGAAGAGAAATTCTACTTTGAAATTCTATGGTTCTACGAACCCCAACTCCCACCAGTCCTAGCAAACCCAGCAACGACCAGTATGGGTGTTGGAGTTGGGTATGCGTATGCTTAAGAAAAACCCATCTGCCTATACATTCAGAATGTAACTTACCATATTCGCTTCCCATAACCTACCTATAGGTCTTCAAAGAACTACTGCCAATCGATAGAGCACAATGCTTTGGACGAGCAGGAAAACACAGCTTTTTGTGGGTGGGGGATACAGACACCGCAATCTTGCATTTACGCCCATTTAACTGTTATGACTGCCCCGAGAATTATGGCTGCTATAGATGAGGGTATAGAGATCTCTACTGCAGATCTCAAGGGCCTTCATCTAACAAGTTTCAAGGTTTCCTTGGTTAAAGGGGAAAGCGTTTGGCTATGGCCCGTTAGCTGCGTGGAAGAGATTTGCGTTGCAGGAGTGGACAGCGACTACATCTGTTAAAATCAATGGGCTCAAGCATGATTAATGCCCTGCTGTAAAGTGGCCAAGACGTAAAAAGTTCTAGAAACAATACATCTTGCCAAATCATAACCTAATGATGAGCTGTACAATTTATTGCACAGATCTACTTGCTAATTAATTGACACACAATACACCAGATTGTTTCTAAACCCTATTGTTATCTAGTGGTGACCTGTGTATGCCTGCTTACTTGACCATAACCCCCTATTAAGCAATGTGGGACTCCACCCCAAACACACACCCATAGCAGCATTTATGTCGGATTACAATCCAATCTGTTATTGATCCACTAATATTTTCTCCTTAAAATTGGGTGTTATGAATTGCCTTGTTTAGACTTGCAGGATTTAACCAGCCACTTTAGTAAAAAACTAGGTCATAGAACGAGTCTTAGTTTTGCACCCCATTGTTAATAGAGGTGCAGCTGCAAGACATTCTAGTTTCAGCAAGTGGAACTAGTTGAGCTGGCTCTGGCAACATGGAACCTGAAAACTGGAGAAGCCTGGTTGAAGGCAGGTCTTCATGGAGTGTCGGCGGTGGTGGGAGATACAAGATTGCTAAACAAATTAAATAAATAGCACCTGCAAAGTTTATATAATGCTGGATAGTAGTAAAACCTCTAAGCCGTTTACATGAAATATTAACAATATTAAAAAGTTAACCATTAAAAACTTTTACAGATTTTTGTTTTTTTTAAAAAAAGATTAAAGCTTGTCAACATTTACATATCTGAACAGGCTTACCTAAACAAAAATATTTTAAGCAGGCACCCAACAGAGTGTGGTAAAAGCCTGGTGTCAATTGGCAGGGAGTTCCAAAGTTGCTGCCACACTAAACAATGAATTTCTTACAACTGCAGAGCAGTTACTGGGTGGTAACCTGTAACGGTGCCCGTTCTGCAGATCCAAGTGGCCTAGTGGGCACATATGGGCTTTATATACCAATATATAACCTTGAATGTAGCCTGGTAAACAGAATGAGGACGACAGATCTGGGAGAAGAGGTTCGATATGCTGACAGGGTCTCACTCCTGTCAGAAACCCTGCTGCAGCATTCTGAACTAACCGCAGTTTCCAGGTGAGGTGCAAGAGAAGCCCCACTTACGAGTGCATTGCAGTATAAATAAAATAATAATAATAACCGTCATCATCATCCAAGTGTTAACTCAGGTTTCTTTGGTGTGAAAACAGCCAACACATTTTGCACCAAATCTTTGCTTTCGCTCGCAACTGAAAGGAGAGTGGCAGAAAGTCGGCAATCCTGTGGAGGCTGTGGCCTTGCAGTGCAATGGGGAGATGAGGATCATTATTGACACAATTGTTCCTGAGTAAAGCTGACAGGGGATCTCATTCCAGTACTTATTGAAGGCTTAAGTCACATAATGAAGCAGCGGCGAAGGTGGCAAAGAATTACTCCGCTGCCTCCTCAAACAGGGAGAGTGAGCAATGTAAAACCAAAGGAAGAACATCCATCTTACTTCTGCTAGTCAAGCATCTCCCATTTTCTTCCAGGAGGGAAGTCTCGGGAATCCCAGCCTAGCTTTTTACGTGATGAGCGTAACACACAGTCCATCTTGCAACAGCAGTAAGTCATAGCCATGGGTTTTTGTTTTAAGAAACAGGCATCAGTGTGGAGGATTGGGGCAGAAAAAGAGGAGAGACGCAAGTCCTATACCTTGGCCACCACCATAACCTTTGTAGCCGAAATGTTGATTTTGTGACGATTAAAGGATTTGGTTGATTCAGTTGGGAAAGCCTCTCCTCCTCCAAGAGGGGAGGTATTGTGGGCGGGACGTGATTACTGCGTCACGCAGGGGGTGTTATGCCCCCTGCCCCACTCACCTGGTTGGCACACCACACCCACAGGTAAGCGCCCAACCGCGAGGCTTGGAGGGGGCGTGGTTTGCAGTTTAAGATACTGCTGTGCCAGCCATTCTGCCTCATTTTCTGCCTTCTTGTCGCGAGTTGATTCAGTTGGGAAACATTCAGTTTCTATATTCCTGATTTTACTATGAACTCATCTTTCCAGCTTCCCTGCGTTTCAAAATCTTGCACTGGCACCAATGTTGTAATGCTTAAAAGCACTATACTGTATATCTATGCAGTCTGGAAGATCTCAGCTGGACTTATTTGTGCTTGCCAACTATCTTTATATATAGAACTATCTATAGTTGGCAAGCATAAATAAATTCAGCTGAGATCTTCCAGACTGCACAGATACTTTTAACAATATTTTCATTTAGAAGTCACATACTGTGTAAAACCAGCAAGGCATTCCTTATAAACTTGTGTCCTTTTCGGCTGGGAACTCCAACTGTGTGGGGGGTGGACAGCTGGTCGGAAAGGGAGGGGCAGATCTGCATTAATGCATTAACACACCAACGTAATATTCAGATGTAGGCGCAGGGCCACTTTCTTCTTTGGAACTTGCCTCTCCTGCCCACTCAGAGCATGTTAACCAGGCATTCAGAACCACCCTTTCCAAACTACCATTCCTCCCTAAGGGAAATTTGCGCTTAGGTGTAACACAGCCCTTGAGATGCGTATCAAATCACCAGAAGGACTTTTGAAGCAACAGACAAAAGGCATGGCCAATTTGTGGGTGTAGGATTAGCCGCCTCTACAGAACACTGTCAATCCCTGAGAGGAAAGGGAGCGGCTTTGCAGAAGCTGCAATACAGTTTAGCTCAATCCTCGCTTCGCTTTCCCAAAGAAGTCAGACAAAGCAACGTGGACCATTTCTCCCACAATTTCTTTAATTGTAAAGCGATCCAGAATATATTAAAAGTACATTCTTTGTACTGTCTAGCAGTACGGAAACATTCGTAGCCACGTTAGATTTGTAGGAAAACGGAATAACTTTTATTCCAGTGCCTAAACCTTTTAGAAAGGAGCCACCTCTAATCTACTGAACTGGGGGATCAGGGAGTGGCGCAGGGATGGATGGACCCATTTTGCCATAGTCAGGAATACCCAAAACCAGTGCCATTTTTCCAGAAAAAGGGGTGCTGGAACTCACCATGAACACCTCCCTCGTTCTCCCAGAATGGCAATGGCGCCCACCTGAGAGGTGCCAGAACCGAGTTCCGGCAAAAAAAAAAAAGCCCTGCCCCAAACCACTGCTCATTCCCCAGGTTAGCCAATTATGCTCATTAAAAAGCAGCAATTTAAAACCTGCCTGCTTGCACTGAAAGCAGCACAATTTGTATTAGCCCAGCTAAGAAGTCTCCCATGCTTAAACCTGTTGCTAATGCTACCACCTCGCTCTTTAAGAGCACAGGAGAGGCAGCCTGGCCATCTGTTAACTTAAGGAAAGAGTGTTGTAAGGTTAGCGCTGCTCTCCCTCCCAGCTCTTAAAAAAAAAAAAAAAAAAAGTCGGGGGGAGGGGGAGAGAAATCCCCACAGGAAGGAGCCAAGAAGATATCCCTCGAAGGCTGGAGGAGATTGCCATGCTGTTGGAAATGACCCCTGCTCCCAGTTTGGAAGAGATGGAAAAGGGGAGCCAAGAGCCCCACAACATTTCTTCAGAACTGGGAAAATGCACTGTGGCACAGAGGCAGCTGGCAGTCGGATCGCAAGGCCAAATACTGGGGTTTCTTTTAAAAGACTGACAGCAACCCTCCACCTGAAGGGAGTTTGTACAATGCCTTTTCTAAGCCTACAACAGATCTCCAGGACCAAGGCTGAGAGACTAAACTTTGGAGGAAATCATGCCCAGGGATTGCACTGCAAGACATTTCCTAAACATTGACGGGCTGAAGCAGCGTGTAAGGAAATAGGGATCCAAAAAGCCCACTGTTTAAGTTTCAATTCATAGGAAGTGCACCTTAACAGTATGTTAAATGCAAGGGGTACGGTTTACACTGGCAAACCATTGCATAACTGCCAGGTTTAGAAAATCATCATCTCATAAGACACGCTGCAAGTGAAGGGGAGTCTTGGATGAAGTACAGCCTCTGTCTTTTCCTGCCTGGTGAGCATCCATTTCATAAGCCACCCGAGTCCTCACCAGGGGCTACAGGGGTCCGGACACTCCCGCAGGTAAGTCTCTATATGGCCTTCAGAAACCTCGAGCAGCGTTGTAGACACAGTCAGCTAAATGGGGGGGAAAGCAAAGTTTTCACGGCTTTAATGAGTCTGAACCAAAGACAGGGGAATAAGTCAATACAGTCATACCTTGGTTTTCGAACAGCTTAGTTCTTGAACGTTTTGGCTCCTGAACACCACAAACCTGGAAGTGACTGTTCCGGTTTGTGAACTATAATTGGATGTTGAATGTCCAAGATGACTTCTGCGTCTTCCGATTGGCTGCAGGAATTTCCTGCAGCCAATCAGAAGCTGCGGTTTGGTTTCTGAACGTTTTGGAAGTCAAATGGATTTCCGGAATGGATTCCATTCGACTTCCAAGGTACGACTGTACCATGAAGCAGATTGCTTTTCTAAAGAAAGTGTTTTATATTGACAAGGGTGGAAAGCTATGTCTTAGTTAGACCAAATATAAAAGCCTCGCATGCAATGCAACAATGTTTTGATTTAGAGATGCCGGGGGGGGGGGGGGGGAGAGGGACTCCACACCAAGCGGAATCCGTGCTGCCAATATCTGGAAATCTAAGAGAATTAAGACTAACTACCCCAAAAATTGCCAGCGTGCCCTTTTAAAATGTGGGTTTTTGGGGTGGAGGGTTATTGGGTTGTTGTTTTTATTTTGATTATGTCTTTTGTGGTTTTATATTTTGCTTTTATTCTGTGAACTGCCCTGAGACCTCTGGGTATAAGACGGTATATAAATTCAATAAATAATAATAAATAAATAATATTACAGTGGTGCCTCGCAAGACGAAATTCATTCATTCCGCGAGTTGCTTCGTCTTGCGAAGCACGGCTATTAGTGGCTTAGCGGCTAAGCAGCTATTAGCGGTTTCGTCTTGCAAAGCAAGCCCATAGGGAAATTCGTCTTGTGAAGCGCCTCGAAAAACGGAAAACCCTTTCGTCTAGCGAGTTTTTCGTCTTGCGAGGCATTCGTCTTGCGGGGCACCACTGTAAATGCACTCTCTCTCGTGTGTTTCCACACATGTGTATGGCTTAGATTGTCTTGTGGCTTGGTTTTCATCCCCAACTCTGGGATCTAAGGAGTACAAAGAATATTCTAGGCAGAAATAATCTGCTGTGGGAACCACCTGTCTTAAGAGCAGCAATAGAGAGTCTTCGCCCCTTTTGCCTACCAAGACCTGAATAAGGTAACAACATGCTAGACAAGGAAGAGTGAGGACGAGTTACCTTATTGAGAATGGGCTTCGTGGAGAGAATGTTGTACAGAGCTGGCAATGAGATGTTCTGCGCGGGTGAAAAATAGAGAGAACAAAGATTTAAATTACCTGCAGACTTGAGCCAAAACAAAGCTTCAACCTAAGCAGTTTCTTTACCAAATTTCAACATCCGACCTCTGCTAAGCAGCAGTGAAGCCAAAAGTTGACTCCCTCTATAGAGCAGGGAACCATTTTTCTGAAGCATTGCATTCCCCTGGAGGCCATCTGCTGCTGGGGGTGGGGTCATGTACCAGCAGAGGGTGCAGACAAAAAAAAAATCTGGATTACAGTGGAACCTCAGTTGTCGAACGCTTCAGAAGCTGAACAATTTGGAACCCAAATGCCAACAACCCAAAAGTGAATGCTTCAGTTTTCGAACGATTTTCAGAAGTCAAACAGCTTCTGCGGTGTGTTTTTCCATTTTCGCCATTCATTTTGCTGACAGCCCTTTAATTTTCGGTTTTTGAATGATTTTCGGAAGTCGAACGGACTTCCAGAACTGATTATGTTCAAAAACTGAGGTTCCACTGTGTAACTAGCTTCAAATTTTGCCTCCAGTTAGTATTTCCAATCTTGTGCAGTTCTGCTCAGATTCAAGCTCCACTGAGTTATCCTTGAATAGGAAAGGGATTTATTATTGCTATTGTTATTATTGTTGTTATTCTTCTTCTTCTTTAGTACAACATACCTGGAGTTGTCAAGTTGATGCTTGTGGGCACCAGGGTTCCCACCATGGCTTCCTAGGTGTCTGTGAAAGGTCTCAGTAAACATCTCACTGACAATCTACAGTGCATGAGTGTGTTTGCTCCTGCTCAGCCTCTCCTGTGTGGAACAAGTTCCTTTAAAGGTGCCCACGAACGGAGGTCAGGAGTGGACACACTGTTCTAAATGGAGGAGAAGTGCAAAGCTTCTCTTTGCGAGCGCTGTGGTACCTTTTCCTCTAAAAAGTTGGCGCGGGCAGATGTGGGGCATGCCTGCACCATGTTGTGGTCCTATCAGTTTCATTTTGAAACAATGGTGCTGGACTGACGTATGGAGCCCAGCTGCCCGTATGGAGCCCAGCTGCCCATATGGAGTGTCAATTTAATTAACATATATTAATAACAATTTTATTATTGATATCCAGCCCATCTGGCTGCGTTTCCTCAGCCACTCTGGGTGGCTTCCAGCAAAATATAAAAAATAGTAAGATGTCAAACATTAAAAATGGTTGGGTTTTGTCACCTGTAATAGGCCTTTGAGTTACATGATTTTAATTTATTTTGCATGTCTTAGACCAGGCATGTCCAAAATCCGTTTTGGGGGCCTAATCCGGTTTAACCTGGCCCATGTGACATTTATTTCCTTGGGTAAAATCCCAAAACAAACAAACAACTCAACAACTTTGGGGTCAAATCATAATAAAAGAAAGGTCAACAACTTCAATCCCAAAAAAGGGTCGGCCCTCATCAAATCTGGCCCTCTTTGAAAAAGTTTGGACACCACTGTTTAGACCTACCTCTTGCTTTGTTTTGTTCAAACAGCTCATTGCAGGGCTTCTCCGGTCATCCAGAACAAGTGGAGGCTTCCAGCGGTCATAATTGGTTTCCACTACATACCAGACGCCATTTTTTGTGTCCAAGCTTGAAAGAAGTAGCAAACATCAACGCTTATTTTCTGGCAACGATGCACCTTAAATGATTTTTAGGTAAAGGTAAAGGGACCCCTGACCATTAGGTCCAGTCATGACAGACTCTGGGGTTGCGGTCATCTCGCTTTATTGGCCGAGGGAGCTGGCATACAGCTTCTGGGTCATGTGGCCAGCACTAAGCCGCTTCTGGCAAACCAGAGCAGGGCACGGAAACGCCGTTTACCTTCCCGCCGGAGCGGTACCTATTTATCTACTTGCACTTTGACGTGCTTTCGAACTGCTAGGTTGGCAAGAGCAGGGACCGAACAACGGGAGCTCACCCAGTCATGGGGATTTGAACCGTCAACCTTCTGATCGGCAAGTCCTAGGCTCTGTGGTTTAACCCACAGCACCACCCGCATCCCTAAATGATTTTTACTTCTAACTAATTTCTGTTGGAAGACTCAGAATACCTAAAAGGAAGTCCCAGATGAGCCACTGACCTGATCCACCAGGCTCTTATGTTCTTGAACGTTACCCCCAGAGTTCAACTGGCTTAAAGCAGAGTACCCCAAAACTGGTCTCATGTCACCAATGTGAATGGTAAAGTCAGAAGCTATGGCGGATTTTTACTGAAAACAAGGAGGATACTGATTCAAAACTATAAAAGCATGGGGGAATGTACACAAGGAAGAGACACTGCAGAGAGACCGAATCCTCAGTAATGCATTAACAAGAGCCGGTTGGTGTAGCAGCTGTAGCAAAATCACTTACAGGCGACAGATCTGCTTAAATCGTTTTACCATCAGGCATACTTACTCCCAGATATCCAACAATGCAACACGGGAACGTGTAATGACACATCCCTCGCCGGATTTGTTTCCCCCTAGTATGAAGTAAGCTGGAGCCAGAAGCTTTGAATGAGCCAGTCTGTCCTTTGCATCTTCGTAACTACATGCAAGAACAGAAACAGCAACGAGACAGGCGCGTTAACCAGGTATTGCATGGAAATTGTGAAGCTGGTAGGCCTGAGCCTTTAAAAATACTCTCATGTAAAGCAGCCACTGCCTAGTGTGGAAGTGTATTGTGGTGGAGTTGTGTAAGAGGGCAAAGGGGGGAAAGACCTTGTTTGAGGGTGGGTAGGTGGGAGAATCAAGAGGCAGAGAAAGGAGAGGAGACTCATACGTGATGGACCTATCAACAAGCAACAGGCTTCTGGGTAATGATGCATAATGAAAAGGAGATGTTTGAAAATGCTCTTCCCAAAAAAGCCTGAAGCATTCTTATTAGATAGACAGACTTTATTCGCATTAGCCAATGGCCATAGCAACATAAAACAAGCAATATATACAATTAAAAAGACAACAATGGGTAAAAAGGGCAAATCAAATGACCAAGATTATCGTTCAGGTAGTGGCCCTTAATCTCATTGCACCCTCGATAAACCTAGCAACCTTTGCTGTTGTCCGATCATTTTGATCTGATAAAAGAAAGAACAATGTGGATGCAAATGGGCGGCCCGGGATGGTAAGTAAGAGTGGGGTAATGATCTCATTCCTCAGATATTTATAAAGGGGACAGGACAGGAGAACATGAGCCACTGTTTCCAGCTTGCCATCTCCACAGGGGCAGAGTCGTTTCTCAGTTGGAATCTTTTGGTATCTGCCCTCAAGTACGGCAGAGGGCATCACATCCAATCTGGCTAGTGTGAAGGCACGTCCGTATTTTGGGATAGATAATTTATACAAATGTGGTGCCAGGGAATCAAACTGAGTAGGGGGGGGAAGCATACCAAGGAAAGAGTTTCTTTATAATGGCCAGAAGCATTCTTATTAGGAATAATAGGATTAGAAGTCCTCCCCCCCCCCCCGCAAAAGATGGTCAAATTATTTATGTATGTGACCACAGCAGCCAAAGGTGGCAAGAAGGAAAGAAAGCAAGGTTCCAAGAAAAGAGGAATGGATTTTGAAGTTAATGTGGAGAGGGCGAGATTGACGGCAAAAATATGAGACTGAAAGGAAGAAAAGCATATAGAAGAATGGAAATTCCTTTTGGGCTATTTTTTAAAAAGCATTCTAGCCAAATGAAATTGCCAGCAGGCCTTGAAATATACGCAACGGGAGGACAGTAAGAATGCTGTAAATAAAGAAATACAGAGCAGAATAAGTATTGTCTTTAAGGCAGCAGGTAACTTGGGGGGGGGGGAGACATCACAAACACAAGGACGGGAAGTCAAATTGTTTAAAAAAGTGTTTTTAAGTTTATAAAACCAATAAAAATTTAGCTACAGGAAGAAAGAAGAAAAGAGATTCATCCCATTGCTTCTGTAAGCCTTGAGGCAGGCAAGAAGCAGCAAAGCACTTCCTCTATCGAGGAACACACAATGCATTTGAAAGATGAAGCATTGCCTCTGGTTCTCTGCTGACAAGTTAGTGGGGGGGAAAGCATGAGTTCAAAATTTAGTCTTCCTAAATCATGCCAGTTCCTCTGGTGCTGCTCTGCTGCAGCAGCTTGTACCGAAGGGCAAAAGCTGTCCCTGTAGCCCATCAGAACATTGTTCCAGGTGCTTCTGAATTTCCCATTGTTGTTGTCTCTCTCCAGAAGGAGTGATACCTCCCACTCCATACCCAACCTTAAAGCTCCTCCCATGTCAGAGGTGGGAGCTAGTTGAGTAGAGGAGGAGGAATGGTAGAACGTGAAACATGCAACCCCGCTGCAAAGCACCTTGTTGAACCACGGATGGTACCAGGCAGGTTTGAACGTTAAACAAGTTTTCTTAAGTATTGCACAATGTAAAATTTCCATGGAACCAAGATGGCGGTAGTCAAGACGAGAAAGAACAGACTTAAACAAAGAGACATTATAAAATGAGATTGGGATTATTCCTAATTTCCCTGGCTTGGCCATATATGCAGATAAACCTTCACAATTTGACTGTTACCTTGTACTGTTTTCCAACACAGATCTGGTGAGAAAGCTCATCCACCAACCATTTCTCTGGCCAAGGAGCCACTCAAAGACTCCTGCAAGAGACACAAATTCAAAGAGCTTTATGACCACACGCAGCCTTAGCATTGTTTAAGCATCTCATCTTTCAGTTTAATTGAACCGAGCTGAAAGTCATCCCAAACCATTTCCATGTGGCTTGCTTCTTGGACAATAGTTGGGTGTGCCCTGCTATTGCTTCATGCCACACAGCTTCTCATATAGTTTCTTACAACATGCATCACACTGCTTTCTCCACTTTCTCGCCTGCATCTTGTGAAATTGGACCTCCAGTGATTTGAGTGGGGTGGAGTATAACGCTACTAAAATTTCCCCATTTTATTAAAGCTAAAAACCCCCAAAGACACAGGAACAGAGCATTAAGTATACTCACCAATGTAACCTCCATCAAGACTGAACCGCTCATTCATGGTTAGAGTAAAAGTGCCCTAAGACACAAAAAGTCAGTTAACAGTGCTTATTAATACCCAGCAATTAGAAAACAGAGATAAAGTTAAGCTAATTCTGTAGTGCTTTAAGAAGGCCACTGTGAGCGACAGAACACTGCTATCCATTGTATTATACATATACAGTCTTTGGGCCCCAATGTTTTACAAATGCTCTTCCTCTTTGTATACCTTGTGATGTGAGGTGAGAATATTCTCTGCTAGAAAATTCTCTAGGGAAAATTCTCCACAAACTGTAAATTCTAATGTAAGAACCAGTTTTACAACCCACATTTAAAAAATCTAGTAAATAATAAGTCAAGCTGTGATATTGCCAGTGTAAGAAATGAATCATGATTTTTTTTGATCCAGTTACATTACTGGGCATTGTGTCATTCACCACTGACAGTTCTGAAATGTAAGCTACAGAAAACATTTTTTTTTTTTTTAGTTTTAAAAATGCTATTCATTTAATTTGATGAACATTTGAATTCGTATGTATTTCAACTATATTTAATAGCCTTTTTTTCTATTTTGGTGTGGCCTTATTCTTAGCAATTCTATACCCTTGGCTATACAGTGTGATTTTTTTTACAGAAAGTACAGTGGTACCTCTGGTTACGAATGCTTCAGGTTACGAGCTCCACTAACCCGGAAGTAGCTGCTCCTGGTTGCGAACTTTGCCCCAGGATGTGAACGGAAATTGTGTGCTAGAGGTGCGTGTGCAGCAAGAGGCCCCATTAGCAAAAGCGCGTCTCAGGATAAGAACGGTTTCAGCTTAAGAACGGTCCTCCGGAAAGAATTAAGTTCGTAACCAGAGGTACCACTGTAGCTTTAATGCTTTATACACTTATAGTACCTAGGCCTAATACAATTATGTGTAACAGCATGTGAGGTGGCCTTGATTTAAACAGTTGACATTTCTATATTTTTATTGAGTGCCAGTAACTGGTTTTTACAGTGCCATTCAATGGTACAAGGTGCCATTTACCAGAGATTGACATACTGAAATATATTATCACATAATGGTAATATATTTAATGTTAATGGCTTCTTTTTTATATGTATGCATATAGTTTTGTTTATCAAGCTGTGTTTTAGTCACCAAAACAGTTATTAAGTGTTAGAGTTATTAGAAGCACAAGATAGCCTATTGCTGAATTCACTTGTATCAAACCTTAATATGCCAATTGTATTTTTTGACTTGTCCTATAACAGGTATATGTTCTAATGGAAGAATAAAATATGATTTAACTACTGAGTTTCCTCATACCAAACCTTAACATGACAATTACTGGTGCCATCACCTTAGAATGGTTTAACTTTAACAATAAAACATGTTTTACTTTTTAATTTGCTACTTGCAAGTGACAAGCAAGCTTGTGCTTATATATTTTCACCGTGTAAATTTCACTGTATATTTTCATTTTAAATTAAAATTCTCTAATATTCTCATTAATCGAGAATATTCTCCAAAAGATTATTCTCGAGAATTTAACATCACTATGCATATCTATGCCTGTGGCTGAGAGAGAATTTTGACAAGACAGAGAGGAGCAAAGACACTTGGACTTTATGGCCCACTCCTGGGGTAGCAAAGCTGTTGCGGACCTAGCTCCTTAGGAGCTAGCCTGAGAGTTGGTACACATGTAAACTAGCATACCCTGATTAATAGAAAATGGGAGATGTGTACATTTCACCCTCAAAATTGGCAGACCCACAAGTGCCTCTCCAGAATGGTTCAGGGGTTCCCAGTCCAGTGAGGAAGCACCTGCACCCACAAGCCACACCTGTTGTCGGAATAATCAGAAGCTCAGGGCTTGAGGTTTAGCCTGAGGCCAGCATTTGAGCTCAGGGCAAGCCAAGGTGTGCATGTGGACTGTGGGAGCTTTTAAGTGATGTGTCAGCAAGGAACATATCTGTGCTTGCAGCACACAAGCATCATATGCTCACCTAGATGTTTGCCAAAATACACACTGTGTACACAGTGAACGCCACTCTCCCAAGGCTTCATCAAAGGTAAAATAAACCATTACACATTTAAGGTGCTTCGAGACTCTGCTGTTTTCTCTACAAGGCACTAATATGCCTGGCTTTGTTTTCAGCAAAGTTTGCAACATCAGATGCAATGGAAAATTAAGGGCGGATGCCACCAGCAGTAGAGGCCTCTGAAGTCACCTGCTTGCTCCTAAGGGAAGGGGAAGATGAAGCAGGCAAGCCTGTGTGTCTCAAGCCTGTTCATACTCATAATGGCAAGCTATGGTTTACTGTTACATCAGAATGCACCTAGTGTTGTCCAAATAAAGGAATACTCACTGGCTTCAAACCAGAAAACAGTCCCACGTAGCCTGCAAAATTTGCAGACCTGAACACTGTTTTATTGTTCCTTTGAAAATCCAGCGACACCATGAGCGGCTTCAGCTTCTGCGTTGTCTTCCAAGAACTAGCATTCACGTCCCACCTGCAGGAAAAACAACACCACTTAAACATAAGCAAGAACTGTCTATTTAATGCAAATTGCAACTAATCCACAGCAATGTAAAATGGACTCTCTCAGATTTTTGAGTCTTTCAAGCTGGATGCATGAACAGCTAATATTTGGGCGGCTTTCCTTGGAAAAAGCGAGCATGTAAAAATCTGTTTCATCTCTCTCCCCTCCACAACAGGAGCAAGCACCAGATTCGGGCAAAACCTGAGGCAAAGCAGAATGCCTCTGGGAGGCACAAGTTGAAGCAGAGACCCATCCCATGAAGTGCTTCATAGCACCTCAGTGATCCAGATGTCAAAACATTGCTGCAAACACCCAGAAGTGAGAGTGTTTACCATAATGCTAGGGCAGGGTGATGAGGGAGAGTGCTTATAATTGGGAAGGAATGACTGGCATCAGCATTCTCCAATCCAAGGGCTTCAGGGGAGGGAGAAGCTTTGCCAAACTGTCATCCAGCTTAAGGAAGGTATCAGCATAGGGAGCAGAGGACATGGAGGAAGAGTTCTGCTGGGTCCTACCCCAAAGATGCCTAGCACAAAAGCCCCTTGGCCAGGGTTCCCCAAACTTGGGTCTCCAGCTGTTTTTGGACTACAATTCCCATCATCCCTGACCACTGGTCCCTGTTAGCTAGGGATGATGGGAGTTGTAGTCCCAAAACAGCTGGACACCCAAGTTTGGGAAACCCTGGTCTAGGGGCTTTTGGTTTGCAATGTGGTAGGCTGTACCTATTTGTGCCAGAAAGAAGGGGGGGGGACTTTATTTTTTTGTTTCCCAGTACAGTGGTACCTCAGGTTACAGGCGCTTCAGGTTACAGACTCCGCTAACCCAGAAATAGAACCTCGGGTTAAGAACTTTGCTTCAGGATGAGAACAGAAATCGTGCAGCTGCAGTGCAGCGGCAGCAGGAGGCCCCATTAGTTTAAATGGTACCTCAGGTTAAGAACAGTTTCAGGTTAAGAACAAACCTCCAGAACGAAATAAGTTCTTAACCCAAGGTACCACTGTAATAGATTGGGTTTGGAAGGCAATCAAGTGGACTAGGAGCATTATCTTGTCTTTTTCAAGATAATGACCCGAACATTGAAACCTCGCATGGACTAAGCAAAGGCGTGGTTGTTTTGGGTTGCTCAATGTTTTACATTGTCTTAGCGCTCTTCTGTTAAGAAGCTGTATATAATTTTGTTGTCTGAGCTCCTCCAGTGATGGAAATGAGATGTATTGTTGGCAGAATAAATGTTTTCACTAGGGGGGGGGGGGGGAGTGGATTAGGAGCCATGAAGCAAATCAGGTAGCCTCTGAACAGACAAATTAAACTGCTGTACACAGTGCTGGGTCTGGATCTGAACCAAATCTTGTGGTCAATGCACATTGCTACCCTGGTATGTTCAGAAAATGGAATCTAGTTGGGGCATCAGAAGGAACAGGGTTGAAGGTGGCATAAGGGGCTGCAGGGGGCTGAAGTTGGCAAAAATCACCCCACTTCCTCTTCTATTAACTGGAGGAGTCTGCTGAATCAAAAGCCCTTCTGTGAGAGCAAGACCCCAATTAGATGCTACCCAAAGTCTTCATGGAACATTGCTAAGTCATGGGCCTTTTATTTTTTTAACAATTTATTCAAAAGTTACAATACTTTTTCAATGAATATATCCCCTCTGCAGACAGCTCTGTGATGATAGTGGCATTAAAAATCCTGTTCTTCAATAAAAGAGAAAAAGGGAGCCCAGATTGTATCAAAGGTGTCTTTTTGGGAGATAGGAGGGATAGATGGTTTAGTGATTTTGGAGGTCAGATAAAAGACTTTTTCTCAAAAGGTGCAGCGTGTGTGTGTGTGTGTGTATATATATATATATATATATATATATATATTCATTCACTATGCTTCTTTCTTAATAAAAATCTATTTTGATAAATTAAAAAAAAAGTCACTGTGCTGAAAATGACAACCTCAGAGCTTCTCCCTTTTATAGAAAATGGTGAAAATTATGACAGCACATGTATTTCCCCCTCTAAAGATGCTCCAAAGAAATTGAGAAAGGCAGCCTTCCAATCAACATAGTTAAAGATGCTGCAGATTAACTAAACGTTCTGCTCACTGCTTAGACTCAAAGCAATAAAAAAGGTAAGGTAAAAAACATTTCACACCCCCCCCAATTTAGAAAGTTTGTGGATCCACCAGAGCAGGTTGGACCTCACTGGTACATACATACCCAAGAAACAATCCAAAATCAAGATTTCTGGCATGGTACAGCTTTCCTGGTTGGAAAGGAAAAGGGGGTGGTGGAGAGAAATGGAATTAAGGTCAAAGAAAAAAATACCTTAAGCACTATCTTTAAAATACATGTTGTTGGCTAAGCATTCATTTACCTGTGGGGTCTTCTGCTATTATTGAAGTGCACACTGTGAAGACTTCATAGAAGACATTGAACAGAACAATGTCACCTAAATTGGAAGGTAGGAAGGGAAGAGGGAGAAAGAGAGACCTTTCATCAAAGTGACAGTTAAAAACAACGGATAAAACCAAGTATACACATAAAAGGAAGAAAATGGAGACAGGAAATATCTTCAGAATAGCACTTCTTACTGTGCTTGGTTCATATGTCTATGGACTGCAAGCCACAAGACAGAGACACTGAGCAGGAAATCTATAAGACTTGCCATTTCAGAAGTTGCTTAGAAGCCTGCAAAGAGGATGGGCAACTTGTTGGTCAATCCTATTTTAGTACCTCTGTGAGATGCCCCTCTTTTCAGCTTTTGAGTTGATACAGGAATAAAATTGACTTGCTCTCCTGAATTATGCAATACACAGGGTGCATAATCTATAGCTTGATGATTTTAAATCCAGGAATAAGATTACAGGATCCTATTCTCTGTTCAGATATGCAAATATTGTGCTCCTGGCATGCTAAAGGTGAGAATATTACTGTACAGACTTTCACTCAGTAGAAAACCCGGTCAGTCTTCCTGGTCAGGTCTTACATTTAAATAGACACCTGCTCTTCATCTCTGCTACAAACATTTAAGCACTCCTGTTCCACAAATGCATTATAACCTCAGCATGTATTGCTACAGTGGCTGAAATGTTCAATTGCACCAAATTATGCCTTTAATAGTGTGCTTTCAGAGCCAGACACAGTAATAACAAAATGGAAATTACCTAAAGGAGCATCAATTGCAGAAGCGATGCCTTTGATCTCATCATTGAAAGGATAGGGAAGGGTGGAACCTAACCAAGCCTAAGAAGAAAAGCCGCAAGTTATTAAAACCTGAAAATATAGTAAATAATTTTCTATTTTTAATTTATCTGTATCCATATATTTCCTTCTCAGTCCCAATTATCTCACTTGGTGTAAACAGAGCACCTTTACAGAGCATTAGTGTCATTTCACAAACTACAAAGGGACAAACTCAGTTTTGCAGTCTGATCAACAGGCAGCACAGCCAATTGTGACTCCCCAATGGGTACATATGAACAACACACGTTGGCTGCAATTGCACTCTACAATTTTTAGGTGTACACTTAACTAACAAAAGCTATGTGCTAAGTGGCCTGTAGTTGCCTCAGTAGACATTTGAGACTTTGTGGATTGTTGAAACCTTTAAAAAAAAGAACTTGCTTATCAAGAATTTAGCTGCAGGATGACCTCCATTAACAAAGTCCAAGGCACTGTGGTTTGGCTGCCATTTTGGAGCTCCAATATCCTTCTCCTCTTGCATTTTTACATTAATCTGTAATGTAATCTGTTCATGCAGATAATTGTCAAGAGCAAAGAGAAAGATTTTGTGGAAGATGGAGGTTCAAAACAGAACTACTGTAAATTTATTTATTCATTCCTGCACAGACTGCAGCCACAATCCACAGACCAGTTAGGACGCTTATTTCAAGGTCCCTGAGCTCATTTTCTACCATTTTTGCAACCCTTATTGCGTTACATCCTATTTTTTCAGATTTCGCTTCCTTCTTGCAGTAGCTATTTCCAGAGCAATGTGCAACAAACTCCAATTCAAACTCTGGTTTAAATGTAAACTGAATAAATAGGCTCCCTTTTATTTCTGAGTAACGTCTGCTGAAATAAGTGGACACTGGAGAAGTTCATTAAGAAGACACTCTGAAACATTAGTAGACAATTAGAAGACAATTCTACTGTGTTTCACTTGGAGTATACCCCCTGAAATGAATGAACATGACTAAGTTAGGCCCATTAATTTAAATGGTCTAATCTTCCATCTACACGATACATTTAAACCAGTAACATACCGCTTTAAACAGTCATGGATTCCCCCACAGAATCCTGGGAAGAGTAGTTTGTTAAGGGACCCTCTTCCCTCTCACAGAACTACAGTTCCCAGAATTCCACAGGAAAGGGGACTGACTGTTAAACCACTCTGGGTTTTCTAACAAATCACAGCACTCTTAACATACCAGAGTTCCCTGGATTATTTGGGGAAAGCCACAAATGTTCAACGTGGCATGATATTGTTTCAAATGTATACCCCATGCGTGTAACACCCTGACAAGATTGCACAAATCTGAAAAACATTCCAGGGCCCCCGATCACCTGAAAGCCTCTTTGCATCTGGGCCAATGATAGTGATACCCCCCTTGGGTTACTCGGGAGCCTATCATTTTCTAGCTCATCACAGGATTTGCCTGTGTGAATCCTTCCTGCATCTCTCCGAATCCCTTCTAGTTGCTTTTTCCCACACAGCTCAGTGGTAAAGCACGTGTTTTGCCTGGGAAAGATGCTAGATTCAATCTGAGGTTTTCCTAGCAGGGCTGGGGTAGACTCCTGCCTGACAAAAGTTGACAGTCTGAACCTGCATATGGCAGCATCCTGGCTTCTAAGCAACAGCCAGATAGCCTGGAGCGGTGATAAATCTCTGCACAGTAATGTACAAACTCAAAATCATGACTGGCTTTCTGAGTGCAGCGGCACACCAAAGAGATTTTCATTAAGGGGCCTGCAATGATGTCAAGGACTCCTGCCAGAATTCACACTAAGCATCAGATCCTGTTGATAACTAGTGCACTTATTTCCCCATTTTTGGCTTATTAGCAGCTGCAGTTCAGACAGGTTCAGCAAGCTGGATTCAACTTTCCCCTACATTTTGGAGAAAATGGAAAGGTACTCACCAATTTAGATTCCAGTGATGCTATGGCTTTTCCACTATGAATGAATGTGAGTAAAATCTCTTTCATAAGTTTAACGAAATCCTTCAGCTGGAAAAGTTTAAGAAAAAGCTCAGGTGAACACACTTTTAGGGTAATGCAAGAGCCACTTAAAACATATAACCCTTTCACATGTGCCGAAGCACACCTGAAACAAGCAGTCTTTAATAGGGATGAGTTGACACTTTCAACTATGTTCACTGACGCAATGTGAAACGTCTTTTGTAAAGGTAGAGAGTTCTTTCTTCAGGCAAACTTCATGCATTGTTAAGCCCCGCCTATCCTGTATGTTGCGACCATTCCAAGTCTCAGCTGCTATCAATGGGTGCTCTGAGGGAGGAGGGAACACCCTAATTCTATGAATTGCCCTATCTGCTTTTGCTTGCCCATCCCAATGAGGCCTCTGCTGTTTTGCATCCTGACAAGGCCTCCTTCACAGCTTTGCAATGGCAAAACCCCACCCTTACAAACTGGAATGTGGCCAGGCAGGAGAGCAGAAGTGGAGAGTTGTGTCTATTAAGATTCCACAAGACTGAACCTATGACCATACCCCCAGAAGAACAAAAACAGGAAGTGAATTCACAGCCGAAGAAGAGGAGGAGGAGGAGTTTGGATTTGATATTGCGCTTTATCACTACCCGAAGGAGTCTCAAAGTGGCTAACATTCTCCTTTCTCTTCCTCCCCCACAAGAAACACTCTTTGAAGGACTGAGAGACTTCAGAGAAGTGTGACTAGCCCAAGGTCACCCAGCAGCTGCATGCAGAAGAGCAGAGACGCGAACCCGGTTCACCAGATTACGAGTCACCAAATTATGCTCTTAACCACTACACCACACTGGCTCTCATGCAACCTATGCACATTTACTTGAATGCCAGCTTGTGTCTGTTCCTCAGTTAAAGCCATTTTACTAGGCATTCTGACCGAGGATTTTTGGCCTTGAAATAAAAGGCAATGTAGAATTCAAGCATCTTTTCCTGAACACAATTTAAAATATTTCCCTCTAGCTTTGGGGGCAGGATTAAAGCCTGTTTCATTAAGCAGTACATCTATGTTAGTGGAAATTAATGCCTGCATCTCATTAAAAATGCACCCAAAAGAAAGGCTCTGATTCTGACCTCCTCCCCACCATGTTCCCTACCTCTGCATCTTTGTCACGTGCCAACTGGACCCATCTCTCACTTGGTGGCAGGTCAAGATTTATGATGTAGGTGGGAATCTTTCCTTTGTACCTGAAAAAGGAGCGATTTTCATGAAATGCAGAAAGGTGTTGCTACACTTAAACCACTGTTTTGCAGCTGTTGCCTTCAGGCATCTTTCTGCTTAATATTTTCTAAGTAATTTATATTTACATTGCCTAGTTTTCATCCATCAATATTTAACACAAATATATTTAACACAAGCACATTTTACTTATATTTAGGCCTAGTAGCGGTCTTCTTTTACGATCGTTGAAGACAATTAAGGAATCTTCATTAAGCTAATCTACACAATTCTTTTCCATGTACCCTCATTCTGCAAAAATCACCACTGGGTACAAAACTAGTACAAACTAGGTACAATATTCTCTAGCTGAATATTTGGTCAGTGATATAGTAAGGTAATAGCAGCACCACAATCCGGACTCAATGGGCCAAGTTCAAAGTTTATGTTATGTTAATTAAATTTGTAAGTAAACAGGATCACAAGTAGACAGCAACTATCAGCTACTGAGCTGTCCTTAATAAGTTACTTACGTTGGTCCTGAGGGAGGATATGCTAGTGTTTTGCATTCTTCAGCCAACTGCAAAAAAAACAAGACAAAACCTTTTTGAGAACAAACGTTTTTATAATTGTTTCATGCAAAAATATTCAGAGTTCTTGTTGCCTTCTCAGCTTTTGCAGACAAAAAAACCCCCCCATGTAGGACTAAAGTTGCAGTCATATGCACTTACCAAAGACTAAAGTCCCGCGAAACTCACTGAGCCCTGCCTAGGATTGAACTAGTATACCAGAATTCTCTGTTTGCAGGTGTCAAGATTAGGGTTCAAAAATGCAAACAACTATCTGGGAACTTTTTTTTCTATGCATGTTTAAAATGGGCTGGTTTGGGCATAACTGTGAATCATGCAGGGAGCCTCTGACTTTGAGCATGCTCGTCTCTTTTTTGACGCATGTCAGAAGGAGGAGAGAAGTGGGAAACAGCTAGTCCTTACCTTCCTAGAAGCTCCCTTCTCTGGCAACAAAAAACTGCCCTATGTGGTGGTTAGGTGAAGAAGATGAAAAAGCGTTCCACTCATAGTAGTGGGATTTCCCCCCAAGCCAAATCACTACGCAGTGGGAGGCTTTTTTTGTGGTGTTAGAAGCAGCAGCAGCACACAGGCAGTGTTAGAAACTCAAATATATAAACTAGGTTCCAAATGGCTCCTTAGGGTTACGGTCGCCAGAAGAGAATGCCTAGCTGTCATTTTTGTGGCAGATGGCTCGAAAGTCATATTTTTCAATTTCAGGAACTTTTTGGTAGTGGCTGATAGCCAGGTGCAAAATGCACATGACAAATTCCGAATGCTGCAGGTAGGGAAATGCTAACATTTCCTTTTTGAGCTTCAACTAGCACACGAAGCTTTTGCTTTCAGCTATTTGCTTGCTTCTTGGATCTAGAACAGGTCTGAAGTTTTATGTTGCTTGCAAAGCAAGATATACTACAATCCAATACTGTAGAGACTCATCTGATGGTGGGTAGCCCAGAGTCCTTACCTGCTGAAATGCAATTTTTTTAAAAGCCATGAGAGTAAGATCTTGAACCAGTGGTCCTCATTTGGATTCCAGCTTTCATCAGCCCTTAGTCAGGGACGATGGAAGTTGTACTCCAGCAACATCAGTGAGAGCCACTACGTTCCCTGCCCTGACCTAGAGTCAAATCTGGTTAGCTCCATTGTATTTGAAATAAAGAGTTTTCAAGCTTCTTATTGAAACACAGTGAGAAGGTACTTAAGCAGAGAGCACTTGCAAAAAAAGCCACTCTGCCTCTAATGCAAAAAGAAGAATTGAAACCATAGGATTCGCAAAGGTGTTACTCAAACAGTCGGGATTATGTAAGCAGACACAGAAATGCCACTGTTGTAGGCTGGGAGCTGTCTATTTAATTGATGGAATGGCAATTCATTAAGTGGCAACAGACCCCTCTTCAATTTATTTCTGTCTTTTAAACTAGCATTCCAGAAAAAGACTGTACGTTCCCTATGATGTGTATTTTGCATCTTCACTCCCTGCCATACTGTTTAGCAGAGCTTACTAGCCCTGTTAAGGTATTAGCTTCCCCCATCTGGTTAGGTAGAGTGTGGACAATTCTGACTGGCTCCCTCCTCACGGCATGTTGGAGGGCGGACATCTGCAGTAGGGATGTGTCCGCATAGGCTCCCCTTACTCAATCAGGGTTCTAAATCGGGTGAGGACTTCTATGCAAGCACCGGAATAGGGCTAACAAAGTGAGCCAGGACCATGCTGCATTGAGCTTCCCAGCCTGCGACTCCTATCCGTGGTGTTTCATCTGTTGATGTGTGGACAGTTAGTACATGATGGTCCTACTTAACAATATCTTGAGTGTGGGCAAAGAACTTCCCACAGGAAAGCAGACTCCTCTACTAAAGTCTTAACACGCTGAGTAACCCTCAAAGTGGGTGGGGAGAGGCAATTATTATTATTATTATTATTATTATTATTATTATTATTTATTAAATCTGCATACCACCCTTCATCCAAAGATCACAGGGTGGATCACAACAGAAAAACACAAAACGAGAACACAAAATACTTAATAAACTAAACCAAAATCATAATAATAACAACCCCCTTCCCACAAATTATCCAAAGGCCTGGCTAAAGAGAAATATTTTCGCCTGATGCCTAATGAAGGTGCCTCCCTGGGGAGAGCATTCCACAGATAGGGAGCCACAGTAGAAAAGTCTCGTTCTTGTGTTGCCACCCTCTGGACCTTTCATGGAGGAGGCACACAAAAAAGGGCCTCAGATAATGATCACAGGGTCCTGGTCAGTTCATATGGGGAAAGGTGGTCCTTGAGGTATAGCAGTTCTGGGCAGTCAAAACCAGCACTTTGAATTGGGCACGGAAACTAACTGGCAGCCAGGCTAGGATCAGTGTAATATACTCAAACCATCTTGCCCCAGTGAGTAACTTGGTTGACGAATTCTGCACTAGCCGAAGTTTCTGAACTGTCTTCAGAGGCAGCCACACTTATAAAGTGTTTCAGTAATCCAACCTAGAGGTTACCAGAGCGTAGACAACAGAAGTTAGGCTATCCCTGTCCAGATAGGGGTGTAACTGGGCCACCAGCCGAAGTTGATGGAAGGCACTCTGGGCCATTGAGGCCAACTGAGCCTCGAGCGACAGCAAAGGATCCAGAAGGACCCCCAAGCTACAAACCTGCTCCTTCAGAGGAAGTGTAACCCCATCAAGAGCAGGCAATCTCCCACCCATCTGGTCTAGGGAACCACCCACTAACAGTGCCTTATCTGGATTGAATTTCAGGTTGTTGGCTCTCATCCAGTCCATTACCGAGGCAAGACACTGGTCCAGCACATCCACTGCCTCATTTGCAGATGTAAAAGAGAAGTAGAGCTATTTGTCTTTGGCATATTGCTGACAATGTACTCCCAAAATTCTGGATAAACCCACCCAGTGGTTTCAGGTCTATGTTAAATAGCATGGGGGTGGATTAAATCCCGAGAAACACTACACTGAAGGCTCCATGGGGCTGAAGAACATACCCCAAGCAACACGCTCTGGGAATGACCATCCATTTCCCAGCATGTCCCCCAGTCTCCTGCCAGCCCCAGAGCTTCAATTCTAGTTGTGGATATTTCGGGGTTCAGAATTTTCGCTCTGGATTGAAGAGAGACAGCGGCACAGAGGGCATTCAGAGAGTGCTCCCCGCTTTTACACAATGTCACTCGTACACATGAGGGGCCCCAGAAAATAACCCTCACCTAAGTGTGGGGACGCCTGTGCTTAAGAGAGAGGCAACCCTCCTGATCAGATCAGACAATACTGCAGCAATCATAACTATTATCATGCACAGACCAGGGCTGCAATTCTGTGCCCACTCTCAATATCCATGCCAAACACACAGCCCAATGGCTTCAGGCTATCGCAGGGATGGGGCCAGATGCTCACCCAATTTTATGCGCAATTCTCCTTCACAAGATACCTGTGTAAAGGTGCATTGCATAACTTCAAGAACTGGTACACTTCTACTTGCTTGTCTTCCTCTTTTATCAGACAGAGCATCTGCAATAAGGGAGTATCTTACCTTTTCGCCAACTAACTCAGACTGTCAGCTCAAGTATTTACATAGGTGCATACAAGGGTTGTAAGAGAAAGGCAACTCTTTTTTCCCCTTTTCTATTTTTAGTGAATTACTTAAGTGTAATTCAAAATTCTCCTCCTCTGCCTTTCCCCGCTTCTCCCTCCCCCCAAATCTATTTAACTGTTTTGGAATCTTCTTGTCTTCTGTGCGGTTTGGACTAATTTTTGGTTTTTCAGAAGCCAGAACTTGCAATTGCCAATGGATATAAAATGGAGAGAATTGTTTTGCCATCGATAAAGTAATATTTGCACTATGTCAAGAACTCTGCTGAAAAAATAAGGGATATTACACCTTAAATGAGGTTACACAAGGATGTAATTAAAAGGTTCCCACCAGAGGCAATATTTCACAAAACAGTAATGCTTATGACAGATAAACATATGCAGCAAAGTTCAAAGACCTGTTCTGGGAATCACAGATCCACAATTTTTGATTTTTACTTTGACATTCACTCAATCTTTAGCCTATTTAATATAAGAAATAGTCACTTGGCAGGTAGAACCAGAAGGGCTGTTGTGAATCACATGAAACTGATGCAAGCAGATTTCCCTTGCTCTCCAAACATGGAAAAACTAGTCAGTTTCACAATATGTATTAGAAATAACTTGACTGCATAATAAATGTGGGATTCAGCCCCTTTGCAAATGCCCCTCTATTTGGTACAAGCAAACATTTATTTATCTCAAGATCAGTCGCGACCGATCTTGTAAGAGAGGAAGAATTCAGATGTGTTAAATAAAAAAACACTCAAAATGCAAAAAAAGTGCAAGAAATTTTTGAAGTAGAAGGGCAGCTCCTCTGACTCAACTCTGGTGAAACTGTCATGTGATACTTGTTAATACACTTTGCCATAGCTAAGCGTTAACTAAGACCACATTTGAACATCTATGTTGTCCGTTTGGTTCTGTTGGGAAGGAATATACATTTCAAGAAAAGATTACACATCCATGAACTGCCGCACTCAGCAATTCGTTTCTCTAAACAAAACAAGAAGGTAATTGCTCTGCTAAGTCACAAGATGCAGCATAAGCAGATCTGAGCTCCTCACAAGTTGGACTTGAGAGATCAGCCTACTCAAAGAACATGTTGTTTAAACAAAGGGGGAAATGTGCTCCTGTATTTGGATATACGTAAGTAGAATGGGGAAATATAGAAATATACAACAGTATACAAGGAATTCAAGGAAATACAGTAGCTTTGCTGCTATAGATCATCATAGGCAACACTAGTCAAACAGCTCTTGAATATTTTGTGAGAGGGAATGGCTAAAATTAGGTGCTTAGAGACCCATTTAGTCATCTGGCTATCTTGACCTCCAGAAGCAAAGGCAATGTTAAGAAGGCACTATGTAGAAAACAAGATGGGAGAGATTAACAGTTGTAGGTTTACCAGAGGCATCTGGTTATCTATTGTGAGAAGAGAACTCTGAACTAGATGGGTCACTGGCTTGACCCAGAGGGCTCTGATGTAAACGTCAAGGCTTTAAACTCATCAAGTGAAAAAGATTATCATTAAATCATTAGTGGATCAGTTCATTTAACTTCGGCAACCGGTATACATGAAAGACAAAGCAAAGGTATCTTCACACATGACGGCCATATGTCACTTTGGAACTTAGCTGGTGCAAAGGATTAAGTGGAAGGAAGGCATTTAAAACCACACATACATTTCTGGCTAATATAGTACAGATGTTTTGTTCAAGAGTCCGCACTGTCAAAGCAGGCACATTATTTTATAACAGCCTATGAAAAGATCTCACAAAAATGGTTTCCAGCTACCTGAACATCTAGACATTTAGGCCTTCTGCCTATACCATGTATGATCTGAGCAATGTACGTGACTAAGCTCCAATTCACAACTAAGGACTTTGGATAGAATCAGAGTTGGAAGGGATCGCAGAGGTCATTGAGTTCAATCCCCTGCAATGCAGGATTTTTTTGCCCAACATGGTGCTCAAACCCATGATCTTGCGGGGGGGGGGGGAGTGTCTCATGCTCTACGAATTGAGCTATCACACATACGGTATATATGCAAGGAGAATTATCTCATCTATGGTCACCTGCAAAGCGGACAGCTGACTGCTTCATCATATGGATGGCTCTCTGTTTCCTAAACCGCTGCAACATTTTGGGAAATAGGCAGATTATTTGTATTTAAAAAATGCAACTATGCAGTAAATAATAATGATAACAATCGTCAACCTCTGTGCCACTGCTTAATTTCTAAGACGAGAGCTCGAAAGTCATGACCAGAAATCCATCTGCCTCCCCAATCTTACCTAGTTGTGGAAATTGCTCAGAAAGAACAAAGGACTTTTGACATGTTCCAAACCACTCCCTTTAATATTGCTTCATGCGTTCTGTACATGAGATACTAAGAACACTTCTACAACCGTTATGCCAGTGGTTCTCAAACAGTGTGGTGCAGCACACTGGTGTGCAGGAGAGGATGGCAAGTGTGGCAGGACCCGCTCAAAAAAACATTCAAACATTTCAGTATAGCATAGCATCATTTTTTTTTTAAAAAAAATAGCAGAATATGGGAGGGATATCTTGTTAAAATGAAAGCACGATACCGAGCACAATCCTAGCTGTGTTTTCCAATAAGTTATCAAATTAGAAAAATGGGTGCGGTGCAAGGAAATTTTTATTCTGAATCTATGGCCCAGGGAAAACAGTGAGAGCCACTGCACTACGCTCAAGTGGGGTGGGGGTGGGGGAGAATACACACACAAATGCTGTTTGTTCAGCAGGACCTTCAAACTGTTGATCCAACCATGCCCCCATCCACAGTCCAGCTGATTCTGACTCAGGATAGGAGCCTCCAAAGATGTAGGCAACTGACACAAATCCTCCCCACTGGGAAAATCATTACTAGCCCTGCATCTGTCTGAAAGATGCACAAAGCAGGAAGATTTCAGCATCCCCAGCAAAAAGTGAAGAGAAACAACAACAGGGCTGCCTATTTCGCTTCCTCTGAAATATACAGACCAATAGGATTAAATCATCATTTGGAAGTCCTTTGGCCTTTCCTGCTCTTCTCATGGTCAGCATGGTAAAAAGCAGATTGCTTTGGGTCCTCCCTCCCTCCTCCTAGGACCAAGCCTGTAAATCGGTCAATGAAAATGAAAGCCTCTGAGCATATGGGTGTGGCATTTGCCTTGCTTTGTTATAACTTCCTACACTGCCCTTCGACCTGAAAATCACAGGGTGGCTGCGACTACAGCTGCTTGGATGTTATTAGCTTGCAGACTGAAAGAAGGCAGAGTCCCTACCAGAGAAGAATGGCAGATTAAGTCAATGGGACTATGCCGAATAGGCAAAAATGACCCGGAGAATCAGAAACAGGAAGAGCAAGATTTTAATAAAGGCGGAAATATATAACTTGCCTTAAAAACCATTGCAAGCAATTAAAATGACACTAGTGGTTTAATGTTGAAATTTGGGAACGCGCTCCCATCAGATGTCAAAGAAATAAACAACTACTGTATCAGACTTTTAGAAGACATCTGAAGGCAGCCCTGTTTAGGGAAGTTTTTAATGACTGGTGTTTTAATGTACTTTTAATCTTTTGTTGGAAGCTGCCCAGAGTGGCTGGGGAAACTCAGCCAGATGGGCAGGATACATAATAATAATAATAATAATAATAATAATAATAATGTTGTTATTGAGATTTAAAAGATTTGGATTAATAAACAAGATGCAGGAGGAAAAAGGTTAATACAAGGACCCACAAAGGGGAAAAGGGAAGGAGATTTTTTGGAATTCTCTTTTTATGTTGACTGTTAATTGTTTTTTAATTCTTAAAATCTGAAAAGCTAAATAAAAAAATAAAAAACCCCAGAAGATCGCAGGGCGGTTCGCAACAGAAAATGGACTTCCCTTTCAGCTTGCAGGGTTCAGTGGGTGAGAGTGCAGTGCTGACAACGCCCAGGTCGCAGGTTCGATCCCGGTGCGGGGCAGCTGCATATTCATCCCTGCATGGCGGGGGCTGGACTAGATGACCCTGGGGGTCCCTTCCGACTCCAACCACCCTGGGATCCTTTGAAAAGGAAAGGGAGAGTCTGCCTGCTCACCACCAGCAGCAGCAGCAGCAGGAGCAACCCTTTCCGCGGATGCGCCGAGACAAACACCGAAGGCGGACTCTGCACCTGCTCAGGAACGCTTTTGGCCGGCGGGGGTAGTGGGGAGTCTTGGGTTTTTTTGTGCGCGTGCGTCTCTTTCTCTCTCTCTTTTAACTCCGCCGCTTTCCCCGAGGGGGGGGAGAAAGGAGAGGAAGCGAGCCCGAAGAGAAACTTACCGGGTCCTTGGCCACCGCAGCCCCCAAAATGACTGCGGCGGCGACAACGAAGACCCCCGGCGCCTGCATCTCCCTGCTCTCGACTTGGCACGCAGAGCTTCTCCCTGCCGTGTGGGAGCTTCGCTCTGAGGCGCCGAGGAAGATGAAGAAGGGGCGGGGCCTCGAGAATCACATGACCTCTTCCGCATTGGCAGGCCCGCCTCCGTTACGTGAAGCGGGCGCGCGAGACGTCCGCCCGCGCAAAAAGGCGGGAAGCGCCTGAGGGCCGAGCGGCGGCCTCGTCCGACTCCCTGATTGAGGAACTGAGGGGGAGAAGGCGACGTTTCGCGCGGCTTCTTCCCTCACAGTTGAGCGGCCTCAAGTTACATATAAGCGGACTCGGCCACACGGCTGTGAAGGAAACGCTTCACAGTGTAACTTGACCACGCTAGGTGGCGCCGGTGAGCTAGGGCAAATTTCACGTATTTTTCAAAACAGTTTTTTTTAAGCATTTTTTTTTCAGCTGTTTTTGGACTACAGGAGACCCTCCAAGTCCAGGGATGTCCTCGATTTAGAGAAGCCATCCCAGTTTCTCATTTGATCCCGGAATGTCCCACTTTTCCTTTGGATGTCTCTATTTTCAATGGAGAAATGTTGGAGGGTATGGAGTTATTCAACCCCCAAGCCGTCCGAAGACAGTTCTGTATAGGAAAGGGTTTTTTTTTTAATGTTGAATGTTTTCTTATGTTTTTATACAGTACCGTATATATTGGAAGCTGCCCAGAGTTGCTGGGGCAACGCAGTCAAATATGTGGGGTAGAAATAGTAAAATGATCATTGTGGAGTGGGACGTCCCTATTTTCTTTGGAGAAAAGGCGGAGGCTATGCAGTTCCTATCATCCCTGACCACTGGTTCTGCTAGCGAGGGATGGTAGGAATTGTGGTCCAAAAACAGCTGGAGACTCAGGTTTGGGATACTTAATTTTAGAGTTTGTTGAATTGACTTCTTTGTTTTTAGAACTTAATGTTTTTCTGTTTCCTTATCTTTTAAACATGTACCAGGCAGAGGGCCTTCTTGGCAGTGGCATCCTAATGGTAGATGTCAAGAAGATGAAGAATTATACAAGTTTTGGAAGACATCTGAAGGCAGCCCTATTTGAGGTAGTTTTTAATGCTTTTTTAGATACGCTGTAAGTCACCCAGAGTGGTGGGGAAAACCCAGGCAAATGGGTGGCATATAAATAAAATTACTACTACTACTACTTTGATGGCTTTATGCCTTTAAGAGATTGATACATTTGTTTAATAAATAAATGTGTGTTTCCCCCCTTTTTGGGTAGTTTAACATCGTGGTACAATGAAAATATTGGATTCTACCTGTGATATTAGGGACGCAGGTGGCGCTGTGGATTAAACCACAGGGCCTACGACTTGCTGATCAGAAGGTCGGCAGTTCGAATCCCCGCGACGGGGTGAGCTCCCATTGCTCAGTCCCTGCTCCTGCAAACCTAGCAGTTCGAAAGCACGTCAAAGTGCAAGTAGATAAATAGGTACCGCTCCGGCAGGAAGGTAAACGGTGTTTCCGTGCGCTGCTCTGGTTCGCCAGGAGCGGCTTAGTCATGCTGGCCACATGACCCGGAAGCTGTACACCAGCTCTCTCGGCCAATAAAGCGAGATGAGCGCCACAACCCCAGAGTCGGTCACGACTGGACCTAATGGTCAGGGGTCCCTTTACCTTTATCTTTACCTGTGATATTAACCCGGAGTTAACTGCAAGGGTGGCTGAGTTTCTGTTAATAGTATCTTTTAGAGTGGTGAATGGCAGTTTAGCAGTAAGCCACTCCAATGAAAATTTATGTTGCTTATATATCTTATATGGTTGTTTATTTGCTTATATTTTAAAAAAAATTGTATATGGATGTTTTAAGATTATCTATATCTGCAATACCTAATAAAGATTTGTAGAAATAAACAAAAAAACCAATGTTTTGCACTGTTACTGTTTTAATTGTTTTCTTAAATTGTATTATGCAATGACTGTTGCTGATTTTTATTCTGAGCTGCTTTAAAAAAGCTTGGTTTATTAATTTTTTTACTAGATTTTTTAGCCTCCCTTTCAGGGTGTCTGTCAAGGTGTCTCCGCACAACATGATCATGGACAAAAAACAAAACAAACATGTACTGTATATCCTGTATATCCTTATTCTTCCTGTGTGTGACAGTTATTCTGTACGTGATGTTTCTTCCTGTCCTTGTAAAATATGTATTATGTCTATCTTTTCCCGGTTCTTGCTGTTCTCCATCATGCCTTGGGCAGAGCTATTAGCTATTAGCCCACAGCTTATAACATATATAAAAACACAACAAAACATCCAACATTAAGAAACAAAATTTCCTGTACGAGCAACAAACCAACCAATAAATCAATGGAAATCAATAACAACAGCAACAAGAATAAACAGTTTATAGTTATACCCAAATTAAAACAACCTCCAAGCCCAACAGAACATTTAACCAACCCAACAAAAACAAAACAGAGGAACCAAAATTGGAAACATTTAAAACATTTTTGCCAGTCACCTTAACCTGAGAGTTGTTCCCGCAATGTCCCTCAGGCCTCCTAGGAGCCTCTTTTGGCTGTTCAAAGTGAGTTTGGGCTCCACCTCCTAGGCCAGGTAGATGTGGGTCTTGCAGCAGGGAACAGGTCTTCATTCCAGCACTTGCAGCAGCAAATTACCGTAAATCCCATCCATCTATCCAAAGTCAGTGGGATGTGAACTTAATGGGAAAGTTTGCATACCCCTCAAAGCCTTACCCAAAGCTTACTGCTTTTCTGGTTCGGATTACTCCTTGAGAAGTCCCTATCTGGTGATATTTCTTTTCTTTTCTAATTTTTATTAAATTTTTCAAATTTACATTTCAAAATATTCATTTAAGGTAAAGGTAAAGGTACCCCTGCCCGTACGGGCCAGTCTTGACAGACTCTGGGGTTGTGCGCCCATTTCACTTAAGAGGCCAGGGGCCAGCGCTGTCCGGAGACACTTCCGGGTCACGTGGCCAGCGTGACAAAGCTGCATCTGGCGAGCCAGAGCCACACACGGAAACGCCGTTTACCTTCCCGCTGGTAAGCGGTCCCTATTTATCTACTTGCACCCGGAGGTGCTTTCGAACTGCTAGGTTGGCAGGCGCTGGGACCGAGCAGCGGGAGCGCACCCCGCCGCAGGGATTCGAACCGCCGACCTTTCAATCGGCAAGTCCTAGGCGCTGAGGCTTTAACCCACAGCGCCACCTGCGTCCCTAAATATTCATTTAGACAACCTTAAATCAATGACTTCCATTCTTCTCTTTCTGTGGTTCATTTTGCATACCATACATTCCTGCATATTTTACGTGAACTAAACCATTCAGTATTCCATTGTTATCTCCATCAAAACTTATTTACACTGTTGAATTTATCTTAATGCCATTTCTTGACCAATTTCCCAGGGGCAGTTCCTCATTCTCACTAAAGTCCCAAACAGTTGGCTACCTCGGTGAGGAACTGCGAAGCAATCTACCGCTGCGTGTCAGAGGAAGCTTTCGCTTCCTTCCCAATATCTCCATGACTGGAGGGGTGGTGGTCTCCTTCGAGATTGACGTCTTCCAAATCAACGCTATCCACAGTTATTGGAAGGAATCAGTCCCTTCTGCATGGTCGATAGGCACCGTTCCAAAGTTACCTAATGTTGGTCACATGAGCACCCTTGCACACATTTCGCAACCACCCGCCCTCGTGAGATGGGAAGCTTGCCCAAAAATACCACACAACAGACGCCCACAAGTCACAGGTTGAGCAATATGTTCCTTTCATTTCACAGATTCAATGTTTGTTTGTTTGTTTGTTTGTTTTTTAAAACACATTTCATTGGTGTCGTCAATGATTTTTGGGTGGTTTTTCCGGAACTGCCGCCTGGCATCCAGAGATTTCTTCTGAAATCATTGCCCCAAATATTCTCACTAAACAAGCAGATAAAAAGTTTTTAGGGTGGCCACAGTCCCTCCAACACTGGAGAGAAGCCTGTGGATTTATTTTGTTCTGCTTTTGTGGCATGAGAGTACCATAAATTTATTTCCCCTTTCCTGTAATCTACGTTAATTTCCCCAAATTATTTTCACTCTCTTTGTCCGTTGCTCATAGTTGTCTAAAACTATCAAATTTGACAGACATCTCATTGCCTGGAATACTGCATATAATGGAGAGGGTCCTTTTGATGGACGAAGCGATACTCAGGATTAAATTTTCCAACGTTCAAGGGTGGATGTGAATTGTAGGATTTGGGATGACTTACCTGATGTAGCTGGAGTGAATCCCTCCTCCCGGTTCTCCACCTTCCCCTTAATCTGGTCACAATCCTGGTTGCAATCCTTCACAAAAGGCAAAATAAAAATTCTACTCGTTCCCGAGCTGGAAACTTTGGGTAGTTATCTGGGTAAAATAATAAAAAAAGACACCTGTTCTGAAACAGTTGCGCTGGCTGCCAATTCGTTTCCAGGCCCAATTCACATCCAGGCATCACATTCGTGCTTCAGGTTGGCCCCAAATACCGGAAAGACCGCCTACTTTCCTAGAAACCCTTTGGGGTGGCCAGATCAGGGGCTGTAAGGGGGAGGCTAGAAAAAAGGACTTGTAGTTTAAGGGTGAATTCTGGATACAATGGAGATGTAAAAGATTTGGACTATCATAAAAGATACAGAAGGAAATGATAAATAACAGGACCCACAAAGGGGAGGATGGAAGTCCAGGAGATTCCTTGAAATCTTGTTTTTATGATTTATGTTTGATACAGCTCTGTAACATTTTAATCTGAAAAACCAAATAAATAAATTTATAAAATAGAAGGACCCAAGGATCTGACTTGCTATAATACAGCTGATGTTGCTTCGTGTTCTCGGTTGCAACTGGAAGCAGTAAGAACAGGAGCTTTGATATCCAGTTTTGCATATATGATCAGCATTCATCCGGACGTTAAACGACATTAACCTCTTGACATTGGTGGGAACTCTTGGAGCACATCAAGAAACCAGAATATGATGCCAAAGCCGAAATCCAATATGCTACTTGGAGATTCGAATTCCTCTCTTGCCCACCCCCTCTACTCCTGAGTTATGAAATCTAAGACATGTCAAATAACATTGTTATCCTGAAAGACACCTTTCAGAGAATGGGATATCAACAGGAGACATCTGAAGTCTTTGGATTGCAACTTATTGATGCTTCTCCCAGCATAGCATTTGTGCTTCGGAGCGAATCCCATGTTCCTCCTTGGGGCTTATTTTTCAGCGAAAATGCACAGGGTGGACTAGAGGGTGCTGACTGTAAAAGCAGTATTTAAGTGATAGGCGCTATATAATTTACAAGTATTTTATTGTGAATTTTCTTCTACTGTATATGATCACACCCATACCAGAGGTATAAATCACATTTGAAGCACATGTCTCCCACAAAGAGCTATTGGGCTAATAATTTGTTAATGGTGCCGGGAATAATTGTAGCTCCATGAGTGGTAAACTATAGTTCCCAGAATTATTTGGGAATGTCATGTGGTTTAAATGGATGGTGTGGATATGAATATTAAAGGGATGGGAAATCTGTATAAAGATAGTGGTTTTATTTCAGGGAGTTTAGGTTTGCCTGTTGCAGACTTTTGCCATGTAAAACACCAGTAAAATTTCAGGTTATTGCATTAGCATTTTCTCTCTTTCACCCAGTCTTGGCAATCTAGGACAGTGGACTTTCCACCCCATACCTGATCTACTTGAAAATCTGGGGAGGGTTCTCAAGAGACCGCCCAGAGTGGCTGGGGAAACTCAGCCAGATGGGCGGGGTATAAATAATAAATTATTATTATTATAAATCATTATTATAAATTTCTTAATAAACATCATTTTCATATGCTACTTCCTGAACAGATTAGAGGATCAAAATATATCCTATCATGGCCATTTTTACTTTGCATCATATATATTTTTTGCGTTCTATTAAGATTTTTTTCATGTAGGATAAAAACAACACGAAAATCAAACATCAAACTTGTATTCATGTTTATTTTGGGACACAATACAGTCATTTGAACTTATGTCTGAACATTATTTCTGGAAAAAATACAGAAGTCTCCAAAATGGAGATAAAAATTCTAAACTGAGAAGCAATTACAGTAAAGGATCAGGCGAGTTTAATTACAGCTCTTGAATAGCTTGAATAGAAGACTTGTATAAATTTGTTTCTACTGGACAAAGAGAAAGACTCCTGGATGTAATTGGCAAGAGCTTCTGTTACTAATTAATTGCTGGACAAATATTGTGTAGCTTGTATTACAGTTAAGCAAAGAAAATGTCTCAAATTACACTGCTTACAAGAGCCATCGGGGCATGGGTGGCACTGTAGGTTAAACCACAGAGCCTAGGACTTGCCAATCAGAAGGTTGGCGGTTTGAATACCTGTGATGGGGTGAGCTCCCGTTGCTCGGTCCCTGCTCCTGCCAACCTACAAGTTTGAAAGCACCTTGAAGTGCAAGTAGATAAATAGGTACCGCTCCAGCGGGAAGGTAAACGGCATTTCTGTGCGCTGCTCTGGTTTGCCAGAAGCGGCTTAGTCATGCTGGCCACATGACCCAGAAGCTGTACGCTGGCTCCCTCGGCCAATAAAGCGAGATGAGCGCCGCAATCCCAGAGTCAGTCACGACTGGACCTAATGGTCAGGGTCCCTTTACCTTTACCTTACAAGAGCCATCAGTTCAGCTGCTGAAAAATACAATGGCAGGGAGTTCAAAAACAAAAGCATTGTGATCTTTAAATTGGCTTTTCATCATACAAAATTTGATTTTAGCTTATAATAAATTACTTACTGGGTCTGTTTTCAGTGTGGCACAAGGCACTCAGCATTACTAAGTCAAGTAACGGCCTTTTGTTAAGACATAATGGGCCACTGAGATTTGACAAAAAGTTTGTTGCACAAATTGGACACCTAAGGGATTGTGTTTTGTCACTGTGTCAGTCAGTCCTTGCCAATTTACATCAAGCAAAACTGCCACTGTGTGTCCGGCTAATGATCCATCTGGCTTAGTTGGATGGCTTCAATAGTGATCAATGTTGTGAAAATAAAGGAGATTTCAGACCCGATAGTTGCCAAGATGGATGGCCAGGTTGTGTTGATCTGTCCGCGGCCATAAGAGGCAGGCTAAACCCAACAGGATAACTATAGGTACTGCAGGAGGGATGGTGCATGATAAAATATATGGTATCTGAAAAATATTTAGATTTGCACTGGAGGACTTGCACATCTGCCTTTAAAGAGAGAGATTCTAGAAGATCTATGCAGGCTGGGAGGGGGAAAATGATAGCTTATTCTTGTGTAACCTTGAGTTTTCCTAATGAAAACAGAACAGCCAAACACTCAAGCAAAAGCTACAAGGATATCGGAACACTAAAGAGACTTCAAAACCATGACACGCCTCTGACTGAACGCAATAAGGAGCTAGCATATTGCTATCAATGGGTCCCCCCAAAAAACGTAAATCTGGATTAAGTGGAGAAAAAACACAGGATCGCATTTTGATGGGGAAAAAATTGTGTGGACACTGTGAAAATGGTACAGTGCTACCTCGGGTTACAGACGCTTCAGCTTACAGACTCCACTAACCCAGAAATAGTACCTCGGGTTAAGAACTTTACTTCAGGATGAGAACAGAAATTTGCTCCGGTGGCCCAGCGGCAGCAGGAGGCCCCATTAGCTAAAGTCCTAGGCTCTGTGGTTTAACCCACAGCGCCACCTGCGTCCCTTGACTGTGGTTATAAAGAGCATCAAAAAGTGTGCAGAAAAGGGCTGGACTGGAAATGTAAGGAAAAAGGCACCTTCTATAATGTGGTGGACATGTAAGGTAGTAAAAGAATTTTGGGAAATGATTTATAATGAGTTGAAAAAAATGTTTAAAATAAGCTTTTTCTTAACACCCCCAAGCTTTTAGGAATTTTAGGTGTTGAAATCCCAAGGGAGCAGAAAAGACTATTTACATATGCGACCATGGCTGCACGGATATTGCCAGCCCAGACATAAAAAGATTAAAGTCCCCACCAGAGAAGAATGGCAGTTTAAGTTGATAGATTATGCAGAAATGCCAAAAATGACTGGAAGAATCAGAAATCAGGAAGGCCAAAATTTTAATAATGGGGCAAATTTGTAATTTATCTTAAAAACCATTGTAAGCAGTTAAAATTGTTAGTAGGTAAAATAAATAAATAAATAAATAACGGTGATAATAATAATAAATTGTTACTAGGATTGGAAGCACACTTGTAGTTTAATGGTGAATTTTGGATATAATAGAGATGTAAAAGCTTTGGATTAGTATAATAAACGATGCAGGAGAAAATGACCAACAATAGGACCCACAAAGGGGAGGAGCGAAGTCCAGGTGATTACTTGTACTCTTGTTTTTTATTCAATATATACCGTCCTATAGCCAGAGATCTCAGGGCGGTTCACAAAAAAGATCACGAGACATAAAATCAAAATAAAAACAATAATCCAATAACGCCCCCTTCCATTTTTTATGTTGTATGTTG